>NC_138548.1:194930974-195530974 GCF_964273705.1 Natrix helvetica
TATGAGAATTCCCAATGGAACATCAAGAAGAACAAGGAGTCCATTTTGCGGTTGAGGCAGGAGAATAAGAAATTGCATCAGAAATTGGCAGACCTCCTAGCGGTGAGCTTTGTGATGGTCTTCCTCCCTGCCTCAGTGAGCCCTTGTCAAATCATAATCACCACCTCCTTTCCCTTTCTTTGGAATTGCTTCCCTTTTCTTGTGGGTTCATACAGTATGACATTGGAAAAGAAAAGTATAATGACTCTAATCTCATTTTCTCTTGGTAAGAGTATATCTAAGCTTTCTGCTTATTCCATTCGGGCTGTTCTGTTCAATAGCAATAGCACTTAGACTTATATATCGCTTCATAGTGCTTTACAGTCCTCTCTTAAGTGGTTTACAGAGTCAGTATATTGCCCCCCAACAATCTGGGTCCTCATTAAATGGGTTTTCTAACAGTCTGCTATGCTTACTACCTCCTCTCTTTAGGGCAAATAGTTTTTCAGTTTGCCAGATTGAAACATGTTACTGGCAAGTTCATTTGTCTAGCACCATAATTTTTGATTTCATTGACTATAAATGTGCAGATACCAGATCAGTGTGGCAAAAATCCTGACAAGCATGAAATGGCGAAGAGAAGCCGAATATATATACATACACACACACACACACACACACAAGCCCTTTCACGAAAATAAGTCCTCCCTGAAAATATTGCAATACAGCAGCAGCCATGAGGTGACCATGCTCGCCACCTCCTGCACCTCAAAAATAATAAAACCTCCCCAAAAATAAGGCCAAGCACTTATTTTGAGGGTCAAAAGAAAATAAAACTGTCTTATTTCCGGGGAACCACGATAATCCTAAAACACAGTGAATGGGTCCATATATCACCCAAGGCCAAAAACAAAAGTAAGATTATAGATTTACATAACCTTTGAAGCCAGCTCATGGGTAAATGGGAGATGAGAGAAGGACATAAGCAACAGACTCAGAGTTCTGCTGCCTTCCTTCCTTCCTAATATAAAAAACGCAGAAGATACAGAAAAGGCTTAAAATACAATTTTTTGATAAATGCTACATACTTATAATAAACCGTGTTAGAGCAGTATTAGGAAAGAAGCAAGAGAAATGCTAAACAAAAAAATCACAGTGATAGAATTAAAGAAAGCATTGAAGAGACAAAAAATAATAAAACACTGGGCCCAGACGGTATACCTGTAGAATTTTATAAAGCCATGCAAGAGTAGACAGAAACAGTGATTTTAGACTTATTTAATGAAGCACTTATAGAAGCAAAGTTACCAAATCATGGAGGGAAGCATATATAACATTGATATCCAAAGACGATTCGGACCACCAACAAATACAAAATTACAGACCAATTTCTTTACTAAACGCAGATTATAAAATCTTTACATCAATAATGGCAGAGCGAATTTAAAAAATATTAAATGAAATTATCCACACAGATCAAAACGGCTTCTTACCAAAACATCAATTAAAAAACTATGGGGATAATTATAAATACACTAGAATATTATGAAGAGAATCCGGGAAAACAAATTGCACTGGTCTTCTTAGACACCCAGAAGGCCTTTGATAACTTGAATTGGTATTTCATAATCACACAGTTAAAAATGATGAGATTTGGAGAAAAATTTATAAAAATGATAGAATCAATTTATTCGGCCCAGACAGCAAAAATAATAATAAATAGTGACACTACAGAAGAAGTTAAGATATGGAAAGGAGTGAGACAGGATTGTCCATTATCACCTTTATTATTTATACTATCACTGGAAGTTCTACTAACAAAAGTTAGAAACAATCAAGAAATTAAAGGGATTAAAAATTTAAAAGGAGGAATATAAAACACAGGCATTTGCGGACAATATGGTATTCAGATTAGAGAATCCATTAAAATCAGGAATTAAATTAATCCAAAAAATAGAGGAATTCGGTAAGGTAGCAGGAGTTAAAATTAATAAGAACAAAACAAAGATCATTACGAAGAATTTTACTAAAAAACAAGAGCAAGAATTAGAGGAAAATATGGGAATGCAAATAGCAAAAAAAGTAAAGTATCTATTAATTTGGCTGATAGGGAAATGCTCAACAATTAAAGAAGATAATTATGTTAAAATGATTCAGAAAATTGCCATCATTAAAATGAATATACTACCAAAAAAATTATTTTTATTTCAAGTGGTGCCGATTAGCCTAGGGAAATTTTTTTTTCATAGATTTAAATACATTAATTGCACAGTTTATTTGGTCATGGAAAGAACCATGAATTAAATTAAAATTGTTACAAGACAGTAGGGAAACAAGAGGATTCAGACTTCCCGATTGGGAGCTTTATTACCAAGCAGCAGCTCTCACCTGGATAAAGGACTGGATCAATTTAAAAAACAGAAGATTATTAACAATAGAAGGTTATAATTTGGAATTGGGTTGGCACGCTTTATCTAGGATGGGAAAGACAAAATTCATAGCTATTTCCAAAAACATTTAATTAGAAAAGCTCTACTACAAACATGGTTGAAAATCAAAACAAAACATTATAATAAAATCCCAACCTGGCTATCCACCATGGAAGCTCTGATATACCCGAACGTATTGGACATAAACAAGATAATAAGATATAAAGACATATTAGACAACCAAGAAAGACTAAAAACAAAGCAGGAACTGAAAGACGGAATAGATATTGGCTGGTGACCCTATTTACAATACAGACAAGGTATAAAAAAGACAGGGAAAGAGATGGATTCTATAAGGAGCCGCAGGAGCTGGATAAAAGTTTACAGGGAACCGAAGAAAAATTGATTAAAAAAATATATCACTACTTATTAAAATTTAAAATGGAAGAAGAAACTGTGAAAGAAACGATGATAACATGGGCGATAAATTTTTGGTATAGTATAGAATTGGCGGAATGGGAAAAAATTTGTGAAATAAACTACAGATTAACGATGGCAACGGCTTATAGAGAGAACATGTACAATATGTTCTACAGATGGCACCTTCCACCAGCGAGAATTGCAAAAATGTTCCCGGAGTGTTCACCTATCTGCTGGAAATGCAACAAACAACATGGAACATACTACCATATGTGGTGGACATGCACGGCTGCGAAAAAGTATTGGGAAAAAAATAAAAGATTGGCTAGAGGAGATTACTACACATCAAATTGCACTAAAACCCGAATTATTTTTTTTAGGGATTATAAAAGGAAATTATGAAAAAAATATTAGATACTTAATTTTACACATCGTTATGGCAGCAAGAATTATATTTGCACAAAACTGGAAAAGTAATTATATACCAACAGAAGAAAATGTAATAAAAAAAGTATTGGAATGTGCAGAGATGGATAGGCTCATGAAAGAACTAAAAGAGAAAGACAAATCTGAATACTACTGCGTATGGGATTTATTGTACAATTGGCTAGAGGAAAGGAGGGGAAAAGCAGGAAAGCAAAAAAGAAAGGACGAAAGATCAACAAAACAATAGACAACTACAAAACCGGGATTAAAAGATTGAAATATGAGATAGACTATAGCAAATAAATATTACACAAAATGTAGTAAAAACTGTTACACCTAAAATATATAGAATATTACATATAGAATGAAAAAAATGTATGAAATAATGTAAATGCACAAATATATAAAGTCATAGTTATAAAAGATATAATATATACTTTACAAAATGACATAAATGTAGTAAAAACTGCTATATATAGAACATATAGAATATGTATATAGAATGAAAAAAAAGTATGAAATAATGTAAATGCACAAATATATGAAGTCATAGTTTAAAAAGATTTATTGGTATAGATAAAACAGACACAACCGATAGGTAAAAAAATGTAATGTGTTGCAAAGATGTGAAGTTTGTCCAAGCAAAATAAACTTTATATTAAAAAAAAAGGAAAGAAGCATTTTTGTTATTAAGTGACAAGCAAGCCAATCAGATACAATGGAAAGGGAACAGGTTTTTAGTGATATTGTAAGCTGTAACTGATTTTTTTTATCACATAATTTGGTATTTGAGAGAGATATTTGATATTTTATATATATGTATGTGTGTTTGTGTGTGTGTGTTGTATTTGTGCTGATAAATAAATAAAGGGAGAGTAGTATAGATCTATTTCAAGCTATTTAGCTCTCATCAGCTAGCCATACCCTTATTGGGATTCGAACCTGGGCTGTATTACATATTAGGCAGATGATTAGCCACTAAACCACAGGCTCTCCTCCTTATCAGCTGAGCCAGGGAAATAGGTATGTATTTGTGTTACAACCCCTGGTATGCCTAAATTTGGGAGGGAGCTCACTACTCCCCCTTTCTGTCCTTCGGCTCACTACAGAAGACCATCCAGGCAGAAAACACAAACATAGCAAAGGCAACATTAAAAATAAAAATATGGTTTTCTGCCAGGGATACCAGGGGTTGTAACACAAACCATATTTTTATTTTTAATGTTGCCTTTGCTATGTTTGTGTTGTATTTGTGCTGATAAATAAATAAAGGGAGACTAGTATAGATCTATTTCAAGCTATTTAGCTCTCATCAGCTAGCCATACCCTTACTGGGATTAGAACCTGGGCTGTATTACATATTAGGCAGGTGTTCTGGTTTGGAGATTAACCTGGCTCCTTCAAAGTTGATTTCATGTCCTGTAGCTTTAAGGTGCTGGAAAAGGGAGGAAGTTTTTTCTTTTTTTCTTACTGCACGCATCACAGAACACAAGAACGCAGTAAGAAAAAAAGAAAAAACTTCCTCCCTTTTCCAGCACCTTAAAGCTACAGGACATGAAATCAACTTTGAAGGAGCCATCGAAATAGAGAAACACCCCCACAACATGAATAAACGTGATGATACCTCCCGCCTACCAGCACCAATCTACCAATCATGATACAACCACACAACCAATCATTCCACCTACTGAAACAAAGCCAGCACTCCATCCCCTCCCACCAAGATATACAGAAAGACGGCAGCTCCGGTCACACTTTAAGACCACAGCCTGAAGATGGCGAGTGAGATCTCGCTGAAACGTTGCAAAGACAATCTCAATCTTACACGGGAAAAGACCTGAATACAACAAAACCAGCATACCTACACCCGTGAAAATCTACGAATATATATATATATATGTATGTATGTATGTATGTATGTATGTATGTATGTATGTATGTATGTATGTATTGTGTATATATCAATTACCATACACACACACACACACACACACACACACACACAATCTGATTGGCTTGCTTGTCACTTAATAACACAAATGCTTCTTTCCTAATGCCCTAGCAAGGTTTATTATCTCAAATACAAATTCTGTGAGGGGAGAACTTATTTTAACACATGCACTCAAAAGCCCGATTGGGCTTATTATCTGGGGAGGTCTTATTTTCAGGGAAATGGTATGTGTGGACCAGATTACCTATTCTTATTCAACAAAAATTAATACCGAAACCCAGCCAATAATGGTATTTCTTTTTTCAAAAAATTGGATTTAGATTACCTTCACATAATGACTATAATTGTTTTAGGATGTTGTTTTTTTTCCAGGGAGAGGAAAAAGTAATTAAGGCTGCATTCCAAGAGCATCCAACTGAACAAGGAGCTGTGAAAAATAAAACTGGGGAGGTAATTGATCATGAAAACATTTCTGAAATTCATTGCTAGATTTTAAAAAACTGGCATTTAGGGAGTTGGGATTTCAGGGTTAAAGAAGTTTGAGAATTTTAGGCTAACTCAAGTTAACATGCCTCTACTGCAGGGTGGGAAACTATGGTTCTTTTATGACTTGTGGACTTCAATTCCCAGAATTTCTGGGCCAGCATGTCTGATTCAGGAATTTGGGAGCTGAAATCCACAAGTCATAAAGGGCTATAGTTCCCCACCTGTTCTAATGAATACCAGGGGACTTATTTCTCAAAATGTGTATAGAATTCTAGCCTTAGATAGAATCTAACATTAGGTTATTCACAAAAAAGAGCAAACCCCAGGGCTATACAATACAAGATTATGCTTTTGATTTAGACTACCATATGCCGGTATTGTTTTTGACCATATGAACTCCAAAACTCCAAATTCAACAAACAATAATCAGGTTAGATGATATCATCATACCCATCAATTTTGAAAGATTTGTGCCTTCAATTTGTTTCTATATACAATTATATGGTAGTTTTAATTTTTAAAAGTCTATTTGAATAACAGCCTACTTTAAAGTCCACTTTATACTTTATGAATTTGTTGATTGGTAAATGTTTTTCTCTAAATATTTTGCTTTTAGAGATCTTTGTTTTTAAGGAGAAAACAAATATTTTCAGCAATGGCATTCAATTTTTGAATTATTCTTCCTAGTACACTGGGGAGATGGCAACACTGGCACCTTTAAACCTTTTTGAAGTATAACAAAATATCTTAATTGGCATAAAATGAAGTCCTACACACTTCAGGCTCACATGCTTCATTTGCTTCTACCAGAACTAGAAAGAAAAGTTTAAAAGTTTTATTCTGTTTTAGACTACCTGCCAATAAATTCTTCTTTTGAACAAGAAATATTGCAGTCAAGAAACCAGCCCTGTCTTCAAACTGATCACATTCTAATCAGAAACAAGTAATTAGTTTTAGAGGATAAGGAATTCATCTAGCTGTTTGTAACATGTGGGGTTATCTTGCTTTTGCTTTTGCTTTTGCTTTTACATATTTTAATTGTGTTAAATGAGGGAAATTAAAACTAATGGAATTAAAAGGAAAAACTGTCTTTATTTTATTTTATTAAAAAAAAGATTTTTCAGGCTCTACAGTATCTTTGCTCAGATGAAATTACAAAATTATCTAAATACCTACATGGAGGTTGGAATAGGGGTGGAGGGTCAAATGACAAAACAAGTATTGCAATTTAATGTCTGTTCCTTTTGTACACGCACTCTGACAAAACCATGGGGTTTTGAAGATGCTTCTGCAACAGGGGAAGGAAGATTTCTCAATTTAGGCTTTTTCTGATCTATTAAAAAAATTCTGTCTATAATTCAAATCCTCCTTTTCTCAGTAAATGAACAGCCTGTGCAATTGTTCAGATTGCTTTAAACTTTTTCCTTTCCTCACAAGGGTGCTATTCAGATAATCAATCATCGACTATGCGAGAAAATAAATCAATTAAACAATTTGAAGCATCAAGTGGAGATGAGGAAGCTCAGGCTGGAGGAGCTGCAAACTCAATACAGTACTAAGGCACAAGAAATCAATGATATGCAAGAAATGGAAGAAGGGAATATCGAGGCAGCCAAGGTGAGAGAAGCCTGAATCTCTTGGAAAGAGGAAACCAATACATTTCCTGAGCTTTCCTCACAGGGTCTACAACAATTTGTCACAGCCAACTTGCCATCGCCAACTCAGCACAGCCAACCTGTTGCAGCCAGCTTGCTGTGGACAATTTGGCAACCTAACTCACTGTGGGACTCGCCATGGCCAACCCATCGTAGGACAACTCACTGCAGGACAAGAGTTACAATAATATCGAAGAAATAGTGGAATAGAATCATTAAAGAAAGGATGCCCAAGGAGGGACAAAATGAAAAGTGAATGACAAAAATTAAAATACTTTAAAAATTGCTTTAAATAATGAAATTGAATTGTTCAATTGTCCAGCAGCAAGTTGTCCTGTGACAAGTTGCCCATGTTGAGTTTTCTCTCAGCAAGTTGGCTATGGCGAGTTGGCTATGGCGAGTTTTCCCATTCCATTCCTCACATGGGCCCTTTTCCAATATTCAAATAGGTGTAGTCTTTCCTCGTTGTTTATCTAAAACAAAGCATAAAAACTCGGAAGATTGCGTTGAAGGCTGTTTGGAACATCTTCCCTTTTAGAAGTGCAGGGCACAATGGGTTGTGGCTGCAGTAGGATGGAAAGGCGTGAGAGCCAGGATCCTAGCCTGCCTTGTTTTCTTACAAAAGTGGGACCAAAGGAATCAGTGCATGAAGGTTTCAAAATGGCTTCAGTTTAAGCAAAGCCAATATCTAGAGCCATCCAGGTAGCATGAGGGTCATGCTTTAAAACAGAGATGAGTGCGTGTACTGCTCCCCTCCTGCAACTCCTCTTCATGGAATACAGTGATGACTAAAAGGCCTCTTATATTTTGCTGTTTTGCTATTTAGACATTCCAAACATTATCAGATATCAGCTCTCATTTTTTACTAGTGGCAGCTATCCTCATGGGACAATTGGTAGTTATAGGAGGGGTGGGCTGATTTGGATTGGAATTGTGACAAGAGTAATGATTCTTCCTCTTGTTACATTACACCGTCCAGAATAATTTTGTATGAGATGGACACCTATATAAATTTGATAAATAAATAATATCCTAACCACATCCACTGTTTGACAATGAAAAGCAAGCATGTATTTGCTAATTATAAGCTTTAATATGTAGCTTGTTGGTTATTATTGTAAAATTATGTAAATATACCATAAGAGGGAGGAAAAGAACAAGTCTACTGTTTTCTCCCTTACCTCTGTCCTTATTCTAGCTATTATATTTACATCTAAGTACTAGCTGATAACCTGGCTAAAAACTGTTCTTCAGCCTGTTTGTGCGGCTGTCTATGCTGGGACAAGTAACAGCTCACTTCGTTATGCAGTGCTAGGGATTCGAACCATCGAACTGCTGACCTTCTGATTGACAACTTCAGCATCTTAGCCACTGAGCCACCGCCATATTGGAGGTGGATATGACAGACCCAACCCTCACTGTTTGTGGCTGGTCCCTCAGAAAGTCTTTGATCCAGAACTGTGACCACAAACAGATGAATCATTCTTCTTTTGGGATGCTCAAAATAAATAAAATGCCCAAAAGCATTTTATTTATCACTTCATACAATACCTGTCATACAATTGAAGTTATATACATTGAAAAAAGGGGAAAAGAATGCCAAGTGTCGAATAAGAAGTCCTGGACTTTTACCAAATTACAGTTTACACTATTTGAAGAACAGGACAATGCAATCTAACAAGAAAGCAACACTACAGACTCAGAATCATAGCCTGGAGGGGATCTTGAAGGTCTTTTAGTCCAAACCCCCTGCTCAAGGCAGGAGTCTTATACTATACCAGTCAAATGGTTGTTAGACTGTTTTTGAAAACTTCCAGTGATGGAATACCCACATCCCCAGGAGGCAAGCTATTCCATTTCTTTTGCTTGTAAATTTCCTCAAGCTCAGAAAAATATTGGAAAGTTTTTCTTCAGTAATAGTGTGATTAATGTGGACATTGCAATTCTAGACTAGATGTCAGCCTCTGCTTCACTTACTTGCCTTCGGCTGCCATGGCAATGGGGAGGATGGGGCATGGCATTTGGGATGGGAATAAATGGTACAGGAGTGATAGTCAAAAGGGGAGTTTTGTTCTCACCATCTTCTGCGCATGCTGATGGCCGATGTTTGGACCTGGTCAAGGCCAACTGTCCTGCATATCAACCTGATGATGCTTTTTGGAGATGCATCCCACATGACACCTAAGGGAGTTGCAGATTGGGCAATGGGGTGGGGGTTGTTGGAGGGAGGGCGCTGGGCAAATGTTTGATATGTATGATTTCACACTTTTCTGACTCAGACCTTGCTTTACTTCGCTGCTATCTATTCATAGTAAAAGTACTTTTAATTCCTAAACAATGGAGTTGAGAGGTTTCTTTCTTGGTTACTGAATGAGGCATGCCTGACACTAGGAGGAGGTCTTGCTCATTGTTATTCATGTCATATTATCTCTCTCCACTTGAAGAGCAGCAAGGGTGGTTTTGAGTGCACTTTGGTATACCTGTGTAATGCATCTACTTTGTGAGCTTCACTAGTTCTCAGTGGGCTTTCAAGTGCAACTCAATGTGCTGATTACTATATATTAAGGGACACGACCACATGTCTCCAGTAATTTGTTTTCATCTCAAGAGGTCTGATATAATTTTACGACCCTTCTGTTAAACCATGATGCCTAATAGAAGGAAGGAAGGAAGCTCGCCTTGTCTGTTACAGCACTCCCCTATGGCACAAAATATCCCTTGAGTCCCTGATCCTGCTAATCTTTTGTAAGATACTGGAGATCTGTTTCTTTCCCCAAACATTGAACCAGACTATTAGTATATGACTATATGGAGCTGAGTGACTCCAGACGTGATGTGTTGTTTTTAAATTGTTAAGTTCCACAATATGAAAAACACTGAGAAGAAAATTGATCTCTTTGGGGCATTGAGCTACTGTAAAGCAATTACTCACCTTTCAGCAACTATATAGCACTTTACCACAGGGACCAAATTGAATTGGATGGAGTTTTAGAGGCTTTTCAATATCCTTGGCTCAGCTGCTATCTTAATTTGCTGCTCTTTGCATCTAGACTCTGCGAACACTGGAGAACCGTTTGGAAAAGGCCCGATTCAAGACTGAGGAGGCTGTACGCATCACCAACATGTATAAGAAGCTAAAAGCACATATGCAGGTATGATGCCTTCATCAAAATAGATTATTTCAAAACAGGATACACAACTCTAGGCATTCCCCACAATCTTGAAAGAAAGAAGGTATGTTTTACCCACTACTAGTGTAGTGCTATTCAATTTGCAGTGATCAAAAAGCAACATAACAGCTTTTGCTCAGGGGTTTCCTGAGGAGGAGGTATCTAATCTCTGAACTCCTGTTAATATCTGGATTATGGACAGTTTAGGAATTTATGTCCTCAATAATTTTGTTGTATTTACAACACCTGTAACTTTATGGCCCATGGTGGAAAATGTAGGAACATTAAAGTTGATTGTTCTATAATTCTCTCTGAAATTTTCATCCCCCTTTCCAGGAGGAAAGCTTGCACTTTCAGAACAAGCTGGATGCCCTGGAAGCGGAAATTTTACGTCTGCGCCATGAGCTCCAAGAACTGGAAAGCGTGAACACTGATGCACAACATGCTCGCAACGTTGCTAGGGTAGGGGAATGGGATAAGCACAGTATTAAATAAGAGATGTGATATCAGCAATGGAAGAGAATATGCAATGCTCTGTTCAGTATCACAACCATAGCTTAGGATCTAATTCAGATAAGGTATTATTGGTGGTATATCCAGACTGGGCCATTTTTAATTGTTATTAGCGGTTATAAGGAAAGATCAGAGCTGCAAAAGATGGAGCCACACTGCCAAAGGTATATGAGAGAAATGGCATGGTATTTAGAAATCCAGGAGTGTGCACATGAATGTCAGGAGATATACCAAGATAAGCCCCTGTAAGGAGATCTACCTTATTAGTTATTTACCTGGAATCGGGTGGGTTCCTGCAGGTACTACTGCTGATTTGCTCGTGTGCGCGCTGTGGGCGCACTTGATTGTACACATGCAGAGTGCAATAAAAATTATTCTGTGCAGGCACAGAAGTGAAAAACAAGATAGCAGTGCCTATGGCGCTGCCTGGAGAACCAGTTCAGGGGTGTGGCAGGCCTGGGTTGCTACCGGTTCCAGTGACCCAAGCCGCCAAACCACTACCGGTTCGGCTGAACCGGTCCAAACCAGTAGGAACCCACCACTGCTTGGAATTATAATTTTACAGAATTAATTATATTTGTATACAGACACATCATTTCCATTTTTTTTCAAGCTTTTAAATAAGTTATTATTTGTTCTGGAGGCATCTTAGAAGAAAGGAAAAACTCTTGCTAAAACAAACAGGAAATAACAACTGATAGGTTCACTATTCATAACAGTGTGCCCAATAATAAGCTCTCTGTTTGACAAATTCCTGGAATATACTTGGAGGTTTTCATTAAAGGTAGAGAGAGCAAATGGGGTGGATTTCCTTGAGGAAATCCATACAGATTGGGGAAAGATTAATAGCAATTTAAGCAGTGTCTTGCTGGATTATCTCTGGCAATTGCAGCCCTGCAATTTGTTTTTACAGTGGCCAACCAATTTCTCAAGGAAACCCAGCAGACGGTCTTCAGAGGCAGTTATACTGCCACCAACACTAATAGCCGTTAATCGCCATTTTTTTAAAAAAAGGATTTTCAGCTCTGGATAAACCAGTGCTATTATCACATCAATGTTTCCAATGGACCATTTCAAACAATGTTAAGAGTAGCAGAACTGTGCAGATCTCATGTTTGTTTCCTCTTACAATGCAGGAGCAGCTTTTGACTCAAGAGGAAACCATCTACCGAGAAAGAAAGATTCGAGATAAGAAACTGAAAGACATAAAGAAAATGACAGAAGAAAAGAGAGCACAGAATGAGCGTGCAGAAAGACGGGTAGTGTAGCATTTTTTGCTATCCATGAAGTAACTGCCCATTTTTCTTTTCATTTTGATTACCGGCCAATGGGTAGTTTTGCCTGGCATATGCACAAAAGTAAAGGTGTACCATATTTTCCAAAAAAGTGGAAAACCTAGGATGCCCCTTTCCCAAAATAAAATAGAAAAAAAATTATAAATGCAGAAAATAATTCCATGCGATGCAAAGATTTCTTTGTCAACCTAGAACTGCCAATTTCCATTGAAATTAATCTGGTAAATATCTCACTCATCAATACAAATGTAGTTGAGTGACAGAGTTATATATAGTATGTACAGTATGTATGTTTAAGAACATACAAACTTGGTAGAAGTAACATTTAAAAGTAAGGCCTGACAAAAATGTTAATTGAATAAAAACTACATATTAAAATTAATTACCTGTAAAATAAACCATCAAGTGCTAAAATTAATCCTTTCCTCTTTATATATAGCCATTCTCTTCATAGAAACCACTTGAGAAAAAGGCAAATGCTCGCATCTGCATTTTTGTTTTGTTTCCAGTAGAAGTAGCCCAAAAGGCAGAGAAATAAATAGAAAACATAGCATAGGGTTTAGGTAAGAGGTACCAGTCCTGGAAGAGTAGAAAAGATAGAAAAAAAACTTTATTGTTGGAGTCATCAGACAAACAGCAGATATGAGTCCTACCCTTCCTAAATCAAGATGGTCTAGACTCTAGCTGATCTTTAAATACATCCAAGCTTATTTGGCAGTTGTATCTGAAGATATTTTCAAATCCCATTGACTGATTTCCAGCAGCAGCAACCTTTTATTCTTAGTAACTAAAAGGTTTATTTGTATGTTTATAAGATTTATTTGTGACCATCTCAAATCGAAGAAACTCTAGGATGTGTACAAAATGCAAAATTCCCCCATTATTTTGGGTGGGGGAGGAGTTCTGTTGGGAGATTAGATTAGGTTAGATTAGGTTTCATGACTCTAATATTGAAAATTTAAATCAATTCAAACTGGATTTTAAAAACTGATAATATGCCCCTCCCTTTTTTTATTAGGATTGCAGCACACCTTTTCAATACCAGTGTATAAATCACACCAAAGTGTTTCAATAAATCCTAAAAAACTTTCAGTTGGCTGAGTTATATAACCCTTACAAATTGCATGCAAAGTGTATTTTCTACTTAATTTTTATACATTTCTGGAACTAAGAAATAATGTATATATGAGGCACTGAAGTCATTCTGGAAACTCTTGTCCCTTTCCCAATATACAGATTGGATTCATGATTTGCCCTAAACTATGGCTTGTTTTAACCTTGGTTCATTAAATATATTATAAATACCATATTTTTCGGAGTATAAGACGCACCCTTTTTCCTCAAAGAAGAGGCTAAAAATCTGGGTGCGTCTTATACATCGAATACAGCATTTTTTGCCTCCTGAAGCCCTGCCCCTTTCACCAAAATGGCCGTGCATAGCCTTATGAAGGCTTTCAGAGAGCACCTGGGGGCTGGGGAGGGCAGAAATAAGCAAAAAATGGACCATTTTTTACCCCCCCCCCAGCCCCCAGCAGCACTCTACAAGCCTCCATAAGGCTATGCATGCAGTTTTTTTGACAGAAAATGGGCCCATTTCTGTGAAAAACGGGCCGTTTTTTGCTCCTTTTTGGGGGCCCCAACCCCAGGAGCACTCTGCAAGCCCCCCCCCCCAAGGCTATTCATGCCTTTTATTTGGAAAAAAACGGGCCAGTTTTCGTGAAAAACGGGTCATTTTTGGGAGGTTTGCAGAGTGCAAAAACTTTTTTTTTCCTTTTGGAAAGCTCTTTAACTGATTGATGAGAATTAGATTGATCAAGTGCTGTGCCAGCAGGAACAAAGTTAGGTGCTGCAGATTGTCAGCAATTTCCTTCTCCAGCACATGGATAAATACACCTGGAAACATCTATCTACCTACCTACTCTCTCTCTCTCCCTACCTATCTACTGTATTTTTCTCTCTCTCTTTCTATTTCTCTATCCCTCTACCTATCTATCTATCTATACACACACACTCTCTTCCTACCTACTGTATTTCTCTATCTCTATTTCTCTCTCCCCCCCTCTCTCTATCCCTTTATCTACCTACCTAACTACCTACATAACAATTATTTCTCTCTCCCTACCTACCTACTATATTTCTCTCTTTCCCTCCCTCTCTATCCCTCTATCTAGCTACCTACTTTTTTTAAAAAAATTGCCTCTTCAAAACGTTGGTGCGTCTTATACTCTGGTGCATTTTCTACTCCAAAAAATACGGTATTGAGTTCTCACATCATCCTGTCATAACCTATAGTTTTCAGATCACAGTGGCTAGAATTAAACCAAGCAAGCCATATTATATTTTACAATATAATGTGAACCGAGCCATAGTCAATCTACCTATTTATTTATTTATTTGTTTGTTTGTTTCTTTATTTATTTATAACATTTATATGGTAGCCTATCTCACAACCAACTCTGAGTGGTTACCAATCAAAACTTAAAAGATATATAAAATCATTTTAAAACTATAAAACTCAATCTATTAAAATATTAAAACATTAGCAACAACAAAACTTTGACACAAATCAATTCTAATGTGCGAACATCTAATCCTCAACACTTTGGGAGAAATCCATAGCTTATTCCAAATAACAATGCCCTCCATTTTAAATTTCCATTTGTCTTTTGAATGGATAGCTGAAAAACGTCCATCTGAAAAAATATGTGTGCTTCACAGATTTCAGGTCATGCTAGAAGACCAGAAATAGTCTTGTATTTTTCACTGAAAACTGAGGTGTTTATTATTAATTTGGTTTCCACTACCGCATTCTATGCTTTGATATGTACTGTACATAAAAGTGGAATCAAAAAAGTCATGCAAGTTATTTGCTGACCTACAGTTTTCATATCCCTTGTGTATTTCGTGTGTTCCAGCACTCCCAGAAGGATCGTATCGCATTTGGAACTGAAGATCTGCTTAGAGAACCTCAGTTTAAGAAATCAAACATCTTGAAAACCAAACAGGCTGTGCTCACTGCATCTGAAAACTTTGACAAAGTCCGAGCAGCCACTGGGGTCACCGAAGCTAATGTAAGAGTTTTATGTATTGTGTGCTGCAAATTCTTTGTAATTCCTTCCTAAAATGCGTTTTTTTGGCTTCCCGTTCAGCTCTGTGCAGGTATGGAGAATTTGGAATATTTGATTTTCATGAAGAGGTCGATAGAATGGCCAAACATATATGGTGGAAGGGTGTGGTCGTACTTCTAAAAACCCTATTAGAAGAAAAGGGAAGAGCACATTCAGATACTACTGTTCTATAGATCACAAACAGAATGTCTGACAAACAAGAAACTCCAGAATGGAAAAAGTTTCCATGGAAGTGCTGTAGATAACAATGTCATTTTGGTCATTCCTCTGACCAAAATGCTTAAGGTACTCATATATTAGAAAATGAAATTGGAGAGCTAGCCAAAGAAGATAATTTTCTGGTAATTGGTGTCTTAAACCAGTCCTATAATTGGATAAAAGACTGATAAGCCTTTTAGAATCCTAGAACAGATGGAAATTTAATGGAGGGGATATGCCCCTGGATTTAATCCTAAACATCATCCACATCTGCAAAAAATGTGAGTGCTGTGGAACGATTTAAAACAGTATCTACAATGACATCAAGTTTAATTTATGTTGAACAAAGTGACTGTTTAAACCAGTAGGAGACTGGTAACATAAACTGAAATTGAAATCAAGAGGTCCAATGTTTTTCTAGAATGACCTGGGATTTCTCAAAACACTTGAACATTTGTAACAGGTGAGAAAAAATACTATTATATCTAAGAGGATATTCATGATTAATAAAAAAATAAAATTAAAGCAAGAAAAACTCTTTAGAAATTATGTAGAACTCTTGTCCAAATGAAAACAAAACTAAATAAAACTTTGTACTAAAATGTAAACAAATAATAAGGGAAGCCAAAAAAATAGAATGAGCTTACATTCTTGTCTTACTTATGAAATTCCCACTGATATATCTTGGTGTGGTAAATATAGAATATTGATCTAGGTAGGTCTTTACTCTGATCCAGTATACCTGTTCGGTCATATTTGTTTAAACTGTAAGCAGTGTAGTCCTTAGATATTTGTTTTTGGACCGTTGAAGCCAGGAAAAAAAATCTGTTCCATATGCACAGTAACCGAATCAATGAAGAATAATCAAGCAGATCCACCCATCACCAGGATTTTACATTACAGAGTTTAAGGTAGCTCAGGAGGAATCAATCAAAATCAGTAGGAGGTGGACTTTCAGCGGTGACGTCACGCTGTGGCGGAGTGAACGGATGGGGCTGTACTCTGTTTCACCTGATTTTTCATGCTTTTTGAGGCCCCCATGGGCGAAATTGATCTTGAAGGGATCAATGATATAGAGGGGTATCCTTGGAGTTTCGTGGAGAGAGGATGATCTCCCACCCAACAAGAGGAACCCTCTGATCAGGCACAAGAAATCGGCCTTTCATGGCAGATCCAAAGGTGTGATGATGCGATAGTTCGAGTAGGAAGAGTTGTAAGCAGCTTGAAGGATTGGCAAGAGGTGAATATAAGAGACGGAAAGAAAAAACTCAGGGATCGTGGAAACTTTGTGATATATTAGCGGAGGAGCGAATCTCAGAGAAGGAATAAAAAATGGCAATCTGGCATTGGGAGCAGAGGCAACAAGCTGTCAAACACCGAAAAGGAAAGTAAACACGTGAGAGGTGTGAGTGAAAGAGCCAATGTGGGCTTTTGGTGAAAACCTAACTGTTTTTGGATAACTGCAGCTTAAAATAGAGAGTGGTATGTGTATGGGGAGAGAAAACTTGCTGGAGAGAATCATGGCGACAGTGACTATGCTAAATTGAAGGGAGACGACATCTTGGGAGGGGGGGGAATCCCACACAATGGACTCAAAGAAGAAGAAACAACAATCAAAGAGACACTATTAACGAAAACAGGGCAGACTTATAGTGGATTTATAGTATCTATTTAAACAAGAGTTCCAGAAGAGTTCTAGAAAAAAATTACTCTTTAAAGAGATAAATTAGAAAAAGGACTAAGCTGTAAATAGAAACCCCAGGAACAAACAGAGGCTTGTTATTTTATTATCCTACAAGATCTTCAATGAACTGATGTGACATATTTATATATCATATATTTATTATATATATAATATATTATTTATATTAGTTATGCATTTACTGACAAGTATACTATAAGTACTGCTGGTTATATTGTATATTTTATTATTTTTCTCTATGCTTTTTTCTTTATTGTTATTTTTACATTTAATATTTGTTCATAGAAAATAGTAGACATAGCTCTGATTTGAAAAATAGGAATACTATTGCTTAAATGTATAAAAGATAGTGAAGTAATTGAATGAAATTGAATTGAATGAAAAAGTTATAATATAAATGTAACAGATTACAAAGTTAAACCCTGAAAGTAAAGTAAATACTATAGAGGTTCTTTAGAGGTATCTTAGATTCTGCGAATATATTAACTTGTGAATTATTGAATGTTTAGCATATTTAAGAAACTGTATAACTGTATAACGAAAACTTAAAAGTAGTATAGTGAAAGATACATATCAATTAGATTGTGATATTGAGAGTGATACGGGGGTATTAGATTATAATATTAATTTGCATAAATAGTTAGATAGAGGAAAAATAATTGAGTCATAACATTTATTTGGGAGTGTGGAAGGAACATTGAGGAAGTGAGGTAGAGGAAAAAAGGAAGAAAGAGAAGGGGGAAAAATAGGGATGTATATGTGGTACTGTGGAAAAACCTTTTTAAAAATATCAAAATGATGAGCACGACTACCACAGTTACAAAAATAGGGGGGAAGAAAACAACCTCAACGATAGCTTCCCCATCAGGACCATGCTCAGTGAAAAGTATGCTAGGAGGAGAGAAATCAGGCTCCACTATGAATTTACAGAGCATGCAATGAACCCTAACGTTAATTCAGGAGACGATGATGAAGATGCAGGAGGTAATTACAAAAAACTATGAAGAAATTAAGAGTGATATGGGGGAAGTGAAAGGAGAGATATGCAAATTAGATGATAGAATTGGTACAATGCAGGAAATGATAACAAAAAATGAACAAAAAATAAAAACAGTGGAAGCAGGATGGAACAAACGGAAAAGAAACTAGATATAATGGAAAGTAAAATGATGGTGGCAAATAAAGAACTGGAAGAGGCCATAATAAATTTAGAGATGGAGAAATCAACATTTTATCTTCGATTCCAAAATATAGTTGAAAGTAAGGAGGAAGAGCTTCCAAAATTAATAGCAGAACTCTTAGCTGAACCCCTGCAAAAAAAATAATAAGCAAGAAGTGGAAAATGAGATAGATGACATGTATAGGATTTATATGAACTATGCACATAGACACAAACTCCTGAGAGAGATACATGTAAGGTTTACAAGGAAAAAAATAAGAGATGAAGTCTACAGCAAAACAAGAAAGGAGCCCCTGGTCTACAAAAGAAAAGAAATTATAACCTTAAAACAGATACCAAAATGAATAAGGGAACAAAGAAGCAGCTACCACTTTTTATCCACTCAACTGCTCAGCTACAGAGTTATGTTCAGATGGCTTGTTCCTGAGGGGATACTAATAACTTGGCATGAATTTTTTTTCGTATTGACTCTCTGGAGAAGGCACAAGAGTTTTATAACCACTACATAACTGGAGAAGACAAGCAAGATAATAGAGAGGAAGCAGAAATAAGAGTCAGGAGGAAAGATATCAGAGGAAAAACTTTCAGAACAAGATATAAGGGAACAAAAGGAAACAGAACAACAGGAGAGAGAAGGAGCCAGGACAAGAACACAAACTGAGACAAGAACAAGGAAAAAACCAAAACCCACATGCAAATAAGATGGAAGATGAAATAAAGATGCTATCTCTGAACATCAATGGCATCAATTCACCTGCCAAGCGAAAACAAACATTAACAAGACTTAAAAGACAAAATATAGATATTATCTGCCTGCAGGAAGTGCATATCAAAGAATCTCCTGTCCTATTTATTCTCTCATTAGAAGTCTTGTTAACACAGATCGGGGGAGGGGGGATAAAAGAGTTAAAAATCAAAAAAGAAAAGTATAAAACACATGCATTTGCAGATCACATGGTTTTTATAATAGAAGACCTCCTTGAAATAGGCAAGATATTAATTTAGAAAATAGAGGAATTTTGTAAGGTGGCAGGCTTAAAAATAAATAAAAACAAAACGAAGATAATAACCAAAAACACAAAGGCAAAATGAGGAGTTAGAGAGGATATTTAGAAATACAAATAGTAAAAAAAGTAAAATATCTTAGAATTTGGCAAACAGCAAAATGCTCGTCTATAAAAGAAGATAACTATTCAAAATTATTACAACAAATACAAAAAGATTTGGAAAATTGAGCGAAATTACAAATAACTTTGATTGGAAGAATTGTGACCATAAAAATGAATATTTTACCAAAAATTCTATTCTTATTTCAAACTGTATCAATAAAATTAGGGATATTTTTTTTTTGTAGAATTAAATAAAATAATTTAAAAAACAATTTGGTTGGCGGGGGGAAGCTAGGATAAAACTAAAACTCCTACAGGATTCTAGAATCAAAGGCAGGTTTGGTCTCCCAGATTGGGAACTCTACTATCAGGCAGCAGCTGTAAGAGTGGATAATCCTCAAAAATAAAAGAATATTAACAATAGAAGGCCATGATTTACAGCTGGGCTAGCATGCCTTTATCTGGGAGGGAAAGAACAAAACCCATAAATATTTTCAGAGACACCAGGTGAGAGACACCTTATTAGAGATTTGGATGAAAATTAGAATAAATTTTTATACAAAAATTCCGAGGTGGATATCAATCATGGAAGCAATGATTTATCCCAATGTAGTAGATTTGAACTACAAAGATTTGAACTTTGTAGTGACCTACAAAGAGTTATTGGATGGGCAAGGGAAACTAAAATCAAATCAAGAGTTAAAATTGCAGGGAATTGAAATAGACCAGTGGCCATACATACAGATTAAAACAAGATACAAAAAGGATATGGAACAATACGGGTTTCAAAATGAGCAACAAGAATTGGATAAAATAGTAACAGGGATGGAAGAAAAAATGATTACTAAAATGCCTTTTAAAATTCAAAATGGAGGAGGAAACTGAAGGAAACAATGGTAATCTGGGCTAAAATTTTGGGTACAACATTGAATTGGAGCATTGGGAAAAATTGTGTGTGTGGGGGAATTATAAATTGACGATGTCGGCTGTGTACAAGGAGAATATCTACAAAATGTTTTATAGGTGGCATTTGCTCCTGGCAAAATTGGCCAAAATGTTCTCCAATAGACACCCTCCCCCAATTGCTGGAAATGCAACCATCAACAAGGGACCTTCTACCGCATGTGGTGGACATGTCCCAAAGCTAGGGAGTACTGGAAAAAAATCCAAAAATGATTGGAGGAAATAACGGAACAAAAAATTGATATGAAGCCAGAGCTGTTTCTTCTGGGAATAATAATAAAAGGAAATATAAGTAAGGAAATTCAATATATTATGCTTCACATTATTATTGCAGCCAGAATCACATTCATCCAAAATTAGAAACAAAAAAATGTCCCTCAAACACAGAGATCATAAAAAAGGTTCTAGAATGCGCGGAAATGGATAAATTAATGATGGAACTAAGGGATAGAGAGGAAACATTATTACAAAACATGGAATAGATGGCATAATTGGCTAGAAAAAAATGCCAGTAACAGAAAGCTGTAAAAGTGTAATTGTGATTTTAATGTTTAAAAATGTTGAATAAAAATTATTTAAAAAAACAAAAAACAAAATCAGTTGGAGAAAAATACCAGAAAATAAATCAAATGTACGCACAAAGTGATCCAGGCTGAAATAATTTTAGCTGTCTGCCTTTTTTGTTTCTCAATTAGAAGGGCTAGTTATAAAGTTCAGTTCCAATTTGTACTCTTTCAGCTCTGTTTCGTAGCAACTCTATCCCATCCCATGATCATTCCCTATCAAGGCACACTTGACATCAACAATCAAGAGCTGTTTAGAGTACTCATTATTCATGTGTGACTAAAAAACAGCCCTACCACTCCATGCACCAGCTGCCACTAGTCTTTCAATTTGGAAACACAGTAGTACATTTAGGGCCATCCATCTTATTTAGAGTCTTAATATTTTTCAAGGAAATTGGTTTTTTCCCCATTATTCTAGAGAAGGGGTTGATTTTTCCTATTGCCTTGCAACACTGGAGGCTTACTTCTGCCTGCTACTTGTCCTTGCCCATTCTCATAGTCATCCGCCTACTCAGTGTACTAATAGAATTAATACAGTATAAAAATCTCTTCTTACATTGTGGCATCATGTCCCCAAGCATAAAGCTGCTTAGCCAGCAGAAGGCTGAGGTTTCTAAGAAACTCATCTGTTCAGAATCCATAGTTATAAAAAGCCATGAATATAAAATCTGGATTTTTTTCCCCATCAGTGCTCAGAATAAATGGCTTATGGTGAGACTGGACTTCTGAACAAAACACACACTGAAAGGTCTCAATCTTTGTGGTTTTTCCCCAAACTGTTCTATGAGCCAATCTCAAATGGATTTGATCTGACAAAGAAAATCACTAGAAGCCCAAACCTGTCACACTAAGAAGACCTCTTCTTGCTCCTAGATGCCTGTTCATTCCTAGGTCATTAGGATCTTCCCACCAGAATGCAATGATATTAAACTGAAATGATGCCCTTTGTTGAGCTTGCTCTTGGTACTGTCAGAGTCCTCCCATATCATTTCCTCCAGCCATCTTTCTCAGATCTGCATCATATAGTTCTATGCTGTAGATTGCTCCCCTTTTAACTTGGTTGTTAAGCTGTAAAATGAAGACCAGTCTGTTATTAAAAGCCATATAGATCCAAAGAGCCGTGTTGGTTTTGTAGTTTTCTTATATTTTTTTAAATAAGATGAATATGTTAGATTTGATTAACAATATTATACTAAGAGGTATATTATATAAGCATATTGTCTTTGAATTGAATTGAAAGACTAGCCTCAGGAGTAGGAAGAAGCCAGGCTGGATTGGTTGATGATGCTTTGCCTACTTTATGGTCATATGATAGGATGTTGTGGCCTGCTTTCTGGCCCAAGAAGAAACATTCAAACAGTTGGAGGAAATGAAGAATGAGAATGAAATGTCCTTGGAACAGCTTAAAGAAGAAAAGGATGCACTATTACATGAATTAGAGCATACTAAGTACTCAGGAGAGGCACGGAAAGTAGGGTGAGTACTTGCTTTTTTTGGCTGTGAGATATGCACCTGGGTAATCAGCAACACGTACTGGCCACCAACTTGCAGAATGTTGTTTTCTGCTATTCAGTATGAAGGAATGTATAGCAAGTAGCAAACTGAGCAGTGAAAGTTAGGAGCTGAAGTTCATAGATTCCTTTCTGGAGTCCAGCACTGTTCCTGTTTTGCTCCAGAGCTCAGAATCTGATGAAGGAGTTACGTGATCACCTACAAAAGGAAGAAAAGAGGCGTGATGCAACCCAGGCTGAACTGGACAAGGTGAACCGGGTTCTGTTGAATGCCAAGGCTGGCATTGAACATTTGGCTTCCAAAGTTCAGCATATCAAACTGGTGAGTGCTAAATGATTACTTTTTGCAGTCACCAATTGCCTATGTCTAGAGTTGAGGCTATCAGCTTGCTAAGGAAGAACACATGTAAGCTGCTTGATACCCAGCAGACATCATGGCTTCCCATTTTCACTGTTTATTTAACACCATGACTGTTTCCCATGTTTTCAAAAGGGGGAGCTAATTGTGTCCTTTCACAGAAGATAGCAGGAATGAAAGAGATAGAAATAGAAGAGGTCAGTGTTTATAACAAACATTACAAAGACCCCTAATATTTGTTGCCCTATTGGAAACAACAACTAAAAAGCAATGCATTCGGTGTTTTGTTTATGACAGATTAGTTTTCTAGCAAATTTCTGAATTTTCTGTTGTGCTATATTGAAACCCGGGCCAGTTAGCAGCGCTTCTTTTTCCTAGGAAGATAGCCGTTTTGCTTCCATGGAGTTGGATGAGAAAGCGAGTGAATATGTTCTTGATCTCATGGCCCAAACAGAAGAGAAATTGCTATATTTGGTGGAATTCTTGAAGGACCGAGACAAGGCAGAGCTTCTTAGGAGAATTGAAGAAGTGGAGGTGAGTCCTGATCAGGCTAAAGAGTAACATAGAATCATATTTGCTTTAAAAAAAACTGTAGAGTCCTTGGTGCTCTCTGAGCTTAGTTATTTTCTTGAAGATGTGCAAGAAAAGTGTTATTGAAGTGGATGAAAAAAGAAAGTAGCAGTGAAGATGTTGCCCAGTCCAGTAACAAAACATCTGGAGCAAACAGCCAACCTTCAGCAGCACCAAGGACTCCACAGTTTAAAGAGATTCTTTATAGTTATTTATTCCCCAATTTACCAAGCAGTGAAATTCTAAAAACAACATTCCAAAGTTTAGTTTCTTTTAAATGAAGAGTTATTAGATTTTTGCATATTTCTTTTCTTTTCAAATGACCAAAGAAAGCATTTTTCTTCCAAGCTTCTACAGAAGTTCATGGTGGTCAGTGATCATAGTAGACATTACAACAATTGGTAGAACTATTCAAGGCATTATTTGGCTGTATGTATGATTCATATAATTGTAAATAGAAACAGGTCCTGGGCCTCTGGGCTGCTCAAGTTTAGATTGAAATTTTTGCATTAACAAGCTTTCCAGTTTTGAAGGACATTTTTAAAAGAAATTTCAGGCCCAGTTAGGTGAGATTTTGAGTTTCTCATGTAAACTCTCTTTTTTTTTAATGGCCATGTTTGTATAACACATTTAACATGTGCACTGTTTTAACCCCTTTGTTGAGTTTTCAGGATATAGTGAACCATAAATTAATCAAATAGGCTAGGTTTGCATAAAACAATAAACCACAAAAGTAAGATTAGAAGTAACTAGGTTTAGCATGTTAGACAAATGCATTTCTAGATCTTTCACTGACCTAGTTAAGTATGTTTTGTGATCAGCCAATAGATATTTTTTGTGATAAGCTAGTTGTAAGCTAATACCAAATTAAAGGAGTCATCCTAGGAAGTACATGGCTGATAAAGACTCAATACCTTACCCAGTGGCTCCTTCTTTCTGATCTTCATTTGTTTGACTAGGATATACTCTATAGTTTCATGAGCTTTAATACCTCTGAATTAGCACTATTAATTTGGTGAGAAAAATGTAGATCACAATTGCTGAGCTATCAGGTTTGCTAGGCTCTGCTCAGTGCACCAGCTATTGTTGCTCTCTCCCATGTCTACAATCTAAAGTGCAGTTGTGTTGTTTCAGTTTCATTCTAAACTTGAGAGGAGATTGCCTGCCTTCAATACCAGAGTGAAACTTCCCATTGCGCAGAAGCAGGATATGTATTATGGTAAGTAAGCAAGTGTAGACAGGGATTAGGACAAGTGTGTCAAACTCAAGGCCCGTGGGCCACATCCGGCCCATGGGGTGCTTAGATCTGGTCTGCAGGGCCACCCTGGAAACAGCGAAGGATTGGCCCACAGTGCCTCTGCCAGTGAAAACGGAGCTCAGAGCTCCGATTTTGGTAGCAGAGCGCTCAGGCCCCCATAGAGCGCTCAGGCCCCCCGACACGAGTGATGTTGAGCTGGCCATGCCCACCTTGGCCACACACCCCTGCCCCCCCCAAGTCAAACACAACCCTGATGCTACCCTCAATGAAATTGAGTTTGACACCCCTGTATTAGGAGGTCAGTGTGGCCACAGAACAAGAACTATATGCTGCCTTTTCTGTGGCTTTGTATCCAAGGATTCAACAGGTGGTGGGAGTACAGAATCAACTTTTATCCAGCAGTTAAAGTTACTGTTTTCTTATGACTGTGGACTGTTTATGATCTTAATTATGCCATGATTCTGTGGAATTACTGAATAGTGAGATTTTCAGTACTTTTTTAAAGCATAAATTGCTTGCCTTTGTGGCTGTTAAGATAGGCTTGCAAACAAAAAAGAGAAGTAATCTAAAATGTTATTTCTTTTATTTATATATTTAATATAATTGTTGATTGCCCTAACCTTATTACTTTGGATGGTGTAATTTTCAGCGCTCGGAATAGTACTTTAGCATTTCTTTTTGGCTTTTCCATAATGTGAAAAAAATACATACAATTTTGCAAAACCACACATTATGAGTATATTACATAAGGTAGACACCATGCTAATTTTAGTTTCTTTATTTTTAGTCTGAAAATTGATTGTCCAAATTTATCCCAGTCTTGCACCAGTTGGTTATGGTCTCTATAATTTACCTTTATGACTCCTGTGTACAGCCCTAGTAACCTCGAACTCATGGTTTTGGCTTCACAGATACATTATCTCCCTTAGTTATAAGACAGTTACAGAGTTGTTGTTTTCTAACTCTGATTTTTGTTTTATGACAGATTTTACCATTCATCTACCATATTTTCCTGTCATGGTGGATAATCTTCCTTGGCTTATGGTGCCATGATATTTTTGATCTATTTTTTTTAATCTATTTGCAGATGAGGAGGACAGTGGGGAGGAGGATGCTGATGTGGTGACAAGGGCAGCTCTGAAGCGTCAATCTCAGCAAATCATTGAGTCCAAGACCAAACGTCGCACTCGCTACAGAAAGAAGGATGGGAAAGCGTGATTGCCTTCTGGGTAGCCCTATCTTCCTTAGAACCTGTTGTGCTTCAGGCTCCTTGGCTATTAAAGTGCTTCCTAGTTGCTGGTCTTCTACATGAGCCAGTCCCAAATTTTCTGTCCATCAGTTTTGCAGAACTCAGAGAAATAATGACCCATTTGTGGATCTGTTCCACCTCCCTAAGCACACAGGAAGTGTGTGTACCTGTGTACACAGGAATTTAGTGAGCTGAAGCCAGTGCCTAGCTCCTGTTTCCCTGCCTTTTATCTCTCAGCTATATGAGAAGAGTGGGTTCATCCATAGAGATGTGACCTTGAGGCTTCTGAAGGAGAGAAGAGAAATTTATCTAGTTCCCCATCCAAATAATCCAGATTATTTCTCAGAGTTTATAAAATCTGTACACAACTGTTCCTACTGAGCCTAAATTTGACTGGTTTAGTCAAATTTAGTCACCCATCCCAACATTCTATCACAAGGGTGGATGTCACTTGCTCTGTGACTTTCTGTATATATTAGAACACATATTGTTTGCTGTGTATGATCCAATAAACCCTGTTCAGGCTGAAATTGCCCGTATGTTTTCTGCCTCTGCCAAGATTTTAAAAATTGCATTCAGAGCTGTTGTCAGTGCCCCAGAGACCAAATATGGCTCTGAAACCAAGCTCAATAAATGTGGGTAATTACTTAGGATTATTGTCCCAAGAAAATGCTTTGATCTTTTAGAACTTATGCTTGATGTTTCTTTAACTCTGTGCAGTTCCCTCCTGCTCTATTTCATAAAAACACTTCAAATTAAGTTTGCAGCCACAATTGTTGATCCCTTTCATAGAAAAAGCAAAGGGTAGAAGTTCTCTTTAACTTTCCAAATTTACGCATGAGATGATGTGAATTCTTTCATTTTCCCTGCTACACTTCCTTGTTCTTGATTACCCAGGCATCTTTCTTCCACACTGTTAGAAAACTTTATTTGACCAAGACACACAAGGAATTTGTCTCTGGTGCAGAAACTCTCAGTGTACATACAAAGCAACAGGGTAATAATAATCATAATAACACCAATAAGAGGAATAGTAGAGAGAAAAAGAAGGGTAATAATAGTACAGCCATACAACATGGATAAATATACTTAGACATAAGACAATACTGTGACCCATTAGGTGTTCAGCAGAATGAGGGCGTGAGGGAAAAAAACTATCCATGTGTCTAGTTGTTTTGGAGGGTTGGGGCCAACCTAGTGGTGGGTTTCAAATCCCGTTCCAATCGGTACTGTTGCAACGGGCCCGGCGGCATCCTCATGGATGCACGCAGCGCGTGCATGCATCTTAGTGCTTCTGCAACACTCCAGCTGCTCTGTGGAGCATCTCGCAGGCGCTGTACGCGCCATGGGGGTGCGCGGAAGCGCAGAAGCCTTAAAACACAGGCAAGGAACTCGGGCAGGCGGGTAGGCCCTCCGGAGCACTGTACCAGAATGGTATCCTGTGCTCCGAGCTGGCTCCGTTACGCCCGTACCGGGGCATACCATCTGCAACCTACCACTGGGCCAACCTCAGATGGTGGGGTGGAATATGTTTCAAAGGGCAATAGCAACAGCAGAGAAGGCCCTCTTCCTGGACCCCACCAGCCAGAATAATCGGACTGATGGAATCCACAGCATGCTGCCTCTGCTGGCACAAATGGTACGGGCCAATCCTAGTGGGGTGAAACAGTTCTTCAAGTAACCTGGACCCATGCCATAAAGGGCTTTAAAGGTGATCACCAACATATTGAATTGCACCCAAAAGCAGATTGGTAAACAATGCAGCTTCTGGACTAGGGGCCATTCTTGGGGGCGGGGGGAAATTACCTGTACTGCTGCATTCTGCACCAGCTGTAGATTCTGATGAATCCTCTTCGAGGGTGGCCCCATGTAGAGCATATTACAGTGGTCCAGGCCTGAGATGACTAGGGATTGAACAACTGAGAACAAGGAATCCTGTTCCAGGAAATGCCACAACCTGCACACAACATGAAGTGGAAAGGTTCTCCTAGCCGCAACTGTTACCTGTTCCTCAGACAAGAGTTGTGAGTCCAGTAGAACCTCTAAGTTGCAGATCGGATCTTTCTGGGGCAGTGCCATCCTATCCAGAGTCAAAGATGACAAAGTCCCAGATTCCAGAGCCCTGCATACCCAAAGCCATTCGGTCTTACTAGGGTTCAATTGAAGCCTGTTGTCCCCTATCCAGGCCCCCACAGCCTCCAGGCACTGCAAAAGGGCAGCAACAGCATCACTTGGGTCACCAAGAATAGAAATATAGTGTCATCAGCATACAGTACATACCTTAACCCATGGTGACAGATGATCTCGCCCAGCAGTTTCATATTGATGTTGAAAAAGAGTGGAGAAAGTACCCTTTGGTACATCGCAGCATAGTGGCTGAGGGGCTGGACTCTCACTCCCTATCAATACCAATTGGGACATGCCACAGAGAAAGGAACTGAACCAGTGCAGAACTGTGCCACCCATTCCATCCCCTGCAGCCAGTCCAAAATGATGCGAGGGTCAATAGTATAAAGGCATAATATAGTTCCATTACTTTGCATGACTTATCATATTTTTCAGAGTATAAGACGCACCTTTTTCTCTCAAAAAAGCGGCTGAAAATCTGGGTATGTCTTATACACTGAATACAGCATTTTTTGCCTCCCGAAACCCTGCCCCCTACACCAAAATGGCCGTGCGTAGCCTTTAGGAGGTTTTCAGAGTGCTCCTGTGGGCTGGGGAGAACAGACATGAGCAAAAAATGGGCCATTTTTTGCTTAATTTTGCCCCCCCCCCAGCCCCCAGGAGCACTCTACAGGCCTCCTAAAGGCTACTCATGCCCCCATTTTTTTTGAAAAAAAATGTTTTTGAGAGGTCTGCAGAATGCAAAAACTTTCTTTTTATTTGCCTCTTCAAAATCTTGGTGCGTCTTATACTCCAGTGCATCTTATACTCCAAAAAATACAGTAGCAGTAATCTACTTAGTATATTTTGAATCAGTCTGTAACTTCCAGATCTTTTTTAAGAGTACAGTAGCTTCATGCAGAATATAATGTAAAAGCATGTATCAATTGTTACCAAATTCAAATCCAACCAGATGAAGGAATCACAACTGGAGTACCAAGCATAATTGTGGAAAGGCACTCATTCGCAATCTAGGTTAAAATCTGCTCATTTTTTTCTTTTCCAGGAAAAATTGAACCATGTCAAAAACAGATTGAATTTCAGCTCCCAAATCTAATTTTCTATTACTAACAGCACTTACATCTTGTCTAGCCTGTTACTAGATTACCGTAAGTCGGATGATAATTGCAATAGAGTAGGGTGTCATCAGCATCAGCAAATTGATGATATCCTATTCCAACTCTGGATAATTTGCTTAAGCAATTGCATGTAGCTGTTGAACAATGTGGAAGACAAGCGGCAGCATAGGTCACTTCCCAAGATATCAAACACGAAGAGTCCCCTACCATATCTATTTGATATGGCCCAATAAAAAAGACTACTGCAAATCACTGCTACAAAGGCCCAATCTCACTAGGCAGTTATATCTTGACTGATATATCAGTAAGAGCCAAACAGTTTTGGTACCATATCCCAGCCAAAAACCAGGTATTCAATCTAATTTGATGCATTTGGAGTTGCAGGTTCATCATCTTGATAACCTTTTTCGGAAATAGAATGGGATATTACTAATTATCTGGATTTTATTCAGGTGCATTTTTCCACAGATTGAATAAAATCACATTTATTTTTAAATATTTGTGTTATTAAAAACATTAGTGGCGTTACTCGGTGTGTGGAGAAAGGTAATTTATATTTGTTTTTCTGAAAAAGAAAATTTTATATAATGTACATTTTAAACAAAGACATTTGATAGAACATTAAATTGCTCTAGCCATTCTACACGATGCAGAGTCTCATCCAAAATTTTGGATTTTCAATGCAGTTATCAGAGAAACAAATGTGGGGATGAATTGTAATGGATTATGGAATGCTTTATTTTGAAAGTGAGGAACAACGCTTTAGTGATGCTATCATTTGTATGTCCACATTAAAATAAGTCTTACTCATTTTCTGTATAATTTAATCCCTGGTAAATGTGAGTAGAGTCCATTATTTTTTTACATAATATCACTTCAAATATTTCTACATGGGAAACATTTCCTTCTAAGAAATAAGAAAAATGTAATACCATGTAAATATAAACTGGAATAATGTTTCATCTTTATAATGTGAAACATTTCCACACAAAAATTCTAATTTTGCAAAGAAAACACATTTAAAACTGCAAAATTCAAATGCATGAAGTATAATCTAATGTACATATATAAGGTTAAATTATTGGTGTTTTGGACATGATCTTCATACCAGATTCTGAATTGCTCCTAACAAAATGCTGCAATTTTAATTTTAGAGCTAGGACTATGATGAATTTTTTTATGCAGAGAAAAAAGACTAAGCTAAAAGTTCATCTTATATAGAACATCTTATGAATGCATATTTTGTCATCTACCAAAATATTTATATTTTACCTGCTTTTAACACTTCCTGTTTTTAAAACTGTTCCTGCCATAGAGTTCAAAAAATTCAAATATCTTACACTTTTTATATACAGCAACTCATATTTCTCCTTTGCTCATTCCCTTTGGTACTTAGATGATTTATTTAATTGCATTGGATTAGAATTACTCTAAATTTTGATCATGTTCTTCAATCTAGATGTCTATTTAGCCTGTAAATAGTATAGATGAGAGTCAATGTGGCTTTTTTGATTAGAGAATTATATTGAAACTAGAAGGAGTAGCAGTCATTTAATACTTAAGGAACTGTCACAGAGAAGGAGTCCACCTATTCTACAAAGCACCTGAGGGCAAAACAAGAAGTAACAAATGGAAGAGATTCAACCTAGAATTAAGGATAAATTTCCTGGTAGGGTAACTTACTTCAAGAAAAAGCAGGTGATCGCAATTTCAGTATTTGTATGTATTTCAAAATTAAACATGAACACATCTACAGTATATGAGATAGGCAGCAAATAAATTTAATAAAAAATAAAAACACGAAAAATTTAATTTCAAACTTTCAGGTATGCAAAGTTTTTCCAAATTCCAGTTTTCCAGGTCCCCTTTTCACATCCAACAACTATATTTGATAATGTGAAAGAATTCTGGCATCCTGCAGCACGCTAAAGGAGGAAGGCTGGATCTTTAAATATGGTGCCTGCCATACTTGTAGTTCCTTAGTTATTGCAAGAAATAAATGTGTCATTTTCATATGCTACTCCAGCTTTTAGAGGGAAACTAGCTTCTAGCTTCAGTCTCCTTGCACACTCCTCTTCAGTTTCCTATTCCTCATCTCCTCAGGATTAAGTTGTTTGAACAGCAATAAGCTCTTGGCAGATGTGTATTTTTCTTCCACTCTAGTTAGGCATGGAAAGGAGGAGCAAGTTGTATAAACAACTGGTAACAAATGCCTTATAGGAAAAGCCTATGGATGAGAAAGTAAGAAACACACAAAGGAACACAATGAGGGCTGGAATGGCATTGCAGTGAATGCAAGGATTTTGTAGGGACTTCAGTTCACCGGGGAAATTTAGAAACCTGATTGTGCCGTAATACAGAATACAGAAGCAAGCTGTGTTTATTATTTGTTTTTATCTTGGCTACATTTGCTTCTTAAAAAAAGATCTCTCCCCTAATGCATGTTCTTGTGCCTTCTCCCAGTGGTGAAATTCATTTTTTTTATACTACCGGTTCTGTGGGCGTGGCTTGGTGGGCATGGCAGGGGAAGGATACTGCAAAATCCCCATTCCCTCCCCACTCCTGGGGAAAGGATATTAGAAAATCTCCATTCCCACCCCACTCTGGGCCCAGCCAGAGGTGGTATTTGCCGGTTCTCCGAACTACTCAAAATTTCTGCTACCGGATTTTCAGAACCTGTCAGAACCTGCTGAATTTCACCCCTGCCTTCTCCCCAGATAGTTGTGCAGCCCATTTTCCCTTCAAGTTAACATATAGTTGAAACCCAGAAGTTTCTTTTATAACAACTTTCCTACAATAGCACATCATTATTTTCCATAGTGTTTGCTATTCACCCTGCTAGGTAGAGATGGGCATTCCTATTTCCTTCAGAATGAAGCCTAACAGAAAATCCACACTTCCTATTTTTTCTGTTTCAATTGTAATACTTGGGGAAATTTAGCAGAATTCTTAGGTTTGGAGGGCAGGGCCAGAGTGATCTCTCCCTCAAAAAGACAAGGGAATTGTGAAGAAGGCAAAAAGTGACTCCCAGTTCCTCTGGGGCTGACCCATGGCTTGAGAGGATTCCTCAAGAAATCTCGGTCCTGGCCACTGAGGAGGGCATTTCATTACTCATATACAATAATACAATACAATAATAATACAATAGTAGAGTTGGAAGGGACCTTGGAGGTCTTCTAGTCCAACCCCCTGCCTAGGCAGGAAACCCTATACCGTTTCAGACAGATGGCTATCCAACATCTTCTTAAAGACTTCCAGTGTTGGGGCATTCACAACTTCTGGAGGCAAGCTCTTCCACTGATTAATTGTTCTAACTGTCAGGAAATTTCTCCTCAGTTCTAAGTTGCTTCTCTCCTTGATTAGTTTCCACCCATTGCTTCTTGTTCTACCCTCAGGTGTCTTGGAGAATAGTTTGACTCCCTCTTCTTTGTGGCAACCCCTGAGATATTGGAACACTGATATCATGTCTCCCCTAGTCCTTCTTTCTCTTAAGCTAGACATACCTAGTTCCTGCAACCGTTCTTCATATGTTTTAGTCTCCAGTCCCCTAATCATCTTTGTTGCTCTTCTCTGCACTCTTTCTAGAGTCTCCACATCTTTTTTACATCGTGGCGACCAGAACTGAATGCAGTATTCCAAGTGTGGCCTTACCAAGGCATTATAAAGTGGTATTAACACTTCACGTGATATATCCGGTGATATATCCGGTGATTACCCAGCCCAGTCCAGGTACCCGTCTTGCTGGGGGCTCGGGAAGGGACGATGTCCGAATGACACCCGGGTTGGCGCACAACTACCTAAAAGTAAGGCTAGTATCAAATAAAGAGGCAGCAAAAGAGAAAATGCGCCGTTTTACGATTCGCCAATAGTCCACTTCTTTCCTTCGAACTCTCGAGGAGCGAGAAGGAGATCGGCGCGCCTCCACGTTTATTCTCCCCTCAGACCCCAGGACCTGACCCCCCCAAGGGCCAACCAAACGCGAGAGGCAAACTTGGGCTGGCTCTCCTCTCCTCCAGAGGGTGTCCGGCCGTCACCCTGGCGTTCCGCTGGGCTGCTGCTATCTCTGTGGAGCCGGAAGGCTGTGTGGGAAAATCGTCAGGTGAGCCAGAGGCTCAGTCCCGCCCTCCCTCAGGGCAGCGTGCGGCTGGTGGTGCCTACATCGCTCCCGGCAAGCGGCGACCGACGGCGGAGCAGTGGCGGCCCAGCGTTCCCGAGGAGGCGATGGCAAAGCGGAGATCGCGATGGTACGCACCGGGTCTTGGGACAGGGCATGGGGGCGTTATTCGGCTTTGGGGGCTCTTCAGGTGCAACCGAAGCGCGAACGCGTGCTCGTTCGGAGGATTGCTGTGGGAGAAAAAGGCGTTTCGACCCGTGCACCTCCTCCTCCCGTCAGGGCTGCGTGAGGCTTCGCCGGTTGACCTCCTGCTTCGGCCCAACTCTCAACAAGTCTCAGACCTCACAGGGTCTTATTTTGCGACTGGTCGCCCTCAGACTCCCGGTCTGTTTATCAGTTGTCCAGCTTTTCAGAGTTTTCCCACTCTTGCCTAAGACAAGCTCAGGAGGCGGCCCGCTTAGTTCTCGCAGTGCCTTTTAAATTGGACTGCAGGAGCTTGTGTGGATCTTCTCAAAAGAACTCCCCTCCCCCCCCCCCAGCCGACAGTCCGAAACTTAGTGACCTGAGGGACGACTCCGTACTCTCTGAGGCTTATCTTTGGACAGAGATTGCCGAATGAATTACTCCGATAAGAGGCAGAACTGCTAGTTTAGCCCCTTCTCTCTTCTTGCCCATAAACCGGACTGACCGAGGAAGGGAAAATTCCTCAGTATAGGAAACATTTCCCCCCTCATTGCACAAACAATTAGTGTCTTGTCCTCTACACAAAATATTTCATAAACAATATAGAGAATGATGTTAATATTAGTAATAATGTTACTAATGACACAGACAACTTTTTATTCCCACAGCAATAGCTGGTTGATGGGATTTGTTGCATGTTGGAAGTGCCCAAAATTTTTGAGAATTAAGCATCAATCATTATAAAGAGGAATGGTTAAAATCCATCATCATCATCACCTTAAAACTAGAAACCTGGATTCGGGTCCCTTGCTTTGCTCTTCTTGTAAATTCACTTCAGATACACAGACTATCATCAACACTTTGCAAAATGCTGAATCCAGGGAGAAAAGGTAAAAAATTTCTTCAATAACCAAAAAAAGGAACATGCATGGCAGAGAATATACAAAGAAAAAATGGGGAGAGAACTGGGATGTGTATTAATATAACAAGGAGAAATATATGAGAATTTGCAAAATATGTTTTAATATTTGAGAGCAAGATCATGTTTCCTCCCCATATACATGCCTTTATAAAAACACTTCATGTCAAGATGCAGCAATTATTTACTATTGGTAATAATAGTATGCTGCATCTTATATATGAAAATCTGAGACAGGAAGATTGAGCAATGTATTAGTCAATTTACTTATGTACTTTTATTTCATAAGCTTGTGCCTTTGTACAGCAATTACAGCTAATATAGAAAATAGAGATGTGTGGCTTTGAGGAGTGAGAAGAAAGATAAAGCAATTTCCTTTCATGCCAATGTTGAAGGATTCCAACATTTACCGAAACATGCCCTGCCTAGTGCCTGGCACTAGGCAGTGCACAGATGGTGGTAGTATTACATTCATACCTCTTGCCAGACCGGTTATGTGGCTTTCCTTTGTAGGGAATGTCAAAGAAGGTCAATGGAGTGAAACAGCAGTAACTGGATCAAGAAGAGAGGCCAAGAAGGCAGAATGTCTCTCCCAGGGCCATGTGTGCTTGTGCATTGTGGTGGTGGCTTTCCCACAGAGAAGAGAATTACACTTGGATATGCACATCTGGCGTGCAGGAAGCTGGTGGAATGCTGTGTACAGAATTCATTCAAGGAGAAGGAGAGACTTCTGTGATACTCCTTTCATCAAAATGAAAGACCTATTGACAAACACTTGGAAAGAAACTAGTTAGTTTCTTAGCATGTCTAAACATTGACGTGAAAGGAATATTTATTTATTTGTTTATTACATTTCTATATATTTTATATATTAAGCAGTTGGTGAAACTTAATTGACATAAAGACTGTTGAAAGCTTCACAGTAATGGAATGATACATTTTGAAATGAAGAACTCATTGACATTGCAAAGACCTGCTCCTAAGAATCTGTCACAATACAACCATTAAATGCAATATTTATATTCAGTTTCTCTGTAATTGCTCTCTACTCAGCAAAGCTAATAAAAAAACTAAACAATAAAACAAAGCTAGCAAAATTAAGCACATTTTATATATAATTTTGCAGTTTATGGGAATAACTACCTCTTACTGTAGGTAGTTAACATAACATAATGTAAGATAACCTTTACCCAACTCCATGGTATTTAAGTTTAATTTGAGCAAAGAACATAGTACAAAAGATCTTAATTAACCTTATCAACTCTTAATTAAAGATCTAAACAGATATCACAAGACTTGAGTGTTATATTTACAGTGAATTAGCCCTGATTTATTTCTACCCAGTTTTCTGTGTTTGGCAAGTGCTCTAGGGCAGGAGTCCTCAACTCCTGGGCCATGGCCTGTTTGGAACTGGCCGCACAAGTGGCCGTTGCACACACTTATGCACGCAGATCCATTTGTATGAGTGGCAGGTACATGTGTGTGTGTGTGTGTGTGTGTGTAGCTCCATTTGTGTGAGAAGCAGGTGTCTGCCTCTCACACAAATGGTGCTTCATGCACATGTGCATGAGTGCCTGCCACTCTCTCAAGTGGAGCTGCGTGCGTGGAACCATTTCCTCTTCCGTTGTTCCACAAAACCAGAAAGGTTGGGGGACCATTGCTCTGGAGGAGTATGTGTTGTCTAGCCTGTGGCTTCTAATGTAGCTCTATCATATATAGGAAAAAAACATTACCAATATACCTACCTCTCCATTCCAAAGGGTCTTCTCTGTAGCTACATATTGAAGCACAGTTGTTGTTTATATGACTAGGAATCCCAGGTCAGGAAGGGTTTTGGAAATCTGTGAAGATAGCCTCTTGGTCATTTTCCTCTGTCATCCAGAACTAAGAATGCTCTGTATCCAGTGATTACAGGAAGAAAGGCCATAATCCATAGATCATTCAGAGGACTAACATTTAATGCTATCGGCTTCTGCCTTCTTGATCTCTCTGCTCAAGCTGTCAGGTATAAGGATGGCATCCAGGACTTCAACCTGGCAGACAAATTATATGGCTGGGAACAAGTCAATACGAGAGGATTCATGGCTACTCCCGCACTCCAAAACACTCTGCTTCCAGCCGGGTCAAGATTTCACTATCTTGAGAATGCCCCCTACTCTTATTTTAAAGGGAACTTTTTTCTAATATCAGTTCTTACAGGAGAGGTTTCCAGAAAGAAAATAGGGAAGGGAGCGGGAGAGGGGGAGAGAAAAAGGGAGAGAGGGAGGGAGGGAGGGAGATGAATTCTGATGTTCCCCCAGCTATGTTTCTTACTCCAGGCTCCTCCAGGGGAGAAAGCTACATATTGAGAAAACCAGAGTATGTGCTGTGGGCTGCCTTATTCTTACATACTATGTACATTCCTGCAAATTAACACCTGCAACTTATTTTCAGAGGAAGAATGCGGAAATTATAAAAACACAAAGCACGTCCCTCAATCAATTATTGTATGGGTTGCAGGCAGGATCCCTCAGGTCCCAGGAGTATTATAATAGGAATAGGTCCCGGCTGATTTCATAAGTGTCTGCTGCTCCTGAGCAGTATAGCATGAAGTGGAAGTGAGCTGATCAGGAATGAAGCAGGGAGACACTTGTTTCATCTCCATAACGTCTCTATGGATGCCATCCATTGGGATTGTGAGCATGTGAGTCTGTGTTTGCATGTCTATACCTGGTTTGGAGAGTGTAAAATCTCATATGTTAGAGTTCTGGAAACTATGTTTCATGTCTCTTAGTTCCCCCGCCTCTTTGTTTTTAGAACTGGAAAAATAATGTATACGTTAATTAGGGATAGATTAGTTAATCTATTTCTAGTCCATGGCAGTTCTTCTTAAATATCTATGAATAAATAAATTATGATCAAATTGCCCAACTGATTTGTAATTTTTCAAAATATACTGCATCAAAGAATATCTCAAAACATTTTAATTTTTATTTCAATTTTTGATAAAATACATTTTTCTAAAAATATATCACCATTAAATATAAATTATTTTTATGTAGGTCTTGATGCATATTTTTCATTAAGAACCACATCACAATATTTGGAGACATGAAATCCAAAGGTTTAATCTGCATGTTCACTTAGGAGGTGTGGGTCAGGTCATTGGCTTCCAAAGATAGACTCACCACAGCTTCATAGATGGCCTTTTTCCTAACTAGCAAATCTTATTCATAAACAGATCTCTAGGATTATTAATGGCTTAGCTTTTGCCTCAATTTGCTGAAAATGACTTAGGAAAAAAAACATCTATGAAGCTGTGATGAGTCTATCTTTGGAAGCCAATGACCTGACCCGCACCCCCTTAGACTAAGCCTAATAAAAAATACAGTACTCTTATGTTACAATGATTGTGAGTGAAATAAGATTGGGTTTCCTAACCCTTTGAAGCAAGGAAAGGATGACCGCACAAAATACCCATTTATCAGGCCAACAGATGAGGCTGCCTAATCCCAATCAGTTGGTTTCCTGCTCTTTAAGACTTTAAGATTTTCAATAGATAGCTACCGTATTTTTCAGAGTATAAGATGCACCTTTTCCCTCAAAAAATAGTCTGAAAATCTGGGTGCGTCTTATACACTGAATGCAGCATTTTTTTTGCCTCCTGAAACCCCACTCCTTCACCAAAATGGCCATGCATAGCTTGTAGGAGGCTTTCAGAGAACTCCTGGGGAGGGAAGAAATGAGCAAAAAATGGGCCATTTTTGCTCAATTTTGCCCCTCTCCCCCAAGCAGGTCTCTTTAAGCTTCCTAATGCCCTTTTTTTGGACAAAAAACGGGCCCGTTTTTGCAAAAAACAGACTGTTTTTTGCTCGTCCCCCCCCCCTGGAACACTCTACAAGCCTCCTAAGGACTATTCATGCCCTTTTTAAAAAAAAACGGGCCCGTTTTCATGAAAAACGGGCTGTTTTGGGGAGATCTGCAGAGTTCAAATACTTTTTTAAAAAATTTGTCTCTTCAAAACCTTGGTGCGTCCTTATACTCCGGTGCGTCTTATACTCTGAAAAATATGGTAATTTCTTGATCATTCTTTCTTCTGTTCCCATAAGTATCTTATCCAACTCTGACCTTCCCAAGTTAAAACCATACTCCCATTTATCTTTTTCATATCTTGATTGTATTTGTAATTGTGAAAACCAACCCTTGTTCTTCTAATTCTTGTTTTTGTTTTAGTTCCCCCCTTTCTGTTAAGATATCTTTATCTATATAAATAAAAATGTAATGTGCATGTTTATATATATGCGCATGTTTATATATATATATATAAACCATGCGCATGTTTATATATATATATATATATATATATATATATATATATATATATATGTGTGTGTGTGTGTGTGTGTTTTCGTAGATTTTCACGGGTGTAGGTATGCTGGTTTTGTTGTATTCGGGTCTTTTCCCGTGTAAGGTTGAGATTGTCTTTGCAACGTTTCGGCAGGATCACACCTGCCATCTTCAAGCTGTGGGCTTAAAATGGAAAATGTCACACCTTTGACAGGTTAGAACATGTTTTTTTGTAAAAACATGCTTTTTTGAAAACCAGTGCCATCTGCTGGACGTAAAAGCAACACACGCTATACCATAACGTTCATTTCTTGAGTATAGCATATTCGGAACAATTCGGCCTCTCTCCAGCTTCATCCCAACGGTCCCTTTATATGTGTGGCTGGGCTGCAGCTGCACCCTTTCCCCTTTCCGCTCCTCCTCCGACAAGCTTTGCCATTTCCACCAAGGGGAGCCGAAGCCTTTCGGCCTCCCTCTCCCCTCCCTCTCCTCCCCTCCCGCCAGGCCTTTGCTGTCTGTGGCAGGGCGACGGCTGCCCCATACCTCGGCCACCTCCTCCCACCCTTAAGCCGGCCTCCCCCCGCCCAGCCCAGTGGAGCTCCAGAGGAGGTGGAGGTGGAGCGTCTCCTCAGCCTGGCCGGCTGCACGTGCTCTCCACCCCCTCACAGGGAGCCAGCTACGGCCTTGCCAAGGCAGCTCCGACGGGGCGGCGGTGGTGTCAGCCTGAGGTGCAGCAGGGCTGGGGCGGCCGCTGGGTGCCCCGTGAGGTGGCAACTGCAGCAGCAATGACGTCTCTGGATGCGGCCGCGGCCAGCGGGGGCTGCCTCGCGTCTGCATTGCCAGGGGCGGCTCCTTCCTCCTCCTCCTCCTCCTCCTCCTGCTCCTCAGGGGACGCCGGCCACCTCTTCTCGCTGCCACCGCTGAGGGAAGCCGTGTCGGGGGCGGCAGCCTCCTCCTCCTCTCCTCCTCAGCTCGGCCAGGCCAGGGCCTGTGGAAGCGTCCTCTGTGGTGGCTTTTGCAGTGGCCACCGTGGGTCACTTTCACGTGGGGACCGCCTCTGCCGGGGGACTTGTACTTTCTCTTTTTTTTCTTTTCCATTTAACCAGACTGGGCCACAGCAACGCGTGGCCGGGTACAGCTAGTATCTAATAATATTCTTCATGCTACTGATATTTGGATGTATCAATGCTTCCATTGTTGAAAGCCACATTGGTATTTCTGAATAATGTTTCCCTTTCACTCTTTCCCATATTGTTAATAATCCATTCTTTACGTAATGTCTTTGGAAATAGCCATGTGCCTTACTTTTACCGTACCACAAAAAAGCATGCCAACCTAGTTGCAAATCATGTCTCTCTAATGTTAATAATCTTGTATTTCTCAATAAAATCCATTCTTACATCCAAGTTAGTACTGCTGCTTGATAATGCAATTCCCAGTTTGGTAATCCAAATCCACCTTGAGCTGTTACATCTTCAACATTTTTATATTAATTCTTGCTTTTTTCCCTTGCCATATATATTTCCCTACTATTTTGTTCAAACTTTCAAAATATTTTTCTCTAATTTTATTGGTATTGTTTGGAATAGGTATAGCAGTCTTGGTAATAGATTCATCTTTACTACAGCTATTCTTCCCATTAATGATAGTTTTAAGTTTTTCCATCTTTCCAAATGTATTTCCATTTTGTTTTCTCACCTTATAATAGTTATTCTCCTTTGTTACACAACTTGATGTCAATTTTTCCTTGGCTTCTTATTTGTCATTTGGAGCATATATTGCCACTAATAATATCTTTCTCAAATTCATCGTTATTTCTACCATCAGTATTCTCCCCTCCCCATCTTCAAAAATTAAGTTTCATTGTATCATCTTTCTAATATAGGTATAATGCTATTACCTTTTTGCTTTGGTCAGCCAATGTCGTATATAAATTGCCTAGTTTTGCCTGTTCCAGAAATTTTCTATGTTGCTTTCTAATATGTGCTTCCTGTAAGCATCTAATGTCCAATTTCAATTTATCTAATTTATTGAATGTTCTTCTTTTTATTGCCGAATTTAGTCCATTTATGTTGATGGAGATTACTTTTATTTCTTCCTCCATATCTTATTAATTTATAGGTTTAGTTGTTCTAGTCATTCTTAGCTCCCTCTACTCCTTCATCTCCTTGGCCCTTGCTCCTTCTCTTAACCTTTTCTCTTCCTGTTCTTTCTCCATCTCCCTTGATCCTGGCATTTAGCTCCTCCCTCTCCTCTCACCAGCACTCCCTCCTGTGATGCTATGTATTGTTCTTAAAATAATTCTGCTTTCTCTAGTAGTGTATCTAATCTGTGTCTTTGTTCTTGCCAATTTACCAAAATCCCTTCTGGGACCAGCCGTCACCTGTCATTTTTAATTTCTAAGAACACCTCTGGGGTTTGCATAGGAATAGAAGCATCCTTGAAAACAGAGATGGAAGCTAATGCATTCTCTAGCTTATTCCTTACCTTTCAACAGATGCCCCTACAGCCGTGGGGAGAAGAGGCTGAAGATGGAGCCATCTATAGCATTGCCCTTGAGCGAGTGAAGGCAGAGCCTGCAGCCAGTGGAGCATCTTCCTTGGTAGGTTCTGTTGTCATTCAAAGAAGAATGAGGCCCTTTTATCGCAAGGAAAAGAAATTGGGGCAGGTCAGGAGGAAAAAGTAGTTCACTGAAAGTGAGGCATTTTTCATGCACTTGGTCTCAATTTAATTATTTTGAAAAGTTTTTCTTTCCATTGAAGTGATGGAACCTATCCCTAGGTTTAATGTTAGCTGGAGGAAAGGGCACTGAGTGGCCAATGGCCCCAATGGCTACATGATACTGACAGTATCTTATGCAACCTACAGCTCAATAGCAGTTACCAGAAAAGTGATGCTGCCTTCTTATAATACTTTGGACTTCCAAGGCGCCAATGATCCAGCGCTCAGAGCAGAGAATGCTGGGCTAGATGGGCCTTTGAACTGATCACGATGACTCCTTGAACACAAGCATGTGGTTTTCTTGGCAGCAGTATAGAAATGGGTTGTCTTTCCTACTTAAGTCTCCTACTTAAGTACAATGTCCCATTCTGCTTAACCCTTTCAGATCAGTCAAAGAGCCACCATTTACTTCGGCGAGCTTCAAATATATACTTCTGACTTGTTTATATGCAAGAGCAGTGTTGTTGCGTGACTTACCATTTATCTCATGCTTACCTCTTTCCCAGAAGGAGCATCCAGAAACATCAGAATGTCCTTTTGTCCAGTACCGTACTTGCAAGAGGCGCACATTGCGGGCTGCCACACTTCCCCAGCTAGTGAAATGGCTGCTGACAGCCAACAAGGAGGGTGATCTGAACTACACATCTAGCTTCCTGGCTACCTATCAAGCCTTTGCTACTCTCATGCAGGTGTTGGAGTTGCTGCTGCCTCTGGGACCAGACAAGTGAGCCACTGAGACAGAGTGGATGGTGTAGATGTGGAGAACACAGGAGGCTCCCAAATCAGACCTCCAAGGAAGATTTGAATTAGGAACTTGGCAGAACAGAAACAGAGACTATTCTGCTGCTGCTTCTGGCAGCTTTCCTGTAAATAGACTCTTTCATGTTAGCATAGTTCAGTGTAGCTTCATAAAAACTAATTATTGACTAAAGCATATGGCACAAAGAATATCAGGCAACAGCTGACAGTAAAAGACAACATGATTGAAGGACAAATCAGTCCTAAATATTCAGTTACAGAGCATAATCCACCAGGCTTCTTTTGATTTATCATGTTGTGAGAATCCACTTTGTTTGTTTGTTTGATATGTTTACCGCCTATTTCACACAGAGGCGACTCTGGACAGGCTTACAAGCATTATCTTTGATTCATCCTTATTTGTGAGATCTCAACTCCCAGAATTCTTAGCAATAGCCATGCTATCACACTTACAATAGCTGCAACATCCTCACGATCACAAGATCAAAATTTGGGTGCTTGGCAAATGGCATGTGATCACCATTTCTGACCTTCAGAGTCAGTTTCTGACAAAGTCAATTGGGGAAGTTGGATTTGCTTAACAACCACATGATTCAATTGACAATGGAAGTGATTCGCTTAACAACCATGGCAAAAATGTTGTAAAATTGAGTTAAATCACTTAACAATTGCCATGCTTAGCAATGACAATTCTGGTCCCAGCTGTGAAAGTTGAGGACTACCTCTAGGTACCAGTTTAATGTAAAACTTGATAAGGGAGAGGCAACTTTATTGAGTGAGATGATTAGAGTAAAGTAGGGACAGTTGAAGGCCAGGAGTGACCAGTGTGGAACAAGAGTATCCCCATGGCTTGGGGTGAGTGTGGGTCTGGAGCTGATTGTATTTCTTTTCTGATTGTAGGGCAATACTCCATCTATTGGAGCAGTGGCTACAGCATCACCCTGAGGATTTCTGGGAACCTCCAGAGTACCCTAATCTGCACAAAATATTGTGTTTCCTTCATCAATCTGCTCCTAACTCCCCAGTGTGTGCTTTGGCAAAGGGATTGCTACAAGCCTACAAAGAAAAGGAGGCAGATGGTAAGAATAATTTAGGACCGAAATTGCCAAACATGACCTATCTTCTCAGAGTTTCTAGTTTGGACCCATCCATTCTGACTTCTGCTCCCATCAATATGCTACTGTTCTCATGTAGAGGTGTTGTTTTCATATCCCATGCATCTGACATGTCTGGTTTGATCCAGTTCCCTGAAGCTCAAATCCAGTTCCTCACTGGCTAAATTAATTCAAATTAATTGACACATACAAGCTACACTAGAGTATGCCTGCCTGCCCACACAGAAAACTATGTAACTGCACTATTTTTTTTTTTGGCAATAGCCCTTTTCTTTCCAACAGATGCTATCATCCAACAACATCAGTTTGGGAACAGAAGGACCAAAATTTGTGGTTCAAATAAATAGCAATTGCACTTAGACTTATATACTGTTGTACAGTGCTTTACAGCCTTCTCTAAGTGGTTTACAGTGTCAGCCTACTGCCCCCAACAATCTGGGTCCTTATTTTACCAACCTGGGAAGGATGGAAGGCTGAGTCAACCTTGAGCTGGTGAGAATCGAATAGCTGAACTGCTGACAGCTGGCAGTCAGCAGAAGTAGCCTGCAGTACTGCATTCTAACCACTGCATCGCCACAGCTCTTAATAAATACATTTGTTAGTACTACATATTTTAAATGGATCAAATTATAGCCTGGGCACTCAAATCAACATGGTTGCACAGATTTTGCAAAAGTCTCTCAGCTCAAAGGAACAGAATATTAATGGTGTCTGCTTCTCACATGTGTAATCCCAGGAGGGGACAGACACCAGGTTAGTCTGAGCTGAAATTATCTATTTGCCCTTCTGCTTATCAACCCAGGGTATCATCCAGCTCACACTTAGCCTCTTTTGAGATTGCTATTATTTGTCTCTCTACAACAGCCGTTTCTAAACTGGTGCCTCTCAGATGCTGAGGCTAAAACTCCCATCATCTCAGCCCACCATCTAGTGATGTGCTGGTAGGAATAAGGAACATTATCTTGTAGTTCCCTGCTGCTAGAAGAGGTGGTAAATTAACACCTCTGGGGGACACAGAATGAGGTGGTAAAATTTTGAACTGTACCTCTTTCTGCTGCAGGGGAGAAGGAGTTTGACCTGTTTTTTTAAATGTTCCCTTTTATAAAAGACTGTCTATATGTAGCAGACTAAAACATCAGGAAAAGGTTGTTACTATGTTGGCTGGAGCTACTGAGAACTGTATTTCAACAGACCCTGACGTTTCCCACATCTGTGATTAAGCATGGGGGCATTAACGATAAAGGGTAGGCAGGCTTGCTATTTCCACAAAGGAAATTTCAAATTGCAACCCTTTTCCTTTACCAAAGCAAAAGGCATGTATGTTCATACCAGCTTAGTTATAGATGATAAGAATTGTAGTGGGCTGGCAAAGGCAGCTTTAGGTATCGAGATAAAAGCTCTTTAATTCTGAATCTAGCTAGTCCTCTTGCTTTATTTGGATATACAATGGAAATAGTTCTATTCTCTAAGAAAGACCATTCTGATCCCAGGATGAAGAAAATGGCAGGAAGAGAAGCAATGATTGCTGCCAAATTTGCCACACTCTCTTTTCCCATCAGAATGCTAGTTCTGTAACAGGAGGAGGAGGAAGAGGAGGAGGAGGAGGAAGAGCAAGAGCAAGAGCAAGAGGAGGAGGAGGAGGATGAGAAGGAGAAGGAGAAGAAGAAGGAGGATGACTTTCCTACTAGAGTTGGACAGTTTGCTCCAATGAACTTGTTAATTCCAGGATAATGGAATTGTAAACTCTGGCATTTGTCCCCTCTGAAATTTGTAAACTTTCAATATATATTTATTCAATTTATATGGCCACTCACTTGCCAAGTGGCATGTGAGAATATCAAATGCAAAAGAAAATGTTAAAATTATAGAACAAAATAAAACAAAATACATTATACTGAGAACTACACAGATAATACCTACATAGCCATGGCCTGGAAAGTGACCCATATCTTCAAGGTCTTCTTAAAGGCCAAAATTTGATACCAGACAAATTTTAGGTGGAAGCTCTTCTATGGAAGAGGTACAATGACAGAGAAGACATGCCTTCTGGCTTCCATTCAGTGATACTGCTTACTTGATGGGACCTGGTGCATGCCAACCCTGTCACGTATTGTAGCTTGGACAGAAGATTCCACAACTATCCAGACCTTGTGCCAAGTAAGGCTTTATAGGTAACCACCACCAGTACCTTAGAAGTACACCTAGAAGCCCACTGATAACCAGTATGGCTCACACAGTAGTTGTTATATCTGGACTTAGCAAAGTGCACCCATAACTATTTATCCTGCTGTCTTCTGGACCAGATCCCAAGACATAGAATCATAGGTTGGAAGAGACCTTGGAAGACTCCTAGTCCAACCCCCTACCCCAAGCCAGGAATCATTTCAAGACACTTCAGTGGCAACCTCTATAAAGCATGTTGCATAGTGACTTAGGGTACTGAGACAGAGGGCATATTAATTAATTGTTCATGATCCAAAGAGAACTTTAAAGGGCTATTTATAACATACTCCCCAAATAAGCCACAACTGGCACATAATCTCCCAGAAGTCCAGAAGTTATTGAGGAAGCAAATATTAAAAGCTAGTGTGGAATGAGTGTTTTTGATGCCGGCATTTTGGTCTGGTGCAATGGCTTTCTTACAGACATTGCTTGAATCCTCTTTTTTCTATAGATTACATTATTTTCCTACAGGAGGCAACTCCCCAGAGATGAGACCATCACAGGTTATCACAGAGGCAGCTGGGACAGGTGACTGTGAGGAGACACCAGCATTGATATCCTTCTCTGTGGATGAAGTGGCCGAACAGCTGACACTGATGGATGCTGTAAGACCTGTTGGGGCCAGGGACTGAAAATAACTTGAAAAAGAAAATAGACTATGGCTATAATGAATAGGGTTGTTCTGAAACTCTTTTGAAATTGGCTTGATGTCAGAACAGAGAACCTAGATCACAGTCCTGGTAGGCAACCTTTTGGTGGCCATGAGCTACATTTTATGTTGTAAAAAGGGGGCACTAAGGATCATAAAGTGGATGGGATGGATGTGGCTGCCGTGGTGGTGAATTTGGGATGTTCTTTGCTTTGCAATAGGTCTATTTGAGGCCTTGGATCTTGAAAACCTGCTCTGAAATCACTTAATGCACTGAATGGTTTTCAAATGGTGCTGAGTTCCTTCTTTCCCCTTCCCTTTCCCCAGCACCTGTTTAGAGCAGTGCTGCCCTTCCACTGTCTTGGCTGCATTTGGTCCCAACGAGACAAGAAGGAGAATCAGCACATGGCTCCCAGTGTCCGTGCTACTGTGACCCAGTTTAATGCAGTCACCAGCTGTGTGATCACATCTGTGCTGGGAGATCTGGCCATGCGCATTCCCCAGCGTGCACAGCTGCTGGAGAAGTGGATCCAAATTGCTGGAGTAAGTCAGGAAGAGGGTCAGAGTGGGGGTAGTGGGAAAATGAAGCGTGGCTGAGCATGGTGCTAGGGATTGTGTAGTCCATCTCTTGGGAAACTGTGAGCCAGAGATGTAGTGACTGCCCAGGTGCATTCCTTATTTGTGACTATTTCTTGGCAATGTTTACCACGAATGCCTATTACAACCTTTTTCAATTGACATCCCTGAAAGGCTTTTCTTGTTATTTTTCTGCATGAGGTGAATTCTTCTCAATTATTGCATGTCTGAGCCTGTACATTTCTGTTCTCCAAAGTAAAGGGATCCTGAATTTTCTGGATGAATACAAAAAAATAGGGTGGAAAACTGCAAGCGGGAAAATTAAACATGCTTGACGGGCACAGAATGTATATGGACAATTGCAGGGCAGGCAAGAGGAGCAAAAAAAAATTGAGTAGGAAGCTACTCAATTTGTTGGTTGGCTGGAGAGAAAATGGAAAGAGGGACACTTAACCAAGGCTGATTATCAGCAGGTAGCCACAACATGCAAAGATGAAGTCAGGAAAGCAAAGACTCAGAATGAACAAAGACTTGCAACAAAAGTCAAATATAATAAAACAAGTTTCTTTCAACATATTAATAACAAGAAAAAAGTCAACGAAACAGTAGGTCCACTAAAGAGAGAAAATGGCAAGGAAGTAACAGGCAGTAAGGAGAAACCAGAACTGCTTAACCCATTCTTGGCATCAGTCTTCACGCAAAAAGAAACTATAGCATAGCCAAACGTATCAAAAAAACCACACCAAAAACCCCTACTGTAAAAGGCAAACTGGAAATAAAAATTAAAATAAGCAAGAAAATGGTAAGAGAAAACCTCTCTGACTTTGACAAATATAAATCACTGGGACATGATAGATTACATCCCATAGTTCTGAAGGAGCTGGCAGATGTTATCTCAGAAGCATTGTCCCATATATCTTTAAAAAATCCTGGAGCACTGGGAAACTACCTAAGGATTGGTAAAGGGCTGATATGGTTTCCATTTTCAAGAAAGGGAAAAAAAACCAGACTCAGGAAACTACAGATTAATCAGTCTAGCATCAATACCTGGGAAGATCCTGGAACAAATAATCAAGAAACAGATCTGTGAACAATTAGAAGCAAATGAAGTTATAGCTAGTAGCCAGCATGGGTTTGTTAAAAACAGATCACGCCAAACCAATCTTATTTCATTCTTTGATAGAGTGACTAAATTGGTATACCAGTGAAATACTGTGGACATAGTATACTTAGATTTCAGTAAGGCATTTGACAAAGTAGACCACAACCCAGGGGTGAAATGCTACCAGTTCGGGCCGGTTCGCCCGAACTGGTAGTAAAAAAAAGGCTTAACAAAGTAAAAAAAAGTTCCAACAATCCAGCTGTGCTGTGCGATGGTAGGATTTTTTTTTTTTACTTTTTCTTAGCATTTGGGATTTGCTTTTGCTCCCAGGAGGCTTCCCTGAGGCCTGCTAGGCCAAAAATGGGGGGGGGGAAGGGGTGCTAAGAAAGAAAGAAAGAAAGAAAGAAAGAAAGAAAGAAAGAAAGAAAGAAAGAAAGAAAGAAAGAAAGAAAGAAGAAAGGGAGGAAGAGAGGGAGGGAAAAAAGAGATGGAGGGAGGACCACAAATCTGGCACTAGATGCAACTTCAGATGACACCTTGAAAAAGCACAGCAATCCAGGGCTGGAAGGGACCTGGAGGTCATTTAGTCCAACCCCAGCTCCAGCAGGACATTGTTAAAGTGAGTTTCTGTCTTCTGATCCCCCCATCACATGACTATGTAGCCACACCCACCCAGTCACATAACACCCCCCCCAAGCGATGCCCACAGAACCGGTAGGGAAAAAAAATGAGATTTCACCACTGCCACAACCTACTTCTTGGTAAGCTAGAAAATTGTGGAACAGACAACATCACCACCAGATGGATTTGTAGCTGGCTGACAAACTGTACTCAATAAGTAGTCCTTAATGGTATCAGATCCACATGGACAAGTAAGTAGTGGGGTACTACAAGACTTTGTCTTAGGCTCTTCAATATCTTCATAAACGACTTAGATGAGGGAATAGAAGGGGAATTTATCAATTTTGCAGATGATACTAAGCTGGCAGGAATAGCCAACACCCAGAAGACAAGCTCAGGGTCCAAAAAGATCTTTGACAAACTTGAACAATGGGCCCTATCCAACAAAATGAATTTTAATGTGGAGAAAAGCAAAATTTTACATTTAGACAGCAAAAATCAAAAGTATAAGTACGAATTAGGCGAGACTTGGCTCAAAAACAGTAACTGTGAGAGGGACCTTGGAGTCCTAGTGGATGATCACTTGAATATGAGCTTGCAGTGTGCAGCCATTGCCAAAAAAGCTAATAACAGTCCTGGGTTGTATAAACAGAGGCATAGAGTCGAGATCACATGAAGTACTAATACAACTTTAATAAAACCCTAGTAAGGACACACCTGGAATACTCAACCAATTTTGGCCACCAAACTACAAAAAAGATGTTGAGATCTTAGAAAAAGTTCAGAGAAGAGCAACTAAGATGATCAAAGATCTGGAGACTAAAACATATGAAGAACTGTTGCAGGATTTTGGTTTGTCTAGTCTAGAGAAAAGAAGGACTAGGGGGGACATGATAGCAGCATTCCAGTATTTGAGGGGCTGCCATAAAGAAGAGAAAGTCAAATTATTCTACAAAGCACCAGAGGGCACGACAAGAAACAATGGTTGGAAACTAATCAAAGAGAGAAGCAACCTGGAATTAAGGAGAAACTTCCCAACAGTGAGGACAATTAACCAGTGGAACAGCTTGCCTCCAGAAATTGTGGGTGGTCCATCACTGCAAAATTTAAAGTAGAGACTAGACAGTCACTTATCTGAAATGATATAGGTTCTCCTCCTTGAGCAAGGGGCTGGACTAGAAGACCTCTAAGGTCCCTTCCAGCTCTATTCTATTCTAAAAGGGCAGAAGTTGAGAGAGGAAGGTATCCTGTAGCCCCAGTATAGGTCACCTGGTTGTCAGAATAAACACCTCTTTTAAATTCCATAAAATCTGGAAGGATTTCTTGGGAGCCTTTAGTTAGGCACAACAAGCAGCTTTATAAGGGACTTTAGGTTACCTGAACTAAAAGCCAACGCTTTGGGTAGCGTTGAAGTATCTTATACTCTGTTCTATGGTATGTATACAAGGAATGGTCAGAGTAGGCATGTCAATGAACATTACACGTGGGATATCTGTTGGACAGTCATTGGTGGAATCCAAGCTTTGTCATATTTAGACAAATCTGATATCAACCTTTCCTGTGTTACAATAATCAGTAGTTAGTTTTAATTAGCATGCTCATGATTAGGTTATAAAGATAGGCCCATCTGTATTCTATCTTGGTTAGTTTCTTGGAAGTGTAAGTACTTGGCTGCAGGATCCCTTGGTCATTTTTCTGCAGCAATACGGTACTCACTGCTACATTACTAACATCTGCCTGGATGACAAAGGGAGCATTCAGGCCCAAGTACTTTAGCACGAGTTTGGCTGCAAATAAGTGTTTAAGCTTTTCATATGCTACTTGGCATTCCACTGTCCACTTCAGCAGTTGGTTAGGTTTGGGTCTCCCTTCCCCTTTGGTTTTCAATAGATTAATAATGGACAGTTTAATGTCAGACCTGCCCCAACTTAATCTGCCGAAGCCTCCCCACCCAGAGAATGAAATATTTTGGGGAATATTAAAAGAGGCAGAATATTACATTTTCCCAAAGGAGAAATGGATAAAAAGCAAAGGCAGAAAACAGCCCCAACAGCCTCCAGCAGGTACCTGAAGTCTATAGAGATGGATATTTTGTGCCCATTAAGAAAGACTGGGCCAGTCTACTCACAAACAAAACCCCTTCAGATCCACTTGATGGGATTTAGAAGGACAGGACTGGATTTTTAGGACATAATAGGAGTAACCCACCACCATTAGAATAGCAAAAGACATGAAGCCAGTGTCGTGAGGTGAGGCTTATGGCTGGTGAGGCATTGACACAGTGATGGGTTTCAAATTTTTTTAGACTTGTGGACTTCAACTATCAGAATTCCACAGCCAGGCATGCTCAGTTCCGATTTAAAGCGACAGCATTTGTTTTTCTCCTTTGCGAAAGAACTTTCCGTCTTTCTTTTTCTTTTTCTTCTCCCTTCCTCCTTCCCCTCCTTCCTCCCTCTCTCCTTCCCTCCCCCCTCTCTCAAACACACACACACACACACACACACACACACATGTTGGATTGGACTATCCTACCCCCTTCCCTCTCTCTCACTCACTCTCTCTCAAACAAACAAACACACACACACACACACACACACACACACACAAAGTTGGATTGGAGCACCAGCAAGGAGACCACAGGAGGAGGCAGGAAGCCAGTCAAAGATCATAATACTGGAGCACACACACTTTTCCCCAGCCCCGAAGGATCCAGCCCAGCTTCACTGATTACAGGTTTGAAAAGGAAATGTGGCTCTGCCTGCAATCAAACTACACTTGGTGAGAGAGAGCACAAGCGAGCCAGAGTCCTTCCCTCCAGCCTTTGCCCAAAGCCCCGCACCAGGAGGATGAAGTTTGAATTCCTCCCCCTCCCTCTGACCCACAAGTACCTTTTCCAGCTGTTTCAGAGATGATTTCAACTCTGCTCTTGCCTCGGGTCCTCTGAAGAAGCCCCGCCCAAACGAGCACCCTCTACTATGAAGCAGGAGAACTGCGTGCCTCACCTACGTCAGGAATTTTTAGGCTTTTAACCCTTGCTTAACTCTGCTCGAGTGATCATAAAACGCCTAAAGTCAGACTATATGAGGCATGCAGTTCTCCTGCCTCATAGTAGAGGGCGCTTTTTTAGAGGCTTTTTAAAATAGTTAAGCAGAGTCATCCACGGTGAGGCAGCAACTACCTCAGCCTGACCTCAGCTCTCACCTTTTTCCTTTTACATTTTTTTTCTTTTCATGATGACAGTGGTGAGGCTGTGCCTCCCCTGACTGCACATCACTGCATGAAGCTCACTACATTGCACAACCGCCTGGAGCATTTCAAATGCAAACCCCCAAAGAATGTATAAAAGCCCGCCTATCCCAACCCCATTTTGTCAGCTGTCCCAGAACTTAAGTGGTTGCAGCAAATCTAGATCTGATTATTCCCACACAAAGGTTACACTTTCCCCCCTTTCTCTAGCCTTCCTGCCGTGACCAGTCCATCGTTGTCCAATAGTATGGCATTAAGATGTTTGGGAACTGCTTGAATGTTTGGTACCTCTCCATCTAGTTTCACATTCTGTTCCCAAGCCAGGCGTCCTTGATGGCTGCTTTTTTCTGGTTTGGCACTCTGGTTCTCCTCAATGTGATTCCCCCCTCCTGTGCTGAACTTTATTACCCCAAATTCCTTTCCCCCTCTTGTGATTTATGGCAGGATGCCAGCGAAGTGAAGAAGCTGAAAATGGCAGATCTGACAGGCCTCACTATTCTGAGGACCAAAAGTGCAGTTTGTTTCAATTTAAAAAAGCAACTTTGAATGTGTTGAACATGAAAAGTATTAATGAACTTGTTGAATATGAAAACTATTTTAATAAATTGCTTTAAAATTAGATAAATCAACACATTTAAATATCCAATAGTAATCATATTTAAAGAAATATTTACATTTAATTTGAGGTGTACATTTTCAGAACTTATTTATTATCATTTATATATTTATTTATATTTCACATTTCTTAACCATCCATCTCCCTCAGAGAGGGGCTCTGATTCTTGGATTGTATTCTTGAATTGTTAAAAAATGTGAGATAACCTCCAATTTACAAATGATTTAATATTAAAAATGCACATTTTCATTTTAAATTCAGCTTTCCCTTTAGTGTCAGATTAATTTGATTAAACCAGGAGTCCTCAAACTTTTTGAACACAGGCCAATTCACACTGTTGGGGGGGCCAGACCTGCTGGGTGGGGATGGCTAGGTGGTCATGTGACTGGGTGGGCGTGGCTAATTTAACAGTTCATTTTGCCTTTGTCCTTGCTGTACTTGCCAACCCAAGGAATCTATTAACCCTCCCCCAAAAGGGAAAAACAGTGCAAACTTTCTTGCCATTTGCCTATCGTCATTACAACAGCAGCTTCAGGCTCCTTAAAATAGACCATTAAAAAAAGGATAAAACAGAATTTCCTTCAACATAACTCCTGATCATGTGTTTTAGATGACCACACAATAAACCAGACCGAGAACTGCACCAATTAAGACTGCAACTAAAATGCCCAAGATGAGCATTGAGAGACATTGGAAGCAGGCGGAAGGTGGCGAGAATCAACACACACACACACACACACACACACACACACTCCAGTGGTGAATTAAGGAGGCATAATGGTCCCTCAGACTGTTGGGGACAGACTATAGTTTGAAAAAAAACATGAACAAATTTCTATGCACATATCTTCATTTATAGTGCAAAAAAACACACCATGAAATAATACAATATTTAAAATGAAGAACAATTTTAACCAACATAAATATACTACTAATTCAATGGGAAGTGTGGCCCTGCTTATTTGGGATTACAGGGCTAAAGGTCTTTTTTTTTTTTGCCAAAAACTTTTTTATTTATTTTTAATTTTTAAAACAAACATAAAAATCCTCCTTCTTTACATCCTGTAGAAAGTGTATCAGTTGGTTACAAACGGTTTTTGTGCATCTCTTCTACCGTCATCAAGTATAATTCATATTAACTCTAGTATCTTAACTCAAATGTTTATACATATTACCATCATCATACCTCCACTTTTATTTGACTATAATTGTTTAAAAGTCTTTCATCATGAAATATAGCAAAATTTAATACATAACCACATACTGGCATTTCATTTACTTATTTATAAAATCCTCCATTAACATTAAATCCTTATATCCTATTCTAGCTAAACATCCATAATATTTAATAATAGAGTTTTCTAATCCTCCTTTCCAGTTCACTGTTTACAATTTACATCCAGTTTCCTTATATTATACCCATACATGTATATATAGATTATTATTATTATCCTTTCTTTATTTGGCTATATTCTATGTCACAACATTTCCCCCCTAATAATCAAAACTTAACTGTGTCTAATTTAGTTCTCTTTATTATTATTATTATTATTATTAACCTTTATATATAATCTCGGGTATCATTCAATATTCATATCCAATTATTGCTTATCATAACACTAGACATTGTATACAGTATTATCATTATCAATTTTTTATTTAACTCTACCTATTATCACAAGAGTTTCACTAGATTTAGCTAATAGTTTTAAATTATACTCTTCCATCTGTCAACCTGTATCTTTCCAATAACAAAACAATCTTATGTCCTCTGCCATTTTTGGTATCAATCTTCTAAGCTTCTTTTTAATGAGCTTTGTATGGACTGGTCCTAGCAACTCCTTGCTTGTAAGATCTCTCATATAATCCTGATGCCCTCTTTCTGCTTCTTTATTCCACTTGTCTTTAGTTGTCAGCAATGTTATCCATATTTTCGTTAATAAAGTTTCATAGTCCATAAATTCTTTATTTTCTTCTTCTTCTTCTTCTATGTCTTGCCCTTTGAAATAGGTTTCCTCTCCATTTATTTCCTCGTTCAGTGTTCCATTCTTTGCATTTTCAAAAACAAACCAATTGCCATGTCAGCAAGTCTAATCGCTTTATATTCATTTTCCACTTCAATTCTTTGAGTTTTAATCTCCTTCATTTTGCATTTGGTGAACATCATCAAATTTTCGATCACATCTTTCTGTTAACTGTTCCAGAAGTCACAGTTTTTGTTCAATCTTCTCATATGTATTTGTTAATTTTAATAATTATGAAAATATTGTCTCCATGCTTACAATCTCTCCATTTTCCTGACACTCTGCCATCTTAAACAAAGAGCTCTTGCTTGGAAGGTTTTTTAAAGTTAAAACATGGATTCACAAAAGCCATTTTCCCCCTCTTCTCTGGTTGAAAACACCCTTCAAAGGGACATTTGGCTTGCCCTTATCGCTCTGTAATGAGCCATCAAAACAAACCACGGAAAAGTTCTGCTTGAATACACAAAGCTCCAATCAACAAAACCTCCTGGCACATAGCACTTTTAAGATATTTCATTTTTAAATATCGGTTTTGTATTTCAAATTAGAAAAAGAGGTCCAGTCTTTAAATGAATTAAAAAATAATAATACTCACAGCGATGAAGGAGGAAAGCTTTGCTTTATAAAACACGGAGAGTCACAGAAAAAAAAGATAGAAACAGAAGACTTAATCCGTCCGTTTTAAAAAGCTTGTAAAAGTTTCATCCATGAAGATAGCATATAAGAAAATGGGATAGCCACGGTCCAGAACCGTTGCAAGATTAATTTCGCCACTTGATTCTTCTATTCTTCAATTTAAATCAATTTTTAAGTTTTTATAGGCAGTCTCTCTTTTAAAACAATGAAGGTTCCTCACCAGCTGGAAACACTTTCACTTTCCATTCCTTCCGTTTTGGGGCCACCCCGACTTCATCAGCCTTGGCTGGATTTTTTGTCACCGGCTTGAAGAAATTTCTCTTGCTTCTTTGGGGATTTTGCGATATCCCCGAGTTCAACAAGATGTATTCTTCCTGTTCACTGTCTCTATGGGACAGTTTAGATCCGTTTGGAACCCCCCAGTGGCAAAAGTGTCGATTGCGATCTCAGAGCATTGAGTTCGCACATTGTATCGTCGCGGCTCTGCCGCCGCCCCCTCAGGGCTAAAGGTCTTTTAAGCCTGGAGGAGAATTCACAAACTGATTTGCTTTTTGCCACACTTGTGCATGTGTATATACACACGTGAAAAGCTATCAAAATTGTTCAGGGACCAATTTGGTGGATGTACTTTATATATGGGAAGAATCAAAGCAGTGGGTGAATTCTCCTTCAGACATTATACTGCGGTTGCATTTGAATTAGTGTTAGCCAACTTCAGCTGATTATGAAAAAGCTAGGAGACGTGGAGACATTTCCCCCACCCACCCACCCACCCACTCACTTTTAAAGTGCTACTTTAAAAGCAGCCCCTCTTCTACTCACCCACCGCCCCTGGATCACATGGCTGTGAAAAACATCTGAAAGCCTGTTTTTAAAGACTTTTAATGACTTTTAAAGACTTTTAATGGATCACATGGCTGTGAAAAACATCTGAAAGACTGTTTTAAAGACTTTTAAAGCACTTCTTTACAAGCTGGCAGCTGCTTTCCATCCCACCACTCCACGGGCCGGATACTTTGCATTGGCAGACTGTAGTTTGAGGATGCCTAGATTAAACCAATAAACTTATATTCTTATTTAACTGATTGTACCTCTCTCTCTCTTTCTTTGTCTCTCTCTTTTGCAATCTTAGTTCACACTATAATCTTTCATGCCTTGCTCAACTATTTATCTTTTCCTCCCCAACACCAAACTTCTAGCAATGCCGGGCCTTAAGGAATTTCTCCTCACTGTACGCCATCCTCTCTGCTCTCCAGTCCAACTCTATTTACCGATTAAAGCGCACCTGGGCTGCAGTCAACAGGTAAGTCTTTATAAGAGAATGAGATAAAAAAGGGCAAAGGCACTGGTCGAATATACCTCACTGCCTTCCCTTTGGCAAAAGGCCACAATGACATGGCAAATCCTGGGGATTTTCTTGGAGAGCAATTCTACAAGAAAGGAAGCATCAGCACATTAGACTGACGACACATCAGGCAATTCTGTATGTTATCCTGCAGAGACACCAGGAACTCCTTTCGAAAGCTGTCACAGATCTTCTCCGAAGACCATAATCACTTGAACTGCCGAGAAATCTTGCTGCAGGTAGGGGAAATATCTCCTGAGAAGAAGGAAAAAGAATGTGGTGCACATGTGGTTTCCCACATGGTTTCCCGTCTCTCATTGAAGTAGTGAGGGAAAATACTGGCATTTTTCACTGACTGATTCTGGGTGTAGTCTAACATGGTCAATTGGTACATTTTAATTTTATATCAACTGAACATCAGTTTGCCCTTTGGAACTCTTCTGTAGGAAGGAGATACTCAGGGTCCTTGTGATGGATGGAGAAATTGTCAAACACCAGTCAGGACTTCTCTGAAGGTGAGATTTCAACTGGAGCAAATTGTAAGAGCTTTGCCTTCTTGATTGCATCCAGCCAGATTTGCTTAATGCTTGCATGTGCCAGTATTTATAGAAACCTTTTGCAATTTTGATTTCATATCATGGTCTTACACACGAACCTCTTTTGCAATCCTTGATAAGTGGGTATGGTAGGTGGGTGGGATCCCACAAGGAGACAGAGAGAATTATAACATCCTCTTTCCTTGCTTGGAATTGCTAGTGTTATGGTATGGCATACCAACCTAATGAATCCAGGATTTTTGTTGCAGACTCCTACCATCCCATACCTTGGCATCTTTTTAACTGATCTGATCATGTTGGATACAGCACTGCCAGATTTTGTGGAGGTGAGCATCTTTGAAACAGGGCTGAAAGAGGGGGAAGGAGAATGTGGTGAGCATCTGGTGAAAAGGCAAACAATTGTTCCCATGACATTTGAGTAGGCATTTCAAATTAACTTATTTATTTAACCCCATCTCGTTTGAAATATTGAATGTATGTGAATGGCTTTATTTGTACCAAACATAATTAGGAGAAGGGATGCCCCATACATTGAAGAATGATTAGCATATAAGTTTGGACTCTTGCAATGTGATGTATCTGAGATCACTCTGGAGGCTGGCAAGGAATCTGCAGCTCACACTGAATGGCACAATTACCCAAGAAGGAAACCTTCCATAACCAATCAACACCTGTTCTGAAAACACTGTACCAAGGTGGATGCCAATCAGAGATGGTATTCAGCCGGTTCTTACCGGTTCAGACGAACCAATAGTGGCGGCGGCTGGAGGCTCCACCCACCCACCCCGACGTAATGTGTAACCTTCTGCGCATGCGCAGAAGGTGGCGCACGTGAGCGCGCTCACAGTTGTGAACTGGTAGCAAAGATAAGTGAATCTGGCACTGATGCCAGTCCATCACTGAGTCAAATTCAAGTGATCTGTTACTATGTATAAGGCCCTATTCAATTTAGAAACTGAGTATCTGGTGGAGTATTGGTTCTGTAATGGACTTGCTTGCCAGTTCACCTCTAGAGGACAGTGCTAAAGATGGGGTATTTGCTGGCCACACACAAGTATGTGTGCATATATGAGTTGAGAATAACTTGGCAGTTGTTTTTGTCTTGTATCAGATGAAGTGTTGTCCAATTTATTGTATGTCCCAATCAGGGGTGAAATTCAGCAGGTTCTGACAGGTTCGGGAGAACCGGTAGCAGAAATTTTGAGTAGTTCGGAGAACTGGCAAGTACCACCTCTGGCTGGCCCCTGGAGTGGGGTGGGAATGGGGATTTTGCAATATCCTTCCCCTGCCATGCCCACAGAACTGGTAATAAAAAAAATTGAATTTCATCACTGGCCCCAATACCTTGTTTACTCTTTAAAATATCACCAGATTCTTTCTTACTTTTCTGGATGGCCTCAGTTGTCTAAATTCTCAGTCTGCTATTTGAACTCCTTTTAGCTAAAAATAAATGGGGATGATTGAGCCTGAAACTTTGCACACAAAATGTTAATGGGGGCTGGTTCAACTAGCTGCTGCTTGAGTTCTGTCTCCATGTGCTGCTCATTGTCTCCATTTTGTTTTCTTTTTCCAATCTTTTTCCCCAGGGCCAGCTCATTAACTTTGAGAAGAGGCGCAAGGTAAATCAAAGGTAGAAGAACTGGAGGGATAAGGGTAGGAGCTAACATTTCCTAGTTTTGTGCTTAGCTCTGGGATGGGGAGGCATAATCCTGGTCACCGAGAGAATGGACATGGGTGCAATCTCAGCAACAATGTGACTCTGTCATATGCACCCCTCTTCTTCAGGAAGCAGCAATCCTCTCCTGCATCTGTCATCTGCAACAGTCCTGTCAGGGATACAATCTTTGCCTGAATCCATCCTTCCACTTGGCCTTCCACCACCAGCGGCAGCTTACTGAAGACCAGAGGTGGGAAGGGAGATTTCTGCTGGGGATGGACAGAAAATTGTTTGGTGGGCAAAAGCATTACACACCCCTAATGCTTGTATCACTCAGATTGCACCTCTGCTAAGTGATGTTTAAATGCAGCAATAATTGCAAATTTAAAGTGTACTCAAGACAGCTTATCACTTTTTTACATCAGAAAATAAAATCACTTTGCAGGGGGTTTATTGAAGACAAGGCAGAGAGAAGCAGTTTGTTTGTTTGTTTGTTTGTTTGTTTGGATTTATATGCCGCTCTTCTCCAAAAGGACTCAGGGCTGCGTACAACATTAAAAAACACACATCCCAAAAGTTTAAAAAAAATTAAATCCATATCCAAAAAAACAAACCGAATTTGAAAGACAATACATTTAAAATGAGTTAAAATTAACAGGCCAGGCCGGCTTGCTGGAAAAGCCAACTTTTTAGGGTGCATCGGAAGGACCGGAGGTCAGGGATTATGCGAAGCTCCGGGGGCAGCTCATTCCAGAGGGAAGGTGCTCCCACAGAGAAGGCTCTCTCCCTGGGGGTCACCAGCCGACACTGTCTGGCCGATTTGATTCCTTTCTTTGTGTGCTCTTTCCCTGCTTAAAAAAATTATCCAAATTGTTTTCTTCAAATATACTATTATTGAATCTTTACTGAATTAGTCCATGTCTAAGTGTAGTTTACCTATCTATATCTATATCCATCTATATCTCCATCCATCCATCCATCCATCCATCCATCCATCCATCCATCCATCTATCTATCTCTTATATGCTGCCCATATTACTCTGCAAAGTGATTGCACATTGCCAAGAAAAAGCAGAAGAGAAAAAGTCAGACTCTTTTATTTGGGGAAGAAGATATATATTTATGCTATTACACTTTAGTAGAATGTGAAATGGCATTAATGATGATATTTGCATTAACAGGCAGCAATCCTGTTTTGTTTCGTCATTGCAGTGTTCAGAAAATAATGAGAGATGTTGAAATTATTCTTTTGTTGCTAGTTTCACAAATTCATTATATTTGTAAAGTTCAGTCATTCGTCTCCTTTCCGGCTACCAGAGTAAGAGAGTGGTTGTCCACTACCAGGTTAGATGCAGCTCTTTTGCTTTTCAAAACGTAGGTCATTCTACAATCAAGGCAGGAGAAAGGAAGAAAGGAGGCTGTTGGCCCAGTTGTCCTTCCATATCTCCTTATTCCATTTTATTTTACTACAACTTGGAACATGCCAAATATGGTGTGAAACCAGCTTAGAGAAGCCCAGGTAGAGTCTTGGAGACAGACTAGCTCAGTTGCTGCTGCAGTCAACTGATGGCAAAAGTTCCCTCTTGGAATGGTAACACGCTGAAAGGGAGCTGTAGCAAAGACAGCAAAGGCATCTTACCCCCAAAAAGAGGCTCAGTCCCAGGTTAGCAATGGGAGCAGTAAATATTATACTGGTATTTTCCAGCTAAAGGATGGGTGAACAGTACTAAGCAGGGGTGAAGGACCCAACAAGAGCATGGGGCAGGGCAGAGAATCAGAAAGGATTCTGGGAATTGATGAGTAAACAAGACGTAAGGGGAGATATGGGACTTCAGGCCATAAACCCCAAAGTGCCATGTGTATCCTCAGTAGAAGATGTAGCTACATAATCTGTCTTCATTGTTCTCCTCCAGCTACTACATTTCTTGTATGATAGAGCCACCAGCTGACTCCTGTCCCAACTCACCAAAGCTGCATCACAGTCTGACCAAACGCTTCAGCTCGTAAGTTATCCCAGTAACTGGTGAGAGGAGATGTTCTTGTTTTTCCCGATCCTCTGCCCTTTCACCTGCCACCCCATCTTTCCCTCCATGCTCCAGATAAACACCCATCTACCCTGTGGGGCTTTTTTTGGGGGGGGTGGTTCTACAGTCCGCTTTTGTCATGCTGAGGGGAAGGGCAACCCAAACTGGGTTAATTTGGGTGTGGACAGATTAAGCCACAGTGCAATTATAAACCAACAAATTAAGCTGTTTAGTTCATTCTTTATTTGCCAGGTTTTCTGAAGCATTTGGCTGGCCATTATTAAAAATAGAGTACTAGGCTATTCAGAGGAGCAGGGCTGCACTTAAGGCTGATCTTATAAATATGGGGCACAATGTCACCCTCTTCATATACCATCAAATCCAGGTAATTTAGGCCTCTGGAAATTTGCAAGGCGTTCAGTCATAATCCCACAAATAATAGCTTCGCCCCATTGGCTCCTCAGCCATGTGTATTCACCAAAGGTCTGAATCTGCAGTTCCTCTCGTACTGAGCAGGATTACTAGTGCAACAACATCAGGTCATCTATCAATGATTTAGCACTGGGTTCCCCACGAATGTGCACTTTGCCTGGGCGAGAGGCGGCCCCCTTCCGGCCGTGCTCTGCTCCCGTGATGGATGGCTTTCCGCACCGAGCCTGGCAGCCTGGCGATCTGAGGCCCACTGAGGCTCCTCGGCACTGCAGTATCATTACATTTAGGGGGGATTCTGACTTAAAGGCATTCAGTTGGAGATTTGCAAGTGGTCTGGGCTTTCCAGATCATACAATTCTTATTTCAGATTAAAAGTATAAGACACTTTCCCTAGTATAATGTGAGAAGTCCTAGAACTCAGCTTTCTGCAAGTTAAATTTCTCTAAGTATTAAGTACAATTCAGAAGAGATGGTGCTTTCCTTAATTAAATTAAATTTCGTAAGTGAATTTTCAGATGAAATGGGCGGTTGCAGAATGAATATGCAGAATGATTGAATATTGAATATTTTAAATGTATAACTGTAGTAGCATTAGACGTTTAGGTACTCATGAGAAGATACATTCAGAAGTTTACTAATTTTGATTAGACCCTTTGAATAAGGAGGCACTGTAAGTGGATTTGCAAGCTGGTAAAGCTTTCCAAATGATCAATGAAATTATTTCTGAACCACATTCTATAAAGAGTGATGCAGGGTTGGTCTGAGAGTTAGAAAAATGATACTCAGAGCAAATGATGAAGTCATAAACCCAGTGATGAATTACACGCCAAAGAATAACTTTGACCTGAGCAGCTTCCAAAGTACAAAATCCACACACACACACCCCAGAGCTATACTGGTCACTCATATATGGGCTGCTCAGATACACATAGATGATTTGTGCTCCTGGGTTGAAACAGGGTTAGATCAGAGTAATATGAAGCGCTAAATAATAAGATGGATATGAGACTATGCTGGGATCCATTTAGTTTTATGCTAATGTGGAGAGAGATGAGGAATATGTGAAACTGCATGTTTCCCTTAACGCTCTGTTTGCCCCCCTTCTCTGCAGACTCCTCTTGAGCTCAGAACCATCTGCAACTCCTTCTGGGTCTGAAAAGACTGGAGTTATGCTATTGGGTTCCTCTAGTAGCCTTAACTCTGAAGATGGATCCAGTGTCCCTTGCTCCCCAACAGGGGTATCCCCTGGCGTCAAGGTGACATTTATTTTTATTTCTAAAACTGTCTTGGGATTCTTGCAAATCAGAAATGGACACTTATTCAATTGGTGGAACACAATCACCAATACAAGTGCCACAATTGGCTTTATAAGATCACTCTTTTAAAATTGCTAATTTTACTCTTTTGATGTTGGCAGTTGGACAAGGCTACTTTGGGAAATTATCATCATAAGTATTATCAAAAACAGAATTTAAATACCTGGCATTATCATGTTGTTGCCACAGAACAGACTAGAAGAAAATTTCAGCAACAGATGCATAACCTCTGATTCCAATGAATTAATTAAAATGAAGAAGCTGGAAAGTATTAATGAGGGGACCACATTTTTTTCCCTTGGGAGAACATTCTGGATGATGTTATCCCATAGACCTTGTGTCTGTAACAATATTACAAGGAATAACAGAACATGATATAGATCTGGACTACTGGTCTTAGACACAGCAAATAAGATTAAATGCAGGCATCATGAAGAAATTGGCCTAGAGACTAATAGAAGGAAATGGATGTTATTTTTGCTAATAAGTGCTGTAAAGGATAATAAAGTAACATGAACAACAATTGTTGAAGTTGATATTCCAATACAGAAACTACAGTGTACATTGTATCTCTATATTTTTACTTCTCTGTTCAAAAACAATGATAATGTTCTTCACTTCTATGGATTTGGTAACCCTTTTAAAGCTGGTGGCTTCCAAAAGTGTGAAAATATGATACTATCACTCTCAAAGTGGGGAAGGAGGGATGATGATTCAGATTTAGAGGTTGCATTATCGTGATCTTGATGCTATCCCTCCATTGATACAGCATTGGATTGCATTGGCCTTTTTGGCATTGCAGCAAGCTGTTGGCTCTTACTTAAGTTGGGGGGGGGGTCCACCTAGATCCTTCTCACAGGCACTACTGTTGAACCAGGTACTGGCTATTCTCTGGCACATTTGGTTTTTTCTGCCTAAATGCAAGATCTTAAGTCACTTGTTGAATACTTATTTCACAGCCTGCAGTTCCTTTCCCAAGAAAAAAACTAGCAACAAATCACTTATTTGTTAGAACAGAACAATTGATTGTGAGAAGTCACAACCTTCTTTGTGTCTGGTGAAGGTGCCAAATTAGCATGGCACCTTCAAGTAATGTACCTTCTATGTCAGGGCAGCAGATGATATCTTCTGAGTAGCCTCATTGGCTTCTCTGGGGCAAACCTGGAGTGGGGTAGGAGAGGGGCAGTAGTTCTTGAAAAAAGTACATAACACACTTTACATTTGTAAGCTCCCAAAAGTATAACATAGATTGAAATGTTAATTAATGTTTATTAAACCAGAAATAGAATTGTACATACAATATACATAACAGAACAAGATTAAAAAGTAACCTGAATAGGAAATCTCAGTTTATATTATTTTTAAATAAATTTAATCCCCGATTCATTATTTTTCTTATCAGTATGAACTATTGCCTCCTCCTCAGTTTCCTTCTCAACTTCACTTCTTCTTTGCTTCTGCTTTTCTTTGGCTTGGAGCCTGGTAGAAAACTTCATCTTAGCAACTAGTTCCTCAAAAACAAGCCCCCCTTCTCCCTCCCTGCCTGCCCTCCCATGCTTACTACTTTCCAAAAACATCAACCTTAAAGACAGCAGGAAACCAAGTCTTGTGTATGATCATGTGATGAGTGCTGGATAGCCATGCTCACTCTTTAGAGGAAACATTTCCTTTAATACTAATGTGTTTAATGTGACACAGTATAAGCTTCTTATGGAGTAGATACCATGGAAGCAAAGTCTATGCTATCCTCATTAAGCATGTGGGTGTTTGTGTAACCTAGGCTATCATTATATTTGTAACTCAAAATATTACTCATATCATTAGAACAAGGCTAAGCAGCAATGTTGTCCTTGAAACTTATATAGATTGCCAGGAAGGCTCAACAGTCAATCTACATGCCTGTTCATGTGTGCATATGCACACACATACTCTGCTTATATTTTCTCTCTCCCCTTTCTACCCAAGTCCAGTTCAAATAAGGTGGCTTGGTTGCTGAGGATTGAGTGCCTTTATTTTATTATTGATAACTGCCAATCATATTGATTGGCTGCCCATTGCAAAAAGTGAGTGGAGCTTGCATTTCTCCAAAGGTGGCATCTTTTGTGACTGAGAAGTAAATGTGCCCACTGGGTGGCAAGTATTCAAGTATTAGGTATCCATATCCTACTTCACTTAACAACATGGGTGTTTGCCATAATGGGCGAATAATTTCTCACTACTTTCTATATAGAACAGACAGGTTAAGTTTCTACCCAGAAAATTACATGGATGACAATCTGATACTGTGCTGGGAAATATTGGTCATTCACAAATACTATTTGGAAACTATTTAAATCTTCCTAGTCATTTTTTTACCAAATTAAAATTTTGCTAAATGGTGTGATCGATTAGTTCTCTAATTCCTACAATGGATTTAAATTATTTTTCACTGCCTAATTCAGAGGTATGTATGGATTCCTTAGCTCTCTTCTTTCCCATTCATTTCTCAATCTTGGCAATTTACAGGCCTGTAGACTTTAACTCCCAGAAACCCACAGCCAGCGTGGCTGTTGATGAGACCTTCAGGAGTTGAAGTCCGCACACCTGAAATAAGTGCCAAGGTTGAGAAACCTTGCTCTAGATACTCTGGTTCATTCACTTATTTTGTAAGAGTTATTCCTCACTTTCTCACTTCATAGCTTCCATGTACAGAAACTCTAAACCTGGGGAATTCCTGAAATTCCTGTTTTACTTTAGATTTTGATACTTGGCTCTCTGGTTAGGCTCTCAGAATACACCATTTGTTCCCCCAACATCACAGGTTATAGTTTGCATACACAAAAGTTTCTTGTGGCATATCAAAAATGGTAAAGTATGCAACTTTAAAAGCCATGATTTCACTTTTGGTCATTTTCCTCTGCTTAGGATCCACCTGTAACTCAGTGGAAAACCTGCCCTCTGCGTGATCAGCCTGTGCCACCTTCCATCTCTAAACAGGGAGAAACAGAATGTCGCATTGTCCGTGTCCATATGAACAATATCTGTGGAAATGGAAACCTTTATCGCAGCATTCTTGTAAGTTACCAAGAGAGGGCAGTATTGTGAAAGGGAAGCCACAAGTTCTGGATTGCAGGAAATATCTGGGGCAGGTTTAATAAGGACATGACTGGAAAGCATGCCAAAAGATTATGAATGATTAAAGTGATGAGGGTTCTCTGATTGCACCAGAAGGGTGAAGAGAATCAAGATTTCCCCACATTTAACAGCTTCTGTATATGGAAACTGTGAATTGAGAAAGTGAAGAATAAATCTCACGAAATAAGTGATCTAGAACAAAAAGGAACCAAAGCATCTAGAGCAAAGTTTCTCAACCTTGGAAGTTTTCAGGTGTGCAGACTTCAACTCCTGAAGTTCTCATCAACAACCATGCTGGCTGTGGGTTTCTGGGAGTTAAAGTCTACATGCCTGTAAATTGCCAAGATTGAGAAATGAACGGGGAAAGAAGAGAGCTAAGCAAATCCATACATACCTCTGAAACTTTTATGATGGTTCTACCTTGAGCATTTGGAAATATTTTTGTTGGATGAGAATAAGACTGGATTGGCTCCATCCTCTAGAATGATTTTTTTCCAATTTGATGTTTTTCAAATGTATTTAATACCTCTACACTTCTTACCTGCTATGAGTAAAGGCTGGAAATTATGGGAGCTGTCCTATGCAACTAGAGGACATTAGTTAAGAGAAGGTATTTCTGGAGATTTGCCAACATCGAATTTGAGGATTGTGGTGTATATGGAGATATAATTAGTGTATTTTTTATTTTTTCCAAAAGCAGACAGCATTTTTGGATAAGGGATCTACTTAATGCAATACACTAAAGAATGGGCAACTCAGAGCCCACAATGTCTCCACTGAGACCACTTTTCTATTTGGTCGGTAATATGTCATTTATATGGTTTCAGCCTTTAACAATGTTTTACACTGTGTTGTCACATAGCTGGGTCTATCAGATTCACCTGTAGTTACATATAAGTGGATGATTTCTCCCTACAGATCACTAGCCAGGATAAGACCACAGCTGTGATACAGCGGGCATTGCAGAAGCACAAACTGGAAGAGGACTCACCATGCAACTACCAACTTCTGCAACTTCTGGGGGATGGTCAAGGTAAGAATCACAGAATCCTAGAAGATATTTTAGCCGAGACAGCCGTACACTATCAAGCCAGTGGTGCAGCACATGATTGGCAGGATCAGCCATAAAGGACTCAGATGCCTATACACCAACTCAAAGTTTGGGGAACAAACAGGGAGTGTTTGAAATATTAATACATGAGGGCAAATATGATATACTTGCCACTACTGACACTTGGTAGGATGAAACTCACAACTGGAATGTACTGATGAAAGGATATAAACTGGACAAAGAAACAGATTAGAGGAGGTAGAACTGCATTATAACAATATAGAATAATAGAGTTGGAAGGGACCTTGGAGGTCTTCCTGCTCAGGCAGGAAACCCTATATCATTTCAGACAAATGTTGTCCAATCTCTTCTTTAAAACCTCCAGTGTTGGGGCATTCACAACTTCTAGAGGCAAGTCGTTCCACTGATTAATTGTTCTAACTGTCAGGAAATTTCTCCTTAGTTGTTCTTGCTTCTCTCCTTGATTAGTTTCCACCCATTGCTTCTTGTCTGGCCTTCAGGTGCTTTGGAGAATAGATTGACTCCCTCAACCTATTATTGCATTATACGTAAGAGATCACTACATCTCTACAGAAATGCTAAAACCAAGGATGGGTTAATATGAAAGGAAAAAAGAATGATATTGCCATAGGTATATACTACAGGCCAACCAACCAAGCAGAAGAAATAGACAACGTTTTTGCTAATCAGTTAACAAAAGTATGTAGGAAACACACCACAGTAGTAATGGGCCTTTAACTACCCTGACATCTACCCTGACAGAGGAGACAAACTCTACGTCAGGTGGGAGATGGAACAGGTTCCTGACCAACCTAGCTGTCAACTTTGTCATTCAAAAGGTACAGGAAAGAATTAGAGGGACAGCGATACAGGTATACAGTATACCAAATTCTTACTAATAAAGAACAAATGATACAGGGGATTGAAGTTGCAGGGGCTTTGGGCAAGAGTGACTATGTCACATTAGAGTTCAACGTAATGCAGACATAAGCAATAGAACATAATCGAAACAGTGTCTGAGACATAGACTGTATAAAACCAGTATAAAAAATAGAAAGAAGGACACATAATTAAAGCAGAATACCAGTAAATAGCCTGACTCTTGCAACAAATGTCAACAACAACAACAACAACAACAACAATGCTTTCAGCATATTAAAAAAACACGAAAAAGGTCAAAGAAACAATTGGTTCACTAATATGAGAAGATGGCAAGGAAATGACAGGCAGCAGGGAGAAAGCAGAGCTGCTTAATTCTTTCTATGCATCTGTCTTCACATACAAAAAGAAAAAAATAGTTTAAACTACTCAAAGGCAGAACAATAAAAGACAGACTAGGAATTCAAATCAAAATAGGCAAGAAAATGGTAAGAGTACATCTGTCCACTCTAGATGAGTTCAGATCACCAGTACCTGAAGGGTTATATTCCAGAGTCCTGAAGGAGCTGGCAAATGTGATCTTGGAACCATTGAATCATATCTTTCAAAGATCCTGGAGCACTAAGGAACTACCAGAGGACCAGAAAATAACTGATGTAATTCCCATCTTCAAAAATAAAGGTGTGGGGGGGGGGACAGATCCAGGAAACTATATATCAATCAGCCTGACATCAATACAGTACCTGGGAAGATAATCAACCAGCACATCTGCGAACACCTAGAAGCAAGCAAAGTTATAACCAGAAGCCAACGTGAGTTTGTCAAAAACAGATCATGCCAAACAAATCTTATTTCATTTTTTGACAAAATGGCTAAATTAGTGGACCAGCAAAATGTTGTGGACATAGTATACTTGGATTTCACTAAGACATTTGAAAAAGTAGACCACAATCTACTTATTGGTAAATATGGGTTAGACAGCATCACCACCAGATGGATTTGTAACCAGCTGACAAATCACACTCAATTTGTAGTCCTTGTTTATAAAGTTTTTTATTTTTTTCATTTTCATAACATATCATCACATGTATACTATTACATAGCCAACATCATATTGTATCATTAAATGTTTACATCGATTCATCTTACCATTAATTTCCAAAAACAATTATTGGCTCTTCTGCTCTCCATACACCGTTTTTGTATCTTATCCACCACTTTCTTCTCCCTTTCTCCTCCCCCTCCCTACCTCCTTTCTCCCCTCTGTCATCTTTCCCTTCTCTACTTCCCCTTCCTCTCTCCTTCTCCCCTCTCCCCTTTCCACTCCTCATTTCTCTCCTCTTCTTCCCCCCTTGCCCTCTCTCCTATCCCTCTCTTCTTCCCTCTCTCTCCTCTATTTCCCACTCTTCATCTCATCTATTTATGTTGATGGTATTTATAATTCCTTTTCAATATACATATTTAATTTTAACATGTATTCTCCTTTAAAAAAAGAATAGAACAAAAAAGTATACATATATAATCATTGTACTTTTAAACCCCCCCCCCAGCCTAATTTTGGCTGAGACCTGGTTCCAATTCCCAGCTATTCTCATTATCTTTATATAATTATATATCCTTACATGCCCCCAGTTAGTGATTCTGTCTTTAAATCTCAGTAGTTTCCCACTGTAAGTATATTTCATGTTTCCCTCTCCATTTTCCATATCTTAGATTAAATTACCCTTAATTGTCTATAAATGGCAATCCTCGCTGTTCAATGTTCATTACAATTCCCTTAGTCTATTATCTAGAATAACAGTGGTAAACATCTCACTTTATTCATCATCTTAAAAATACTATATATATATATCCATGTTCCATATATTTTAACCCATTTCTAGTTGTCCTTCTATTGTCATATTCAATCAATTTGCAACTCAGTTTAATTTTCATGCATAAAAGTGAATCACAAACCTCAGCTTTACAACCTCCCCATATCAGCTTCATATTTATCCATATTCCATATATTTTAACCTTTTTTTAGTTATCTTTCCATTATTATATTCAACCAGTTAGCAACTCCATTTTATTGTCATATTTAGGAATAAAACCCTTGTCTTAGCTTTATATTTTCCCATATAACAGTTTCTAGTTGTCTAATTTTTTCCTGGTAAGTCTTTTGTTCTACTTCTCTGTTCCTGTCTTCTCCATTTTCTTTGTTTCGACACATCCACTCTCTTGGGTTTCCCTATACCACTGCCAAGACCAATGGAGTTTTTTGTCTGCTTTTTATTTCCCTCCATTTCCACTCCTTCGTTGTCTTGCCCCCTTCTTCTTTGAATTCTTCTTTAGATATCTGCTTCTCTGGGTTCAGAATTCTATTTAGGCTTTATTTTAATGATTTATGCATATTTTTTTATAATTTTACATAGTTCTTCAAATTCCCAGTTTTTCATGGTCCAGTTCCAAAGTTACAGTTAGTTATACAGTACTTATTTCAGAGTTCTGATCCACCTTAAATTTATCTACTTCAGGTGCTGTAGGGAAGAGCAATGGGAGCCATTGCTAAGTTAAGATAAGGGTTTTATTCCTAAATATGACAATAAAATGGAGTTGCTAATTGGTTGAAAATAATAATGGAAATATAATTAAACAAAGTTTAAAATATATGGAATATTGATAAATATGATAATAATATGGGGAGGTTGTAAAGCAGAGGTTTGTGATTCACTTGTATACATGATAATTAAACTGAGTTGTGAATTGACTGAATATGACAATAGAAGGACAACTAAGCGTGGGTTAAAATATATTGATTTGTAGTCCTTAATGGAACCACATTTACGTGGAGGGAAGTAAGACACTGGATATCCCAAGGTTCTCTTTTAGCCCCAGTGTTCTTCAATATCTTCATAAACTATTTAGGTGATGGGATAGAAGGGGAACTCATGAAATTTGCAGAAAAAAAGCTGGCAGGAATAGCCAACACCCCAGAAGATAGCCTCAAGATCCAGAAGGATCTCAACTTGAATACTGGGCCCTATCTAACAAAATGAAATTCAGTAGTGAGGAATGTAAGGTTTTAAGCAAACGTATAGAAAATTAGATGTAAGTAAATTAAATTAATCAGATGTAATTAAATTATAGAAGATTAGATGAAACCTGGCTCAATAGCAATAACTGTAAGAGGGATCTTGAAGTCCTAATGGACAATCACTTAAATATGACAGTGTGCTGCAGTGGCCAAAAAAGCCAACACACTCTTAGGCTACATTAACAGAGGAATAGAATCAAGATCACGTGAAGTGTTAGTACCATTTTATAATGTCTTGATAAGACCACACTTGGAATACTGCATCCAGTTTTGATCACCACAACATTAAAAAGATGTTGAGACTCTGGAAAGGGTGCAGAGAACAGCAACAAAGATTAGGGGGCTAGAGGCTAAAACATATGAAGATTGGTTGCAGGAATTGGGTTTGTCTAGTTTAGTGAAAAGAAGGATTAAGGGTGACGTGATAACAGTGTTTCAATATTTGAGAGGCTGCCACAAAGAAGAGGTGGTCAACCTATTTTCTAAAGTACCAGACAAGAAGCAATGGATAGAAACTAATCAAGAAGAGAAGCAACCTGGAACTAAGGAGAAATTTCCTGACTAGTGAGAACAGTCAACCAATGGAACAGTTTGCCTTCAGAAGTTGTGGGAGTTCCATCACTGGAGGCTTTTAAAAAGAAACTGGATAGCTATCTATCTGAAATGCTATAGGGTCTCCTGCTTGAGCAGAGGGTTGGACTAGAAGACCTCCAAGGTCCCTTCCAACTCTGTTATTCTGTTAAGATAGAAGGAGGGGAGATGCTGCTAATCTTGCTCACTCATTCTTTCTGTGTTTTGTTCTTTTTCTCCCCTGAAGAGTTGCTGATTCCTGAAAGTGCAAATGTTTTCTATGCCATGAATCCTGCTGGACCCCATGACTTCTTCCTGCTCCAGAAAAAGGGACTCACCAGTGAACCACACTTGAGGATAAAGTCTGGGAGCAAAGCTGCTCTTTGCCACATTCCCTCTCTCAAAGATTTTGACACCAGTTCCCTTCCTGCCAGTTCATGCTTCATATTTTCACATAGTGCACCAAATAGCCCAGTTTCCCTTTCTCCACCACCCCCTGCTGAGGATCCACACTTTAGAACATGTCTTTCAACATACCCTTTTCCAGCTCCTTCCTCCTGGTTCCTGGAAAATCAGTCAGCAATGGCCACACCTGATTCTTCTCCTCCCTGTCTGTCTCTTCCTCAACATCCACTTCCCTTGGAAACCAGGAGCCCAGTTCCCCCTCGTGTTGTGCAGACATTGCTGGCACCTCCTTCTGTGCCACAATCACTTTCTTATGCCTCCAAGAGGACATCATTTTGTTCAAAGTCCCCAACCTCTCCTCTAGAAATCCAGAGTAATCAAGAGTTGAACAGCATAGGAACAGATCTTCAAAGCCAGAGAGACCTTGTCTGATTATAATCCTTCTGTAACACATGCAAGAGGCTAAGGAACCGAAGAACCCACGAAAGATTGTAATTATTCTGAATTGGTCATCTTGGGATCCTGCTTTGTTCACTCAGATTCCTCCTGGGAGATCTACAGCCATACGTCTCAAAGGTCATCAATTCCAAAAAGCAGCTTTTGCCATCTGTGGTTCCAAGGAGCAATTTGAGAAGTCCCCAAATGATAGTGCCTGGTTGCTTCAAAAAACTGAGCTAGTCTTTGGTTTTAAGGGAAGGTAATGTTTACATAGTCATGATCTCCAAAATGTAATAGTGTAGTCCAGGGCAGACCTGTGTAGATAGATGCTCTGTGATAGTGCTATCTATGCTATGTGAAAGCATAAATTTTTTACATGATTCTGTAATATTTCCCATTTTTGTTGCTTGAAGAACTAGCATGTGGAGTCCACACAATATATCCCAGCTTTGCTGCAGAGACCCACCAAATCCCAAACACAGTGGTAGGCAGGTATGACAAGCTTCAATAAACCTGTGCTGCACCCTTTAAGCCTTCTTCCTTCCTGCTCTCCAGATATTCCAGTTACTGTAAGAATGTACGCATGTTTCATACAGCAGTACAAATCTTTTTTAAATTAATCAAGATTCTCTGAATGCCAGAATATCCAGAAAATGCCAAAAAAAATTATTTAGTGCTGCTTGCTCAATTCTATCAGTTACCAGTAATGGGGTTGGAATAACTTTATGAACAAGATGCATGAGGCAGCTAACATAAGAACCAAACAGTAGTACATAAAAGTCCTAAGGCAAGCCTGCCCAACTCCCTTGAGGCTTTGAAGATACTGCCCACTCCCCCAAAGCTGTAATTCAATCATTTAACCCATTCCCTGATTCAGGGGAAAAATGGATTACCTGTAGGCCTGAAAACAATAAAAGCTAGGACTTCATTCTTGCTGTCTTAAACTGAGAATGTGTCAGGTCCAGAAACCAAGACATGGGCACGGGGGTCCTTCTTTATTGTTCCACACAAGAAAGGATCTTGCCAAACTAAAGCATTCTACTATTTACATCAGCATATACTATGAGAACTAATAGGGGAGGAACTGTTGTCACCCTCTTTCTCTCACACAAAATAGATGGACTGAGCTGCCTCATTTCTCTGAAATGCACCCCCTCCCCTCCTGGGAATCCAGCCTTCTACATTCCATCACAGTGGAGAAGCACAATTTGGAGACACCCCCCCCCCCCCAAAGGTTCACCTGTTACTTTGCCAAGGATAGCCTTGAGTGTAAGGGTGATCATGGCCAAAGCAGGGACATTAACATATCCTGGCCAAAGCAGGGACATTAACATATCATACATAGCTGCTAGATTCTTCCCCTTTGTTGATGTTTGAGACTTTAGCACTTGAAATACATGTTGCTCTGTGGTCTAGGGAGAGTTTCCCTTTCCCACAATTTATCTGGCAGGCCCTGCTTTGTCTGTTCTTGCTACTCTACTCACTTCCTATAGCAAAAGGTTCTTTGATTTAGTTTTCAGACGAAGGGAAAATAAGTTGATTGGGTATGCAACAATTTTCACTCAGAGAACAGTGTCGTTTATCTCTTAAAAATTTCAGAGAAAGCCCTGACTTGCCCTCAAGTTGTTAGCTTGGTCCACAGTATAAGATTAGCCTGCACAAAAGTGAAAAAATTCAGGTCTTTGGATGTTCCAGTTATAGTCTGGAGAAATGCAATCCCAGGCCACAGTGGGTGTACCTATGCTTTAACTCAAGCATATAAAGAGAATTCTGTCCAATCCTTCACCCATGTTATTGTTACTGCCGATGCGTATAGATCCCAATTTGGTAATGCTAAACCTCCCCTCTCCTTGCTATCTTGCATTGACTTTAGTTTAATCCTCGCTTTTTGTCCTTGCCAAATAAACCTAGCGGTTATTTTGTTTAATTCTTGAAAAAAAAATTTACCCGGATTAATAGGTGCGGCTTGCAACAGGAATAAGATTCTTTGTAAAATATTCATTTTAATTGTCGCTATATGTCCCATGAGTGATAGCTGAATATTTTTCCAATTTTCTAAATCTTTCTTTTTTTGTATCACTAATTTATTAGAATTATCATCTTTAATTGTGGAACATTTTGCCGACACCCAGATTCCCAGGTATTTCACTTTCTTAGTTATTTGCATTCTGGTTGCTACTTCCAGTTCCTCTTCTTGCTTTTTTGTCATGTTCTTGGTTATCATTTTTGTTTTGTTTTTATTGATCTTTAGTCCTGCCACTTCGCCATATTCCTCTAATTTTTGAAATAATTTCAGGCTGGATTCTAATGGGTCCTCTAGAACAAATACTAAGTCATTGGCATAGGCTTGGGCCTTATATTCTTCATCTTTGAGTCTTAAACCTTTTATTCCCTGATCCTTCCGAATTTCATTTAATAAAATTTCCAAAGTTAATATAAACAGCAAAGGAGAGAGGGGGCATCCCTGTCTGATGGATAGAGCTAAAGAATAAAATAATTTTGACATGATTTGCAAGCAGGCTGGCATACATTCCTATGGGATGATAAAAATAAAACGCACAAATACTTTCAAAATCATATAATTAGAAGAACGTTATTGCAAAAATGGCTCAAAATTAAAAAAAAAATCCACTATGTGAAAATTCCGAATTGGCTATCACCGACAGAAAGGACGACCCATCCAAATTTTATAGATTTGGACAAAATGCTAAGATATAAAGACTTAATTGATAGACAGGGAAATTTAAAAACAATTGAAGAATTGGCAGAACAGAACATGAAAGTTGACTGGCTAACTTACCTGCAAATCAAAATAAATACAATAAAGATACTAAATTATATGACATTGAAACAGAACCACACAAATTGGATAAAATTATTCAAAGCTCAGATAAAAAGATGATAGGGAGAATATATAAATTTCTCCTGAAGTATAAAATGGAAGAGGAAATTGTGAAAGAACAAATGATAAAATGGGCGCAGAACTTTGGCTATAATATTGAATTAGATAAATGGGAAAAATTTTGGGGAACAAACTTAAAAATGACATTATCAGTTGCATACAAGGAAAACCAGTACAAAATGTTTTATAGATGGCACCTGGCACCAACAAGGTTAGCTAAAATCTCAACAAATACCTCCCCAAAATGTTGGAAATGCGAATCAATACACGGAACATATTACCATTTATGGTGGACCTGTGAGGAGGCTAAAAGTTTTTGGAAAAACATCAAAAATTGGCTGGAGGCAATAACGGGGGTTAAAATAGAATGGAAACCTGAAATTTTTTTATTAGGAATAATGTCTGCGAAATACAAAAAAGAAATCCAGTATTTAATACTACACATAATTGCGGCAGCAAGGATTGTCTTTGCCCAGAAATGGAAAAACAAACTAACTCCAAACGAAGGTTAAATAATAAGAAAGGTTATGGATTGTGCTGGAATTGACAAACCAACTAAAGAAATTCAGGGAAAAGAAGAATCAGAATTCTACCAGATATGGAATAAATGGTAGGTGGATGGAGGAAAGAAACAAGAATCAATGAAGGAATATAATAAAACTCAAAAATAATAGTTATGAGTAAAATAAGAGAGTTAAGAATGGTGAAATCCAAATGAAATGCAATAGAAGGGGAAATAATATAAGGTGAGCGGTATCGATTGATAATTGCTATTAGAAAGAACAGGAAGCTCCTGTTTGTATTGTATTGTGTAAATGTGTTGTACGTCTTTTTGTGTGTGTGTATTTTACATGTTTGTTAATAAAATTGAAAAATTGAAAAAAAAAAGATAATTCTGTTCATGAGATGGGATTATCCTGTAATCCCTACTAGACCCAGTTGGTCTAGTCTAGTAATAATTACTCTGAAACAGACCTTCTGTGGGATTTTTTCCCTTGACTTTGAGTCACTGTTAACTTCTGCATCTGCTTGGATAGTTCCTGAAGTTTTCTTGGCAAAGCTTTTTGGAAGTGGTTTGCCCTTCCTTCCTTCCTTCCTTCCCAGGTCTGAGAAAGAGTGACTGGCCCAAGGTCACCCACCTGACTTTGTGCCTCAAGCAGGCCTAGAATTCAAAGCCTCCCAGTTTCTAAATTGATGCCTTTAACTATTACACTCCTGGTTTTCTGGTTAGATTATTGTAATTAAAAAATATATAGTTACTTAAAGCAAAGCACAAGTCTGAAGCATCATCTGAGTGATAGAGATCAGAGGCATTTCTAAAAAAAACAAAAAAATTGTTGTAGCTGTAACCCATGATGTGGAAGCTTGCCCAGAAAAAAAAAAGTAATCATATTAAAATGTTTCAGAGTAATCAAGGGGAACTGTTTCACCAGACCGAATTCTGGTAAATGTGGTAAATTCTGATAATTCTAGTAAATGAATTCTGTTTTTTGTATATGGCAAGACTTTCATTTTCTGATATCAACCTTGATCAAGCCTCAGGTTCCTGAAAAGTTTGGGATCCAGATAGAGCTGAAGATAGATTTGTAGACCACAGCCTACTTCTTGGTAAGCTAGGACAATGTGGGATAGACAGTACCACCACCATACGGATTCACAACTGGCTGACCAACCACACTCAGTGGGTCATCCTCAATGGAACTACATCTATAGGAAAGGAACCATGTAATCAGCCATTACTGGCATGACCTTTCTGTAACTGACTTGAGAAATTCTTCATAAGCAAAACAACCCAACAACCCTGTCTTTGAGGTAAATAGGCAGACTAATCAAGGTTTCCTCCATCTTCTGCTGAAGGAATATCTTTATCGAATGAAGGCAAATATTTGTGTCCCAAGATAATGTTACGAGGTTGAATTTGGATCAGTCACTGGGACCAGAGATTTACTGTTCCGAGCTTTAGGACTCATGGGCTATGGACTATGGGCCCCAGCATGAGTCCAAAAGCTCAGAAGAGTAAACCTCTGGTCCCCATGACCAACCCAAATTTGATCTTGAATACCTGTATCTCTAAACATTTCTTTAGAGATCTAATTAAGCCTGATTTTGAAAAGAAAACTTGTAACTTATTCCTGACTTGATGGACTAGTGATTGCGTGACTGCAGGAGGGAGCAGTTGTTGGAACTTCAAAACTGGATCATAAGTAGCTCTGGGAGGAACTGTCATAACTTTGAAGAATTGCTAATTGATCAGTCATAAATCAAGGAATCTCTCTATGTAGAGTTGGTCACTGCATCCAAAATTATGAAGTAATTATAGCATCTTCTTTAAAAGAAGTAGGAAATTGCTCAATTTTGACAAAATAGAAAAAGTGGCCAAAAATCTGAGTGGTTTAAATGAATTGTTTAAAACTGTTCAACAATAAAATGTTTGTGTGTGTGTGTGTGTGTGTGTGTGTGTGTGTACATATTTGTGTGTGCATATGTAGTTCAGGGATGAACTTTTGGGGTCCTGGTGTTTCATTATACACACCATCAGTGTGTTGGAAAATGGGGATTGCTGGCTGTTTATAGAGTAGCTTGTCCTTCCAGTCTTTGTGAGGACTTCCTCTTTAAAGGTTCCTTCATTAGGTTATTGCTTCTTCTTGGATAGTTTATCTGATAATTTATCTTATAAATATCCAGCAAACTCACTTTCCCTCACTCTGCTGAAGTTACCTAACCTGGTAATAAAATCTGCAAGAAAACAACCAAGTTCAAAGAGCGCAAGAAACGCAACTTGTTCAATGATTGCAGCAGTAAAATCGATTTCTAGCATCATAAATTATTCTATTGAAATGACAAAAAATGTATTAGGATGAGTGGAAAATTAGTAATTAATATTTCATTTCATTTTTTTGGTGCAAGACCAGTGACCTCCATTCAGTTTTAGTCCTTGAACTACATTAATCAAATTCAGAACTCTCTAATCCCAAATGTTGCTTGCCCAATCTTTTACTGCTGGAGTTTTTCTAGGAAAATAATAATAAAGTAGTTCCTACAAATTTGCCAAATATATCAGGTATGTTAGATTATGGCATTACTATTTCACTAGCAATATAGCAAATAAATGTATTTATAAAGAGAAAAATGTCTTTGAAAATATTTTTTTTAAAAGCTGAATAACAACCAGTTTTTGAGGGTGGGTGGGGGGGAGAGATCAGATAAGGGATTACAGCTCTACTATCTGCTTTCAGAAAGTACAAGTGCCTGAAATAAACAAGTCCTCTGCAGAAGAAGCCTTCTTATCACCCCTAAACAACTTTCTGTTTGTAGTTCCTCCTTTTCGCCTTTAACTCCACACCTCCCCACCTAACACAGGCTGCACATTCACCACTGGCCACTGGTCTGGTCAAAAGGCAAAGGATGCAAAGAGAAATCATTTCCAATTTGATTCAGAACTGAAAGGAATCGTATCTGTAGGTTTTCCTATTTTCCACTCTCTGTGCTACCCATGCCATCAGAAATCATCCCATGAAGATGCCCAGTTGAATCCCCAGAGAAAGGTCTTTCCCCTACAGCATTAAGAAGAGTCAGAGGCCATAATCTGTATCATGTCTTTATCTGCCAGTCTTTGGCTAGACATGTTTTTTCCTCTGCAAGTACAGAGACTTCCTTTAAAACTTATAGAGATGGTTTGATTATTTGAAAGAGGATACTACATCACACTTGGAATATTGATCCATGTTTGGTTGCCACAATATAAAAAAGATGTTCAGACTCTAGCAAGGCTGCAGAGAAGAGCAACAAAGATTATTAAAGGGCTGGTGATGAAAATATATGAAAGACGGTTGCGGGAATTGGGTATGTCTAGTTTAATGAAAAGGTCCAGGGGTGACATGATAGCAGTGTTCCAATAACTCAGGGGTTGCCACAAAGAAGAGGGAGTCCAGCTATTCTTCAAAGACACCTGAAGGCAGGACAAGAAGCAATCGATGGAAACTAATCAAGGAGAGAAACAACCTAGAAATAAGGAGAACATTCCTGACAGAACAATTAGATTCAAATGACTTTTGCAGTGGGTTGGACTGGAGGACCTCCAGTATCCCTTCCAACTCTATTGTTCTATTATGTTATTCTTTCTATGATCCCATCAAGTCCAAAGAAAGTCTGGAAAAAATAGAACCTTCTGCCATAGGCAACGGGTTGGTTTAGAAGACCTCCAACGGCCCTCCCTATCCTATTATTCTATGTTCTATTCCCACAGCCACTAGGAGGCATAAATCAGGGGTCGCAAGCTCCAGTTGCCAACTTCCTACAATATCAGGGCCAAATCCAAATGCATCACAATTGTGTTTTAGTGCTGTGTGGGGCCCCAAATAATGAATGTATGCCACATAATCAATTAAAGGTTCTATTCCTGTGAATTCCTGGGCTTGGGAAGCTCTCTCCGACATTGACATAATCTTTATGGCAGATTGTTTATTCTGCTTTCTGTGAGGTGTTGTTTACCCCTGTTTTGTCCATTAGATTTTTAACAATCCTTTTCCTCTCTCTTTTGCCTTCAGGGCATTCGGTCTCTAAAGTAGGAACAACGTGCATTGCACACTGAATAGCAAAAGGAATGCCTTTGGCACGGGATTGGAGATACACAGACCCAAGACAGATGGCCCCCAAGATTGGGGAAAGTAAGCAAGCTTCAAGCTTTGGAGTGGACTAGAAGTATGCTGGGCCTGGAGTTTGACTTGCAGCTGCCATTGGGTTACAATACATTTGACATAGCCTTACCCTAAATGTAAGAAGATAGTATGCTGCCATGCACAGGAGAAATCCCCAGGGGGAGAGGGGGCTCCAGTCTGCTTGCAGTTGCAGCAATTTGTTGTTGTTGCTTTGCCGCTACCTCTCTCAACCCAGTGCCCGCCCTCTTATCTGCAGCCTCCAGCTGTGGAGCAAAGACTTAGGCATCAGCTTCTGCAGTTAGTTACCAACTGGCAGAGCAGGTGAAAAGTCTTTTCTGGAAAAACGGCTTCCCTTTCACCCACCAAAGCATGAAGCAGGCCTGGAGATCCATTGCCGCCTTTTTGATCCTGGTGTTTTGGGCTTCTGGCTTACTTCAGGAGGGCCCTAGGAATCTTGGTGCACACTTCTACAGCAAAGGTACTCTTCTTGAGCAGGCTGGGCTAAGTGGGGCCAGTAAGGGCAAGGGGGAGGGAGGCAGGTGAGTGCCATCACAGGGTGGCAGGGTGGCAGCAGCAGAGGATATAGTATCAAGGAATGAAGAGTCAGAGGCACCATGTTGTCAAGAGGTGACATCTGAGGCCAGCCTGTCAGGGGTCTAATGTGGTGTTTGCTTTTAGCATCTTTGAATTCATGCAGTCCATATTGGGCTAGAGCAGTGTTCCTCAACCTTGGTAACTTTAAGACATGTAGACTTCTACTCCCAGCCAGCCATGCTGGGGCTTGACAAACATTGCTACTGGGAAGAGGAAGAGGAGGAGAGCCATGTTAGCTTATGTAGCAAAAATCACGAGGGGTCAAGAGAGGAAAAGCCACTCTATGTATGGAATGATGTCAGCTGGAACTTATGAAAGTAGGTGCCTTTTAATAACATATGCGAGTCAGAAAAGCTGCTACCAGACTTCCAAAAAGTTGGCAGACTGGAAAAGGTTGCAGAAAACCATTTTGGTCTCTTTTCAGTCTGAGAGCAGTTTCTTGTAAGGCCACATGGATCTGAAAAATCCCTCCCTGTGCAGGTTAGATCCCATTGAACAGTTAACATGGAGGAAGGGAAAACAGTCAAAGTGGGTCAAGAGAGAAAACTTCTGAGAGATGCTACTGTTGAGGAGCAGAGATTAACAGGGCTCTGTGGCATTAAAGGGATGATCCCTGGAGACCGACTGGCACAACCCAAGCCTTCCATGCTTTGATATTCCAAGGCTGGCAACTTTGCGGCAGCCTTTCAGACTTAGCTTAGCACTTTCCTGGCAGTGCTAAACTCCATGTTGGCTACAGGCTTTAAGAGATGTTTTCTCGGGAGAACATCAAGTCAAAAAAGGCTGATGCTCAGTTATAGCCTTTTAAGCAAGAGTGGGAGGAGGGGGTAGATTATAGAGACATTACACAAAGTGACAGAGATCCTTAGTAGCATCTACAATATTTTTCGACTTGTGTTGCATAGCAAAAGCAGGTATAAGAGCCCAAGCACATTATCACCATATACTTCCCACCTAAAGATGGTTTCTCCCTGCTAGGGTAATCTTAAAATTCTGAAATCCAAAAATATTCATTTATATAAAGATAATAGAAAAAATGCTTGCTAATTTATATTTCATTTCACCTATATAGTCATGGTTTGATATTTGTTACTGATTTGTTAAAACAAGAGTTAGACATATGGAGATTATAACATGGAGCAAATGCTTACTTTAAAAAAAGCGTTTCACCCTGACCATAGAAGAAGATGACCTATGTTACATAAACATCCAGAACTCATTGTGAGTGAATGTAATCATAGGTTGTGAAGCACGTGTGATTTGTCTCACTTGATGCATTTGTGTATGTAAGAATCTTTCACAATTTAATTTCCTGACTACAACATCCAACAAGGACTTGTAATAAAAAATAAATCCTGACAGATCTAGCTCTGCTAATAAAGCAAGTCTTTGTGCTACTTTAAACTCTGCTTTAGTTTACATTGTAGGCTGCAAAGTGTCATGGGTTGAATAATTCAGTCAAAGTACGCTCTCTTGTTTAAACCAAAGATTCCACTGAAAATAGTCTGAAATCATATGATCTTAATCTAACAGTAGGAAATGAAAGTACTTTTTCAACTGGTGAGCATGTGCTACTTCAGCATCTTCTTTTCAAGTACATTGTGCATTGCAGTAGGGCATAGGGATTGCCCCATAGAGACCTTTGAAAAAATTGCCTCAAAGCATGCAGATTTCTTGCCAAGGAATTAAGAACTTGTTTCTAATCAAATTCTCACCACATCCTGTTCTTCTTGTCCTCTCTCTAGCAAATACCTTTCTAAATATCTTCTCTATCAGACTCTTCACAAGTCTTCTCTCTTACATCTGTTTTCTCCAGAATGGACCTATTGTGCTTAAATTCCCACCTTTTAATCCTCCACTCCCCCCACTTCAAGTATGCTCTCTAAGAGCACTTGACCTTTTTCTTGGGTGTGTTTTCATCGGTGTGTATGTGCGTGCATGTGTGTTTGATTCGTGAATCTCCAGACTGAATTCAAAGACAATAAGCTACCCAAAAGAAGCCTTTTGTCCAAATCCCATTCATTTAAAAAGAACTAAAGTGCCTAGCTTCTAGAGGAATCCATGTGCAAACCTGGGGCACAAATACTATCACAAACTCTGTTGCATCCCTGGAGTCCAGTTGTTTACTCCCATTCCCCAACCAATAGCCCCATGCTATAAGTGGTTAAGAAATTATAGTCAGATCTTTCTAGCAAGTTCAGCAGTCCTGGAAGAAAGTACTCACCAGGACTTATTTATTTAATTTCTAGCATGTATATTAGCTCTTCTTACTTATGCTTATGCAGGTTATTTCATAGAATTGTACACAGGAAAGCATGAGGAATGTAAAAAACAAAGTGAAAGAAATCCAAATGCTATGTGCAGATTCCTTACTATTTGTATTTAGTTATTTACTGCATTACTGTGTATAACTGAACCTTTTGGTTGATGTGAATTTACCTATGGCGTGAACAGAAAGTAGGGAAAGAGTCCCTTATCTCAGGAAACACATGTCAGAAGGAGATGGTTGTTATAGAAGAGAGAGAGAGAGTGTGTGTAGGCATGTGTACTCATAAGGAAGCAGAATCCTACAATGCATACAGTATTGTGGATCATGTGATTCTGGCAAACAATGTATTATTTTTATGATCCACTGCTACCAGCTAGAATCCAACACACATTGCTATATATCCCTGAGGTATACATATTGCTGAAGGAATTGAAAGAAAAGAAAATTACAGCCAAGACTCTATGCTATCATTTCTTTTGGTAGAAAAGCTTTTATTTTCTTTAGTTTTAGCCCAGTTCAGAAGGCTCTGTCATGCAACTAGGAACTTACAGGTAAAACTCAAAAAATTAGAATATCGTGCAAAAGTTCATTTATTTCAGTAATGCAACTTAAAAGGTGAAACTAATATATGAGATAGACTCATTACATGCAAAGCAAGATAGTTCAAGCCGCGATTTGTCATAATTGTGGTGATTATGGCTTAGAGCTCATGAAAACCCCAAATCCACAATCTCAGAAAATTAGAATATTGTGAAAAGGTGAAATATTCTAGGCTCAAAGTGTCCCACTCTAATCAGCTAATTGAGCCATAATACCTGCAAAGGGTTCCTGAGCCTTTAAATGGTCTTTCAGTCTGGTTCAGTAGGAATCACAATCATGGGAAAGACTGCTGACCTGACAGATGTGCAGAAAACCATCATTGACACCTTCCATAAGGAGGGAAAGCCTCAAAAGGTAATTGCAAAAGAAGTTGGATGTTCCCAAAGTGCTGTATCAAAGCACATTATTAGAAAGTTATGTGGAAGGGAAAAGTGTGGAAGAAAAAGGTGCGCAAGCAGCAGGGATGACCGCAGCCTGGAGAGGATTGCCAGGAAAAGGCCATTCAAAAGTGTTGGGGACTTTCACAAGGAGTGGACTGAGGCTGGAGTCAGTGCATCAAGAGCCACCACACACAGACGGATCCTGGACATGGGTTTCAAATGTCGCATTCCTCTTGTCAAGCCGCTCCTGAACAACAAAAAACGTCAGAAGCATCTTACCTGGGCTAAAGAAAAACAGACCTGGTCTGTTGCTCAGTGGTCCAAAGTCCTCTTTTCTGATGAGAGCAACTTTTGCATCTCATTTGGAAACCAAGGATCCAGAGTATGGAGGAAGAATGGAGAGGCACACACTGCAAGATGCTTGAAATCCAGTGTGAAGTTTCCACAGTCTGTGTTGATTTGGGGAGCCATGTCATCTGCTGGTGTTGGTCCACTGTGCTTCATTAAGTCCAGACTCAACACAGCCACCTACCAGGAGATTTTGGAGCACTTCATGCTTCCTTCCGCAGATGAGCTTTATGGGGATGCTGACTTCATTTTCCAGCAGGACCTGGCACCTACCCACACTGCCAAAAGCATCAAAACCTGGTTCAATGACCGTGGGATTATTGTGCTTGATTGGCCAGCAAACTCGCCTGACCTGAACCCCATAGAGAATCTATGGGGCATTGCCAAGAGAAAGCTGAGAGACATGAGACCGAACAATGCAGAAGAGCTGAAGCCGCTATTGAAGCATCCTGGTCTTCCATAACACCTCAGCAGTGCCACAGGCTGATAGCTTCCATGCCACGCCACATTGAGGCAGTAATTGCTGCAAAAGGGGCCCAAACCAAGTACTGAGTACATATGCATGCTTATCCTTTTCAGAGGTCCGATATTGTTCTACGTACAATCCTTGTTTTATTGATTGCATGTAATATTCTAATTTTCTGAGATGGTGGATTTGGGGTTTTCATGAGCTGTAAGCCATAATCATCACAATTATGACAAATCACGGCTTGAACTATCTTGCTTTGCATGTAAAATGAGTCTTATCTCATATATTAGTTTCACCTTTTAAGTTGCATTACTGAAATAAATGAACTTTTGCACGATATTCTAATTTTTAGAGTTTTACCTGAATTTCAGCCAGAAAGAGAAGAAATTTAAGTACATCAAAGTTTGCTATGACAATCCCTACAAGCTGCAAGAGACTTTGACTGGGATTTTGAACCAAACCCAACTGCAGCCTATAACTTTAACAAGGGGCTGCTCTACCCAGTTAAAAGATAAAGGTAAAGGTTCCCCTCACATATGTATACTAGTCGTTCCCGAGTCTAGGGAGTGGTGCTCATCTCCGTTTCAAAGCCGAAGAGCCAGTGCTGTCCGAAGACATCTCCGTGGTCATGTGGCCAGCATGACTAAACACCGAAAGTGCACAGAACGCTGTAAAGTTATTTCTCAATCCAGCCTTACAATGTATTACACTGGATGCTATTGTATGCTGTATGTTATTATACTGTATGTTCACAGTTCAACCTACATTTGGAAAGGAGGACAATAAACAGTATTTGCAGAGCTACTATAAACTAGTTTTCAGCTTCATTCCAACCCACAGAAGGCTACCACCAGGAATAGTAAATGAGGAATCTATGCAGTACAATACTGCAGGGCTCTCAAGGCTGAGCTGCAAAGATCAGGTGGCCACTAGATGACCTGGGAGAGAGACAAAAACCTGTTGGAGATTTCTTTATCTCTCTGTTAATCCCTAATACTGTAGTTGCTGGGGTTTATACAGCCTGTATCCAGCAGCACTAGCCTTAATGCTATTAAGCTGCTTTCTCCCAAGCATACAGGGAGTGCATTTCCCTGGAATCTTATATTAGCAGAATTGCAGTTCATAGTAAATAAGGGTTGAATTAGAAACAGCAGGAACTATCCCCCCTCCCTTTTATGTCTTTCTTAATGTGTCTGTGGGACACAATCTTGTAGACTGAATTTTTAAAGGTTTTTTTTAATGAGCAGTTCACACTTCATTCCTTAAAATAACTTCTCATGATGAATGTGGATGTGACCTAATCAAGCCATAATGTGGCATTTTCTTCATTTTTTTTACAAATCTTTGTAACTTACATAGTTTCTTACATTTCCAATCATTCCATTTCAAATAACCAACTTATTTTTCTGCACATTAATTAAATCAATTAATGCTACCAGTTTTGGGCTGTGTTTGTTTGTATTTTGTTTTGCTTTGTTTTTGCCTGAGGCTTTACTTAATTGGGGGAACATATCAGATTGGCGTAATTGGCAAAGCATTCTTTTGTGCGACCTTCAGAAGATACAATTTTGCTGCCCAATGATCCGATATGGATGGTTGTGTTGTGATCCCTGTAGTCCCATATCAGTGGGTAACATTAAACTCGTGTCTCTCTGCTTTGCATCCAGTTGAACGCCTGTTGACAGAAGAACTCTTGAACCCCAAGTGCTTCACCCAGCAGCTAGAAGATCTGGCCTGTTTCTGGGAAACATCAGATCTTCTGACGGAATCAAAAAACCAGAGCATGTACAGTTTTTGCTACAAGTTTGAGTAAGTGATTTATACATTGTAGTATAGCCAGCCTATCTCAGGCCTTGGTCTCATTCCAAATGTTTTTTCTTAAGAATGTTGTGCTACTTTGTTGTCTTAAATTCACTTAGCCCTGACCAAACCTCTTCTTGCCCCATGTGACTCTGATCCTTTCCTGTGATCTGTATTTCCGGTCACATCAGACCTATTTTCATCTTAATATAGGGAGCAGACTGGTATCATCCTTCAGTCAGCTAAGTCTCAGTTTGATTAGTCCTTTGCTAGAGATTGAGGAGAAAAGCCCCACTCAGGAGTTGTAAAATGAGGAAGAGTTCACATGTGGATTTGAAACAACCAACTAGGTCCTCATTAAAATACTTGCAGATGCCATTCCCATGCTTTAACTAGTACTGACGGGGAGGCTTTTAAAAAGGCAGATAGCAAAAATTATGTAGTAGCAGTCAACGTTCCAACCTCAAGAGTGGAAATCTATCCTCCTGCTTTGACTCTACGGCAGGGGTGTCCAAACTTGGGAACTTTAAGACTTGTGGACTTCAACTCCCAGAATTCCCCAGCCGGCTGAGGAATTCTGGGAGTTGAAGTCCACAAGTCTTAAAGTTCCCAAGTTTGGACACCCCTGCTCTACGGCTTTTGCTGGGAATAGTGGGGGATGAGGGAAACCCCTTCATAATAGTTTCTTTCCAAGATTAATCCTATTTTGTCCCTTGATTTCACCCAGGGAAGACAACTTCCTGAAGTCCTGTAATTTGACTGTGGAGAACACATCCAGGAATACAACACTCTACACCTGCTTCTTTCAAAGGCAGGATATCTCAGCTTTCAGCCCCCTGGAGATCAAAGTCTTTGAAGGGCTGTCCTCCAACAATACCCTTTACACCAGAACAATATATGTGGAAAGACTTGGTAAGTCCTCTGCAGATGGGTATGTATGTATGTGTGTATGTGTGTATGTGTGTATGTATGTATGTATGTATGTATGTATGTATGTATGTATGTATGTATGTATCTCTAGGTGTATGTTTGTGTGTGTTGGAGTCTGATCCCTTTCTAACCCAGAAATAGAAAGAATCCATATTCAGTGCATTCAAAACTTGGTGGCAAGACTAGAACTGCTTCATCCTCCTCAGGTTTCTTCTCATACAATAGACACATACTGCAGAATATGAAAAGGGGAAAAACATTTTTCTCACAAGTGAATGCCAAGCTGAACTTCTTCCCATTGTTTGCAAACAGGAGCTTCCAGCATTATTTATCTATTAGATGGATCTCCCACATTTTTTCCAAGAGCTCATTTTTTCCTCAGCTCGGCTATTTCTTCTTTCTTCCCTTGGATTATTTTTGCTATAAGAAAAAGGAATAAATAATAGGAAAGCATGACAGGGTTACAACTGAAAGATAATGATAAACACCTTTAAGTGTTTTATCTTTCAAGGGACTAGTTCTTAAATGTTGCTTGTAAGAGAGCCCTTATTATCCTATTGTATAACCAGGAAAATCAAACAGAAAAGGTTCAGTGATTGCATATTCATACATCAGATAGTTATTAAATGAACCCACTCTTGTGGGAAAAACTCCAGGCTCAATACAGTAGATTAATTTCCTGCATCACACTAAGCTATTGGCTTAGGTTTGGGTTTGTTTTGTTATGTTTTGGTCACAAGACATCGATGTTCAGCATGACAAGGTGACCCATGAAGGTGTCCTGAGCTTCCCATTGTCCTAAACAGCATATATATTTTAGGGAAGAATGTTAGAGTGACATTACGTGAGGAAATGCATCTAGAAATTGTAGCCTGTCCTAGATGGAAAATAGGAGCTGCAGGGCCACTGCCTGATGTATCTGCTGAGCAGGAGAAATGAAGGTTGCTTGCCTTTTCTCACCCTCTTCTTCCTTTGTCCCAAGTTTTCCTGGACCCCCCGTCTAACCTGACAGTGCAGTTTATGGAGTCCTCTGGGCAGCTGAATGTGAGCTGGCAATCACCCCCCATTGCATATATGGAAAACAGTATCCGCTATGAAGTGTCTGTCTCCCCTGAGGGCTACAGACCCCAACGGGTAAGTCTCTGACCTTTTGTTTCTTGACTCTAATAACAGCCCCCTGCTTTGTTTCCTCCTCCTTACTCAATTTTTATCCTCCTCTCCTCAGGTGGAAAGTACCAGTGGGCAGACATATTATCTCCTGAATCTCAAAGGGGGCACTCACTACACTTTGGCTGTTCGGGCCAAGCCTAATGGAATCAGCTATGATGGCTATTGGAGTGAGTGGTCGCAGGAAGTATCAGTGGCAATACCAAATGGCAAGTGTCCCGTTTATTTGTGGTGTTAAGTGTTGACCACCCAAAGCCACCATTCTCTGGAGAGCTCACAAAAACTCACAAAGTGGTGAAATACATTCTGGACAGCATCAGCCCACCAAGAATCACCTTGAGGTTCTAATAGCTACATACTCTGCTCAATAATTGGGCCCACACTATTATGGCAGAAAGAAATTATCTTCTTATGGAGTTCCCTATAAAGTATAAACACCAAAGCAAGTGATCTGGAGGTGGGAAGACTATCAAAACTATTCAATTCTCTGTGATTCTCAGTAATTCTATTGCGATCAATTACTTTCTGCTACTGTACTGCTATAGGCACAAAGCAACTGAAATAGTAACTGGTCTCAGTTGCATTTTGATTTCAGGAAGAGGGCATATGAAAACCTCGCTTATTGTGATTTTACTCAGGATTACCATTTCCATATTTTGTTAGTAGTGGGAAAATAGGCAGATTGGCTGCAGGAGGGCTGCAGAAAGAAGGCCTTTAGTATTGCCACTTGTGAAATAAAAATAACTAGAGCACAGATCAGTATTGCCAAAATCCCCGTTGCCATCAAAATATAGACATATCCAACATGCCGTTAAAAACTGATTAAAAGCAGTTCAAGCAATCAAGGCTACTTTTTCAGCTCCTGGAAGCAACATTAGAATCATGCACATTTCCAGACAAGAGAAGCTGACCTTTCAGATCAAGTGCAAACTTCCTAACTAAGCACATGGTAGCTGAGCCCTTCATTTCTTCTCTTGAAGGACGTAATACCTAGATCTGTGCTGCACAACCGTCTCAGTGGTAAACACTGGGAAGCTTTCCTTTCCCTGTATTCTGATAATACCAGCTTTCCCCTCCATTGTTATATGTCAGTGGCTTGAATGTGTGTTTTTCTTATACTTTTCATTGGTGAGACTACCTACCAGTTCCTCTTCCTTCATTTGTTCACTCTCTAGAATGGAATTATATACAAAAATCAAACTATGTGGTTGCTCGCTCTTGGCAACGTACTGTTTCAGAAGTAAGGAACCAACCCCCCCCCCCCTGATATTAACCAACAGAGAGCGCTACATGTCTTTTCACAGAGGAGAAAGCCCTCTATGTGGGTTTTTTTTAAAAAAAAATCCTCAATCAATCAGAGTTGGAAAAGACCTTAGAGGTCGTCTAGTCCAACCCCCTATTCAAACAGCCCATAACATTTCAGATAGATGGTTGTCCAGTCTTTTCTTAAAACCTCCAGTGATGAAGCACCCACAACCTCTGAAGGCAAGCTATTCTACTGGTTAATTGTCCTTACTGTTAGGCCATTTCTCCTTAATTCCACGTTGCTACTGTCCTTGATTAGTTTCCACCCATTGTTTCTTGTCTTCCTTTCTGGTGCTTTGGAAAATAATTTGACACCTGTTCTTTGTGGCAGCCCCTCAAATACTGGAATCCTGTCGTCCCCCCGTCCCCCCCAATCCTTCTTTTCTCAATAGACTGGCCACAGCCAATTTTTGCAACCGTTCTTTATATGTTTAGTTTCCAGAACTTTAATAATCTTAGTTTGCTTGTTTGCATTTGTAAAAGAAACAGGCAGAAACTGTTACCAAATCCAAGAAAGACAGTGTAAATGTCACATAAAACAAAAGCCAGAGTAAAAGAGGTATGGAATAAACCAGTGTTTTTCAACCTTTTTTGGGCAAAGGCACACTTGTTTCATGAAAAAAATCACGAGGCACACCACCATTAGAAAATGTTAAAAAATTTAACTCTGTGCCTATATTGACTATATATAAAGTCTATATATACAAAACGGGGAGGGGGGCGGCCAGGGACAGTTACCTGGGCGCGTGGGGGGGGTGCGGTTTGCCTGGCGCTGGGCTCACCTGCTTATCGGCCGCCCACCTCCGGCGAGGGCTCCGGGCCACTCAACTGCTGCTGGCTCCCTCCACCACCACAGAGCAGCGCCGCCCCCAGCCCCCGCGGGGCGCTCCAGCCCACAGCGAAGGCGTCCTCAGGCGCGGTCGCGGGCCTGCCTCGGCTTACCAGAGCTCCGTCCGCAGCAGCCCCCGCGGTGGTGGCAGCCCAGCCTCCGGATCCCGCCTCCCGTCGTCAGCCCCGCAAGCCTCTTGCCCGGGCGAGAAGGCGGAGGCGCTTGGCCGCGGTCCCGCCCTGCCCCTCCCGCCGCCCTGACGCCCCCCTCTCCTCGCTGCTGCTGGATCGCTCCCCTGTGCCAAGACGGCCAGGCAGGCTGGGGCGGGGGAGGCCGCGGCATGCTGGGATTCATAGTTTCCCCGGTGGCTTCCCTCTTCCCTCTTCCCTTCAAGATTCAAGATTTTCCCATGGCACACCAGGCAACATCTCGCAGCACACTAGTGTGCCGCGGAACAGTGGTTGAAAAACACTGGAATAAACTATAGTAAAACAATATATAACACACAATAAAATAGAAAGGAAGAGGAAAGAGACTTCATAATCTTATCAAGATTAGAACATCAGGCAACAGAGGAAGTCCCACTGGTATAGATTAATATGGATGAGAGTATTACAGGTAACCCTTGACTTACAAGCACAACAAGGACAATTTCTGTTGCTGAGCAAGGTAGTTGTTAAGTGAGTCATACCTGATTTTACAACCTTTTTGCTATAGTTGCTAAGTGAGTCACTGCAGTTTTAAATGAATCACATATTTGTTAAGTGAAACTGGCTACCCTCATTGACTTGGCTTGTTGGAAAGTGTCCAAGAAGGTCGCAAATTACGATGACTTCAGGACACTGCAACCATTGCAAATGCATGCCAGTTACCAAGCTAGCAAAGTATGACTATGGGGATGCTATGTTGGTCATAAGTGTGAGGACCTGTCATAAGATACTTTTTAGTGCCATTGTAACTTCAACTGGTCACTAAATAAGTGGTTTTAAGTTAGAGACTACATGCAGTGAATTAAAGCATAGAAAATTTCCAATGAAAATAAAAGAATCAACATGAGCTGTGGCACATCATCTACATGTGAGACATGCTGTATTTGTAGATTTAGTCATTTGTAAGTCCAAGTCTCAGTCACCACACTGGTTTAATTGGTGGATGCATTCCTGCCAGTTATGGCATGGCATGTAATATTCATAGTCCTTGGCGAGTTTGTACAAGTATACATGATAGTGAACGTCAGTATTTTTATCCACTTTTAATTTGCTACTAACTTGAAATGAGTGGGTTATAAGAGGTATAAGGTAATCAATTGGCCAATAGTGCTGATAAACAGTAAGCTTAATTCAAGAAAAGGATACATATCTTTCAGTAAGTAGCATATTCTTTTTTGCCCAACCTAGCCCCAATTAAATCCTCGTTGGGGATGGATCACATTTAGGAGGTTATGGCACTGCAAAGTTTGGGTATCCAGATTGCAAGGTCATAAATATTTGCTCTCCAGGGAATTCATTCAGAAGGACCTTCAGCTAAGAATTGTACAGTTCTGTCTGGGTCTAATTCAGATAGATTTGTCAAGCAATAGCTTTACAAATGTTCATGCATAAACATATTAGATATATTAGATGCCTGTGTGAATGCTACATGTGCAATGTGAAATTAATTTCATAGTTATGTTTTTTTTTGCCTATAAATGAGCTTAATTAACAAAAGATAATGTCTCAATTAAAAAAAGTATTCTGAGTATTTAAGACCCCAGAGAGAAACATGTCTGTCAGGGAAATTTGATGTCATACATAAAAAATTCTTAAGTGTGTCCAGGAAAATAATAAGGTAATGCTAAATAAAACATATATTTAAGAGGATTTTTGGATACAACACAATTTTATGCAAGATTCTTGGCTAATTTCCTAACCTTTTCATTGCCAACAAGGTTTTCTATCAAAGTCCTTTGTAAGACTGGTGCCTAAGCTATGCATAGGACACTGGCATGAAATTTTAAAAAAAGGATGTATTCTTCTGCACTACAGCTATAAAGGCTTTTATTTTCATGACTCAGTATAGAGACATTAAGAACTCTATATTGCTCTGGCTAGAAAGAGGAAATAGCGATTCCTGACTCTCACCAGAAAATTATTAATTAAAGGGGCAACAGCTACAAGAAATTCAATAGGATTTAGCAATCCATCATTGGCAGGCTTTTAAAAGAACAGGCATTCAGACTGAAAGCACTTGATAGACTGCATAAACTAATTGCATTTATAAATATGATTTTTCTGTTTATATGAGCAAAGTCAAAACCAGTAATTGCAGCAGAGACTAGTTTTAACAACTGTACTATGTCACAAGTAATACAATATACATTCAGAATTCTAATTTTTTTGTTTTATCTTTGTTAATTTTAAGGCCTGAAGACAGTATTGAAATGAACATCTCCAGCTCCAGATAAAACTTATGTTCTTTTATTAGTTGTTTTTTTAAAGTAGCCAACTTTTTGTTTACTACACCTATTGTTTTTAGAAGCGATTTTAGGATTATTCCTGAAGATTTCTAGAAAATAAAGACATTGTGTCTTGTGCTTGTATTCAAATAGAATAACTTTGACATGTGACTTTTAGTCTATATTCTTGTAACTGAGCAATTACTAATAGCTTCGATCAAAATTTCTCCCAACTTATAGACATTAATGCTTCCAAAAAGAAAGACCAATGTTCTGAAAACAATTTCATCATTAAAAATGTCATAACATCTGATTTTATTCCACCAATATAAAAAGTAGTGTTTAGGATTTCTATACATTATCCTTTAACTATTTCGTGGATATAGGTACCCAATCCATTTTTTACCCTGTTTCCCCGAAAATAAGACCTCCCCAGATAATAAGCCCAATTGGGCTTTTGAGAGCATTCACTAAAATGAGCACTTCCCCGAAAATAAGTCTTCCCCCAAAATATTGCAACACAGCAGCAGCCATGAGGTGACCAGGCTTGCTGCCTCCTGCACCTCAAAAATAATAAGACCTCCCTAAAAAATAAGGCCAAGCACTTATTTTTGGGGGAGCGGGAGGCAAAAGAAAATAAGACCCTGTCTTATTTTCGGGGAAACACGGTATGACTCAACTGTTCTCTATTTGCTTTCATTTTTCATCTCATTTTCCTTTTCTTTCATAGAGTCCATTTTCATAACTGCCATTTGTACTTTGAGTGGTACATTTAGATAATTAACTATGGGCGATTCCATTGCTGACATAGCATTGCCTATTTTTTCACATTTCAAAATCTGCTTCTGCTGCTACACTTGGAAGCATTCATTTCTTCCATGACAGAATCTCTCCAAAGTAGGATTTTTTAAAACTGAGATTGATTCCCGGAACCATGAGATTCTGCAAGAAAGAGTTGCATGTAAGAATACAGGCCAAAACAAAAAAATATAAAAACAAAACCCCAACCCCTAAAAAGGCTGTTTGAGCAGTCAGAGATATCCATACTAATTTTTAGGGAAAGGTAATCATATCTCAGTCATTGAACATTGATTGGTCTGATTAAAACATTAGCCTCCCAAGTAATTGTCGAATTCAAGTTTTATTTTATTTTTTGTACATTGGAAAAATGCATAGTGCATGTACAATAAATCATTTGTTTTTACATTTATGTGTGCGGGTAGTTTCTGATACAGTAGGTGGAACGTTCATTTTTGGAAATTTAAATTTCTGTAACATACACATTTTCATAAAGGAATTAAATAAGCACATATTTTATTGCCATTTTTCTATCATTCGAGCTCTGCCTCCTGACCAGAGGTTCCAAGTACTAAACAAATCGAAACATTTTTCAGCTTGAAAAGAGATGGAACAACTTTGCTCCCGTATCTTTCTCTGAGCCTCAGAGCTCCTAAATTCTTCCAATCTTGGTTCATTTATTTATTTAGAATAACCAAAGTGTGCGTCTGCCAGTGTATTCCTGTATTGCCTCTTTCTAGCTATTTATTTATTGACATGTACACTGAATTATTGTCTTTAACTCTCTGCCAAAATTAAATACTATGAAAGATTTCCAGAAGAAGAATACTTTAATCCAGAGGCAAGGATTGGACTTTCACCACACTATTAATATTTTGTCAGAATTTGTCAATAAATATGGATTAATGCCAAATTATATACCTGTTAATTTGAGAAAAATGAATTTCAACAAATGTATTCTGCACTGCAGAATAACAAAATTGACAACGAAGGGGGTCTGAATACTTTCTGAATGCACTGTATAAATATACACTTTAAGAAATGTACTTTAAAAACTTACATGCTTCATTATTTGATCCAAAAGATTTATTCATTCACACTACCAGTTCAATTGCAACCTTCAGGAAGACATTAGGAATGATGGTGGTATTTGATGTCACAGAAAAATACATTTTGATCATACATTTTGATCATAAATTTTACTATTTAAAATGCAGTGCCAACCACCACCACCACAACTTGATTCCATATAGTCTAACATGGTGATCCAATTAAAATTGTGTTCTAATTAATTTTCAGTATTTAATCATCATGGTTCACTTTTGGAAAAGTATATAGTTGATTAAACTCCAGAAAAAGTATCAGTATATATTGGTGGGTCATCTTTCAAAATTTGCTACTACTTCAGTTTATGCAATTTCTTCACTAGCTATTATCTAATCAATACTGTGGTTTTATAATGTGGTCAGGTCCTTCCAGTGAAGATAATTAATTAAGAAATATAACCTTTTTAGAGTAATTTACCTAGCCTAACCCAATTTTCTTCCTTGCAGATCTGGACCCACTCATTCTGATTCTCTCTGCCATTTTAATTGTGATTATCTTGCTTTTGGCTTTCATCACCCTGATGTCTAACCGCAGGTACAGTTCTATCACATTGAGAAACTAGTGTTCTTCTCCCATTGAAATTAATCAAATGGATATTCTCCTCCTTTATTCCAGAATTATGGATTGAGACAATATAAGAGCATTTCTAGACTTAGCTGTAGTACAGGTAGCCCTTAACTTATGATCACAATTGAGCCCAAAACTTCGGTTGCTGAGCAAGGCAGTTGTTAAGTGAGTTTTGCCCTATTTTATGACCATCTTTGGGATAGTTCTTAAGTTCTCACATGACCCCAGAACCGTGCAGCTGTCAAAAACATGTCAGTTACCAAGTGCCCAAATTTTGATCACATGACCATGGGGATGCTACAATGGTCTTAAGGGTGAAAAATGCTCATATTCTTCCCCCAGTATCATCATAACTTCGAATGGTCACTAAATGAATGGCTGTGTGTCGTAGACTACCTATGCTAAGCATGAAGGGTGGGGAGAAGTGCTTTCATATTTATTTTAAACAGTGTTCTTCTGTCCTACTATTTTTCACCAGATTCTTGAAAAAGAAGATCTGGCCTGCTATACCCTCCCCGGAGCATGAATTCAAAGACCTTTTCACCATCTACAAAGGCAACTTCCAGGTATTGTTCTCCCTGCCCTTCCCTAATTACTTTCTCCTAGTCTCACTGCACCAAAGTTCATTGTAGTAGTGTTCTTAAGAACACTCAAGTTACATTCTAAATTCTAAATTAAGGAACAACTGGTGGCCAAACACTTTCAATCAGAGGGTATCAGAAAGGATAATTAAGAATAAGCATTTAAATGGGGCAAGGAATTTGGACATTTTAAGCACTAAAATTGATCCATGTGGCATTAGCATGTTATGGAAAATCCCCCAACATGTAGAGAGCAATATCTACAATACAAATGCATCCATATGGACATATATTTTAATGTATTTTTTCATCAGAGTCAACAAAATGGACTCTGATGAAAAAATACATTAAAATATATGTTCATATGCATGCATTTGTATGCCAGTACATTAGAGTGAAACTGTACACTCATAAAATATATTCCCTTTGTATGGGAATCTGAAAAATGACAAGGACTAACAATAGTTTTAAAACACACTTCTTCTAATGTCCCATTATCCAAATTGGGATCCAGATTCACTAGAAAACAAGGACCATGTCTGAAAAATAGAGCCCATTAAACCATGTGCAAATATTTGATTAATGTACAGAATAAGAATAGTCTGGACCAATTGGTATGTTTCCCAATAGTGCCACACTCTCTAAAAAGAATTAAGCATTTGAAACTTTTCAACAATAATTGATAACTTATTCGATAAGCCATTAATGACCTATTTAGAACAGACAAGAGTACAGTGAAAGCTATTTAAAATGAGGTCTCTTAACGATAGGCATAGGGGTAAGGCATTACATATTTTCATCTTGGCCACCTGTTTTACAAGCATACTTGTGGGGCCAAAGAATCCTAATGAAAAATAAATATTGGCACCCTATGGGAAAATGAAGGTGGGACTTAGGGAGCTCTGTTGAATGTTCAGGATTCAACATATTCTTGTTGTTGCTATTAACCAGCTGTACAAAGCTAGCTTGATATAAAATGTTTGGAAACAGGAATGTTTCTGCAATAAAGTGAAAAACTAAAGAAATTCATATAATGAGATGCAGAAAAAGGAAATACAAAGACACTGGTGAAAAAAATTAATTTAAAAGAGGGAGAGAAGGGGATATTCCATCTCCTGTTCCTTGACACAGACATTTCCTTTCTTGCAGTTGTGGTTGGGCCATCAGAGCACTTACCCATGGTGGAGCCAGAATACCCACTATCTGGAGGAGCAGCCATTTTTGGTGGAACTATTATCCGAATGTGATAGCCACAAAGTGGACAACCCTCCCCTTCCTCCTCCCCTTCCCCCCAAGGGCTGCTCTGTAGTGGAGCTGCCTTATTCTCCAGAATTGTCCCTGGATGATTACCTAGTACTGGATAAAAATGTGATGCCATGCTGCTTAGGAGGAAATGGCTCCCCATTTTTGCTGGGTAGGCACAGCAGCGAGGATTCAGACCTGGTGCTGGCTGAAGAAGCAAGAATTACAGAGCCCAGCCAAGCTTCTTCTAGCTTTGACTACACTGTGTTTGATCCCAGTTCCGAAAGCCTCTCTCCACAAGGTCACCAGGCAGAGCTTCAGTTCAAAAGCAGCTACCAGATGGTCTCCGACTCAGGGATCTCTGCTGACTACAGCCTGGTGGATTCTACGGCTGGCCCCATCAGTCTTTACACCAACCTTTGTGATAGGGCACCACCACCACCACCACCTTTTCTGCCTACCTACATTACATGTTCATAGCTTCAACAAGCATGGAACCCGTCGACAAACCAGAAGAACTGAGGCAGAAAATGTACCAGCCCAGCCATCCCCTCCCATGTTTGCTCTTCCCAGGAGAAAAACCTGCAGGAGTGGGAAAGCCATAGATCACCACAACAGCTCTGGCTGGTCAAGCTGCTTTGATGGGATGAAAAGTGATTTACAAAAGGGATGGGGAAGTCTGGATAAAAGGCAGGCAGCATAATTGCCTTCATGATTATGCACTTAAACGATTGGCATTACTTTTGACCAAGACCTCGTTTGTGCTCATACAGACAAACCTATGAAGTTGTTAAACTTGAAAGGGATTTTTTTTTGGGGGGGGGGCATAGGGTAGCAGCTTTCCAGCCAGCTGTAACTATCAGCCCCAATACTCCCTATCAAGATTGAATGGCAATCTCTTGATGTCAAAGAGTAAGGAGAGAAACGAACAGTTTTCTTTAGTTCTGTCTTTGCCTAAGTTCTTGGGTGGGACTACCTAATTATCCTTTTTTTAAAATGAAAAATATATTTTCATGATCTTTTATAAAAACAAATGTTTTAAATATACCAACTGGGACTGGGCCAGGAGATAGCAGGGTTGTTGTTTTTTTCGAGAACCAGGAAGGGAGCAAAATTCAGGGACTGGAACTAGGATTCTTACAAATTCAGGATGTCTGGAGTCTCAATTCAACTGCAATTCATTCAATGACTTTTGTTTCCCCATCTACAAAAACTGGCTAAAATTCTAAGGAAATATCTGATAGGCAAGATGCTCCAATTATCAGATTTTTAGAGCACTGCTTTGGTATTCCACCAGCTGTTTACTGTCACTGTGCATGGATTGTATAGAAAATTGCTGTTATTTGTCCTCGTAAGGATGACTTGTGATGTTTATGCTCCTCTAGGCAAGTCCCTTGTGTCGAATTCCTTCAAAATCAGCACACTGGATTGAAATCACAGGTGTTTCAGACCAAGACTTTAATTTAAATGTCATTGACATGCCTACATATTATTTTTTGTAATTATTATGATAATTTAGACTGGAAATACGTGTATTTTTAACTTAGATCTTTAAAAATAAATAAAGATCCTTGTATTATAACTCACGAGTGAATTGAAGGAGGATGCAACTTTATCATTTTACATTTGTTACAGTGCTTCTCATTCCTTTTCCCAGCCCTTATCACTTCATATGGTTAAATTTGATTTGCATCACATAGCTGATGAACATGCGAGGCTTTCTTTTGCCTTGTGAATCAATGTGTAGATCAGCACTGTATCAGACCCTCAGAGCAGCAGTTCAGGTTGCAGGATTAAAAGAAAAAGAGGAAAAGTTTGTTCGAGTCAGGTCCCACCCCAGGTGATCTTGTGGGCAGAACAATACAATTTCTTGGTGCCAGTACAGAAGTTATTCTTCCCAAGGTGCTTTTTTGATTTCCCAAATTTATCTAGAGTCCAGGGGTTTGGACAATTTAATCTGATGGGATACTTCCATTTATGGCTCTAACCAGCCAAGAACAGACCTTTGATCTGCATTGATCGTGGGCTACTTAGTAATGCTTAGTGATGTGTGAACTTAGTCATTTTATTTGATAAACTATCATTTATAGTTCAAGGTATTAGGCAAACCCAGACACTAAATAAGCCACAGTTTAAGGTGGAAGTTGAAACAGATGACTGTAGTTAAGACTTCTTTAACCAGATACAGTAGACCATCTTTTCAGCTGTGAGAGTCAAATCCATTACCATGAGAATCATACTGAGGGACATATAAAGCAATAGAACTTAGACGTATATTCCATTTTAAAGGGCTTAACAGCCCTCTCTAAGCAGTTTATAGAGTCTGCATATTACTCCCAACAAGCTGGGTCCCCATTTTACTGACCTGGATGGAAGGCTGAATGGCCAATCAGAATTGAACTTCTGGCAGTGAGCAGTGAGTTAGCCTGCAATACTACATTCTAACCACTGTGTCACCACAAAAAACACAAAGGACGGCACATACACACATCCTTGGTCAGGTAGTCTCAGTTCATAAACTTTGCTGGGGAATCAAAGAGGATAGTCTGGCAATTTTTGTGCCAGAATACAGGGGTCTCTCACACCCTATTTGCTGCAGGCTGTCCACTCAGAGGGCAAGGGTGCAAAATCTGCAGCCCCTTAGTCACAGGAAGTCCCTTAAGTCATGGGCATAGACCCACATTTCTTCCAAGCAAAATAATAATAATATGCAAGTAGGGGAATTAAATCTTCCCTCCCAGTACAGGAAGTGGGGGATTTTATCTTCAAGATGCCATATCCATCATCTCCCTTAACAAAGCCCCTTGATTAAAACCCTACTTCTGTACATGCTGAACTACCACTTCCATCATCCTCAGCCAATGTAGCCAATGGTCATAATTATTTATTTAGCAAATTCATGTAGCTGCCCATCTCACCCAAGTGACACTGGGCAGCATACAAAACTTAAATAAATCAATAAATATTTTAAAATAAGCATAATGTAAGACCTGATTAACAGATTAAGTTGGAAGGGACCGGATGGAGACCCAGAGTGCCCCGTCGAGAACGGCTGGGGAAATAGCGAGCTCTGCCAAGCTACGCGAAAACCCAGCCGCTAGCCGTCGTCGAGAGATCCTTTGTGGATTGGAACCGTCCTCAAGGGACAGGGCACAAGGAGAGGCGTTTCGGATGCCTGCGGGGGGGGGGGGGGGCAAGGCAAGCTTCCCAGCAGGTCCGATTCAAAGCTCTCTGGAGATGGGCTGGCAGCTATCGTCGTATGACCGCTCTGGAGACGGGGCATCTGGAACAAGATTTGTGCAGGTGCGGAGAAGCGGACGGAGTGTTTGATTCAAAGGAAGATTGGCCGATGTAAGAGAAACAAATTTTGGAGTTTAAATTTTTCCAGAGCTAAACTAGCGGCTAAACGTCACTTGGGATACGGAGGACGGAAAGAAAGGACGGGAAAGCTATCGGTGAGAGAGCACTGAGACCAAGAACTTTGTTAATAAATTTGGGAATTGGAAAAACCTAAAGCTAAAAAAAAAAGGGGGGGGGAGATCAGGAAAATTGGAATATGGTCTTTGAACTTTTGGTTCGACTACCGACAAGATTTGACAAATTAGTGATCTGATTACCGTACATAAAGGAACAATTAAAGCCACCTAGTGGAGAGAGGAGACATATTACCATCTTTTTACTTGACTTTATTGTGTTTACACTGAAAGAAAACATATAACTTTTGGACTTTGGAAAAGGATTGCATTATCTTGAGATCTAAATTAATTGACGTAAAATATAATAATATTAAAAGTGTATTAAATTTGATCATGGATGGTGGGATGTTAAAGGAGTTGTTGAAAATGTTAAAAAGTACATGAGCAACATTAAAAGGTAACAAAGAGGCAGAAAACGAACCAGAAAAATTGTTGAAAGTGGAGACAGGAGGGGAACAGACAATCAATGTAAATGAACAAGGAATTAACAAGGTAGAAATGCAAAATAAAACTCAATGGGGTAAAGGCACAAAGAGAGCAGAGAAGAAAAAAGGGCATCCAAAAAAGAAATTAGCCAAAAATAAAGAGAGAAATAAAGGGAGATGGGAAAGAGGAACTTGGGGGAGAGATACTCAGAACATGTATCAAAAAGTGAGGGAAAATACAGAAGAAAAAAGGTAAGACACATAAAGAAAAGAAAGAGAAAAGAAAATTTATAAATAGGAGAATAGTAGAATGATATGATCCAGTAGGAGAGATTGTTAACAAGGTAAAAATATGTTTTAATTAGAATGTGTCTGAATTATATTAAGAACCTTAAAGCTGCTAATTAATGATGTTGATTATATAAAACTTGAAATTTGAAACTTGAAGATTCATATTAATGGAAAATAGATAGAAAAGAAATGATAAATTGTTTATTTTTAAAGAGAAAGAAAAACTATATTGTTTGTACATTTTAAAAACTAGAAATTGGAAAATAGGAGAAGAAAAGTAATATGGCTAAAATTGGAAATAATGGAAATATAATGTAAAATGAATTATGTCTTTTGGTGGAAATGTTATAGGGGGAATTCAGACAACACACTGTTCACAAAAGAATTTTAATTATGTAACAAAAATAAATAATTTAATTTTAAAAAAAGAGTTGGAAGGGACCATGGAGGTCTTATAGTCCAACCCTCTGTTCAAGCAGGAGACCCTCTACCATGTCAGACAAATTGCTATCCAGTTTCTTTTTAAAAGCTTCCAGTGATGGAACTCCCACAACTTCCGTAGGCAAGCTGTTCCATTGGTTGATTGTTTTCACTGACAGAAAATGTCTCCTTATTTCTAGGTTGAATCTCTCCTTGATCAGTTTCCATCCATTATTCCTTGTCTGGCCTTCAGATGCCTTAGAAAATAGCTTGACCCCTTTCTCTCTGTGGCAGTTCCTCAAATATTGGAACACTGCTATTATGTTTTCCCTGATCCTTCTCTTCACTAGGCTAGCCATGTCCAGTTCCGTTCTTAATGTTTTAGTCTCCAGTCCCCTAATCATCCTGGTTGCTCTCCTCTGCACTTTTTCTAGACCTGGTCCCTTAGGAGAAAAAGACCTTCGATATACCACTTCATTTAGGTGAAGTGAAAGGTTCTTTTCCTAAAGGCTGCTGGCTGCAGTAAAGTCAAGCTAGAATTAAATTTCCCACACAAAAAAGTTACAAAGATTTTCCTTCATGCAAAGAGCTTCAAAGGTGTTTTGAGAAACGCTAGGATGTTTGGGGTAATCCACATTCCAATCTCAGGGTGCATGGCCCTGAGGCTGGCACAAACTGGCTCTGCATGACCCTGGTCTTTGTCAAGCTGTCATCCCCCTCCCTACCTCTCATCACATCCCCATACTTGTTTATTGCCCTCCCACCTAGCCTATGAATGGCAGGATGCCAGCGAGGTGACACGCCGAAGATGGCAGACCTGGCACATTATTAAATATATTTTAAAAATACATATTAAAAATATACCTTACCTGGCACGAGTGAGTAGATATTAACAATGATGGAGCCATCTTAAAATGACACAAATCCACTGGGACACATACATACACACACCTATTGACATAGTCCAGTCTCATGCTGGCTGGAGAATTCTGGGAGTCAAACTCCACACATCTTAACATTAATGAGTTTGAGAAACATTGTTCTACTCCATTAGAATGTTAAGCAGATCAATTCCATCCCCATTTTTTCTCCCCAAATAACCTCCACAGCCTTGCTAGTTATTGTCAAAACTGCTGGAGCTCAGTGAAAGCAACTCCTTGCTGGCACATTCTGATTTCACAGATTTCATATCTTGTAAAAAGCACACAGGAAGGCATGAAAGTAGGCAGTCTCCGAAGACTTCAGCTTCTGATCTTACACTCACAAACGGTTACATCTAACCTCACACCCTTTGAACAGCAGGTTAGAGTCCCGGGCTTGGCCTTGCTTAATGATAGTTTTTATCAACGTAACAGAAGCCTCTTTGCAGTCACTATCAGAAATGCAGCTTTTCAGCTCCGCTGGCTGATATTGGATGACAGCCAAGACATGACTTTCAGCCTAGAACTTGGGGAGATCTTTTATCAGGCGGGGATCAAAATAATATCCACACTTTGCAAGTCCATTCTGCTGGTTTGTCTCAGGTCTAGCCTTAGGGCGGAAACACTGCCTTCCACAGCTAGGCCATGGATTCTCTGGGCCTGAAATTGAGAACAAGTGGATACCCAGCCCTGAAACCTGTCTGCCCTTTGTCTAGTACAAGCGGAAGGCTATCCCACATATTATTGTGGATAAGCTGAGAATTTTAGGTGCCAAATATACCCCAAATTAATTTGGATTCAGCTTATTCAAGAATGCGCTTGTATTTTTATCAATCAAATTTAGACATGGTAAAGTGACTGGGGTGGTTTACAGATGACAATTATAAATGTAATTATTTTTTTTAAGTACCTGTATTCCCATACTCCAATTTACCATGAGAAATGCAGGGCAGTTAACTGCAGTGGCATATTGTTTATGATATTTTGGTTAAAAATCCAGGACTCAGTTTATCCACAGATGGGCTTATCTATAAGTACAAATGGTAGTTTAAGATGGGGAAGGTTATAGTAATGCCATTCCTCCAAGGCAGGGTTCCTCAAGTGAGCAATATCAACTCCAAAAGGTCAATGGAACTACTAAGAGCATATTATTTGTAGTCCTGTTAAAGTAATAGTACTGAATTTATTATTTTCATATAATTGGGGATCAATGAATCATCTGAAAGGGATTGAAAAGTTTGGAGAGTCTTGCTCTAGGAGTCATATGAACGACGACCTTGCCCCATTTCTTAAAGTAATCTCTGCCCATCTTTTTCTGCTTCACTTCAAACTTATGTCATGATCCCGCCTAACAAACCCAAGCAAATCAGAATACTGAGGCTAAGGTCTTCCTCTAAGAACTTCTTTATTGGGTACATCATATTGGCACAATCAAATGGAAAACCAACTGTAAATGTTTCCTGTGGTTTCAGTATAATAGGAAATAACTCCCTCCCCAAAAGTCACAGGTTATGTTGCCCAATTAGATTAATTGGCGGACTCTCCAGGCACTCCTCCCTGCCTCTATTCACCACCTGTAGAGATGACCTTGGTTTCTATGAGAAAGTTCTGTTTTGTCTAGCAATGCATTTCATCCTCCTTCCCCCTCCCCACTCAGTGTGGCAATTGAGGAATAGAGAAATGGCTTCTGCCAGGTTCCATTCAAAGTTGACACTTAGTTTTCTATCTTGGGCCAGCTCATATGGTGCTGCCTGGCTTGATTGCTCTGTCCCATCTCACTGCAGGCAGTCCCCTCCACTCCCATTGGCTAATGTAAGATCCTTGCATGTCTAGTCATTGTCTTTCACTGCTATTTTTCCCCCCACAAGTTCACCAGAACAGCAGCAAAAGCTGCATTTTAAATACGTGTGTGTCTGAAATTATGGCATTAGAGGTATTTTTACAAGTTCATTAATAGAGCAATGAAAGGAATGGCCTTTTTATTGATTCAGTGGAGATAAGCAGGAAAATCCACTAATCAGGGTTCCATGTAAACATAATGCACAATGAATATCAGGCCATCACTTTAGCCAAAGCAAAGACGGGGGCTAAAATCTGAACAGGGATTCCTTAATCTGGTTTCATTTCCAGCCAGTTTGCAAATAGCAGCTGAGGGCCTAAGTGCTGAAAAGCCCTTTTGACACTCTCCAAGTACATATTTTAGAAGGCTTCTCCAACATAGCTTCTTGAGAACACTTAGGACAATTACTATGCAGAGTATACTCTATTATTGGACTCCCTCCTTTCTTCCAAGGGCTAACAAATCCATATCAATGCGAAGAAACTGGAGCAGCCCAAGCCACCACCCCTTCCAGAGGAATCACAGTGCAGAGAATACTCTTCTAACTGACCAAATAGCATACAAGCTACCTCCAACTTTGTGCAACACTAAAATTGATTACATTTCTTTTAATTGTCAACTTGCCAGTTCAGTCTAAATGAAAAACTCAAACTTTGATTTTAAAAAAATCACATTCTGTATTAATGGAAGGTGTGTTTGCTGTAGATCAAAATATTGTCTAGAAGTCCTTAAGTCTGGGAGCTAGGCAGAGTGCTATCAACTTCAGAATCAGAAGGCCTATTTTCAGAAACTGTTTCATTCTCATTTTCATTTTTGCATGGCCATAGAGAGACTGTCATGCTACCTTGTGCATCAAATTTCACCATCCATTCTTGATCCTTTGTTCCTGGCTGGAAGAGTTGTGCCTTAACCAGCCTGGTTAAATTTTGATTATCTAAACCACCATCTTTCCCAGTGTCTGGATGCAGCCACAGTTTTGTTGGGAAGTAGCGTTCAATGGCTGAGAAAAGTTCTGCTTCTTCCCCAGCTTCCCCCAGAAACTTCATGGAAACAATCAGCTGGCAACCCACAGACAAATGACATTTCTGAGTGAAATGATTAGATGTGTCCAGCAACAGAGCTACAAACTGGGCTGCTGTATAGGCACTGGAACAACTGTTCAGGTATTCTTCCAAACCATCCAGAGCAATCATGGAGGGGCTATTAGGTAAGGTTTGGTGCAAGGAGGCCAACAGTTGAAGTAGCTCCTGGAAGGAAGACGGGTACAGGAAATGGATTTTCTTGAGACAAAAACAACAACACATTAGTGACCAAGGATGTTAGACAAAAAGTCATGGTAGATATCAAGATAGCCTTCATAAAAACACTTTCCCTGAATGATGGCAGATACTGAAAAGCTGAAACCCCACAATTTACATCTTGCAATAAATACCCAACACTGGGCTAGAGTAACTAATTCTGAAATCCATCCCCATAGTAAGCTAATGACAGAAAATGTGCATTTACACCTACAGACGTTCAACATCATTCTATGTATTAATTATTTGAGACACATAGGCCCATTTAAGTCTATAAATATTTTTCTGAGATACAACTGAAATTATTTTCCTTCCCAATATTCTTCCAAATTTTCTGCAATGTGATTAATCAACATAGAGAAAATATGTTGGCTTTCTAGAGTCCCAGAGAATGAAGCTACATACCCCAAAATTCCGGTCATACCTCTCACCCCCATCCCACGAATAAAGTCATACAAAAATCTGAAGGACCTTAAATCAGATAAAACCTTGTTAAATTGGCAAACAACATTAAATAAATTTGTTTGGAAGGAGAAAAAACCGAGAGTAAAGATGAAGATTATGCAAGATACTCGTGAAAGAGGCGGCCTCAGACTCCCAAACCTCCGATTGTACTATGAAGCTGCGGTACTAACGCATGTAGCAGATTGGTTTGGGAAAACAAAAATGGATTTGCTGAATATAGAAGGCCATGATCTTGTTCTGGGATGGCATGCATACCTTTTTTATGAAGATAGGGTGGATAAAGTGTTTAACAATCATGTTCTCCGAAGTGCCTTGATGAGAATATGGAAGAAGCACCGGCCCAATTGGGATTATAAAATACCGCTTTGGCTGGATCTTGCAGACACCATGGGGATTATGTATACTAAGTCACTCGGGGGTTGTTTATATAAAGATGTGCTTATTGCTGATGGGGACGAATGGAAGTTAAAAACTTTGGAACAGCTGTTGGAAGAAGGAATTACTTTAAATTGGTTACATTACATACAGCTACAGAAGAGATGGGAAGAAGATCGTAGGGTCGGTTTTATGGATAAAGAAGTGGAACTGATTAAGCAGATAAAAGAGACTGGCCCAAAACAAGTTAAAAGAATATATAATGTATTGTTAAAGAGAGACTCAGAAAGTGAATTGGTTAAGGATTGTATGATTAAATGGGCTCAGAATTTTGGTGGTTATGTTGGAAACGTGGGAAAAAATATGGGTTCAGAATGTTAAATTTACACAGTCACAGAATTTAAGGGAGAACTTTTATAAAATGTTTTACAGATGGTATTTAGATCCTAAAAAATTATCATGCATGTACCCAAATGTTCAACCAAAATGTTGGAGATGCGGGTGTCTAGATGCTACCTTTTTTCATGTATGGTGGACCTGCAACAAGGTTAAAGCTTTTTGGATAAAAATATGGTGGGTTATGCAGAATGTATTTAAGAAAAGAATACAATTTACTCCGCAAATGTTTTTATTGGGTATAGCTAAGGATTTCTCCAAAGGGGAAATAAAATTGGCCTTGCATATGGTCACAGCAGCTAGGTTGTTGATTGCGCAACATTGGAAAAAAGATTTTTTACCGACAATTGATCAATGGATTCAGAAGGTGGCGGGGTTCGCCGAAATGGAAAAAATTTCAGCTTTCTTAAAAGCTCAGAAACAGGAGGATTATACACAGGAATGGGTAAAATGGATTGATTATATAGAGAATAAATACCAGACTAGGAGTTATTATGTAGCCTTTAGGTAAGAATGTTTAGATTGATAGATGATCAGAGTAAATAATATATGGGATGTTTGGAATTGTTAGAATGGTATACAGCGGAAGTCAGGGGGGTAGGTTTGTGTGGGAGGTGGGGGAGGGTTAGGGTGGAGGGCGGGGCATTATATATGTATGAATAAATTAGAAGATGGGATTAACGAAACAATGTTATTTTAGGAGAAAATTATATTAAGAGTTATATATGTTAAATTAGCTTAGAAGATGGGATCAATGTGCTATTATTAATCTAAGAGAAATTTATATTGTGTTTGTTGGGAGGAGAGGGGATACAATATGAGTAATTTATTTTAAGACGGGGGGAGGGGAGGGGGCAAAGTATTTAGTATAATATTTGAATGTGAATTTTTGCGGGGGGGTTGGGGGGGCATAGCATTTGTATGAGATTTACATTGTATGGCGGGGGGGTGAAAAGGGGGAAAATCTGTTTGTACAAAACTCTTTTAATAAAAAAAAAGAAAAAGGTTAAAAAAAAATCTGAAGGAGAAAAAGTTGCTATCTGCTAAATGTAAAATAACAAACCCAGTAAATTCCCACCAATTCATACAGATACATTGTTTATCTTGCATACTGCAGGAACAACCCTTTCCAGTTTCCACATGGACTGAGAACTACAAAGCCCCCGTTTCATTCACACCTGGATTGCTCCTCCTCCAGCTGCTTTCCCGCCAGGAAGCCGCTCCAGCGGCCGCGGTGCCAAAAACAACACTCGAGCCAAGGAGTCAATGGAAGCACCTGCTAGTGCTGCGCGGAACAACAGTGCTGAACGACCCGAGGCGGGAGGACCGAGAAGCAGCAGCGGCCGCGGCCGAGACCCAACCGGTAGGACTCCCGCTCCCACCATCTCTAGCTCCAGCAACGCGGCCGACATAGCCACAGCGCAACCCTAATTAGAAGGCCGGCCGCATAGCAACCAATCCAAAGCCTGCATATAGTGAGTCGGCCAATGATTAATGGCGCCAACGTAGCCGTATTCAGGAGGCACACAAAGTCAACAATTTAAGCCAATCAGAAGCGACAATCACCGAAAGGCGGCCAATCCATGTATACGTTTTTAGAACTTTCTGACACGTGAATTGGAATGTGACGCCGAGAAAGACGTTCTTGAGGAAGGGCGCTGCTTGGTTCTCGCGACTTCAGCGTAGGAATTGTGACTAAGCTGCGATTTTTGCCTTTTGCTTTTTATGGATTTGTTTCCTTGGGCGCTTGATTAGTTTCTTCTTTAGCGCTTTTCTAAGAACTGTTACCGAAAATTACGGAGGAACCTCGTGCGGGAAAGTTTGGTAACTTTCTCTTCTTTTATAACACGTGGCTGCCCGAGACGCTTTCCCATGGGCTGCCAAGAGAATAGCCTATTCACAGTGGGGGGAAATGCAGCTGCTCCTCAGAAACCCTTGCGTTTGGCCATATAGAGAACCAGGATATTTAAGCAGAAACATGAACAAGACGGACTGTGCAAGGGATCCTGGTAGAATAGTAAGGTGGAGTCCGCACTACATGCACATGTAATGGGAAGGAGACCACAGTGGTGATAGTATTATGTGCCTCAGTACTTGTGCTACTATTAATACCATGGCTTTTCAGGGCATCTGGTTGGTCATGGTAGAAATATTACTTGATCCAGTAGGTGTTTCTTTTAGTGTTCATGGTGGTGGTAGAATTGTTCAATTTACAAGACTATAATCGGCATCCTAAACAGCCTTTTGATGCATTTGAGCAACAAAAAAAGAGTATCGCCAGCAATCTTTGGACAAGGGAGCCATTCTTATTTGTTCTGTGATTCCTATCACATCAAATCTGTAAGCATTCAGTCGCCTTACTGGGGAGATGGGCAGTGTGTAAATTTAATAAAATTAATTTCACATCCCTAATTAATCCTTTAAGTAAGGCAAGGCTTTAGGCTTGTTGGGGAGTCTCCCTTGATGATGTATTTTATCTATCAATAACTATTTTTAATTGAATATACTTTGGGTAAATTTTAGCTTTGCTTATTCATATTTCCCAAAAGAAATTAAAATATGAGGGAACCAAAATCTGCCCTATTAGTTATTTTAGTCTTAAAATATTTCTAGTGATTTGGTATATAAAATTATCATTTTATGTATAAGGTAGACCTGCATAACAAACAGTCTGTGGCCACAAAGCAGTCTTGTGCCATCTGTCAGTGATTTTTGAAAAATGACCTATCTGCTGCCACCGAACTTCACCATTACTAGTAAGGATTTATCAATGCTTAGGTTCTGGCAGCCCCTTCTGCTTCAAAAGACATGCTGCTGAGCATCTCCCAACATCTCCAGACCTCATGGAGGCTCTGCTGCTAGTCACCAAACCTATTCCTTTGTGGCTCACAATTATTTTTAAAGTGTCAGTCTACCCTTTTGCCCTCTGTGAAGTGTGTAGACATGATAGAGGGTGAAATAAATAGCATATCTCAGTGTATCCTATCATTATACTTATGAGCACAGGATTTTTTAAAAGAACAATCTATGGATGAAGAAATTTATCTTTCCTAAAAAAAACAAGTGTACTTTTTAGTTCTACACTGGTTAGCTGCTTCTTACAAAGTTTTGAAGGAGGATCCTTTATTCTACAAGCATTATTTTCTTAATTTGAGGTGAACCCTATATTTTTACTTCAGTTCCCTGAGTTAACCATCCTATCTAGTTTACTTAGTGTGTACTGCTATTATCTGCTGCCTCTTCCACTCACTCTTTTAAATCCCATTTCCTGTAAGAAGACAGCTAGTTGAGATTGAGAAATACTATGATCCCACCTCATGGAAAACATGAAAAAAACCAACAATTTCTTGGTTACCTTCTTGAAACTGCTATAAATCATTTAGAATATGAGGAGAGGAAACCTCGCACTGAAATGCTACATCTATGCCTATTTGATTTGTATAATGTTTCATATTTTTATTATTGATTTCTTTTTTAAAAATTTAATAAAGTTTTTACATGAGCCCCTTTGAAGTTTGCAACAAACCAACCAAAACAAGAGGAACCTGAAACATGTCTCAGCTTTTATTAGCAATTCTCTCTTCTCTCTAAGAGTAGGGCTGACAAACTCCTGAAAAAAATCAAATATGAGAAACTGGAGAAAGTTTGAACTGGTTTCCTAAGAAAGCTATTTCAGGTAGCATAAGGTGTACCTAACACTGCTCTATGTTTGGAGGTAACTTTATAAAAAATTAAAAAGGGGCTGCATATACTTAGGTATTGGCTAAAAGCTCATTTTCAACATAAAGGTCAAAATACCTTGTCAGACAATTCTTGAAAACTCCAAATAAATGATGAATTGGGGTTTTCCAGTGAGATGCTGATGCACCTGGAAGATCATGCAAAGATAGCTTGTGAACAAAGAATTGTTGACATAGAATTACAAACAGAATATACCAATTGATTTCAATTATATTCTCATACCAAAGAGCCATGGTGGCGCAGTGGTTAGAATGCAGTACTGCAGGCTACTTCTGCTGACTGCCAGTTGACTGCAATTTGGCAGTTCAAATCTCACTAGGCTCAAAGTTTACTCAGCCTTCCATCCTTCCGAAGCGGTTAAAATGAGGACCCAGATTGTGTGGGGCAAGAGGCTGACTCTAAACTGCTTAGAGAGGGCTATAAAAGCACTGTGAAGTAGTATATAAGTCTAAGTGCCCAACTTACAAACTTTAGACGGCTTTATTCTGTTGTGATTTAATATACATCAGCAATATTGGAAGATAAATATCACAAAATTTCACCACTAGTGTTAACTCATGTCCAAAAGGTTTTTGGGTACATAACATTTGCCAGAGCCAGTTTGGTATAGTGGTTAAGGCACCAGGTTCCAAATCATGCCAATAAAATTGCAGGGACTAGTCCAGACAGTCGCCAGGAGTCATAACTGACTCAAAAGCACCAACATACATTCAAGAGGCATCTATCAATCACTGATTATTAACCCTAACTGATTTAATGAGAAAAAAGTGAGACAGCCAAAATAAATTAATATTGTCCATTGGTGCACAAAAACAAACCTGTTGGCAAAAACGTTTTGCCAGGCAAAATAGAATAAGAGCCAAGTTCCCAACACTGAAAGACTTTATCTCTACAAAGATAGGAGTACAGTACATTACATTACATTACATTACAGTACAGCAAATATGGGGTCATATTTGCTGTACTGTAATGTTTACCAATATCTACAGTGAGTTACTACCATTTCTTCCTAGCCCCAAAGTATTCTACATGCAGCTTTTGTGGACAAATAAATATCCCAAGATAATTTTTCCCGTTGCCAGGTTTGTATTTGTAGCCTGTAGAAAATGTGCATTGTTTACAACAAAATAGGCAAAATATGACAACATTTATTTTTATCATGCATGTTATAATTTGTATTACATCCCTGCGGCCAATTTGCTCACACAGGGAGGGACTTCTCCTGGTGCCGTCCACTAGGCAATGCCAACGGGCGACACCAAGGAGTAGGGCCTTCTCTGTGATGGGCCCAACCCTCTGGAATGACCTCCCCCCCGACATTAGAACCACTTCTGACCTCCGCTCCTTCCGGCAAAAATTGAAGACTCACCTATTCCGATTAGCAGGCCTGGCATAATTACAACTGTCCCTCCTGGCAAATGTATTATTATCTGGTTATCTTAGGGGTTTTTTAATTTGTTGTGTCTGTTTTAGGGATTTAAAACTTATATTTATATTAGCTTTGTACAGTTCTTTTAATTGCATTTTAACCTCCTCCAAACTGTACATATTTAACTTTTTTATTGTATTTTGTGATATTCTTTATGGACTGTACACCGCCCCGAGTCCCTTCTGGGAGAGGGGGCGGTCTAGAAGCACCAAATATAAATAAATAAATAAATATAATGAAGTCTGGGTCACTGACCTATACTAAAGCTTTACTTGACGACTCTGAAAATGAGAAGAGGCATTGGAAGCTGTTTTGTATAAAATCCTCTTCATTTTATTCTAGAAATGATATGCTCAGAAACTTCCAGATTGGAACAAAGTACTTGAAGATGTTCTCTGTTTTCAATTTTTGATTATACTTTTCCAGAATCAAAATATTCCAATGCAGTATTGTCACTCCCACTCTAATACTTTTTATTTAGTACAGTACTGATTGTATGTAAGTGTTTTTAAGTATTTCAAATTTGCAACAGGAAGAATTGACTTCACCAGCATTTCATCTTATTAGGATTTATTGTAATCAGGATATGGTGCAAAAGCCATTGTAAAGGTAAAGGTAAAGGTTCCCCTCGCACATATGTGCTAGTCGTTCCTGACTTTAGGGGGCGGTGCTCATCTCCATTTCAAAGCCGAAGAGCCAACACTGTCTGAAGACATCTCCATGGTCATGTGGCCAGCATGACTAAATGCTGAAGGCACCCGGAACACTGTTACCTTCCCACCAAAGGTGGTCTCTATTTTTCTACTTGCATTTTTATGCTTTCGAACTGCTAGGTTGGCAGAAGGCAAAAGGTATTACAACTACATATATATATATATGAATATATATATATATATATTCAAAGAAATGGCTTTAGCTAATGCTTTGAAACACTTCCAGGTTTTTTTCTGAAAGAAGGGACGTTCTATATGTTGTTTTTTTACTATTTATCGGAAAATTTCTGTTCCCACCTGGTAGGAAATTGGAAAAGAAACGTCACTATTGTTTATCTTCTGAATCCGCCGATTCTCCAAGTTAAAGTACTTTGATTGACGTACCATTCACAGAGCCTTCACCTACCATCTTCAACCACCCACACAGCAACAGCCTTTGTTTCACCCGCTCCAATCACAGCTGCACATGTGTGTGAGAGGAACTAGGAGCCTTAGAAAAGGCCATGGCTCCCTGGGCAGAGGCAGCGCCGCTTTCAGTAGCTGTTTCCTGGGTCAAGGGCTGCTTCCAGCCTCTCAGTCAGAGCTGCCAATCACCCATTGTGCTGCCCAGCAATCAGGTTGCTTAGTGATTGCTGAGCTTGTTGCCTGGTTACACAAGAAATTCCTTTCAGGGTGCCAATGGGTAGACTTTTATAGTTATGAAATCAGACTGTCCCTCCCCCATCTCTTTTCCCTAAATTCATGCCACCAACCCACTTAGAGTGTTATATTGGTCTCTGATTGTTTTCAACAATACTTAGCCATTGAGATACCATACCTTGTAGGTAACTCTCAGATGGAGAGGGGTGGTTTCTGTTTAACTGTTTTTGGGGAGTTCTGGCTGGCCAACCTCACTGTTCTGATAACTTAGTATATCTAAGTGCAGCTCTCCCTCTACTTCAATCTTAGCAATCCCACAGGAACACAGGGCAAATCTGTTCACATCCACCTGCAGCAGACGACAATCCCTCATTCTGATTTTAGTTTTTCCAATCCAACAGGATGTTGGAAAGAAGTTATGTAAATGGACTCGGGACCATGTCTGCCTCTCTCCATCAGCAGCATAATCAACAAAATGGGATAAAGTTTGGTATGGCAGGCCAAAGAAAGATCAGGTTGACCATGGTCTGCATCAGCTGGGGATTTGGGAGAAAAGCAATCCTGAAGGAATCTGCCCCGTGCACTTGGGCAACTCCTGCTCCATTCTTAGCCTAATTCTTCCTGGCTATCTGGCATAGGCTGGAGCAGAAAGAACTGTAGATGCCACAGTCTGGAAAAAGGCAAGACTTTTATAAGGAGTTGGCTTTTTAAAGTTGCAGTACTGTATCTTTTAATGTAACTACTCAAAGCAAATTCATCTTTTTTCGGGCTCTTACAGAAGCATGGAGATGAAACCAGGACTTCAAATTACTTTCAGAAGTTAATGGGAAGCCAGCATAGGAATCCCAAAATAGGTGTATCCCCCGCCAAGCATCCAAGGGGCTGCATTTTGCACAAACTGAAGTTGGGGCAGATTTTAATTCTTTATTTAAATATTAATTTTATTTGAAATCTGTTCGTTTATTTAAGCTGCAAAAAATACAGAGGGTCACTAGACAAAAAGAGATAGCAACTTACAATTCTTTATCTTTCTGTCCCCTACAATTCTTTACTACCTTGAGATATTGTGTAAAAACATGTACTTCAGCTGTCTGGCAGAAATAGATGATTGGATAGACAGGCAGACATAAGAGCGCTGATTATATCTCATATGGACAGTTGGTATTCCCCAATCAACGATTTCATATCGAACGGAAACATGGGAGAATTATCTTCTCATCTATAAAAGTTCTTGCTATGATAAATATCATAGGTTCAATTATAAATCAGGTGGCAAAACACAGCTGTTTGAATAATATCTTCATATGTAGAAATTAGCAGGTGATCATTTGGATACAAGCATTATTAATTGTTGGTGTTGATAAAACTATTTAAGAATTAGTTTTTTTTAATTCCACAATGTCCAGAGCTTACCCCTTGGTGTTCTGAAATTTTCTTGCTCTAGTCTGTGACAAATAGCAGCATGAATCAGTTGCAGACTGGTCCTAATCTGAGCTAAATCTCAATTTCTCACTTCATTTAATGATTTAATCACTATTGAAATAAGCAATGAAAGTTCCCAAGATGAATAATGATCCAGTAATTATTAAACCAATAAGCAGCTACAATTGATTTTTGGGTACATTTAAGTTTCCCTTTGCATCTTACTTTTATGAAGTATGAATTGTGAGAGCCTTCAAGGTTAGATTGCTTGCATAATGCCCACAGACTCAGTGGAGTACGTACAGCTTTTTTTTTTTTTTTTTTGTACAGTCATTTTTACAAATGCTATCCCCTGGCTGCTGATGCCCTGAGAGTTAGAGGCTCAGAAAAGTGAAAAGTGACTGTGATAAAGTGGCTGACTGAATTACTGGTTCCTTTGGCCCTGAGCGATTGAAGTTCATATGATGAAGTCTGGATTGCCAAAACAACAAGCAAAACTGCACAACAAAATCTCTACAATTGAATGCTGTAGTTGATTTAAAAATGTGTATTTTTATATCCACTACTATTCATTATATCCACTACTCTCTTCTATGTCCCAGCCTCCTTAATAACTTAATAAATCAATGCGTCGTTGTCACCTATTTTGGGACTGACAGACAAAACAAAAAGAACACACTGGGTGTTCTAAAAATGGCTGCCATTGAAGAGTTTATCCATCTGTAAGTAACTGCAATGGATATGGTCAGCCTTAAAACATCAATTGATTTTACTAATGTTTACATTTTTTTTAATTCTAGTTCTACCATGGATGTTTTTCAAATGCTTTTGTTTCTTTTTATTTTTTTTTAAATTTCATATACTTTTCTTTTTTAACTACTCTTAAGAATCTAGCAACAGCTGCAGTTATATATTTGACAGATAAAGAAATAAGGTGGTTGATAAGTTGATTTAGGACCACAGTTGGGATTGGAACTTCTGTTGCTAAGCAATACAGTCATTAAGTGAGTCATGCCCAATTTTATGACTTTTTTTCTATGATTGTCAAATGAATCACACAGTCATTAAGCAAATCTGGCTTCCTCCATTGACTTTGTTTGTCGGAAACTATCTGGAAACGTCCCAAATGGCAATCATGTGATTTTAGGATGATGCAACCATCATAAATACATGTCAGTTGCCAAGCACCCAAATAATTATCATATGGCATGAGCATGCTGCAACAGTTCTAAGTGCAAGGACCAGTCATAAGTCACTTTTTTGACCGTCTTCATAACTTTGAACGATGGTTAAATAAATGGTCATATGTTGAGGACCACATGTTTAACAAAAGCAAACTAATGTCAATCCCTGTCATCTTTTCCGTAGCATGTTCATAACCAATGCGGAATTAATTGCTGGATTCTTTCTTGGTGGATACATTTATAAGCAATGTACTAGGTATAGCTAAGGGACAGGGTGGCTGAGTGTTAAGTCATTGGGCTTGCCAACCAGAAAATTGGCAGTTTGAGACCTATGTACCATGTGATGCAGTGAGCTTCTGTTACTTGCCTCAGCTCCTGATGACTTAGTAGTTTGAAAGCATGCAAATGCGAGTAGATAAATAGGTACCACTTTAGTGGGAAGGTAACATATTCCGTGCATCTTCAGCATATAGTCATACAGGCCACATGACCACAGAAACCTCTTCAACAATGCTGGCTCTTCGGCGGTGAATCAGAGATGAGTCTTGTCCCCTAGAATCAGACACAATTGGCAGGGGAAACCTTTACTTTTTTTAGGAATAGCTACTCACCAGTATGCCCACAAGATACTATCAAAAAAGAAAAGATGGGGACATGATGGCTTCTTATGTCTGACACATACAAAAACAAGCAGAACTTTGATTGCACCATTACAGCTGCCATATTGATTATTTTTGGTAATACCTGTTTTCTACAAATGCCTATCAAGATTTGTGTGAAACCCAAGATAATTCTTGGAAACAGGTACAGGTAGTTCTCAACGTATAACCATTCATTTAGGAGTTGCTCAAAATTACAAGAGCAATGAAAAAAGTGACAACTGGTCCTCACACTTACAACTGTCTCATCATCCTCATGGTTATGTGATCAAAGTTTGGGCACTTGGCAACCAGCATGCATTTGGAGGAGTTACAGCATCCTTTGTGAAATGGTATAGGATCTCCTATTTGAGCAGGGGGCTGGACTAGAAGACCTCCAAGGTCCCTTCCAGCTCTATTCTGATTGGTGGATCCCGGAGTCATATGATGGCCATTTGTGACCTTCTGTTATGACCAAGGTCGCCTAGGCAGAGAAAGGCTTCAATAGAGTTCTTTATTGCTCTGTTAAATTCCACAACAAATGGGCCTACAATGGCCAGTAAGCCACCCACTATCCCACAAGCAAAAATCAGTGAGCAATAAAACTAATTCGTAAAGGCAGAGAGGAAGTCCAAAAACAAGGTACAAGTTCACGGGTCCAGGTCCACAGGGCAGGGCAAGTGCACAAAGCAAAGGCACAAGACAACGCACAGGCAGAAACACAAGTCAAGGCTTAGTTTTTCCAAAGCCGGGGGAGTGTATGCCAAAACAAACAATTCTTGACAAAGCCGATTTCCTCTGGCTTCTGCTTAAGTCATCCCATGCCAGGTGTTCCTTGTGAGGAGGAGTTGAGCGCCTTTCTCCTTGAGCAGCCTTGCGGATCTCCTTGGAACTTGATTCCGCTCTACTCTTCATGCCCTTGGAGCGACTGAGGGCACCATTGACACCACTGCCTGTCAGCAGCCAATCCTCCCCTGTGTCTGTTGAGGGCAGGCAGCTCTCCATTGGGTCAACCACCTCCCCCAATGCTCAAGAGGCCTGGGACAGCATCATCCTCAGCCCCTGGCCTCTCCAAGTATTCCAAAGGGGGATGTACAATCCTTGTCAAATGGTCTCAATTCCACCTCCTCCTCGAACCGGGATCTGATGGGGCCATAAAACCTTCCCACATGGCTTCCAATAAGCAAAGTCTGTAGGGCAGGGGTGTCCAGAGCTGGCTGGGGAATTCTGGGAGTTGAAGTCCACAAGTCTTAAAGTTGCCAAGTTTGGACACCCCTGCTGTAGGGGAAACTGGATTTGCTTAACAACCATGTGATTCATTTACTTCAATGATTCGCTTAACAACCATTATAAAATTACGTGTCTCACTTAACCAACTGCCTTCCTTAGCAACAAAGATTCTGGTCTTAATTGTGGTTTTAAGATCAAGACTGTTATTCTTGAAGTTTTACAGGATGTTTTACATCACCTTCTGTTTTAAAATTTATTTGTTATGCATTCATTTGTTTCATTCCCCCCCCCCCCAATATTCAGGAGGTTTTCTTTCAGATTGCTATCTCTATAATAAAACATCCGCAGTATAATTAATTTTCCATAACAATAGGTAATAAATGAAGCATAGATAAAAAAATAAAAGAACTAATTAAAAATAAATAAAAATAGGTGACATCTATAAATGAAATGCTCTCAAAATAAACTACTTTTAAGAAATCTTAAATGTCAGAATTGACAGGAGTTCTAGTGGGCATGAAGAATGGTCTTTGTGGGAGATGTAACACGTGTATGCTTAGAATGGCAAGTAGGAATTAAAACTAAAACTTCATAATAAATATACAAAGGATGTAACATAAGATTCTGTCTATAGCAAGTTACTGCATATGACAGTTCCCTCTTTGAGATCTTGCTGTCTATCAGAATAAGAAGCACTTGATTAGGTAGACAATTAGTCTGAAATAGGTCAGCTTCCTCTGAATTTGAACTAATCCTCTTTTAAAACCATCTCATATTGTGGTCATTGCTACATGTTGTGATAATGAATTCAATAAGTTAATTATATGGAATAATTCTATCTTTTGTTTGTCTTCAAGCCATGAGTAATTAGGTTCATTGGATGACCTCAAGGAATAATGTTATTAGACAGAGGGGGGAGTCTTCTTTTGATTCACTTACATTTCTCCATACCTAATTTTACTCAGCAGAGGCTTTTCTAATTTGTAGGATCTGCACAGCAATGCTAATAGAGGAGGAGAACCTAGACTGGGCTATTGGGTATTTTAGTTGCAGAGATAAATGTTGTTCATGCTTGGATTCAGAATCAGCCAAGGCAACTTACATTGCAGAGGTAAGCTTCAGTCCTAGATTGTGATGCACGTATACACCAACACACACACCTCAGATAAACGTCCTGTGTTTGCAGGATGATATGCTATCCTGCTAACAGGCCATAATATGAGGTTGATGGTGGGCTGAATCTGTCCACAAAACTTGTAGGAGTTGCAGGCCAAAACTGAGATGGAAATACAGCATGTCCAGCAACGGAGTGTGATAAAATCAGGCTCGTTAGAAATAAGTCCAGTAGACTTCCGGTACTTCTGGCACCATCGGTAGCCTAGTCTGCGAACTCCACAGCCAGCTCCAACCTCTCCTTACTGGAGGGTCCAAATTTGGACCATAGCCACTCTGTAGGAGTGGAGAAGCAAAGGGGGACTGTCAAACAGGTAGAGGGGAGCCCCATCTCCCCTCCCTGATTAGGAAAGCCCCCTCAGCCGATGACAGGGAGCAGCGGCAGCAAACATGGCTGCCATGAAGCCGAAGACAGCCTGAAAACCTAAGAGTGTGCAGGAGGAGAGAAAGTGAATGGCTTGTGAACTGGGTAAGAGAATATTTTTTATTGAAAAAATGACGCCAAGAAATTCAAGAGAGAAACATATTGGAACTATTGGCTAGCAGTGGAGTAAGCACATTAAAAAAACCAGAATATTTAAGAAGAGAAATGTTTAAAAGAAAATTAAGGAAAAGAAAATTGAACTCTCAAAGTGAAGACGTAGTATTGAAAAAGTATTTTAAAAAATACTGGAATTCGATCTGGAGCTTGTTTTTATAATTATAAACGTTGCCCTACTACTGGATTTATAATTTAAAATAATTAAAATTGGCCTATTACCATTATGCAGAGAGGCATAGTTGAAGTTTGAGCGCCATCTGCTGGTAAAAGGAGAGTTGTGCAACTTTGGGACTTTTTAAATTGCTGGATTGTAAGTATTTACCCTAAAATTGCTGGAGACTTGTACAATAAGCAAGACCTTTAGCCAAGTGATCCTAAATATTGTTGAGCAAATTTAAGTGATTGGAACGGACAAACCCCTGGTTTGTTTTCTTAAATTGGATTGACTATAAAAGGGAAGCAAGTGGAGACAATGAAATGGAGTTTATGTATCAAGACATTAAGGATTTTATAAAAGAACAATACAAGGAGATGAAGGAAATATTTGGTTGTGTAGATCGTATATATCAAAAAATGGAAAATATAATACAAGGAATAACAAGTAAAGAACAGTTCAATGAGGAAAGAATTGAATCACTAGAAAGAGCAGAGGAGACAGTAGAATTGGGAAAACGACAAGAAGACTACAACAAGAAGAAGATATTAGTACAATTGAAGGCGAATAAGGGATTAGAACAGAAGGAATATGTTCTAAAAGATGTGAAAAGGAAATGGGAGAAACAGGTAGACAGCTGGAGAGAGGAAAAAGGGGTTAGAACTGGTAGCCATAAAACTAAACAGTGGGGAAACAAACGAAGGGAGAGAAAACTAGAGGGCATAGTTATAACACAGATTCAAAAAGGTGAAATAAAAGAATTTTAAAAAGTGTATGGGGGACAACCCCCCTCCCCAAAAAAGAAGATTAAACATTTGGATGAGGGTGAAAGATGTGGGATAAAGTGTGTGTGTGGGGGGGGAAGGAATGTAAAGCCAAACATTCTATGAAAGTATTTTAACAATATATATGAATATTAGAACTATATAAATTGGACAACTGCTTTGTATGTGGTGTAAGAGATAAAAATCATTTTTGAATATATATTAGTAAGGTAATTATGCAATGTATATTATTATTAGAATTATATAGGTTGAAAAATAGTTTGTAAATTAGATAAACAGTTTGTATAAGGGTATTATTAATTATGTATAAAATGTGATTAACAGTGACAAGCTAGGATTAAGTAATTTGAGATTAGACAAAGGAAAAACATTTTAATAAAAATAAGAGTATTAATAGCAGAATCTAAAGGATTGAAGGGTTGAGAAAATATTAAATATGTAAAAATGTGATTACAATGAATATACATTAAATGCTTGAAAGATCATGATTGATGTTAGAAGTGCATATTGAAACATTGAATAAGGAAAAAAGGAAAGATCACGTCTTTTAATATTAGAATGATGGAAGAGGAGAAAAAAGGATTAAAATGGAGGTAGAAATAAGAGGGGGAAATAATAAAAACAGATGATAAAATGATACAACATATGGTAGAAGTATGAGAAGGTTTAGAATTGAAGGATGATAGTAGAAGTTATGTGTTAGTAAAACTAAAAATGAAAGTGAAATGTAATTATTAGAAATAATACTGTTATGTTTATTTGTATTGAACTGTATGACACCCAGGAATCAAATCATTCACACAATGAGATGTATAAAAATAAAACATAAAAAACTTTTAAAAAAAGAAATGACTAGTAGAGCCAAGAGAAAATAAATAAATAAAACAGAGGCACACAGTCAGCCTCTATGTTCTGAACAAAAAATAACCTCAGATAGTAGATGGAATGAAATCATGGTTCATCCTTTTTTACTAAGTAGTAAGATAAATAGAAAGAAGAAGCAGATGGTGAGAAAAAATATGGGCTTAAGGATCCATGTAGCTGCCCTGATGATGAATTGGAGAAATGTGCAGGAGGTAGTTTTGTTCTAATTCCTCCTTCTCTGAAGTGTTGGAACTTCATGAGACTTTCTTACCTGGAGCCATAATCCAAGGATCCAAACATTCACTTTACCATTCATGTAAGTTTTCTGTGCTAGCTCTCCTACCTGATTTGGCTAAGAGTTTCAGCACCCAAACTATACAATGCACAACTTTCTGGAGGTAGACCCCATTGAATTCAGTAGCTTAAAATTGTAAACAGACCCATATGGCAGAGTGCTCTGTTGATATACTCTTTGGAAGAATCGTGGGTAGAGTCATGGAGGCAGTGAGTCCAACTGCCTGCTCATTGTAGAAATCCAGATGAAACATTTTGCTTGGACACATGGAGAGGAGATGCTGGCATATCTTTTCCCAGACATCACATTGAAATGATTTAGGATTTTTTAAAAAAAGCATTAGAAGACTTCTAAATGCAAATCACAAGGGACACAAGTTTCTAAGTGGAAAGACATTGAAGGCTTTTCTATCTGTTCCTTCATCATATCTTTTGGAAAGTGGATCTTTACTGCTCATTTACAACCATGATCAAATATCAAAATAGACCAGATGATGGGCCAGTTGTTAAGCAACTTAGATTTGCTTCCGTGAAGCCATCCCTGTCCTGCAAGTGACATAATTCTGTAATTCACTTAACTGAAGCAAGGAGATGACCCAATTTTCCTCGCTGGAGCCATTTGCTCCATCTCAAGCCACTTCAGAACAGCTTTGCAGCAGCAGGATCTCTTAAATTTTTGCCCCAAGATTTGCTAAAGAGCTCCCAAGCTGAGAGTTTGGGATTGCCCACAGTGTGTGCTGAAGTCACTTAGCCATTTAGATATCATACCTTGGCTAAGAAGTCCTTCAGTGCACACTGAAGTGCAGCTCGAGAGTGATCAGGTTTAGCCAGAGCATCCCAAGTGCAAGATGTTTGGTGTACAAAGCTTTGGCCCAGCAGTTTGGAGGGGATGAATAACAGCTTTTCCACAGTGCTTGCCAAAAGAGGAAATTAGAGAACCTAAGGACCTGGCTTGATAGCTTTGGTGTGAAGTGCTGGATTGTGGATGAAGATGTGTGTGCTGAAACCATTCAGTACACACTCAGTGGGTTTAAAATTAGCAATCCTCAGTGCACACTGCAAACAATCCCACAGCACATGCAAAACCTCTTCAACATAGAAACTTTTTGGAGAGCAATATGGCGGCTTAATCTTGCTCATGCATAAAAGAAAATGGTTGCTCTTTTATGTGGTAACGAATCTTGGCAGTTTAGGGTGGGATCAGTGGTGAGTTTCAAATTTTTTTAGAACCTCTTCTGTAGGTTGGCCTGCTTTGTGGGAGTGGCTTGCCAGCCATGTGACTGGGTGGGAGTGGCTTGCCAGCCATGTGACTGAGTGGGCATAGCCAACTTGTAAAACGTGGTGAAATTCACTTAACAATGTTCTTGCTTAGCAACCAAAACGTTGGCTCAGAAACTCTGGCAATTGAAGCACGCACATCTTAAAGCTGTCAAGTTACAAGACCCTTGCACCCATAACCCTTTAGAAAAAAAAACCCAGGGGTGTTCAAACTTGACAGCTTTAAGACTTGTGGACTTCAACTCCCAGAATTCCTCCTCTTATCTTGATGATGTGCGGACGGGGGGGGGGGAGCTGGAACCGATTCTAATCGGCACTGTAGATTTGTGGAACCTCTTCTATAGAAGAGGTTAGAACTGGCAGGAACCCACCCCTGGGTGGGATGTGAGAAAAAGGAAATGCTAGTTTTACTATTTCAGTTGTATGGCGTAGGCAACAGTACATCTAACTGATCTTGGCCAATCCTGAAAAAAATTAAGCAAGTTGGATTCAATTAGTACTTGGATATGATGTCCCAGAGTTTTTTGGCTAAATTGGAATGTTCGAAAAAAAGAGCCTCAAAAGCAGTCCTCAAGATCACTTCTATATAGTTGCTAAGAAATATATAGGTGAATCCATATAGTCACCAGGAGTTAAGGAAAACGTTTATCTTCTAACCTTCTTCGAACTTAGCTTCTTCTGAAAAAGGACAATGAATAAATTAATTTGGGAACACAACATTTTTACAAGCTTCCAGTAACTTTAATAAGATCATTTCCCCTGTTCTTAGTTCTGCTGTTAATTTCCATACCTAGCTTCCTCAGTGTTCAAGGGTCAGTTATCCTGACCTATATATACTAAATTTCTCAATTCTTAAATCATACATTAGTCCGGATTTTCAGCTTCATCTTTAATTTGGGATAAGAGCATTATGGGAAAGCTTGATGGATCAGATGTGAAAGTTTTTCCTATTTTGTTTTCTGTGATAGTTAGATAAGGTCTACCTCATGGTCACAAGAATTAGGCCTATATCTTACCATCATACTTATATTTCTCAAAACATAGTTCTGACAGGCATAATGTCTTTGAGGTAGAGGCACTTTTTACAGCCATATAGACTCTTACCCCGCAGAGATAACAAGCCATTTCTCAGTCACAGCCCCTGTTGCTCTCTTTCTAACCTGTGCTGTGAGGATAATTGCACAGGCAAGGCTGCTGTGAAATCTTTTCTGAGGCAGATTGTTTTATTCTTTGAAAAGTGATGCCCAAATGCAATTTGGCTGACATCCTGTATTTCCCTTTATGGATAATCCCTACCCCATCTATGGTTACTTCTCAGTCTTAAAAGCAGCATAAATCAAGGATTTCAACCTCATAAGGGAGAGGTTTCATTTCTGTTATTTTAACAAAACTACGAATATATTTTTCCTACGTATTTCTATTATTTCCTGCAAAAAGTGTGATTCTTAGGTGGCCTTATTTCATTTCCAAATGAAGAGATATACTGATATGGAATTTGTATTGAAGAGAAAATCAAAGTTTCTCTTTACACCAGTACTGCTATCCTTATATCATACAGGTTTCTTAACTAGAATCTATGTTGTAATCCATTTTCATAACAATTACCCCAAAAACAAAAGACCATGAATTGTATTTCAGCATAAAGATTCTTTATCTCAGATTTGGTTGGCCAGATACCTTTGTTAGAATGATGTTTTTTTCTGTACATATTATCAAAAGTAATTCTATAATGAAACAAAAAATATTATCTTGCTTTATTTAAAACAGTGAAATGTATCAGTACAAAATATGTCATGGTTCTCCCCTAAATAAGGCTCTATTATTCCCAAAAATACTGTTGTTGTTGTTGTTGTTGTTGTTTTTGCTGCTGCTGCTGCTACTGCTGCTGCTGTTGTTATTCAGATTGGTCTTGTGCCTAAGGCACCAGGCTAGAAAGCAGAAGACCATGTGTTCAAGTCCTGCCTTGGCCATGAAGCCAACTGGGTGACTTTGGTACAGTCACTCTCTCTCAGCCCAACCTACCTCAGAGGGTTGTTGTTGTGGAGAAAGTAGGAGGAATAAAGTGTGTTGGATATGTTCCTTTTCTTGAGTTATTTGTAAAAATGATAAACGTGGGATACAAATAAATAAATAAATAAAATTATTACTATATATTAGTATTAGTCCTATTATTCTAAGTTATATTGAAAATGTTTATAGAAGCCATTAAATTTTATCAATATCCAGTAGGTGATTTTGGAATTCTGGATCAAGATTCAGGTTTGGGTGATATTAAACTGGAAAAAGACTTCAGAAAAATAAAGATGAATCGAGGCTGTTTTCTTCATTAGCTCCAAATCAAATAGTGCTATTTATGAACATCCCTGGAGAGAGATAGTTGTTATTGTGTAGAACATGAGCCACTGCTAATATCTGGTATGATAAATAGCAGGATAAATGAGAGCAAAATCGTGGAAAATTAATCCACATGGAAACTCTATAGCAAAAGGAGAAGTGGGTATTTTTTGCTCTGTTTCCTGGCACTGAATCTCATTAATCTGTTCAAAGACCTAAGAAGGATCTCTCTTCAATCATGCATTGAAAACTGTTGATGATTACATGTCTAGCTGTCTTTCACCCAATTTTAATACTGTACACAAATGGTATTGTCCACCAAATAATGAGTAGTCTGGTTCTTATGTCACCTAGTGGAAGCTATATGATGAAGTTCAGGGTAATCAGAAGAGAATGTAAAAAAAAAAACACTATCACTGGTCTCAGAAGCATCCCCCAGAATGCTTGCTTGGGTCCATCATTTGTGAAGCAGAGCTCAAAAGACATCTTTAAGAGAGATGATATTGGTCAGAGGAGCCACGTGGCTAGTGACAGCAAATCTCAGACTTTCATAAATCAAGAAATATGATGATAATCCTACCATTCATTTTTGCAGCAGAATCATCATGAAAAATTTAAAGTAATGAAGTATCGCATGGAGCTGGAGAGTTCTAGTTTGTTTTGAAACCCAGAGAATAAATGATGAGAGCAGAGCTATGCAAACCAAAGATGCCTGCTTTCAGTTGGGGTATCAACTATGATGACCATTCCCATGGTTTACATGAATCTCCTATGCCTTTTTTTGTGGGCCACATGATTACACTGCCGCAATTTAATAGCAAATCACCAATATTTCCTACTAGTTCCGGTTAAAAGATAAATATACAGTTAAAGATTTCATATAAACCTTTGCACTAAAACAAGCAAGGGCCGCACCCCCAAATCCCCCTAATTTTTGTTTCAAAGTGCCTGAAAATGAAGCAAAGTATAAAATATTTTTCTTTTCTTGATGAAATTTTCCTCTAAATCATCAGATCATCTATTTTCTGCCAAAGATGCTAGTTTCTAATAGTAGATTTTGATTCCTATGTAAATTGTCATCCTGATGGCCAAAGTGCACTTAGGTCTTTGAGAAACCTCACCATTAATCAACATCCAACAAAAGTGAGTTCCCACATAAATTGTTTTTTTTTTTTTACTGTACTGAGTTTTAGGAGTTTGTCAGAACTGAACATTCAGTTTTCTCTTTATCTCTTTATTAAACTAATTGTCCTCTTTTATGTACAAGAGATACCCTAAGCTATCCACCTTTACTTCAGCTTCTGTTTCATAAACAGGGTGTGTTTATTTAGATGGATAAACATATCTTGCAAATAACAGAGAAGCTTTACAGGAGATTCCACTCACACTCACTAACATGTATACATATTTTATACCACAAATTGCTAACAAGCAGTGGTGGGATTCAGCCAGTTCGCACCACTTTGGGAGAACCGGTTGTTAACTTTCTGTGCAGTTTGGGGAACTGGTTGTTGGAAGAAATCATTAGGGCAGAGAACTGGTTGTTAAATTATTTGAATCCCACCACTGCTAACAAGGATAAATAACTAGTTCAATCAATCTAAACCATTGTTTTGTCCTAATGGTTTGGGTGAACTTGTTTCCAAGGGTTAAAATAAACTTTTTGGACTTTTATTTATTTATTTTATTCTATTTTATTTCTTAGATTTTTAGACCGCCCCTCTCCCAAAAAGGGACTCAGGGCGGTGTACAGTCAATACAAATAAAACCAGTCATAATGATAAAATACATTTAAGATACATTTGGAGGGGGAGATAGGCTGTACTAAGAAATAAATATATTCTAATCCTAAAAACATCACAATTAAAACCCCAAACCCAATTAAAATAAAATAAATCCCCGGGAGGTAAAACTAAGAAAGTGCCAGGCCAGCTGATTGAAATAGGTGAGTCTTTAACTTTTGCCGGAAGGAACGGAGGTCGGTGGTAGTTCGAATGTCTGGGGGGAGGTCATTCCAGAGGGTTGGGCCCATCACAGAGAAGGATCTACTCCTAGGTGTCGCCCGCTGGCATTGCCAGCATAAATAAATTCAAAAATCACAGGATTTGAGTTGTAAGAATTATTTTTCCAGGAAAGAGTACTTTTACTATTGTAATTACAGTATATAGCTCATATAGTATTTGTATAGTTTAGTCACTTCAGGTATACATATGGCACCTAACAATGGCAGAAATAAGCCTTGGGAACATTTTATGCCTTGCTTCCAGGATGTCTTTATCTTCTATTTACCCTGTGAAAAAAAGTTTTCTCTTATTCCAACATCCTCCAGGGCTAGTTCAAAAAGTTGAGGTGACTGAAATTATTTCAGACAAAATTATTGGCAATAACGATTTTTAGATAATACTATTCTATTTAGCTTAATTTCATTTGAAACGCAATGTACCATCCAATATGACTCTCTAGCCTTACTGGCGTGAAGACTATATTATTTTCTTATTTCTGATTTCTGCAAAGCCACAGTAACTTTGTTCATGAGCTTCATGAAGCAATCATTGCCTTTGTCCCTAAAGATTATTAAAAGCTGTTAATCTAACAACACTTAACAATGACTTTACATTAAACTTACAAAGTCCATGTCAAGGCTAACTTTAAACTGAAGACTTCCCAGCTTAAACATCAGGGCTTCCTTAGACTTTCTTGCTTCTTGCCTTCTTTTGTGTTTTATAATATCTGGCTTAAAGAAATAGTTGGAAGTACTCAAACTTGTGTAGTCATTATTTTAGTCATATTCATTATATAATTCAAGCTTTGGATTTTAGATTTGTTTCTCATAGTTATTCCCATTCATCCAATTTTCTATTATTCTTTCTATATCTATGTTTTTCTTAGACATCTAGTTCTCAGACTTTCTCATTTAGTCCTAGATTCTTCTAGTTAGTATTTGCATGTAAATGAAATATCATTCCATTGTTTTCTGATATTACCCCTGTGGCCCTATGCCCTTCTTGGTCACTAACTTTATTATAACTTCTTTGCTAGATTTACACTACTACTATTTAAATAATAAAAATCATTTCCATTCCTACCCTCTAGGAGTAATTGATTTTTCTTGCAAAATTGCCTTAAAAGTTGCTGTTAAAATTACTTAAATACTCAAAATTTGGTTCCATCCTGGTTTCAAGCCAAAATGTATCCCTGTGGGTAAGACATCTAAGTCCCCCTGTTCAAGAACATCATCTCATCCACACACTGAAATCCTGCTTGTCTAGTCAGGTCTCTGTGTAGAATTTGTGACACTTTGCACATTATTCATCATTGGCTTCGCTCTCTGTACTGTAGTAATTGTATTCAAAATAATCAATGGCAGTTCCTCTTTCTTTAACCATTAATGAGGTTAGCTAATCAAGATATATATTAAAATGCACAAAAATATTGGGAGAAATATTCATTTACCCATGGTATTTTAAGGCTCTGAGAATCCAGGACAAAATGTTCATTTAAACTCCACCCTATTTCTTCTTCTGTTTCTAGTAGTAATAAAATTCTTTTTTTACATAATATCCTGGCCACTAGACCCAATGGTTAAATAAATAGCAGCATTTGATAAAATCCAAACCAAATAAATGAACCTTGGAGTTTCACTCCTTTGAATGAGAAGTGTTTGTCCAGCAATATTATTTTGCATATTGGACCATTCTTTGAACAACTGCCTTCAATACCTTGCTTCTAAAAACCATCAGGTCTCGTAGTCACTTCTTACTTCAATTTTAGTAAATAGGATTCTAGATGACAACTAGATAATATAAAAGTTTGAAGCATACAATCCCTTCCTCTGCTACCCATAACTGGAAAATTGTCAGATCACTCATTTCCATAAAACTGAATCAAGAAATCCTCTTATGGAAAAACAATCCTGCATTATCTTCTGAATGGCATAATACCATTGCCCATACCAGTGGTCGGCAAGCCGCGGCTCGCGAGCCACAAGCGGCTCTTTACACATTTTAATGCGGCTCTTCTGTGTGCCGGGCGCCCGCTCCCCTCCCTCCTCTCGGGCACTTCAAAACAAGCGCCCCTTTCCCTTTTTTCTTTTCGATCCACAATGATTAGGGAGGATCCTGAAGTCGGGCAGGGACGAGAAGCGAGGAGGCAGAAAAAGAAACGGAGGCTAAGGAGCTTCCCCCCGCCCCCTCACAGCAAAAATCTAACCGGGGAGCCGGGCGGGCAGTAGCAAATTAGCCGATCACGCTGCGTGATCACGGGGCGTGATTGGCTAATTTGCTACAGCCCACCTGGCTCCCCGGTTAGATTTTTGCTGGGAGGGGGCGGGGGGGAAGCTTCTTGGCCTCCGTCTCTTTTTCTCCCTCCTCGCTTCTTGGGGCTCCACCAATGGGGGAGCAAGGCCCGCCCAGCGCCAGGCTTTGGGCTAACACAGAGGTCTGCAAAGTTGGCTGTTTTAAGACTGGTGGACTTCAATTCTCAGAATTCTGGGAGTTGAAGTCCACCAGTCTTAAGAGCCAATTTTGCAGATCCCTGGGCTAATATGATTGATGCCCTTGGTGGACTTCAATTCTCAGAATTCTGGGAGTTGAAGTCCACAAGTCTTCAAGCTGTCAGGTTTGAAGACCCTGGTTTTTTTTTTTCAAAAGGGTTGGGGGTGCGAGGGTCTTGCAACTTGACAGCTTTAAGACTTGCATGCTTCAATGCCAGAGTTCCTGAGCCAACATGACTGGAGGAGGAATTCTGGGAGTTGAAGTCCACAAGTCTTAAAGCTGTCAGGTTTGAAGACCCCTGGGGTTTTTTTTTCTAAAGGGTTAGGGGTGCAAGGGTCTTGCAACTTGACAGCTTTAAGACTTGTATGCTTCAATGCCAGAGTTTCTGAGCCAACATGACTGGAGGAGGAATTCTGGGAGTTGAAGTCTACAAGTCTTAAAGCTGTCAGGTTTGAAGACCCCTTGGGGTTTTTTTCCTAAAGGGTTAGGGATGCAAGGATCTTGTAACTTGACAGCTTTAAGACTTGCGTGCTTCAAATGCCAGAGTTTATTGAAACTAAAAACAGTGTACCATCCTATGTATTTTCGGTTTTAAAAATGTGGCTCTCAAAATAAATTTCAATCATGATTTTGGCGAGATTTGGCTCAGTTGAAAAAAAAGGTTGCCCACCACTGGCCCATACCATTGTCCTTACTAATTACAAAAACCAAAACACCCTGCATAGTCTTCTTATTCGGTTATTTAGAAATGATGGCTCCATTTCAGAATGACACAAAGTGGGGCACACACGGCATTGGGGGAGAAATCCTGCTCAGTATGTGCTTTCTATGTGTTTCTTAGTAACAAGAAGAAATGTACCCAATTGTAGATGAAGATATACATGGCAGATATTACAGAAGATAAAGGTGTTGAGAATTATTTTAGAGCTATGCTGTGGAAGGAGAAATTTTTTCTTCCTTCAATCCATCACAAGAACTAATAACAATGAATAACATTAATTATCATAAGAATTGATGTAGTTCATCCAAAATGTCTCCACAAACACCCCACTTAAAATGTATGGACAGGGGTCAACAGGAAGTTCTTCAGCTGGACAGACATAGGGTGTGTGGGCTCTTAAGAGCCTCACATGAACCCTGTCTGACAAACCATCTCTGAGATCCTTTTTTGGATCAGAATCCCCCCTGGAGGGGGGGCGAAGGACAGTGTCTCATCAGACCCAGAGGGAGGCAACAGGTCCCTCGAAGGTTGGAGATTTGCCCTATGAATCGGAGTCGGGGTGGCAGTCTGCAATATGGCTGACAAGATGCTAGCTTCTTGTCAAAGCAATGAACAGAAGAGATAAAAGATCAGTAAGAAAATTTATCTAACCCACAGCCATAAATTAAACCTGGAAAAGACAAAGAAATCTTGAGAACATAAATAATATTGATGGTCAGGTTGGGATTTTTTCAAAAAGAAAGAAAGAAAAGGAAAATGGAGGGTTGAAACACCAGCCCCCCCCCCCCCAAAGCTATTTATTTGAAACAATTTCGGACAGAAAGGGAGAAAGCAGAGAAGTGACAAACCCACTCAAATATAAACTCTAAACTTGGTTTTGGATTTGAAATAGAAACCAAACATTCTGAAGGATTTACTCTGTTTGAATTTCTTCCAACTAATATATATTAACTAAAAAAAAAACCCTCACTTCTTACTAATTACTGATAACCTAACCTTGACTGTGCGGAAAGTTTTAATTAACCAACTGCCATAAATCAGATTTTGGAAAAATAGGAGGCAAAGAGAAACTCCTGAATCTGGCTGTTTGCAAGTTTGTTCCAAGTGATATATTGTGAGCAGCTACAATCAACCAGACCCAGAAGGTGGCAAGGGAAAGAATAACAACAGAATAATAACAGAATAATAACAGAATCAAGAACTGGGAAATATGAAGGATTTTTTTCTTTCTTCTTCTTCTTTTTTCTCTTGGCAAAAGATTAAGATGGCCCCAGCTTCTCTTCCAGTTTGAATTAAATTTAAGGTGGACTAGAATCTCGAAATAAGACTTGTATAACCAACTGCAATTTTGGAACTGGACATTAAGGAAGAACAAAAAACCAAGATGGTTCCCATCGTTCTTTCCCACAGCAACTGAAGTAGATAAATTTAAGGAATGGAATGGAACTCTGAACTCTGTATAACTAACTGTAACTTTGGAACTGGACATCATGGAAAACTGGGAATTTAAAGAACTATATGAAATTATAAAAAATATGCATAAATCATTATTATCAAGCCTAAATAGAATTCTGAATCCAGAGAAGCAGATATCTAAAGAAGAATTCAAAGAAGAAGGGTGGCAAGACAATGAAGGGGCAGAAATGGAGGGAACTAAAAAGCAGACAAAAAACCCTATTGGTCCTGGCAGTGGTGTAGGGAAAATTGTAAAAAGGAGAGGTGTCCCAACAAAAGAGAATAAAAAGCAGACAAAAGTGGTTTTGGAGGTTGTTAGTGGCATAAGGAAAATTGAAGTAGGAGATTATGCCCCAACAAAGAGAAATATAAAACATCCTTTTGATGGTGACCTAGGGAAAATTGAAGAGAGTGGATGTATCAAAATAAAGAAAAGGGAGAAGACAGGAACAGAGAAGTGGGACAAAAGACTTACTAAGAAAAAAAATCAGATAACTAGAAACTATTATATGGGGAAATATAAAGTTAAGATAAGGGCTTTATTCCTAATTATGACAATAAAATGGAGTTGCTAACTGGTTGAATATGATAATGGAAAGATAGCTAAATAAAGGTTAAAATATATGGAATATGGATAAATATGAAACTAATATAGGGAGGTTGTAAAGCAGAGGTTTGTGATCCACTTTTATACATTATAATTAAATTGAATTGTGAATTGATTGAATATGACAATAGAAGGACAACTACGCATAGGTCAAAATATATGAAACTTGGACATATATAGAACTTTTAAGATGATGAATGAAGTGAGATGTTTACCACTTGTTATTTTATATACTAGATTAAGGGAAGTGTGACGAATGTTGAACAGCGAGGATTGCCATCTAGAGACAATTAAGGGTAATCTAATCCAAAATATGGAAAAATGGAGAGGGAACATGAAATATACCTACAATGGGAAACTATTGAGATAAAAAGACACAATAACAAATTGGGGGCATGTAAGGATGTATAATTATATAAAGATAATGATGAGAATAGCGGGGAATGATAACCAGGTCTACATCTCGGTCAAAATTAGGCGGGGGGAGGGGGTTTAAAAGCACAATGACTATATTTGTATACTTTTCTGTTATATTGTTTTTTTTAACTAAAAAGGAGGAGAATACAGGTTAAAATTAAATATGTATAGGAAAAGGAATTATAAATACCATCAACATAAAATGGAGCTAGCTCAGAAGCTGAAATACAGCAGGTAAATGAGATGAAGAGTGGGAAGCAGAGGAGAAAGGTAAGGGAAGAAGAGCGGGATAGGAGAGAGGGCCAGGGGAGGAGGGGGAGGGGGAGAGAAATGAGGAGTGATAAGGGGAGGGAGGAGGAGGAGAGAGGAAGGGAAAGTTAAGAAGGGAAGGATGACAGAGGGAAGAAAGGAGGTGGGAGGAGAGAGGGAGAAGAAAGTGAGGGATAAGATACAAATATGGTGTATGGAGAACAGAAGAGGCAATAACTGGTTTTTGGGAGTTATTGGTAAGATGAATTGATGTAAACATTTAATAATACAATATGATGTTGGTTATGTAATAGTATACATGTGATTATATATTATGAAAATGAAAAAATAAAACTTTATTTAAAAAATGCATGGACAGAATATCTCTTTCACTTTGTTGTTAGTGCAAATGTGGAAAACTCTTCTAATAATGAATTGTCTTGAAACAAAGACTAAAGACTCTGGAGGCTAACTTTCTACCACCTTGCCTAACTTTTTAAAGAAAAAAATATAGATGATGTTACTACTGTCCTAAACTTGCATCCAGATATTTTAAAAATCAGCTTAATACAGGACTCTGTCTGGTTTGCCTTGTTAATTTGGGTGGAATGAACAAAAGTCAAATAAAAAACCTTAGAGGCCACATAAGACAAATGCAGGAATTGTCACCTCCTGATAGGCCTTGAGGTTTCAGTAGTGGTGATGGTATATTTCCTATTCGTATGGCCTCAAAACTTTTTTCAAAGAGACAGTGTAGATCCTTCAACATATCCTTCATCCCTACCACAATTATGAAAATTATTATTATTATTATTATTATTATTATTATTATTATTATTAACAACAACAACAACAACAACAACAACAACATATATTGAAATTTCAAATATATTTTCTTTACAGGAACTTGTTTGTATTGATACATAGATATACACAGAAAGAAAGAGGTAGAGATAATAATATGCAGAGAGAAAGGAAGAGAGACACAAGTGGTGCACACATACATGTGCCCCCTTCACAAAAACAAATGAATCTTCCACTCCATTGTGAATGGGCTGAATCACACCTCACTTCTTCTGCCTTTTGTGCCTTTCTTGCCTTGTTGCTATTTTTTTAAATTCCAAGTTGAATTGGAATCTGAATTGCAGGTCCAAGTTAGTTCTTGGCTGGCAAGTTTGCAAGCCTCCCTTTCTGTAAGTTGGAGTTCCATTTGTATAATTTCTCCTCACATACTGAACAAAAGTGTAGCTAAGGATATAAACTGGAGACTTAAGGACTATTGTCTTTTTTCTTTCCCTCAGCAAGGACAATATCTGTTAGGATGACATATAAAAAATTAATAAAAAAATTTGTCCAAAATGTATTCATCAATAACAGAAAAATCTTAGAAATAAAAGTTATCAGTCCAGGTTTGCCTGTTCTTCAAAAACAAGTGGCACCAGATACTTTCAGATTAATTTCCCCAACTTGTAAAAGATCACTGAGCTTCTATGACCAACTGAACTAAAAATCTGTGGGTTGACTCAATTTGGTTTGTTTCAGATGTAATTAGATATTCACTCTATTTATCATTTAAAAGTCCCAAATACATTCTTTCTCTCATAAACTTAAAAGAAAGAGACATTCTACCACACTCTTACTTGGAAGTTTACAAAGCTCTGTCTTTTAGAAAAATCTTAAAATGGTAACTTCCACAGAATAAACATGAAACTTGGAAATCTGGGCAAGAAAAAAACAAGTACTATGAAGCTGTGGGACCCAAGAAATGGCTGTTTTGTCAGTCCATTTGACTCTTTCAAGGAAAATCAGGACACACATTTGTTTGTTGATCATATAACAGGAAGGTCAAAGAAAGGAGGAGATTGAAGAGAAAGAGATGGGAACAAACTGGCACTGAGTTGAAGCAACTTCCCCTCAACTACGCGTATTCTCAAGCAATAACAACGCTATCTGTATTATATACCCAAGAATACCCGTCATCGAAGGGAGCATAGTCACCAAGCCAACCTGCTGAGTCTTCTTCAGCAAACCCTCACAAGCGAAATGGCCCAGTTAATGGATCTTGGCCTGCAAGAGAGGCAGAAAAGAAAGAGGCTTCAGATAGAGGCAAGCCCTCAAGGAATTCATTCTAAAAACCAAATGCAGAACAAATCAGCTATGTAGTCTTAATGCCACAGCCAACAATAAGAAAAAACATCAACAGCAATCATCTTAATTGATTTGTCCTTGTGGGACAAGTATTTCTGTATATTTAGTTGTTATTAACGGAGACCTTAGAGACATAATTCTTTGCTATGCCCATAAGACATAAGGCTACACCATGGCTGGCATGAATTCAAATCCAGGACTATCATAACAGTGTGACTTCATTCTCCACCTGTGAAATCTCAAATTAATCTGACATGAAAGTAATCTTAATTTATGTTAAAGATTTTGAATGAAAGGGCTTATAGATCTAACGTGATCTAAATAATTTCTCCAAATCCTTAATGAAACCTCAAGTTAGCAGGCTTCAATGCAAAGGGCTTCAGATGCCACAGAAATTGACAACATAGGCAAATGGAGGATGGGAATAAAAGTGGGGCAAGAAACTAACACTTAGGGCATTGTGACTCTTTGAGCACACACACACCATGAGTTTTAGCAATAGAAGTCTTACAATGTGACTTCACCTGAAGGCAATAGAGCAGGACACCCATTACATTAGTGCAAAGTTTCTTTAAAAAAGCCCATAGTGCTCCTATGTCCACCCATAGTACACAGACCAGTCTGCAAGCATGTCCAGATGCCCACTGAAGATGACTCACTTCATAAACCTAGTGTCATACAGGTTCTTTTGAAAGCATGGAATTACATGAAGCAGAAAACTTTCATAGTTGCCTTTCTCTTAGCCCCAAATGACCATAGTTGTAAAGTGTTTGTTCAAAGCAGTGGTTTAAATGTGGAAGAGAGTGGCTCTTTAACCATCTCTTGAACTGAATCCAGACACTCAGAAGGAATTAAGGGAGGGTTTTGCTTTACTTTGGCAATCATTATGTCTCTCTGGGAAGTCTCTTTTGACAATATTAAGACTTTCTGGCCTAACAAAGACACCACCCACATATAGATGACTAATCATGAAGATAATACCTATATACAGGATGTACAAAGGTGTTTGTACTTCCTAGCATTTTGTTCTGCAATTTTCACCATTTCCCATGCTTTACCATATTTCTGATTACAATGCAAAGATATGTAGCCAAACTGATCCCCTCAACACATACATTTTATGCAATATCATACATGTGTCATGATGCAAATTCTTTTATTCTAAACTGTCCTGTTATAAGTGTTGATTTGAATTCCTCTTTTACGCCTGCAGAAATTGAGGTAGATAAGTGATTGGGCCAGATAATTCCTAGTTGCACCAGATCAACTGACCTTTTCTGTCAAATCAAGAAATGGGAACTGGAATAAAGAAAGGGGGGTGGTGGCTTTTGTGGCTGGAAAATGATACTACATGGGGATTAGGGATTCTGAGTTTGTAGCTTTCACAGAGATAAAGTATCCCATTATATCCTTTCACTTCCATATAATTCTAGTTAAATCTCTGTTGTCAGAGCTCTTGAAAGCAAAATCTTATGAATATCTGCTTCCTGGTTGAAGCTTGCTTAGTTTTTGATATCCAAAAGACACATGTTTGTACACAGAGACCCAGAATTGCTGTTGCCCAGTTCCAATTCATGCATACATTCTTGTCATGTCTATACCTTGTCACACACTCTTGGTGACACTGAAGCAGATCACTTCATCCTGTTGCTTGGCCCTGACAATAAAAAAGAATGAACTGAATTGCAGGCCAGCTTCCTACTTGGATGCTATTGTATTTGCCACGGCTGTTTTACCTCCAGCACCAAGGACAGCTCCTACCAGCCTCTCTTAACCAAAGTAATAATTGCTGAGTGCCTGGTGGAAATCTGGAGACATTGGCAACGAATTCCATTAATGGAGGGCTCCAAATTGCAGCTCACACATTCAGTCTGTTCTACTGGTATTGGAAGAAGACTGCACCAAGCAAAATGGATTGCAAACTACAGAGAGTTGAGATACCAGAGCCATACAGTAGTGCAATTGAATTTGCTTTGGGTGGAAAGAGAAGCTTTCATTAACTTTGCACTAATACGTATTCCTGACTGATTTTAGTTCAGAAGACAGTAGATGTTTTTACTCTGATGATAGGAAATGAAAGTAGATAGAAGAAAGCCAAATTTCTATGCCTCATCGACATGTGACAGTACTAGCCATGTAATCTTTCTCTTGCTAATACTTAGATGGGTTTTCTTTAAGTGACTCTGAATGCAACTTCTAATGCAAGGTTTTCTTCCAAAAGCAAATCAAGACATTTATAGCATTGCATTTTAAAGCTATTGTTATTAAATGCATTAACACCAATAATTTTCTTGTTTGAGAGACAGTGATTATATTATATGCATGTGTCAGTTAAAAAAACTATATGAATAAGCATAAACACTTGGATTTAGAAAGAGTGCCTGTTTTTGTATGAAAGATTACCACACAGAGGAGCAAGGAGATTGCTTCTTAGGAAAACATACATGCACACATATACACAAACATACCACAATGTGATTTTCCATGTATCCCATATTTTGACTCACCAGAGGCCTTCAAGGCAGTAAACTAGATGCAGAAATTATCACATTTCTAATAATACAACCCATGAAAAACAAAACAAAAATATTTGAAATATTGGGTATGTCTTTAATTTATAATTATTAAATAGTTATACCTTCCTATTTAAAAGCCCAGCTTCCTAATTTTAAAAATGCAATTAATCTGATGAGTTGAGGTAGGGAGGGGAAGGAGAAAAAAAATCACAATTCAATCATTTCTCCCCCCCTTCTCGAAAAATAATCCATGTAATAAAGAATGCCTGTTGAAAAATCTGGTAGAGGAAATATGAACTAACCCTCAGCCCTGACGAGAGGAGGCAAAAAAAAAAAGTCAGGTGGGGATCATTATAAAACGACACCAAAACAACACACACCCAAACAAAAGGAAAGGATGTAGCGATGGGAACTGAGGGAAATGTGAAGGTGGAGTATGCGTGGGGTGGGGTGGGGGATGAGTTTGGCAAGCCCCGCTTTTTCCCCTTCCACGCTGCCACACCTTAGTTAATGCCACCTCGGTAGAGAAGCCAAAATACATAATTGAAACTCGTCCGCTCTCCAACGCGCAAGAATAAAGGCAGTGAAGGAAGCCTGAACGATCCCGAATTCCGGAGGCTTTAAGCAGAAATGCCGCCTTGGCGGAAACCGAGGCGAAAACACAGAGACAAGACAGCTCTCGACTCACCCGTGTGCTTCTCTTCCCCTCTCTTTTTCGCCGCCCCAGGAGAGCTTGCCTCTTCCCAGAAGCTCCATCCGCCTTTTGCCTCCGATCTGGTCCCTTCTCTCTTCCCAGCCGAGGAAAGCCTGGATTTCTTTTGGAATCCCATCCCGATGTGTAGGAAGATCACGCCCGCCTCCCGCTCCCTCTTTGCCCGCTCCTCTTCCCTCCCCTTTCCACGATCCCGGCGAGGTTCCCTCTTCCCCACCCAGCCGGGTTCACAAACCTCCATGTTTCTGGAGAGAGAACCTCAACCTTTCACTCCCAGCCGCTCCGCCGAGCACAAAGGGGTAAGGCAGAGCCTCCCTTCTCCTGCGTCTTGGCCGACCTGCGGGGACGGCCCACCCCCGAACGCGCCCCTCACCCCAACCGGGTTCTGGCTGCTGCTTTGATGCCCCAGACGCTTTCCGCCGAGGAGGAGACCGTTTCTCGGGGCGCGCAAGGGCCGAAGCCGACCGCCCATTGGAGACGAGAGGAGGGCGGTGAGACAACGCCGAGCCGAGCGATGGGAAGCCCAGCCGGGGACCAATGCTCGGGGCCGGCCCGGCCCGCGCCGGCCCAACCTCGCCTCCCACGCCGCTTCTCCGGCTGGCCTGGGAAGGCGTGGGTAGGGCCAGGTGGAGCGCGAGCCTAACGGGCCGAGCGTGCGGGGCCGCCGCCCGGGCGATCCGACGCCTCAGTCGCTTTCGAGGACCAGGGCACCCGAGCCGGCCCTAACTTGAGCGGAGGAGGCATCGGGACGCCCTTGACTAAAAAGGCCCGGATCGCTTTTGTCCCGTTCCCACGGAGGTTATGCACGGAAATGGTTTGGAGGGGCTCACAAATTGAGGGAACCAGTGCAAATTGAGATGAACGCCGGTGGGGGGGGGGTGTACAAGAAGACCTGGGGCATTTTTGGTTTCATCCTTCTGGGTTTAAATGTGAGATCTTATCTTGAAAAATGTCACTTTGCATTTCCTCGTCTCCCTTTTTGCATTTCTGCATCTTAAACCTGGAATCTCACAGGCTGTCAGTTATCCTATTACGTCAGTTAAATGATGATGAATAGTGATGAACGATAAAGATGATGAAGATGAAGGAGGCTGAGGAAGGCATATTGGCCATGAGGAAAAAAGAAAACTTATCCAGGGAAATAATGTTATTAGGCCACTGTAAATAACCTGTCTGGCATGCCTCCTTCAATATCCAAGAAAGAAAAACCTCAACTCCATGTTAATAGAGATAAAGTACTTTTACTAGATATGAAGTGAAAGCTGCTAAAAGGAAAGGAAAGCAAGATCTGAGCCAGAAAGGAGGGAACATATACATATCAAACATTTACCCAGCACCCTCCCCCCAATTCCATAACCCATTGTCCAATCTGCAACTCCCTAAGGTGTCATGTGGGGTGCATCTTCAAACAGCCTCATCAAGTTGGTATGTGAGACAGTTGGCCTTGACCAAGTCCAAGCATCAGCCACCGGTATGCGCAGAAGATGGTGAGAAAAAGACTCCTCCAGTACAATATTATTCCCTTCCCCAATACCATGCCCCCCTGTTCCTATGGCAGCCGATAGTAAGCAAGCGTAGCAAAGCAGCCGTAAGCAAGTAACCAAAACAGAGGCTGACATCCGGCCCTCCTTTAGAAAGAGATATCATCCCTGCAGGAAAAGAGAGAGGAAAAACAATACAAAATAACAATATAGCATATACATCTATTATAAAATCAAGGCTTATCAGGATAACTGGTGTAGAACTTCTGCAAACATCTGGGAGCTCTAACATGAGATTTGTCAACCCATTCAGCCTGGGAAGGGGGAAAATATTTCCAGGAGACCAAATACTGAATGCGACCCCTATGTTTCCTGGACTCCAAGATTTCTTTAACTTCAAAATGTTGCTCTCCCTCAATAAGAAGAGGGACCGGAGGTGAAGGTTGAGGTGGACGAAAGGAAGAAGTATGCTCTGGTTTCAACAGTTTCACATGAAACACAGGATAAATTCTGCTAAGGTTTTTCGGCAGGTCCAACTTCACTGATACTGGATTTATGATTTTTACAATGGGGAATGGACCTACGTACTTCAGCCCCAACGTCTTCAACTTTTGGGTGGTTTGCAGAAGCTTGGTGGACAAAAACACTCTATCCCCAACTTGGTACTCTTTCAGCTTAACCCTTCTCTTATCCGCTTGTCATTTGTGAGCCTGGAGCACCACATCTAACACTTTGCGGGTCATGGGCCAAAACTGCTGAAGTTGATCACTCCATTCAGACAAGAACAAAATTTGTGGTTTCTCCTGAGGCAATTCAGGAATTGGCACAAAGTCCTGACCAAATACAACTTTAAAAGCGGTCATGCCGGTACTGCTTTGTACTGAATTATTGTACGCCACCTGTGTGTGTGGTAACAGTTCAGCCCAATTATCCTGTTGATAATTGATGAAACATCGGAGGTACTATTCCAAAACCAAGTTAGTCCATTCACAAGCCCCATTAGTCTGAGGATGGTGGGCGGAGCCTAGCCCCTGGGCAGAGCCAATTAATTTCAGGAACTCTTTCCAAAAGAAGGAGGTGAATTGGACCACCCCACCCCCCGGTCCGTAATAATGCGTTCAGGCATTCCATGCAATCTATATACATGTGAAATAAACAATTTAGACAACGACTTCGCTGATGGGATCTTGGAACACAGCACAAAATGAACCTATTTGGAAAACAGATCGGTGATAACCCAAGTAACGGTATTCCCCAGACTTTCTGGTAACTCGACAATAAAGTCCATTGATATCACTTTCCATGGGGCCCCAGGACAGGCAACACTTTGGAGGAGACCCTGGGGCTTCCTGGGTGGTCTTTTTGCAGCCACACAGATGGGACAACTGGCTATGTAGGACTCAATGTCTTTTTTCAATGAAGGCCACCAAAATTGCCTCTTAATCAAATGCAAACTCTTTACAAATCCAAAATGGCCCGCTATTCTCGAATCATGGGCCCGTTGAAGTACGACAGGTTTCAGGTCAGCTGGAACATACAGTTTAGCTCCTACCCACGCCAGTCCATCTTTCATGGTCCATTCATCAGAATGTTCCTTGAACCAGTCATCAGATTCAAGGCCGTCTTTCAGTTTGTTCATTAGGTCCGTAGTTACATCCAAGTCTACTGGGCCTTGGCTCCTAGTAATCATTGGGGCAGCAATATTTCTAGCTGGGATGACCGGATGAACCACACTCAGTGTCAACATCTAAGGCGTTTCCATGACTACTATCACCTTGAGAGGGGGGGGGAAATTCCATGCATACTTTTGGCCAGAGTAAAAGTCTCATATTTCTGTACTGGGATGTGAATGCGCATGTCCAGAACCCTGCCATAACGTCCTGTTGGAGAATGTGATTGATGACCTCAGCCAGAGGGAAGGGGGCACAGGGGTAAAGGTCAGATGCCATTAAATGTGATTTAGTTTCAGCTACACAGAAGTCTGTGCCAAGATGTTAGTCATAATAAATGAATGGTTTTACTTTGAATTTAGTCCTGGGGCTCGTAAATTAATTAGGGCAACTCTTGGAACCTTCACAGATAGCTGAAACTCACTTTAAAACATCTATCAAGATTTCCGGGCTTCCTGAGTCCCGGGCTCTCCAGTCACTCCCAAATATTTGGAGTGCTTGGAGGGAAAATCAGGCAACCATGGCAGAAGGTGGATTATCGGAAGAAAGCCTGATTGCAGCTGGAGGTATGCGGCAAAACTCAGAAGCAGGAGAAGATAAGTAGTGGTGGAAATTCCCTTGCCCTAGTCCAAAGCCCAAGATGGAGTGCAAAAAAGCAATGGAGGGAGGAAGTGAGGGGAGGGACATCTGATCTCGTTGAAGGGAAGAGATGCAGACTGGAGTGCAGCCCCCCTCCCCATCCCGATGGAAGGAGAAGGAGCCCAGAATGGCAACCAGTGCCTCTCCCACACAGCAGGCAGGCTGCCAAGAGCAGGCCACCCCCCCTCTCCGAACTAGGGGTGAAAGATAACCAGCCATATCAGGCACAAGCATACGAAGGCCGACAGGAGGCTGGGGGATTAGGGCTGGATGACCCACCCCAATTCAGGGGAAAGTTTGATGGAGACTCAGACCAGCTAGCCCTATTCCTTGATTCAGCTGATATCCACCTAGAACGCTATGGGCACCTCTACCCATCCCCCAGAGTCATGGTGAATGCCATCGCAGAGGGTCTAGAGGGAGAAGCAAGGGAATGGCTAGCAACCCTCCACAAGAGGAGAGCCCCCCAACTGCAAGACATAGATGACTTCCTGCAACTGCTAGAGGCCAGGTTTGAGGAGGTGGAGGAGGAGGACCCATATGCAGAAGAGGAACTCAGCAACCTAAAGCAGGGGGGGGGCACTCCATCAAAGAGCACATCCGTGAATTTAGGAGGGTCATAGGAAGGCTACCCCCTTTACTAGAGCGGCTGCTGGTGCATTTTTTCAGAACAAGCCTGGACAAGCAAATTGCCCAGGTAACTGCATACTGCAACATCCCAAATCAACTCTCTGAGTGGTTCCGAGCAGCAACAAAAGTCGACAGTGGGCTGCACACCAACGACATGACAAAGCAACCGGACACACAAGAGAGAGGTCAACCCAACCTGAAACCACCCAGCCGGCAGGGAACCACAGCACCACAGCAGGCTCTGAGACCAGCCCTCCCTCGAAGTCCGCTGAAATGCTACAGATGTGGGGGGATGGGCCATATGGCAGCTGCATGCCCAACCCCAGCCCCAAAACCAAGGCCAAACCCACCACCCAGGGCATGACCAGAACGAGGGACCACCAACACATCTGGGAAAGCCCTCCAGGCTGCAAAGGCCCCTTTCCCCTCAGGCGAAAGTGATGGAACTGCAGGCAGTGACAACCAGTCGCCTGAATCATATGACAGTGAGGATGAGGGAGAAAATGACCCAATGGTGAGTGAATCAATTCACCCTTTCCTTTTTCCAATACGCCTCACAGCACCAAAAACAGGAAACCAGGGGGATTTTCAAGCCCTAATAGACTCAGGCTGCACAAGGTGCTTGATCAACCTAGCCACAGTCCTGAAACTGGATATCAGAGCAAAAAGACTGGCCCACCCGATCTGGTTCGAGCAGGTCGATGGGTCCCTAATGGGAGGAGCCTATGCCACCCACCTAATTGAACCAGTGAGGCTAGAACTAGCGGATCACTGGGAAGTAATTCGATTCATAATAGCCCCCAAAATAACAGACGCAGTCATACTGGGACTTTCCTGGCTAGACAAGTGGGGACCGACCATCTGGTGGCAAGGGGGTACATGAAGATTTAGGATATCAAGGGGCCCCCAACCCCTCCCACACCAACAAGCAGAAACATCACCCACACTGGAGACCCCCAAAGAAAGCCCACGAGAACAACTGGCAACCACATCCGACAAAACCCCAGAGGCCGAACTGATTCTGATAGAATATCAGGACCTCACAGAAGTATTCAGCGAGGCTGAGTGCGATGTTCTGCCTCCCCACCGGGAGACAGACTGTGCCATCGAAATCATCCCCGGGGCAAAACTACCCAAGCCCAAACTGTATGCCATGACGCCCCGGGAAGTGCAAGAGATGCGCAAATACATATACAAAAACCTAGCAAGGGGGTTCATTGAGACAGCCAAGCCATGGGTCGCGGCACCATTCCTCTTTAAAGAAAAAAAAAGATGGCACCATGAGGCTGTGTGTGGACTTTTGAGGGATAAACGGGGTGTGCGTACACAACCTATACCCCCTCCCCCTCATGAAGGATATCCTATCTCATCTGGCCAAGGGAAAAGTCTTCACCAAACGAGACCTCAGAGAAGCATACTACCGAGTACGAATCAGAGAGCAGTCCAATTGGGCAGACCTTTTATCTTTTGCTGATAGGACTCACGCCATTCAAAATAGTGAGTGGTATGGACTTCGTCCCAATGCCTGAGTATCCAAGGGATCCCCCCTCCTCAGTCAGCTTGGCTGACTGGATGTGACCTGGGAAAATGTCAAAAAGTCACTGGCTAAAGCGGCACAAACCTATAAGAAACAGGCAGACAAACACTGGGCTCCGTAACGGCCATTCCGGGTGGGAGAGAAGGTTTATCTCTCCACAAAATATTTGAGATTAAAACTGCCTAGCAAGAAACTGGGGCCAAAGTTTATGGGACCATTCCCCATAGTAAAGATCATCAACCCAGTCACAGTGCAATTGAAACTGCCTCGATTGTTGGGGAAGATACACCCAGCATTCCATAGCAGGCTCTTAAAATCCGTGATTGGATCCACTCTGAGACCACTACCCCAGGAGCCTTTGGGCCCTATGGTCATAGGGGGCCAAACCCATTATGAAGTTCAGCGTATCCTTGATTCAAGGTGGCACAGGAGACAACTCCAATACTTAATCAAGTGGAAGGGCTACCCCTTATCAGAGGCATCTTGGGTGAAAAGTAGAAATATCCAGGTTGATCGCCTTATAGCAAAATTCCATGCAGAAAATCCAAGCAAGCCTGGGGGAGGGACACATCCCTAAGTTATACACCTGTACTCAAATTGATTTGTTTTATACAGGTCGCTTTCAGGAAGGGAGGGGAGCCAGATGTCAACGCCTAAGGTGTTTCCATGACAGGGGTAAAGGTCAGACACCATTAAATGTGATTTAGTTTCAGCTACACAGAAGTCCATGCCAAGATGTTAGTCCTAATAAACGAATGGTTTTACTTTGAATTTATTCCCAGGGCTCGTAAATTAATTAGGGCAACTCTTGGAACCTTCACACTCAGTTGTATTGGGGAAGCCTGGACAAGGCATCAGCCATAAAGTTCTCCCCCCGCCACCCCGGGATGTATTTCAGGGTAAAATTGAACTGGTTGAAGTGTTGTGCCCAACGCACTTGTTTAGGTGACAGTTTTTGCGGGGTCTTCAATGCTTCTAAATTTTTATGATCAGTCCATACTTCAAAAGGGTGTTTCGCCCCCTCCAGGAAATGTCATCATGTCCTCAAAGCCCATCTGACAGCAAAAGCTTCCTTCTCCCATATGGCCCATCTCCTTTCTGTCTCTGTAAGGTTATGTGAGGTTTAAGCACACGGTTGTAATTTACCATCAGCGTTTGTTTGAAGTAATACTGCCCCCACCGCCACGTCACTGGCATCAGCCTGTACCACGAATGACGCATCCATATCTGGGTGTTTCAAAGCTGGCTCTGCTGCAAATAGTTGCTTTAATTTCTCAAAAGCGGCTTGATACTCCATAGTCCAGTTCAAAGGCTTCCCTGGCCTAGATTTTGCTTCTCCTTTAGATTTTAGAAGATTTGTAATGGGCAGAGCGATGTTAGCGTACGAGGGAATAAATTGATGATAAAAATGTGCAAATTCCAGAAAACTTTGCAATTGCTTGTGAGTGCGAGGAGGTGCCCAATCAGTAACGGCCTGGACTGTTGCCGGGTCCATCTCGATGCCTTTGTGAGAGATACAGTATCCCAGGTAATCGATCTTCTCCTGATCTTCTCACATTTAGACAATTTCGCATAAAGTTCAGCGGCTCAGAGTTTCTTGAGAACTGAGAGGACCAAAGTCACATGTTCCTCACATGTTTCCGTGTAGATAAGGATGTCGTCGAGATAGACTAACACGCCTTTGTACAGGTGCTCATGCAAAACTTCATTTATTAATTATATGAAAATTGCTGGCGCCCCCTGCAGACCAAATGGGAGTACCCTGAACTGGAAGCATCCCAAAGGGCAGTTGAAAGCAGTTTTCCACTCATCCCCTTCTTTGATTCTGACTCGGTAGTAGGCCTCCCTTAGGTCCAACTTGGTAAAAATCTTCCCCTTTCCCAAGTGGGCTAACATATCCTTCATGAGTGGCAGGGAGTATACATTTTCCATGCAAATTCCATTAAGGTTTTTGTAATTCACACATAAACAAAAGGAGCCATCTTTCTTTTCTCTGAACAATACAGGTGCGGACACTCGTGGCCTAGCTGGTTGTATGAAACCCCTTTTTAAATTTTTGTTAATGAACTTTTGTAATTCCTCCATTTCACATGGGGTCATCGAGTATATCTGGGGCTTAGGGAGTTTCTCCCCTGGGATAATTTCAATGCTGCAATCAGTGGTGCTGTGGTGGGGTAGTTTGTCGGAGGCCTTTTTACTGAAAACCTCCTTGAGGTCCCAATATTCTTTGGGGATTTTCTCTTCTCCTTTAATCTTTTCCTGCAGTGCAGCAGCTAGCGTCATTTCGGCATTGGCTATGTGGGACGTCCTCCCCTTCCCCTCAGGGGGTTTTGCGAAACAAATGCGCAACCACCCTTTCCTCCAGGTCATGTAAGGGTTCCATTTCCGTAGCCACGGTAATCCCAGTATGAGGGGCCGATCCATCCCAGGTGCCACGATGAAACTCAAGGTTTCTTGGTGATCCCCCATCCACATTTCTATTGGTTCAGTTACAAAATGGGCAGAGGCACCTCCAGCGATTGACCCATCCAACTGGCAAAAGGCAATGGGCACTTTCAAAGTCCTCAGTCTTAAACCCATTTTCTCCACCACCTCCGGGCTGATTACACATCGGGTGCATCCAGAGTCTAAAAGGGCCAGCATCTTTCCCTGGGTTCCAGTTGATGGCACTTTTAATTCTACTGGGATGATCATGGGGACCGATTGGGGACTCACCGAGTGGTAATCATCTGAATCATTTTCACTTTCTCCCGTGGAAGAGGAGGGTTCCTTCTCATGGCCTGGAGGAAGGACATCAGCACCTTCCACGCCTTCCAGGGCAGTTTCACAGCGTCTCCCTAGCTGCCAGCCAGGTTCCTCCGCACCAGCCGGGATCAGCGTATGCACAAACAGCTCACGAAACTCCTGTGTGTACTCAACCTCAGGCCTCCCCTCCTGGGTTAAAGGTATCATCCTGCTTTTCGCCTTTTGATTTAGGAGGGGGTCATCAAAACGTTTCCTTAGGGCAGTCATAAACTCCTTGTAATCCCTCAGCAGGGGGGAATCATTATGCAAGGCTATCATCCAGGCAGCTGCTTTGCCTCCCAAAACCATAGTGACACTTCTCACTTTGGAAACTTCTGATGAGAAAACTTCCCCATACTGTTGCATGTAATCCCAAACTTGCAGTAAAAATCCCCCCAGTTCTTTGGGATCTCCTTTGTAGTTCACTCCAAGTGGAGGAATCGGAGGCATTTGGTGCCTTTGGGGGTTTCCCCCCCTCCTTGGGAGAGCTCGAACTGCTGCTGCTGTGGCTGGGGCAACCTCCCTCTTGCCCAGCTCCGGGAGCTGTTCCCAGGGTCGTTTCAGGGCTAACCAGGTCTTCTGCTCACCCCTCCGCCTGCTCGGCTAATTCACTCTCCCTTTCAGTGAGACTTACAGGGATGCGCCATTGTTCCCAAGCCTCCTGAAGGTGTAAAGCATGGGTCATCATGAGATCCTCTCTTTCCGCTGCCTGCCAGTCATCTTCTGGTTTTTGGCTGGTTGTGACCTTGCCATTGTCTTCTCCTGCTGGTTGCAGGGGTTTGACATTTGGGTGCTCCCCCATGGAAGCTTTTAACTCCAGGATGGGTGCGAAGTCAGATCTTGCTTAATGTCAGGCATGCCTCCTTCAATATCCAAGAAAGGAAAACCTCAACTCCATGTTAATAGAGATAAAGTACTTTTACTAAATATGAAGTGAAAGCAGTTAAAAGGAAAGCAAGATCTGGGCCAGCAAGGCGGGAACATATACATATCAAACGTTTACCCAGCACCCTCCCCCCCCAATTCCACAACCCAGTGTCCAATCTGCAACTCCCTAAGGTGTCATGTGGGGTGCATCTTCAAACAGCCTCATCAAGTTGGTATGTGAGACGGTTGGCCTTGACCAAGTCCAAACATCAGCCACCGGTATGCGCAGAAGATGGTGAGAAAAAGACTCCTCCAGTACAATATTATTCCCTTCCCCAATACCATGCCCCCCTGTTCCTATGGCAGCCGATAGTAAGCAAGCGTAGCAAAGCAGCCGTAAGCAAGTAATCAAAGCAGAGGCTGACATAGCCTCTAAATACAGGGCCAATTGTGTCTCTATATTTGCAGTTGGTGGAGAGGCTGTTTGAGATCTTGCTATGTAGGGTTAATTGATTAATCAGTAGTTGGCAAACCACATTGATTAATCAGTCAAAATCCACATTCCTTCCTCTCTTAATCCTTTGGCGCTTAATCTCTTATGCTTACAAAAAGAGACCGTGGAATGTACACGTAGACATCACATTCCATGCAGCAAAATATTAACTAAGTAGAGAGTCACGTATCTATATCATGAAGTGACCATGAAGTGTCCATGAGGTGTCCATGAGGTGTCCATGAGGAAAGCATGCATCGGTAGACCAATCAATAGTTGCCAAGTGGATTTTCTGTCCAATGAGCTTTTGCTATTCTGAGAAGTTTGACAATAAAAGGGAGCCCCGAACAATGCTCTGGGTGGGTGCCCTTCGGGGTGCCTTCCATCGGGTGGCCTTCCCAGCACAACCTTACTCCTGTCTGCGTCTGCTTTTTCTACGTCACCAACATTGCTGTAGTCTAGTTATTTATATTTATGTACTGTACTTGGAAATTAATAATTACAGTCAAAGTATAAGCATAAGTAAACATATCTGAACGATAAATCTATTCCAGATTTCTTTGAATAGCTGTATATTGGTAGCAATAATTTTCAGAACAGTTAATCTGGAGCTGTCATCTCTCTGGCCCTACTGCATGGCTCCTGTATTTTGACAGGTGTGTCTCCTGGTTTGATGCCTGCAGTGAAATGAGAAAAGCAGGTTACTATCAAAAGTCACTACTTTCCCATCCCAGCATTCATATCTTGATTGGTGGACAGCTTTTCTCTGTTCAGAAAATGGGAAGATTGCAAATCCAGAGAGTTCAACATAATTCAGTTGCACATCAAAATAAGGGCAATAGGTATGAGGACAAGGAGTTTTATGTAGCAGTTCACACACATACAATGTTGTTATTAGTTGTGAAGTCGTGTCCAACCCATTGTGACCCCATGGACAACGTTCCTCCAGGCCTTCCTGTCCTCTCCCATCCTCTTGAGTCCATTTAAGCTCACACCTACTGCTTCAGTGATTTCATCCAGCCCCCTCATTCCCTTCTTCTTTTGCCCTCAATCGTTCCCAGCATTAGGCCTCTTCTCCAGTGATTCCTTCCTTCTCATTAGGTGGCCAAAGTATTTGAGTTTCATCTTCAGGATCTGGCCTTCTAAAGCGCAGTTAGGGCTGATCTCCTCTAGGACTGACTGGTTTGAATGCTTTGCAGTCCAAGGGGCTCACAGGAGTCTTCTCCAGCATCATAGTTCAAAGACCTCAATTCTTTGGTGCTCAGCCTTCCTTATGGTCCAACTTTCACAGCCATACATTGCAGCTGGGAAAACCATAGCCTTGACTATACACACTTTTTCTGGCAGGCTGATGTCTCTGCTTTTTAGTATGCTGTCTAGATTTGCAATAGCTTTCCTCCCCAGGAGCAAGCATCTTTTAATTTCTTGGCTGCAGTCTCCATCTGCGGTGATCTTGGAGCCCAGGAAAATAAAATCTGTCACTACCTCCATTCCTCCCCACCCCCATCTATTTGCCATGAATTGAGAGGGATTGGTGTCGTCTCCAGTTGAGCCATTCAGAATCTTAAAAGATGATGCAGTAAAAGTGCTACATTCACAGCAAATTTGAAAAACTCAACAGTGGCCATATAATTGGAACAGGTCAGTTTACATTCCAATTCCAAAAAAGGGCAATGCCAAAGAATGTTCAAACTACCGAACCATTGCACTCATTTCACACATGCAATACATGCTCACAAATTCTTAATTAGAGAAGAATGCAGTGAGAAGTGTCTTTTGAACAACCCCCAGTGATACTATCTGAAATAAAAACTTAATTAGTATACCATGCTTCTGCAGAAAAATCTCTCTACTACTTGTCAGAGCTATTTTCCTGTCCCTTACTCTGATGCCTTTCAATGATACCCACCATTTCCTTTGCTTTATGGAAACAGAGACTAATATACACACACTCTTGCTGCCCAACATCTGTCAAAAGATTGCCCTGCTGAGCAAACTCTCAACTCTCCACTCTGAGTTTTATGAGTTCAGCAGACACAGTGCTGAGACACTAATTTCATTGTCACAGATTTGGTGTTTAAATTATTGATGTCAAAACAAAGACCTCTGAAGTGACCAGCTCCCACCCTTGAGTAAGCAGGGACAAAGGTCATGAGGTCTGCTCCCAATATCTTCACATCACTGCCCTCTGCAGCTGACACATGGCTTATTTCACATATTGGAAAGTCTGGTGAAATCTGGAAAGAAGAACTGAAGGGAAGAGGAGGAGCTATTATACAAGAATAGGAATAACTGCAGGCTACATGATTTCTCTTGTCATAGATTCCAGAATACAATGCACACCTATGAGCAGACAGATGGAAAAGGAAGGAAAGATGCAAGGATGTATCCCATGATGAAACTTTGGGGGGTTTCATCACAACGCTGTGTAAGAGACATCTCCCAGGAACCCCTAGAGCTTTGACATCAATAATTTAAACACTGAATCTATGACAATGGAATTAGTGTTGCAGCACCATGTCTACTGAATTCATGAAAGCAGGAGTGGAGGCCCCCTCTGTAAAAACTCACATCAAGGCCACTGATAGGCATATTTGGCAGGTAAAGCCCATTACACTTGTTTTTAGTGAGGGTTTAGTGCTCTTCCAGAAGACACTGTCAAAATAAGTCTCCTATTTAACAGATTTAACAGATGGAAGGAACCTTATAGGTCATCTAGTCCAGCCCACTCACCGCCGCTCAAGCAGGAGAGCCTACACCGTTTCTGACAAATGGCAGTCCAGTCTCTTCTTGAAAGCTTCCAGTGATGAAGCTCCCATAACATCTGAAGGCAAGCTGTTCCATCGGTTGATTGCTCTCACTACCAGAAAATTTCTCCTTATTTCCAGATTGAATCTCTCCTTGATCAGTTTCCATCCATTATTCCTTGTCTGGCCTTTAAGTGCTTTGGAAAATAGCTTGACCCCCTCCTCTCTGTGGAAGTCCCTCAAATATTGGAACACTGCTATCATGTCTCCCCTGATCCTTCTCTTCACTCGATTAGCCATGCCCTGTTCCTGCAACCATTCATCATATGTTATAGCCTTTAGTCCCCTAAATATCTTGATTGCTCTTCTCTGCATTCTTTCTAGAGTCTCAATATCTTTTTTATAGTGTGGTGATCAAAACAGGATGCAGTATGCTAGGTGTGGTCTTACTAAGGCTTCATGGAGGGGTATTAGTACCTCCCTTGATCTTGATTGTATTCAATGGAATTTAGGATTGCTTTGGTTTTTTTGGCTGCCACCACACACTATTGGTTCCTTGGTCAGTTTCCATTCATTATTCCTTTTTTTTTTGCAGATTTTTCTTTATTTTCAAAAGAAACATAAAAATCCTCCTTCTTTACATACTGTAGAAAGTGTATCAGTTGGTTACAAAAGGCTTTTGTGCATCTCTTCCACCGTCATCAAGTGTAATTCACATTAACTCTAATATCTTAACTCAGATGTTTATACCTGTTACTATCCTCATACCTCCACTTTTATTTGACTATGATTGTTTAAACGTCCTTCATCATAAAATACACCAGAATTTAATACATAACCACATATATTCATTATTCCTTTTCTGACCTTCAGGTACTTTGGAAAATAGCTTGACTCCTTCCTCTCTATGGCAGCCCCTCAAATATTGGAACACTGCTATCATGTCTCCCCTGGTTCTTCTCTTCACTAGACTAGCCATGCCCAGTTCCTGCAACTGTTCATCCTATGTTTTAGTCTCCAGTCCCCTAATCATCCTGGTTGCTCTTCTCTGCACTATTTCTAGAGTCTCCACTTCTTTTTTATAGTGTGGTGACCAAAACTAGATGCAGTATTCTGGGTGTGGCCTTACTAGGGCTTTATAGAGTGGTATTAGTACCTCACATGATCTTGATTGTATCTCTCTATTAATGCAATTTAGGATTGCATTAGCTTGTTTTTGCTGCCGCTGCACACTGCTGGCTCATATTTAGTTGGTTGTCCACTAGGACGCCAAGATCCCTCTCACAGTCACTATTATTAAGCCTGGTTTCACCCAGTTTATACATGTACTTTTGGTTTTTCTTACCTAAGTATAGGACTTTACTGTAGGACTATATTGAGCAAATCCAAATGGGAGGGGAGTTGCCTGATAAATTGCAAGGAAAGAGCTCATATTTTTCACAGAGCAGCAAACAAACAAGAAATGTGGGCTAACATAAATACACATGGCAAAACATGCTCTTTTCTTATCTGTTAATGAGATCTGCAGGTTTTCTTATGATAGCTCCTTAAGCTAAATGCTATATGTTGAGTCATGTTTATGTGTAATAAATGTGAAGACACAGATATTCTGAGCCAGGAACAGAAGACTGCTCAAAGAAGAATGCATTCACAGGTTCTTCTACAAGCAATTCTGGGTCTTCAAAATCCAGACATAATCATACATAATGGTATTTCCATGCCAGCCACATTGAACTTAGATCATTTGAGCACAATCAGTAAAGGGCCATCATCCAGCCATGTTCCAGGCTCTGAGCATCTCCTTCATCCATCCCTTTGACCAAGCCTGTGCAAACAGCAGCCTGTTCTGTCTGCCCTCATGTTTACCTTCCTGAGAAGACAGCACAGTCACACTCCTAAAAGGAGGACCCCCTGGGAAGGCAGTGATTAAATTATGGTCTGCCCAAGCAATCCATCTCATGTACCTGAACTCTGTTAATGGGAGGCTAATGGTGGCAATGCCTGCCTGGAGGGGGCTCTGAAATATTTATCAACAGATTGCATTGATAAACTGAAGCACCTGCTCCTTATCAGAAGAATGAGATAACAAGCATCTCTCTATGAAAATTTCGCATGGGGTGCAAAATTCAGATGAAAGACCACGCAAGGAAAAGAAAAAAAGAAAATCTGGGAAGCCAGCATGCCTAGATGAGCAGCTGCTTTCCCACGTGCTGGCAAAGCCACGTGGGGGGAAATAAAACTGGGCCCCAGGGGAGCCTTCCTCTCAGCACAAATAGCAGGTGCAGCTTTCCACTGTCCCCATCTGGAGAAGGGGCCTAGCAAGGGCAATTGGTTAAAATCTCATTAATTCTCTCCCAACTCTAATTGTATGCTGGATCTAATGCCCTGCCCATATGCACCCCCACATGAACGTAATAATATCTGATACAACAACATGACTCACTGACAGAGGAAGACAATGAGAAGATCAGAAATTGGAATGTCATAAAATGTTTCATAAAATCTGCCAAATTTCAATTCTTTGGGTCAAAAGGTTTTGTCCTGCGAGCCACCATTTATCCCAATTAAAGGTAACAGACTTGAGAGTTTTATTAATATGTTATATACATATTATCTACATATAGGGAGCCAAGGTGGCGCAGTGGTTAGAGTGCAGCATTGCAGGCTACTTCAGCTGACTAGCTAGCTGAAATTTGGCAGTTCGAGTCTCACCAGCTCAAGGTTAACTCAGCCTTCCATCCTTCTGAGGTGGGTAAAATGAGGACTAGAGATTGTTGGGGGTAATATGCTGACTCTGTAAACTGCTTAGAGAGGGCTATAAAGCACTATGAAGTGGTATATAAGTCTAAGTGCTATTGCTATTGCTACTAAATACATGAAGCCACCTCACAAGATCCCCAATCCTCTGGGCCATGCAACCCCATCCAGCAACAAACATGGCATAGATTTAAACCAGCAGCTCTGAAAATCCAAGCCACTCAGTTTGTCAGAGTGTTGTTGCTGTTATTCCCGTATGAGATCCTCATAGCCTACAGGATCAGGGTAAGTTATCACCAAATTAATTAGGGGCAGAGATGTATAATTGGGAGCAACCAATGAGAAAACCTGGTGCCTCGTGTAGATGCTAAATAGGAGAAAACACCAAACTCCTGCAGCACCCCACATAGTAGTAGGGGCTGTGGAGTGGAGTATATCTCCTATCCAGCTACCACCAGCTGGAATCGGTCTCGGACAAAGAGGGTTACCAAAGAGGATAACAACACCACAACACCCATCTCTGGTCCACTGAATTGATCCAAAAAGATAGATGGTCGATGGTATGAAAGTTGCCAAGAGATCAAGTAAGGCAAGAATGAACACATGTCCAACCGCCCGCACCAGAGGTCATTGCATGCTGTTTCTGTTCCATACCCTGCTCTGAATTCTGAGTGAAAAGGATGCGAATAATCCATATAAGTGGGAAAACATGAATGTCCCCACTCCAGACTGGCCCTCCTAAATCAGATTATCAAGGTCTCCAGTCCACAAAGCTGCTAAAGGCAAGCTAAAGTTTGAGAGAAACTTAAAAACACGGAAATTGTCTCCCTGTGCAAGTTCCTGTGATGTACGTTCAAAATTTTGTGCTGCTAAACTTGGCAAATGTATTTTCTTGGGGCACACATAATGGATTAGTGTGAATTAATTTCTATCTAGTCTTCTCTGTTGCAGGCACACATGTGGAAAACCAAACCAAAACCAAATTCTAGTTTTCTGCAAGACAGTAGGCAGCCGATTTTTTGCTAAACCAATTATTATAACTGGATTTTTAAAATCATAAAATGCAACACAGCTGTGTGAAGTTGTTGAACAGTCAACTATTCTATTGACAGATCTCTTAGTAGTTCAAACAAATTCTTTTGAAGTACGTCTCAAAAGAACACTAGCTCATTAATGCATTTTGGATTATCTTTATTCATAGGAAAAGTATCAGCAGAAAAAAAGACAATCAATACCAACGTACCATGTCTGGTTGAAAAGGAATGGTGAAGACCAGGCAATTGAGAATGAATAGCAAAAATGTTAACTGCTTTAGAAATAATGCATATCATTTATCATTCCTGGGCAGTAGATACATTTTCCCAAGAGCAACATATAATGCCATCAGCTCCTCAAAAACAACCCTGCTTCCAATTAAAGAAACGCACCAGATCAACCACAAAGTTTCTATATTAGCAAAGTACCAAGTGGATTGAGGGGGTATCACTTGTTTTACCTGTTTATTGCAAACAATAGTAGAAAAACAAATCTAATAATTAGAATCTGTGGAAAGTGAGTTGAAAGTATTCTTTTTGTGCATGCACACATAAAGCAGTAAAGCAAAGCAACATCTGAATGTACTTGTGATCTATTATAATCAGAAGGCTGGAAGGCTCCTTGGAAATCTAATCGATCCCTCTACCCAGGAAAAGAGGACTTATTCTACCCTGGACAAATGGTGGCCCAATCTTTTCTTGAAAACCTGAAGCAGTGGCACATCCACAATTCTAGGAGGCAAGCTCTCCTCCATTGACTAATTGTTCTTACTGTCAGGAAATTTCTTCTTAATTCCAGCTTGCATCTCCCTCTGATGAACTGCCATCCATTCTGTCCTGAATGTAGGTGCTTTGGAGAATGAATCAATCCCCTTTTACCTGTGACTGTTCTTCAAGTTTTATCTTTTTTTGTTAAGCTAAATCTATCTATATCTATATTGCTCTCTCTCTCTCTCTTTCTCTTTCTCTTTCTCTATCTCTATCTATCTATCTATCTATCTATCTATCTATCTATCATCTATCTATCTATCTATATCTCACTGGAGGCTTTCAAGAAGATATTGGACTCCCATTTGTCAGAAATGGTGTATAGTATAGTCTTTATTGTCATTGTACAAAATAAATACAACGAAATTGGTTTTAGCCTCACTGGTGCAAAATTAAAGTGGAAACGAAAAAAGAAAGAAAAAGAAAAAAAAACTAGTCATATGTTTCCATGTGTGCAAGGAGTGGTTGTGGTTGTATTTAAAAGTCTCACAGCCCAAGGATAGAAACTATCTTTAAACCTGTTTGTTCGGCTGGCTAAACTTTGATGCCTTCTGCCTGATGATAGAAGTGCAAAGAGACACTGAACAGGGTGTGAATCATCTCTGAGTATCTTCTTTACTCTGCTAAAGCAGCGAGATCTGGCAATGTCATCCAGTGGTGTCAGAGGGCAACCAATGGTTTCTTGTGCCGAATTGATCACTCTCTGTAGTGCCTTCCTGTCCGCAGCTGTTAAACCAGCATGCCCTACTGTAATACAATATGTGAGGACACTTTCTATGGTGGACCGATAGAAAGAGGTCATCAGCCGTTGTTCCACTTGATTTTTTCGCAGGACTCTAAGGAAATGAAGTCTCTGTTGGGCCTTTCGAATCACCAAAGACGTGTTGTTTTTCCAGGTGAGAGATTGACTAATAAGCACTCCCAAGAATTTAAAAGAGGAAACCCTCTCCACACAGCCCCCCTCGATATACAGTGGGGCATTCAGGTCAGTCAGCTTTTCAATGAGAATGTCTGGTAAGATGGTGTTAAAGGCCGAGCTATAGTATATAAAAAGCATTCCGGCATAATTCCCAGATTTCTCAAGGTGGCTCAGTGCAATATGTAGAGCAGTGGCGATGGTGTCCCCTGTCGACCTGTTGCTTCTATAAGCAAACTGGTGTTGATCGAAATTTGGTGGAAGGCAGGATGTGAGGTGTTGTACAACCAGTCTCTCAAAGCACTTCATCACTATAGAAGTCAGTGCAATGGGTCTATAGTCATTCAGGCTGTTTATGGCTTCTTTCTTCGGAACTGGGATAATAGTGGCTGCTTTCACGCATGATGGGATTCCAGCCTGTTGCAGGGAGATGTTAAAAATCCTTGTCAGGACCCCTGTTAATTGGTCAGCACAGGTTTTTACCACTTTCCCCAACGCCCCATCTGGACCTGCAGCTTTGTTGGGATTTACAGCTCAGCTCTCCCTTGATGTTCATCCAGGGTGAGTGGCTAGAGGTTAGAGGGCCTTTGGGTGTAGGGTCTCCAGCTTGGGCAGGGGGTTGGACTAGATGGCCTACACGATCCCATCCAACTCTGTCAATATAATCCAGAGGTCTTCAAACTTGGCAACTTTAAGACTTATGGACTTCAGCTGAGTTGAAGTCCACAAGTCTTAAAGTTGTCAGGTTTGGGGACCTCTGATCTAATCTAATCTATCAAATTTATTAATCACCCATCTCCTCCCATAGGGGCTGTAGTTCCCTCAATCTTTCTTCATATGGTTTAGCCTCCGGGGCCCTTATCATCTTTGTTGCTCTTCCCTGTACTTTTTTCTAGCCTCAGCATCCTTTTTGAATCATGGTGACTAGAACTGGATTCATTACTGAAATGTGGCCTCAGGGCCAACTTAACAGCATTATGGGCCCCGGGCAAAGCAGTGTACTGGCACCCCTATGACAACTGCTCACAGGAGTAAAAATGTAAATGGTCCATAAAATTAAATATCTATCTATTTTATTGGCACTTCCAACAAAATTGTTGAAAAACACAATAATACTCAGTAATTGTATTTGCTGTATTTATATGATACAAAGTGCATTGAAGAGTTAAAATACACAGATTAGTATGGGGCCCCTATGCTTGTGGGGCCCACAGGCAAGTGCCCATCAGGCCCATGCATTAAGACAGCCCTGTGTGGCCTCACTAACTCACTCCAGAGTAAAACTATCACTTCTCGTGATCTTTGCACTATCCCTCTATTGATACAGCCTGGTTGCATTGGCTCTTTTGGCAACTGCAGCACACTCCTGGCTCATACTTAAGTGGTGTTCTACTAGGACCTCATGATCCCTCTTACAGGTACTGCCTATAGTTATGCCTTTGGTTTTTCCTGCTTAAATGGAGGACCTTACTTTTCTCACTGTGGAACTGTTATCTTATTGGATAGGGCCCATTTCTCTAGTTTGTCAAAATCCTTCTAAATCTATCTTCCAAAGTTGAAAATGCTAGCAATTCCTCCGAACTTGGTGTCATCTGCAAATTTGATGAATCCCTTCCATCGCCTCATCTAGATCGTTTATGAAGATGTTAAAGAATACTGGCTCCAAAACAGAACTTTGAGGTACTCATGAATTTAGGGCAGGGGAGGGCGTAATGTTATAGTCTAACATTATGCAATGTGAAGAGTCTTCTGGATTCTTTTTGGGTCAGATAAGTTAGAAGCTGTGGCCTGCTGAACATTTGCTCAGCTTCGATTGCAGCACCCATTAAAGCTGTTCCTAAATTATCTTCTTGTGATTTCTAGATTAGATTACTGTAGCTTGCTCTACAGGGCTCTGTCCTTGAAGACAGACTTGGAAACTTCAGTTGGTACAAAATACAACGATATGTATAGCAACGAGAATGTTCCAACATTGTCACATAATACCAGTACTTCAGGAGTTGTACTAATTGCCAGTTTGTTTATGGGTGCAATTCAAGGAACAGATAACAAACTATGAACTTGCCTAGGTGGAGGTCAGCAGCATCCTTGTTAATGCTCAGAAACTAACTGAGTAGTTTTTTTAAGTGGGCATTTTGGGATTGAAGAAGCAATGAACCTGAGATCTGAATGCTTTGTGAATAGTCCAGACAAGTAGCGTACCCAGAAGTACTAACTCTAACTTTATTGTAAGGCTACATTAACAGAAGTCTGAAAGTACCGTATATCTCTTTTCTTTCATGTTGACAGTCCAAGAAACTAGGGAGGATCCCTTCTGAGACATTTGTCACTCCCCTATTCTTTCTGTAGCCTCATCTGCCTTTTATCTGATCATAACCTAGTCTGCAGCTCTTCTTCCTATCTTCCAAAGTATTTCCACATATCATTACAGTGTGTGTGCTGTTTATTTTGTTTATTATTCCTAGAATTTATGATATCTATATATTTTTGATGTTTGAAGTGCTGTTGTTATATAGCTTTTATAAGCCACAGTTTCATTTGATTAAGCAGCATATAATCTGGTCATATAAATGGTCTGCTATTGCCTCCTTCTTCTAGGAGTAATTTGCTTCCCTAATCCAAACTGTGTATTGACATTCTCTGTGAGCCTCCCATCCAAGTACGTCTTCAGGCCAACCCCTGCTTAGTTTCCAATCCTGGACAAGATCACACAGCTGCATCCTTGCTAAGAGACTGGACATAGCCATGGCTAGAGCAGGTCTTAGCAGGTAAGCAAAGTCAATGGGTAAGCTGGTAGAAGGCTGCAAATGGCGACTGCATGATATCCTTGCTTAAGGACCCACAATCATTCACTTAATTATGGCAAGCGGGAATGCCAGAATTGCTGTTGCTAAATGGTGCAGACAATAATGTCACACTTTATTACCATGTTGCTTAGCTTTAGCAATTCCAATTCCAATTGCCATCTTTGACAGAGAAATACCCATATACGATAGGCATAATCTTGTAGGTATACTCAGTGGGGTCTGTAATGATGCTGTTGTATAGATGTGGGAACAAAGTAGACATTGTGTTTGTTGCAGGGGGGGACTACAAGAGGTGGTGATGGCTACTGCTTTCGCTGGCTTCAAAATAGGATTAGATCAATTCATGGAAGTCATGAGGATCGGTGGCTATTAGCCTTGATGGCAGTGATTTCCTCTGAAAGCCATCTGCTGGGAGATTAGTAGGCTTCCTGTGCAGTGGTTTGCCACTGTCAGAACAAACTACTGGACTAGATGAGCCAGCAGTTCCAACTGCTGATGTTCATATGGACACTTCAATTAGATATCTTTCTATTGCCAGCCCTGAATATAGCAATGGTGTTTTCAGGTCACCATGAGAACGGAGCCATTGAGAAAGAAACTTGCCTGTGACTATCTAGGAAACTCATACCTATACAAAGATATGGGACTACTGTAATTCCACAGTTGTGCATAAAAAAAAATAACATGCTTAGTAGATCTCATTTATTATATCACTTAGCCTGAAAATAATATGGTCTCCTTTGGGATTGGATGCTTTTATCTGAGTTCACATTAACATTTCTTCATTTTGTTTATGCCATTTACTAGAACTCTTCCTCAAATGAAGGACACTGTGAAGCAAGACAGATTGTTAAAACAGAACTTTATTAAAATAGATTTTGGAAAGATGTGGGAAATTCTTCACTGAGCACAGTGGGGGCAGTGCACTCTGCCAATTTTTTTCCAAGCAACTGCCCACCCATCCCTGTGCTACACCCAGAAGGTGCCATGCAGCTGACCAGCAACTGTGTAGCAGAGACAATAACGATTATCAGCACCAAGAAGAGTAGCAAGGAAAGTGAGAAAAAGACAGCCTTTCCTAATCTGGAACCCTTCAGATGTGTTGGACTACAATTCCCATATTTAAAATGCAAATAATGCTCAATAAAGTTGGATTTCACTGATGGAGTAATGGAAATATAAGGGACCTCCAATTGTTCTTTGGAGGACATGGGAGATATTATCCATCCCCTTGGGCAGAAGTAATGATCGTCTGCCAAGCAGCTGCAACAACTGTTATTGAGCATGGTGGGTGAGTCAAGAAAGTGAAGCTGCAATTGTCAGGAATCCACATTGTGAATTTAAACTAGAAGAAGGTTAGCAATAAGTCATGGTTTCCTATATGCATTGTTTGGAAATGTATGATAGTTTTGAAAATCTCTACTCATTGGAAGTAACTACAGTGGAATAAGATTGACATCTATTTCTCTTGCAATGAAAACATATCCCTAAGACAACAATGGAATAGCAACTCAGCTCTGTTGAAAGCTTCCCCCCCACCCAACATGCAAATGGCTCCGGATTCAACTAGGGTATGTCTACTGGGAACAAATGATAAAAGCTCAGAGCTGATGAAACTGTATGTTTAAAATGTTTTCACATTGAGCTCCAGAAATACTCTAGAATAACACCCTGGAAAGCAGCAATAATGGACTCTAGGGAGAATCTATTTGAGCTGGAGCGTTATTGCTTGTTTCTGATGACTAAGCTCAGAAAAAAGTGCTGTGGATCACATGTAGTTTTCTTTTCTTCAGCCAAAAATTGCTATGAAGTCCTCATATGAAGCTGAGCATGGATCTGGACCATAATCTAGTCTTTCTAACAACATGTATCTTCTTAAAGCCTTGGACCAAGATCCTTCCAATGTTAGCTGAAAGTTCTTCTTCATCGAAGGCTATCATATCTTGAGACCAGATTCTTACTTACTTTTATAACAGGGTTTATTGATTATAGCTCAATCAAGAAAATGTCAAAACTGCCTATAGATGATAATCTTAAGATTTTGGGTAATGTCTTATTTGCTTGATTTCTGGTCTTCAAATATAGTATTAGCTACCATAATGATTAATTAATATTTTTTTTCTTATTCAAGTCCTTAATTTGCAAATTTAATTTTAAACTTCTCTTATTAAAACTCCCATCAAAACCACCTCTCTTGGTCAAATGTGTCTTCTTCAGGCTCACAGGGTTATTTCCCAAGATGGAGCTATTTTTTTTGGAAATGGCACCTAACTTTTTTCTTAAAGAATCAGCAGTAAAAAAAATGCCTTATCAGATTCCAAAGATTCCAAATTCCCAAAAGAACCTTGGCAAAGCAAGCTGTGCTCAAAATCTCAAGAGCTCATTCTTAGAGAAGATGTTCAGTTAGTAACAGAATTGGTGAATGGCATCAGATCAACTGAAAACGTGATGTGGTTTTATTTTTACCCTTACTCCCCCCCCAATCTATGCTGCACACTCACATCATAGAACCAGAACTATGTTATGACAACTAACAAACCTGATTCTGGGAAAATCCAAGAAATAGGTTGGGAAATGGAGAGTATGAGGTTAAAGCTGCCCCACCCCCTCCCCCCAAAGATCTAGCTCCATATCAGGAATGCTTTCTTAGGTCAGACTTCACTTGTGACCGACCGGGAGGGAATGAGAACATCTGGGGTGGAGGGGAAGAGACAAAGTTGAGAATCAGGTGGCCTCTGTGAACACAGCTCCGTGATTCTGGAATAGAGGAAGGGAGGGGAGAAGGGAGTGAGTAAGTCAGAATGGACTTAAAGTACAGGAACAAACTCTGCAGATCAAAATTAAATTCACAGAGTATCTGAACCCAAGCTTTAGAATTCTTCAGCAAAGCCTTCAATTGAGTTCCAGCAAACAGGGGAAAGCCAACTGTCACCTTTTCCCACTTTAACTTCTTAGGCAAAATCAAATATCAACCGACTTTAAAATATTCTCTTTTTATGTTTATGGTTCCATGTGTGTGTTTTAAAAGAGCAGATCTCTAGTAGTCATAATTGTAAGCCAAGGTATTTAACTTTTCATTACACAGCAAGGCTTTTTGCTGATGAGTCTGAATTATCGGATTCAGGAGAGGATTTCCTTGTCTCTTTTTATACCATTTAACCATATATCTCACTCAAAAAAGACTTGAACAATGGAAAAGCGCATCCTGGTATAAACAAAACCAGTGAGCAGAACAGCACAGCAACACAGAAAGCAAAGACTTACATCGCAATCCTATGTGTGTTTATTCAGAAGCAAGTTCCATTTTGTTCAGTGGGACTTATGCCCCTGAAAATGTGCACAGGACTGCAACCTAAATGTGGAAATTAAGCTGTCAGTGCAAATTTTCCCAGCAGGCACAAGTCATTATCATCTCAGAATCTCCATACCTAGTAGCAATAGCTAGGACATTTTGCACAGACCTACTCACACAAATACATTAAAACCAGTGGATTCCTCCAAAATGTGTGCCTGCTTACAAGGATCCAACCTGTCATTGGTGATCCATAAAATGTTTCAGGTTGGTGGTTGAGCACAGAGAGGGACCTTCTGGTAGAGGAATGTGTGGACAGATGGGTGGGTGGAGAGGAAGGGATGTTGATTGCCCACCCTGCTTTTTCTTCCGTGTAGGTTTCCAGTGCTTAAACCAAATGCCGAAGAATGGCAGGCACTCCTGCTTTTATGGTGTCCTCTCTGCCTTAAAGGGTTAAGGGGAAAGGATGATGTGGCCAGAGCAAGAGGACATTTTTAATCTGGGGAATGAGAGGAAAGTGGTGCCAAGTGGACTGCATAGAATCACAGAATGTATGAAATGTTGCCAGAGTTCTTGTTGTATGTCGTTTATCACACCCAGCGTTTTCTCAAGGAACAGTGCCTCCTTCATCAACATTTTAACATTTTATTTATAGGTACAAACTGCACAATTGGAAAAGCTCTCTGACAGTTCATACCAGAGGTAAAACAGTAAAACAAAACAATAAACTCTCAAATGAATTAAATAACCATAGAAGAAGAGCAGAGGACAATACATTGCTATTCAAATAAGCAGGTCTCTGATGAGTTTGCATTTCTGGAACCAATTCTCTTAATGCTGTAATATGCATTAAATGAAATACTGTAGTAGTAGGCATAAACTGGAAACTATCTAAACACTTTTGGGATATGTCAAGTCGCAATCTGGCTCAACTACAGTATCAGGAAGACCAGGAATCATTGCTTCTAACAAGGCACAATATTTTTATTGTATCAAAGAGGCTGGGACAACTTAAAAATGGGAAATAAAATTGCACAGAAAACTTTTATATTATGCTACTTCAGGGGAAAATTTTAATTCATCCCATTTTCATTCTGCATTGTAACTAGCTGTTTCTTAGGTATAAACTCAAGTCAAAACTATTTAAAATGCACCTCAAGAAAAGGAAAGTATTATACTGCATTTCCAACAAAATATTTCATGGTTCTGTGATAATGCCCCAATAATTTAGCAATTTCAAGAGTGCTGCATACCTCTAAAAGACCTTTTTGACTTTTCAGTGTCAGTTAAATTTCCTTTTTGGTCCTTTTTGCCTGCCCACCTTGATATAGGGTGTTGATCTCCTTAGGTCACACCCTCCTCAATACACAAAAACACATCACCTGATATGCTTATATCCAATAAGCATTCAAGTTTATACAGCTTGGAGATGGAAAATATGCATTAAAATGATGATATGGTCAAAACATTCACTTGCCTAATAATTGTGCACACAGTGTAGGCATGTCCCATCAATAGCTCTCTGATATTTCACTAAAAGGTTGTTTGGTCCTAAGTAGGACCTTCCATATGTAAAGCATAAAGCCTTCCAAAGAACTTCCTTTTTTTCTCAAAAGGCTCTAAGTGCACAGCAGTAATAGTTGCCCTAAATATCTGAAGGACACCAACAATATATAACATCATCCAGTTGCACTGTGGTAAAAAATGTGTCAGAGCACATTGCTACATTAAAACTGGGTAATGCTATTTATCAGTAGTGCAACTAGTATAAATTCAAAAAGTTCACGCTTTTCCCAGGTGAAACATTTCTGTTTGATTTTGAATATTCAATACCACCCTCCATTTCCCTTCTATGTCTAAATGTAGTTGGTATCTGCAACTGCCAAAGTTTCTGTTTGAACATCAGGATATCTGATTCAATTCTTCTGCACCATGACTTTTTGCTTGCTTCTGATGTCCAACCATATGCCAATCTGAAGTATCCATTACTTCTCCTCCCCCTCCCATGATAGTTATTGCCTATGCCAATCCTCTGTGCCAACTTAGTCCCCCTGAAAGTAACTAAGGATACTTTGCCAGGGGTATCAAGGGCGTAAGATAGATAGTTCTGGGAACAGGCACTTACTCATAGGGACGGGTCATTGTTGCACTACCAGGTGCTGCCAAGTGTAGAGATCGTGCTAGCTGCCTTTCCAGACCTCTTGAGAGTAGTGTAGAAAACTCTTCTGGGGTGTCCCTCACCTGCTGCAGCCCCATTCCATCCAAGGGGGCAGCATCAGGTCAGGGCAGTGGAGGAGGAAGACATGGTTAAATGAGAGAGAAGGAGACAGAAATTAACATCATTGAATATCTACTATTCACACCTAAGTAGAAAGGGGAAAGAAATAAGTTGAAAACTTGTTTTCTTTAGGGAGAAATGTTAGAGCATTGGAATATTTGGAGTTGGGGAGAACAAGCCTTTCAGAGATAGAAGAGCAAGAACTTCTCTGTTAAAAAGCTTCACAAAGCCTCCATGTATATCAGTTGAGAGAGAGAGAGAGATAGAGAGATAGAGAGATAGAGAGATAGAGAGATAGAGATAGAGATAGAGATAGAGATAGAGAGAGAGAGAGAGAGAGAGAGAGAGAGAGAGAATGAATGAATTCACTATAGGAAAAGGATCTATCAGTCTATACTGAATCTAAAAGTTCCAGATGATTTTCAAAAAGTTATCACTGATTGAACCCAAAAGTGCTAATGGAAATTTGTTGCCTGATCAGAGGCTTAAACATCTATGACAGAGAAAAGCAATATGTAGTGGAAATGGTTTTGGAGATTATTAAAAAACAACCTAGTGTGAAGGGTTAGTGTGAACATCACTCCAATACTGTGCTAATAAGATTTTGGTCATCCCAGCCTTCTCTTTCTCTTTCTGTTGTCAGAAATTGACTCTCTCTGCTGCTGGGAGAGGCTCTTTTGACCCTTCATGGTCTTTCATTCTGCTGTTTTCTGCTCCATTCTGGGAGGAGTTTGATTCTGTTGCCCCCGAGGATTTGTACAGGTTGCGTGGACGGCTGCGACCCACCACATGTTTAATGGACCCGTGTCCCTCCTGGCTGGTACTGGCATCCTGGGAAGTGACACGAGGCTGGCTCCTGGGCCTGGTGAACGCCTCGTTGGGCGAGGGGTCCTTACCAACCGCCTTGAAAGAGGCGGTGGTGAGGCCCTTACTCAAGAGGCCTTCCCTTGACCCGATGGAGCTAGCTAATTATCGTCCAGTCTCCAACCTTCCCTTTCTAGCGAAGGTTGTAGAGAATGTGGTGGCACAGCAGTTTCCGCTAAACCTTGACGAATCCGAATATCTAGACACACGCCAGTCCGGCTTCCGACCCGGGCACAGCACGGAGACGGCCTTGGTCGCGTTGGTTGATGATCTCTGGAGGGCCAGAGATAGGGGTTGTTCCTCTATCCTGGTCCTATTAGATCTGTCAGCGGCTTTTGATACCATCGACCATGGTATCCTATTGCGCCGGCTGGAGGGGATGGGAGTTGGAGGCACCGTTTTGCGGTGGTTCGGCTCCTACCTCTCCGACCGGACGCAATGTGTGTTGGCAGGGGGGCAGAGGTCGACCCTGAGGCCACTCACCTGTGGGGTGCCACAGGGGTCGGTCCTCTCGCCCCTTCTGTTCAACGCATATGTGAAGCCACTGGGGGAGATCATCCGTGGTTTTGGGGTCGAGTATCATCTGTACGCTGATGATACTCAGCTGTACATTTCCACCCCAAACCACCCCAACGAGGATGTCGAAATGATGTCCCGGTGTTTGGAAGCCGTCGGGGTCTGGATGGGGGACAACAGACTCAAGCTCAACCCCTCCAAGACTGAGTGGCTGTGGTTACCGGCACCTCGGTTCAGCCAGTTGACACCATCACTGGCCATAGGGGGCGAGCAATTGCCCCCTGTGGAACGGGCGCGCAATTTGGGCGTCCTCCTAGATACCCGGCTGTCGATGGACGACCATGTGGCAGCCGTGGCAAGGGGGGCGTTCCACCAGGTTCGCCTGGTGCGCCAATTGCGTCCCCTACTGGACCGGGATGCCCTACGCACGGTCACTCATGCGCTGGTGACGTCTCGTCTGGACTACTGCAATGCCCTCTACATGGGGCTTCCCCTGGGATGCGCCCGAAGACTACAGCTAGTCTAGAATGCAGCCGCGCGGGCCATCACGGGGAGTACCAGGTACTCCCACATAACACCTCTCCTGCGCGAGCTGCACTGGCTGCCTGTGGTTTTTCGGGTGCGTTTCAAGGTGTTGATTACCATCTTTAAAGCGCTCCATAGCACAGGACCTAGCTACCTGCGGGATCGCATCCTGCCGCACACATCCCTGCGACCAATTCGCTCTCACAGGGAGGGACTCCTCCTGGTGCCGTCCACCAAGCAATGCCAACGGGCGGCGCCTAGGAGTAGAGCCTTCTCTGTGATGGGCCCAACCCTCTGGAATGACCTCCCCCCCGACATCAGAACTAGCAACCGACTTCCGCTCCTTCCGACAAAAACTAAAGACTCACCTGTTTCGATTAGCCGGCTTGGCCCACTCATAGTTTTATCTTACCTCCTGGCAGTTATTTTAATTGGGAATTTCTGGGGTAATTATTTTAAATTTAATCTCTTGGGGTATTTTTAGGGGTCGTTTTTAAATGTTTTTTAATGCTTTACTTGATGGTACAGTTTGTATAGCCTCCTCCATTCAAGTATTTAAGTATTTAAGTATTTGTGTATTTATGTATTCATTTTTATGTATTCCCTGACTGTACACCGCCCCGAGTCCCTTTTGGGAGAGGGGGCGGTCTAGAAATTTGAAATAAAGTAAAGTAAAGTAAAGAATAAATGCAAAATACCTGGGCCCAAAGGCTATTTTCTTCCTGCACTTATTCCCTTAATTGTCTGATAACAATTCTCTCTGTGCACCAATTTCAGCACTAAGTCCACAGTTTAAAAACTTCTGTTGCCTTGAGATTGGGAGCAGGATGATCACAAAGGTCTTCTAACAGAGATCATGGTCAGAGATGTCCTATTGAATCTTATACTGAGCAGAGTATTTCTAAAGCTTATTAGATCTATGATTTTATTATTTATACAAGAAAGTGTTTTTTTTTTAAGAAAAGAAAAACAAACAAGCTAGAATGTTTTCAAAAGAGGAAAGCAAGAGGACTAGCTAGTCACCAGTAGAAAGAACATTTTAAAAATAGAGCTCAAGAGAGCCAGTCTGGTGTGGTGGTTAAGGCATCAGGCTACAAACCTGACAGTTCTAGTCCCATCTGAGGCAGAAAGCCAGCTGGGTGATCTTGGGCCAGTCACTCTTTCTCAGTTCAAGGAAGAAGGCAATGGCAAACCACTTCTGAAAAACCTTTCCATCAAAACAGCAATTACTTGCCAAGGCAATCGTTAGGAATCAAAAGGCTCTCTCTCACACACACAGGGGAGAGGGCAGAACTTAGAAAGAGCTGAATGGGAAAAAAGCAAAAAGCCTAAAATGCCCCATAAGGGCAGATGATCAGAATTCACTAAAACAGGGAGAACTTTTATAAAATGTTTTACAGATGATATTTAGATCCTAAAAAATTATCATGCATGTACCCAAATGTTCAACCAAAATGTTGGAGATGCGGGTGTCTAGATGCTACCTTTTTTCATGTATGGTGGACTTGCAACAAGGTTAAAGCTTTTTGGATAAAAATATGGTGGGTTATGCAAAATGCATTTAAGAAAAGAATACAATTTACTCAGCAAATGTTTTTATTGGGTATAACTAAGGATTTCACCAAAGGGGAAACAAAATTGGTCTTGCATATGGTCACAGCAGCTAGGTTGTTGATTGCGCAACATTGGAAAAAAGATTTTTTTTACCAACAATTGATCAATGGATTCAGAAGGTGGCGGGGTTCGCCGAAATGGCAAAAATTTCAGCTTTCTTAAAAGCTCAGAAGCAGGAGAATTATACACAGGAATGGGTAAAATGGATTGATTATATACAGAATAAATACCAGACTAGGAGGTATTATGTAGCCTTTAGGTAAGAATGTTTAGACTGATAGATGATCAGAGTAAATAACACATGGGATGCTTGGAATTGTTAGAGTGGTGTATAGCGGAAGTCAGGGGGGGTTGAGTGGGAGGTGGGGGTGGGTTAGGGTGGAGGGTGGGGAAATATATACGCATAATTAAACTAGAAAATGGGATTAATGAAATATTGTTATTTTAAGAGAAATTTATATTATGATTTATATATGTTTAATTAACTTAGAAGATGGGATTAATGGGCTATTGTTACTTTAAGAGAAACTTATATTATGATTGTTGGGAGGTGAGGGGGTACAATATGTGAATGAGTAATCTACTTTAAGAGGGGAGGGGGTAAAATATTTGGTATAATATTTGAATGAGAATTTTTGGGGGGGTTGGGGGGAGGGGAGGGGGCATAGTATCTGTATGTGATTTACATTGTATGGTGGGGGGGTTAAGAGGGGGAAATTTTGTTTGTATAAAACTTTTTCAATAAAAAAAAAGAATTCACTAAAGCACAGGGATTACAAGAGCTCTTCTGGATAGTATGGTAGAAATAAAAAGTTTCTCTGAAAGATTAAGTGGGAGCCTTGTACAAGAAAATACCAAAACATATGCAATCATATTTTTGTTCATTCACAGAGTTGTTATTTAAAAGCTTACAATCCTTAATGTGATTGTCCACTTTAAAACTCAAAACAGAGGACTAGCCTTCTGTGTGACTGTTGGCATTTATCTGCGAATAGTGACATTCATCAAGTTTTAGATATGTCCCTGTGAAAAAAACAGTGGTCCCATTGCAAAGGAACAGTGGCTGTTCAGTCTTTCTCCAGAGATCTGTGCAATGATGTGATAGCAGCACCTGGTTTTCATTAGCAACTTATGATGGGCATCCAAACATGAGCCACCTGACTTTCTAGCCTTTCCCCCTTTGAGTTTCCCTAATCCTCCCTCATTTTCCCTTCTGATGCCTAATCTGGAAGAGTTTTACATGTGTTTGTTCGTTTAATTCAATCTGTACGGCTGCTCAACTCAAACAAGTGAGTCTAGATGGCAAAGCTCCCTTAAAACCTAGTGCTTACCAGCAACATTGACCTTGAACAAGTTTTGCTTCATTGATTTCTTCTTACTATTGTATCTTCACCTAAGATTAATTTCTCTATAAGAGATGGCAGAAGCTACTAAAATTCCCCTTCATTCTGGTTCCTCATTTAATTATTTAGTATAATAACACTATGGTACTAAATACTGCTGGCACCACAGTGTGTTGGGTTTACTAGAAATCTGCTACCTAGGGATGGAGAAGCTCCCAAAGAGTTGGGTTTTAAATAATCCTCTCCCTGGTGACTGGAAGAACAGAGTTAAGCAGCTTTGTCCTTCATCCCATACAGTGGAGTGATAATTTAGTGTGTCTTAGTGAGTCTTTTATTCATATATGAGCATTAACTAGGATCTCCCTATTCACTGTTCAGATCCTATTTTGCTTCCCACACCCATCCAACTTGATACCTTTACTTTGTTACCCAGGAGAGCTTGTGAGTGATGCTAGGATTTAGAAATATCCCTCACTTGAAAAGGGAGTCTTTTCAAACTGATGATCTGAGTTCAGCCTCACCCCCACCCTACTATAAAACTGTTCTGAAAAATTGTCAAATCCAGCCCCAGCCCAGAGAGAAAGCAAATCTGTTGATGCCAATGCTTTGTGCGTAAGATCTTTGTAAGTGAGGAAACAAAATTCTGGGGTCTGAAGAGAAGAAGGTGTGCTGGGAGAGGATCAGGCTCAACCCCAGATGCCAACATCTCAGTTAAGCCTCCTGTTCATGATTGCTCTGCCTGGCACAAGGCCTAACAGCTGGATTAAATCTCCAGTTTAAATTCCCCATATGTTTGAAAATAGGATTCTCAGGAGAACAGTAGGAAATTTAAATGGCAGCTGGACCAACCTGTCCTCTTCTTGTCCCATAAATTGCCATGTAAATGCATTGAAGAGGTAGAAGAAGCCCGCTAAAAGGCATTTTGCCTATTGCATCCTCAAATATAGTGCTATCTGTGCATGCATATGTGTGGGTAGGTGTTTTAGATTAAAGAGAAAGCTGAAGAAGAGGAGGAAACATGCAGGGGTGCATTAGGAATATCTCTTACCTGAGCCACACTTAATTTGTTAAGGGAACTGTCAACACAGGGCAATCCTAAGACTGGAACACTGGGTACGTTTTCAGGTGAAGAAACTTTCTTGGCTGTGGATACAGGGCTTTGGAAATTGTTGACCACACATATCACCTATCCAACAAAGAGAGAAGAGCAGCATTAAAGGACTCTTTTCCTGATTTCTGCCAACATAGTACTTTGCATCAGAAGGAACATTCAACAGAGCTTTGCAACTGATAAACCCATTAACACAATCTCTTGTTTGGCCTTTCCCATTCCTTTTGCCAACTGCTTCTTCATCAAGCCCAGATTTTTCTTCATCATTGTCCCATTTGTCTTGTTATGAGCATGAGCCATTAGGTCAGGAGTGGACTCACTTTAGTATTCACTAGTATGGAGTGAATAGCTGGGCATGGCAGAGGAACCATGAGCTGCCTTTTTATTAAAATGCAAAAAGGAATGAGGGCAGGGTGTTCATTTGAGCAGCAGGAAGTGACTGGTTGAACCTCTCAGCCATACAAAAGGGGGTAAAATGTTATCTTGTGTTTTAGTAGGAACCAAGCTAGTTTACTTTTCCGTTACCCCAACCCAGAATAGCCACTTCTCCAAACTGTATTATGCTGTATTCTATAAATACATTTTCAGTTTGTTTACTATGCACAAATATATGTAAAGAAAATTGCTTACAAATATGAAGAAAATTAGAGAAAATTATTTGCAAAATATATACACCACAGAAAATGTCTACAGTAAATCTTTAAGGGCTGTGAGACAGAGTGCATATATGCTTTAAAGACTGCACAGTCCTCTGTTCCCATCCCATCTCTTGAGGAAAAGATAGATATTTGTTCGTCTACAGAGGAGGAGGAAGAGAGCATAGACAAAGAGATATTTGTAAAAAAGAGCTATCAAGATAGCTTCAGTTAAATAAGAAATGGCCCCATTCATGTCTGCATTTGGGAAGACTATAACACAGTCATCAGAAACTAATGCAATAATGTATTATGTATTCAAGATAGATAGTGGTTAATATTTATATGTATTTATATATTAGGATGTAGCTATATATGTACATATGTGTATATATATATACAGTATGTACATGAGCCGAGGTGGAACAGTGATTAGAGTGCAGTACTGCAGGCTACTTCAGCTGACTGCTAGCTGCAATTCGGCAGTTCAAATCTCACCAGTTCAAGGTGGGTAAAATGAGGACCCAGATCGTTGGGGGCAATACGCTGACTCTGTAAACCGCTTAGAGAGGGCTATAAAATCACTATGAAGTGCTCTATAAGACTAAGCTATTGCTTTTGCTATGTATATAGCATATCTATATGTGTGTTATGTTTAGTATGTATACAGGCCACAGAATTTCATTTTTAATGTGTGCCTGAGTCCCCACGGGAAACAAAATGACAATAAAGTTTATCTTATAAGTTAAGCTGCCTCCCAAGATTCTCATCTTCCCTTAGAATAGTATCACTGGCATAGCCTTTAAGTTTTAACCCTTTCATACTGATAAAGGAAACTGCCTGATGACACACCATATTTAAAAAGGGGTCTCTACCCTGAAAAATCTGGTTAAAAAGCTCCAGCAACAGCATTGCCACTATATAAAAATTAAAATAAGCAAAAAAAAAAAATAGTAAGAGAACACCTGTCTGACCTTGATGAATACAAATCACTGGAACCTGATGGATTACATCCCAGAGTTCTAAAGGAGCTGGCAGATGTCATCTCAGAACCACTGCACCACATCTTTCAAAAATCCTGGAGCACCGGGGAACTACCGGAGGACTGGAAAAGAGATGATGTGGTTCCCATCTTCAAAAAAAGGGGGCGGGGAGGAAACAGACCCAGGAAACTACAGACCAATCAGCCTAACATTAGTTCCCGGGGAAAAAACTGGAAAAGATAATAAAAAAGACAGATCTGCCAACATCTAGGAAACGAGTAAGTAATAAGTAGCAGTCAGCATGGGTTTGTTAAAAACATACCATGCTAAACCAATCTTATTTCATTCTTCAACATAGTGACTAAATTAGTAGACCAGGGAAATACTGTGGATATAATATACTTAGACTCCAGCAAGGCATTTGACAAAGTAGACCACAACCTACCTCTTGGTAAGCTAGAAAAAAGTGGGATAGACAGCATTACTACAAGCTGGATTTGTAACTGGCTGACAAACCATACCAATAAGTAGTCCTTAATGGGTCTATATCTACATAGAGGGAAGTAAGCAGTGGGGTACCACAAGGTTCTGTCTTAAGCCCAGTACTCTTCAATATCTTCATAAATGACTTAGATGAGGGAATAGAAAGGGAACTTACCAAATTTGCAAATGATACTAAGCTGGCAGGAATAGCCAACACCCTAGAAGATAGGCTCAAGATCTAAATGGATCTTGACAGATTTGAACATTGGGCCCTATTTAACAAAATGAAATTCAAGGTAGAGAAAAGTAAAGTCTTACACTTAGGAAAGAAAAACCAAAAGTACATTGATTGGGTGAAACCAGGCTTAAAAGCAGCAACTGTGAGAGGGATCTTGGAGTCTTAGTGGACAACCAGCTAAATATGAGCCAGCAGTGTGCAGCGGCAGCCAAAAAAGCCAATGCAATCCTAAGTAGCATTAACAGAGGGATACAGTCAAGATCAAGTGAGGTACTAATACCATTCTATAAAGCCCTAGTAAGACCACACCTAGAATACTGCATCCAGTTTTGATCACCACACTATAAAAAAGATATTGAGACTAGAAAAAGTGCAGAGAAGAGCAACCAGGATGATTAGGGGACTGAAGACTAAAATATATGAAGAACAGTTACAAGAGCTGGGCATGGTTAGACTAGTGAAAAGAAGGACCAGGGGAGACATGATACCAGTGTTCCAATATTTGAAGGGCTACCACAGAGAGGAAGGGGTCAAGCTATTTTCCAAGGCACCTGAAAGCCAGAGGAGGAATAATGGATGGAAACTGACCACAGAGAGATTCAACCTAGAAATTAGAAATTTTCTGACAGTGAGAGAATGGAACAACTTGTTTTCCGAAGTTGTGGGAGCTTCATCACTGGAGGCTTTCAGGAAGAGATTGGAATGCCATTTGTCGGAAATAGTGTAAGGTCTCCTGCTTGGGAAGGGGGGTGGACCAAATGACCTACAAGATCCCTTCCAACTCTGTTGATCTAATCTAATCTAATCTAAATATGCAATGATGACTGGAATGGCTTCTCCTTCCCAGAATAGTCCTGATGGTCAGAGGTGGGTTCCTACCGGTTCACACTGGTTGCATGCACACCAAACCAGCAGTAATGCCTGCAGAAACCCACCCCTGCTGATGGTGGCTGAATGCTGAGAAGGAAGCCCCACCCTTTTCCCTTCCTTGAAGAGGCTGAACAGTCAAGTAGCCCCCAAATACTTACCAGAAAGATGGCAATGGCCCCACCAGTGAGGAACCCAGCCAGCACATCAGACCAATGGTTCCGGTACTCGGCCACACGCACCACTCCCACCAAGAACGCTGGGCCGAGGAGTGCCAGGCACAGGGATGGCTTGGCCAAGCGAGAGCCCTTCAGCTGAAAAACCAGTGTGATATACATCTGTAGAAAGGGAAGAACAGCATAGGACAGTTAGCTGAAATGCCCTTCATTTCCCTTGAATAGTGCTCAAGATATTGCACCGCATAACCAGGCATATATAACCAAGGTGCAACTCTTTTTAAAATAAGGGGGGAAAGGCAGGCAGAAGAGCACCCAATCTGGAATAGCAGATTAAAGCATCAAAGTAAAAAATTGGGAGACTGTGGATTCTAGTCCTGCCTGAGGCATGATGCCAGCTGGGTGAGCTTGGGCCAATCCCGCTTCCTCAGCCCTAGAAAGGAGTTTTCAAAAAGGCAAAGGCAAACTACTTTTGAAAAGCCAGCTTGAGGTGGCCCAACTGAGAAGTGACCTAGCTGAGAGGCAGCCCGGTGGCCCATCTGAAAGATGAAGTGACAGCCCGGTGGCACAGCTGAGAGATAGAGAGGCGGCCCAGCAACCCAGCCTGGCAGCTGAGCGAAGGTGATGAGTTGCAAACAGGCCACTGAGCAGCAGTGAAATGGAACTAAGTGGCAGCAGAACAGTGGCTGAGAGCAGGACGCTGGACCCTGAGCAGCAGCTGTGCAGAGCTAAGTAGCAGAGTGCCCAGAGCAATGACTGAGAGCAGTGGCAGACCAGCGGTGGCTGAGAACAGCGCAGCAGATCAACTGAGCAGTAGCGGTGCAGAGTTAAGTATGACAGCAGGCTGCCCACAGCAGTGGCTAAAAGCAGCACGGTAGGCCTGCAGCGGCTGAAAGCAGCGCAGCTGAGTAACTGAGCAGTGGTTAAGCGGAGTAGGACACCCAGATCAGCACATCATACCTGAAAACCCCAGTAGTAGCCATGCAACCAAAGGACAAGAATGCAAGGAGGAAAAGGATAAATACATAACACTTGTGGACAGGGAGGAAAGGGATAAACTTTCAAGCCAGAGTGTAGACAGTTAAGAGCTAAGAATCTCCTAGAAAAAAAGCCTGACATTTCCAACAACAACAAAATGCATGACACTTCATAAAGGGCCAAGGAATTTTATAAATCCTTTATAAATTTTTAAAATTTCTGAAGTTTTTTTAAAAAAACAAATTCTTCTGTCAAAATTTTAAATTTCTTTTAAATTTTCATTTTTTTTCAATTTTTCAATTTCTTTTAAATTTAATTTTAAAATCCATTTTCAACTTTTAAATCTTTTGACAATTTTAATTTTATTTTTTCATTCTTTTAATAAAGTTCTTTTTTTTCTACTTTGGATGGAAACAGTTCACTCTTAAAAGAAAATAACAGCCAGAAGCAAAGCCCCTATCTGCCCTAGCCCACTCCAGCGAAGCCCCTCTGGAACTGAATAATTGCTTTCACAGCCTCTCCCGGAAGAAAATACACAGGCGCTCACAAAATAGCATTTATCAATAGTTTCTTAAAAAGAGACACAACTGAGCATTCCTGTGGCTGGAAGAATAGTATCCCACACTTCTCTAGGGGGGAAAATGGTGAATATTAGTGATAGGGGATTCAATTCTTTGGGGAACAGAAACTATAGCCTTCAGACCGAAAGTCAATCTAGGGAGGTCTGCTGTCTCCCTAGAGCAGTGGTTCTCAATTTGATTTTTAATGGGGGCAATTTGAACCTTGTTTAAACCAAGTTAATGGCCTTTTAGGCTTCCTCCACATGAGTAGAGTTCACTTTTTGAGTAAAGTAAGAATTATATGTCACAGGGGGGGGTGGGATCAGGATTTTAGAGATGCTTAGGTGAGGCCAAAAAAAAAAGGTTTGGAGCCACTGCCTTAGAGCAAAAATCAATGTTGTAATTGAGAACCTTACTAAAATATTCAACCCCGCGGATTACTACTACTTCTGGATGTGAGGACCAATGACACAACAATGAATCTAAAAACAATAACAGAGAAAACAAACAGCTAGGAAAGTTAAAGAATTAGGAGCTCAAGTCATGTTTTCATCTATACTTCTACAAAAGGCCAACATCCAATGAGGGAGCAAAGGATTTTAGAAGCAAACCACTGGCTTAAAACTAGTATCATCAACAGAACATCAGCTTCCTAGACCATGGTCTGCCTTACCTACATGAAGGGCTACTAGCAAAGGATGGAGTGAATCTCACAAGAACTGGAAAGAATATATTCAGAAAATGACTGGCTCATCTTATCAGAAGGGCTTTAAACTAAAATTGATGGAGGAAGTGGGGGGGGGGGATCTTCACGACCGTTAGAATCTAATTCCAAGCAAACACCACTAAATAACCAATCATATAAGGAGGTAGGGAGTAGAGAGAACAGCTCCTTTGTTTGGCTGCTGCAGAGGAAGGCCCCACTTCTCTCCTCCAGCACACACACACACTAAGCTGTTGAAACACATTAACAGAGTTGGAAGGGACCTTGTAGGTCATCTAGTCCAACCCCCTGTCCAAGCAGGAGGCCCTACATCTGCCTCTACATAGGATCAAACTCACAACCTCCTGATTGTGAGGCAAGGGCTCCACTGACTTGTATCTACATCTGAGTTTGCAAACTGCCAATCATGCCTGGGCTTGGGGAGAAGACCCTCTCCTTCCTGTGTGGATAAAAGTTGCCAAACTTGGGATGCAGTGTGTGGGGAGGGGGGTTGGGGAGGTGAGGAGCTTGTGGAGCACAAAATTGTCCCCATGTCAAGTTAGAGTTAGCCAGTGAGACTTGTTATGTCCCAACCCTACAGTCCCAAGTCACCTGCCCCCAGTGAGCACCCATGCCCAACCAGTCACGCCCACCCAGTCATGGCCACACTTACCAGTCATGCCCACTTGGCCACTGTGAGTCATCCTAGTCCTACATGCAACTGGTCCTTTGAGGGCAACCTAATGCTGATGTGGTCCTCAATGAAATTGAGTTTGACATCCCTAACAAAGGGGAACAAACCCATCAGGACTAGTTTCAGTAGTCCATCTGCATTTAAAAGACAAAGGCCACTCTTTTGAAGATAGAAAAGCCAACATTCTGGACAAAGAAGACTGCTGGTTTGAAAGTGGGGTCAAAGAGGCCATCTATGTCAAAATTCAACAGCCCTCTCTGAGTAGAGGATTTGGCATCATCTATCTCTAATCTACAACAGTCTTTTCAACAGTTCCAAGAAGGCTCCACACCCATTTCCACTACTCAGGTGATTCTGGCGACACAAATAAACCTCCAAGTAGCCTCAATGACTCTCTAGAAGAATTCAAATGACTAGATCCTTCCATTCTCAACCATCCAGTCAGAGCTGAAGAAGCTTCTTGGATGAGAAGTAAAACATATTCAAAGAAAAATAAAGTCCAGTTGCCTCTTGAAAAAGCACCTCTGGGACTGTTTAACTCATTCTTTACATCAGTCTTCAAGCAAAAAGAAACTATAACCCAATCTACCAAAAAGCTAACTGTAAAAGAAAGAGTAGAAATAAAAATTAAAATAAGGCTTGATTTTGATGAATATAAAGCACCAGGATTACATCCAAGAGTTCTGAAGAAGCTGGCAGATGTTATCTCAGAATCATTCTACCATATCTTTCAAAAACCCTAAACCACCAGCAGATGGCAGTCCAATCTCTTCTTGAAAGCTTCCAGTGATGAAGCTCCCACAACATCTGAAGGCAAGCTGTTCCATCTGTTGATTGCTTTCACTACCAGAAAATTTCTCCTTATTTCTAGGTTGAATCTTTCCTTGATCAGTTTCTATCCATTATTCCTTGTCTGGCCTTCAGGTGCTTTGGAAAATAGCTTGACTCTGTCCTCTCTGTGGAAGTCCCTCAAATATTGGAACACTGCTATCATGTCTCCCCTGATCCTTCTCTTCACTCGATTAGCCATGTCTTGTTCCTGCAACCATTCATCATATGTTATAGCCTTTAGTCCCCTAAATATCTTGATTGCTCTTCTCTGCATTCTTTCTAGAGTCTCAATATCTTTTTTATTGTGTGGTGATCAAAACAGGATGCAGTATGCTAGGTGTGGTCTTACTAAGGCTTTATGGAGGGGTATTAGTACCTCCCTTGATCTTGATTGTATTCAATGGAATTTAGGATTGCTTTGGTTTTTTTGGCTGCCACCAAACACTATTGGCTCATATTTAATTGGTTGTCCACTAAGACTCCAAGATCCCTCTCACAGTTATTGCTATTAATCCTGGTTTCACCCAGCCTATATGTGTACTTTTTTTTCTTGCCTAAATGTAAGATTTTACTTTTCTCTACATTGAATTTCATTTTGTTAGATAGGGCCCATCTGGATCCTGAGCTTGTCTTCTGGGGTGTTGGCTATTCCTGCCAGCTTAGTATCATCTGAAAATTTGATGAGTTCCCCTTCTATTCCCTCATCTAAGTTGTTTATGATGGTTTGTCAGCCAGTTACAAATCCATCTGATGGTGATGCTATTTATTCCACTTTTTTCTAGTTTACCAAAAAGGAATTGTGGTCTACTTTGTCGAATGCCTTGCTGGAGTCTAAGTATATTATGTCCACAGTATTTTGCTAGTCTACTAATTTAATCACTATATTGAAGAATGAAATAAAAATGGTTTGGCATGATCTGTTTTTAACAAATCCATGCTGACTTCTAGTTGTTACTTTACTCATTTCTAGATGTTGGCAGATCTGTTTTTTATCATCTTTTCCTGTGTCTTCCCAAATTGATGTTAGGCTGATTGGTCTATAGTTTCATGGGTCTGTTTTTTCCCCTTTTCTGAAGATGGGAACCACATCATCTCTTTTCCAGTCCTCCGGTAGCTCCCCGATGGGTTTGTAATTGACTGATGAACTGTACTCAACGTGTAGTCCTTAATGGCACTATATCTACATGGAGGGAAGTAAGCAGTGGGGTAGCACAAGGTTCTGTCTTAGGCCCAGTACTCTTCAATATCTTTATAAATGACTAAGATGAGGGAATAGAAGGGGAATTCATCAAATTTGCAGATGACACTAAGCTTGCAGGAATAGCCAATATCCTAGAAGACAAACTCAGGATTTCAAAAGATCTTGACAGACTTTAACAACAACATGAAATTTAATGTGGAGAAAAGCAAGGTGTTACACCTAGCCAGGAAAAACCAAAGTTACAAGTTAAAAAAAATCTAGTACAATTCTTGGTTGTATAAATAGAGGCATAGAATCAAAGTCACACGAAGTATTAGTATCCCTTTATAAAGCCTTAGTAAGGCTACACCTGAAATACTGCAACCAATTTTGGTCACCACATTACAAAAAAGGTGTTGAGACTTTGGAAAAAGTTCAAAGAAGAGCAGCTAAGATAATTAAAGGCCTAGAAACTAAAACATATGAAGAACGGTTGCAGGATGTAGGTTTGGCTAGTCTAAAGAAAAGAAGGACTGGGGAGAGGGGGGGCATGATAGCAGTATTAGAGTATTTGAGAGGCTGCCACAAAGAGGGAGGGGGGTCATCTTATTTTACAAAATACCAGAGAGCAGGACAAGAAACAATGGATGGGAATTAATCAAGGAGAGAAGTAACCTGGAGTTAAGGTGAAACTTCCTAATAGTGAGGACAACTAACCAGTGGAACAGCTTTCCTTGAGAAGTTGTGGGCACTTCATCACTGGAGGTTTTAAAGAAGAGACTGGAGAGCCACTTGGCTGAAATGATACAAGGTCTCCTGTTTGAGTAAGGGGTTGGACTAGAAGACCTCCAAGGTCCCTTCCAGCTCTACTCTATTCAATTCAGTTAAAGTCTTGTCAAGAAAACTGCAAGGACTTGTCCAGATTTATATAAAGTCTCTGATAGATTATCAAAAGAGGATACCCCCTTCTCCTCATTTCCCAACAATTCTCCACTTTCCCCAGATAAATCCTTATCAAAACCTCCTACTTGGAACTTCTGTTCCTGGCTGATACTGCTAAGTTCAAATTCAGGGACCATCTTTCCCTCCATCCCACCTTTCACGTGTGGTAATTAAGGATTACAACCAAGGTGAATAACTACTCCAAGAAAGGGGGGGGGGAGGAGAGAGAGAGAGTTTAGTGCCAGTTCCACCACCTGCATCAGTTGCTTAAAATAGACTTGCAGATGCTGTACTCATATTCAGCTGTAGATACTGATGTACTATGGTATCTAAACACTCCATCTAAATACTGTTAAACAAGCAGTGTATCTAACTTTCTAGAACCATTGCATTTCATAGCATTAAATCATTATCTAGTTAGAACATCTATTTTTTCAAATAACCTTCAGTGGCATACACCAAGCATACTTTGTTGTTGTTGTTGTTGTTGTAGACAATGTGTTTATTAGTCCAGGGTTTCAGATTCTAAAAATTCTTGTTCTGTCAATGGCATGTGATACTTGCAGCCCCCAGACAGTGTCAGAGAAGCAAAGGGCCAAAAGGCAAGAATTCAGCTGGCTGAGGAAGAGGAGAGGCTAGGTTTTCTCCAGTATAACATCAAGGGACCTATTTGGTTTTATTGCCTTCTAATGAGAAATGGACACAGTAAAATCAAAGCTGATCCTTTTTCCTGAGGTGCCCTTGCCGGGGATACGTTTTGCTCACAGCAGGCAGCGCTTTGTCACAAAAAATAGTTCCCCCAATCCTATTCTGGAGAAAAGATCCTGTGAATGTTTCTTTCACACTGTGCCCACCAGAGGGCATTTCAGACTTCTCAAAGGAACAGTTCAAGGAACAGTGATGGAGGTGACCTTAACCACTTCTGTGCCTGTGTATATTGTCAAACCTGGCCTCTACCACCCGAACTGATACAAATGGGGGTTGAGGCAGGGCACGGGAAGGGAACTGGGTGGTACATTACTGGAAAAACCTCAAAACTGACCCCTCCACCCTCCCATCTTTCTGTCTGTTCTGTCACCTAGCAGCCACTTCATACCACAGTGTACGCCACCGCATAGGCGCTGAGGGCAGCATCCTTGGAGGGGAACGCCTTACAGGCTGCAGTGACCAGGAGAGGATTGCCAGTGCAGGCTGCTTTGTCTGTGACGTAAATAGTGCCTGGGGGTGGTTGGCAGCCCAGCACAGTGTAGTTTGGTTGGCACACGGACAGGAAATGTGGAGTCTGGTTGCCGGTCACCACTTGGCCTGCATTGGCAAAGATGGTGGTAGTGAAGAGGCCGAAGGAATAAACACCTATGAAAGGGAAAGGAAAAGGACAGGAATGAGGAGGAGGAGCAGAGCCTGGGGACTCAGCTGGGTCTAGGTAGGAGGGCATTCTCCTCTTACCCAGGAAGCGAATCATGCGGCGCAAAAGGGGATTGAAATAACAGCACTCGCCCGAGATGATGGTTTTCTCCTTATGCCTTGTGGGTTGGAAGAAGAAGGCAGCCAGTTCTCCAACAAGTATCTGAGGTGAGAGAGAGAGAAGCAGAAAGAGAAATTGTACTTCCTCTTTAATAGCAGTTGTTTAAAGTAAGCTAAGTGAGGAAAAGGCTGGCCAAGGAATTTGCAAAAGGGCTGGAGGATTCCTTCAAGATTCCTTATGTTTCCTCTCATCCTACCACATACATCCCTGCGACCAATTCGCTCTCACAGGGAGGGACTTCTCCTGGTGCCGTCCACCAGGCAATGCCAACGGGCGACACCGAGGAGTAGGGCCTTCTCTGTGATGGGCCCAACCCTCTGGAATGACCTCCCCCCTGACATTAGAACCACCACCGACTTCCGCTCCTTCCGACAAAAACTGAAGACTCACCTGTTTCAATTAGCTGGCCTGACACACTCATAACTTTTACCTCCTGGCAGATATATTTTAACTAGTATTTTAGGGGAACTATTTTAAATTTAACTTTTGGGGTATTTTTATGGGTTTTTAAAGATTATATTTTAAGTACTTTACTTTGATGTACAGTTCTTTTAACCTCCTCTAAGTCTTTAACTATTTATGTATTTTTATGTATTGACTGTACACCGCCCTGAGTCCCTTTTTGGGAGAGGGGGTGGTCTATAAGTGCGAATAAAGTAAAGTAAGTAAAGTAATAAGTGTAGTATTGCTAAGACTTAGCATGGGGGGGGAGGGGATGTTTGAGAGGAAGTGACACTATTTTCTAGCCTCCAAAGGTACAAGAGAGGCCAGCCCAAGTCAAGGGATAAACGGACTATGCATTTCCATGAAGATAAATATAGACACTCTCCCCCCCCCCCCCCCGCCTACATCTATAACTTAGATAAGTTCTAAGTTAGAGATGAGTTTTGTAACCTACATTCAGGAAGTGCTGGCAAAGCAGATTGAAAAGCATTTTCATAGATCAGAATAGAAATACATGTTTTTACATGACTTTTGAAAAGCATTATATAGATAGTATTTGTAGCAGTTCAGAGCACAATACGACTACATCAGTAGGAATTTATTGCAAAGCAAATCATAATTTTGCTTCTATTTTCTCTTTGGTCACTAAGGTATTCCCAAGTGCTAATGAAATAAAAGCAGCACAGCAATGCCCAGTGTGCAGAAAGGGCTGTTGGAACAAGTATGGCTCAGGCAAGGGGCAGAGAAAGCAGCTGCAGTAGAGAAAAGTCCATACGATGGACTAAAGTCACCTAGGGAAGCAAAGTGATGCAATGAGGACCACGTTAAAAAAGGGGGAGAGTGCTCCTGTCACATCCGCCTTCTTCAGCTTAGCACTTTGCTGGCATTCTGCCATAAATTGTTGGTGGGGGGAGGGGAAAGTGGAAACAGGCAATTGGCATGTAGAAGGTAGAGAAGATCCAAAGGGGTGGTGGTGGTGGTGACAGCTTTAGAAGAAGCCAAAAGTGTGAGAACTAGCCTGTTCCAGTTTTCAAGTCAATGGAGCCTGGGGAAGGAATGTGAATTGCACCAGGTGGCACCAAACATCGGAGCAGTTCCCAAAATACCTATACAGAACAACATGAGGTGATGATGAACCAGGCACATAGGAAGGGCTGGGGAGAAGGGAAAACTTTGTAATGCTTTTTGCAGAAACTCCAGTTCTAGCCTGCTTTCGCTGCAATCACTAATTCTTAGTAAAAGAACCTATCACTTCGAGGGTCGAGGGTCTTCCTTTCCAAGGGACCTAGCTGGGGCAAGCTTGACTGGAGTAATAACAGCTGAAGTGCAATAGGGTCTCTTTTGTGAAGCTGGGCTCAGACATCCTTATTGGAGTTTCTGGTCATTTTTTCCCTACACAGGAAAAGGATGTTGGGGAATTAAAAGCAGCTATGTTGCACATCATACTGGTGAAGATATTGGATGGGAGAGACCGATGTTCAGTTATATGTTGAATTATCTGAATTAACACTGCTCTTAATACATCTTGTTTTATGAGAATAAATGGGGAGAGAATTGTGTGCTTTTTCCTGAGCAGTTTGGAGGAAAAGCCAGGTAAAAGTGTAACAATTAACACATTACAGAAACAAATTTGGGTTGGTGCATGTGAAAATACCTATATGAGAGGGAAAGCCAATGAAAGCATCTGAGCAGACAGAATATGTGAATATAATAATTCAGATGATTCTAATGGACGTGTGTGTTGTGAACCCTCAAATACATCCTCACTCCATTTCCCAACAGAGCTTCAAATATGACTGGATGCCCTCGTACTTCTCCCCTTCTCAAGGAAATTAATACCACCACAGTGGAGGCCATATGTATGTCATCATTGCCAAAGTACCCCAAGATCCATTAACCGGCCTTTCTTCTTCAGGGGTTCTCTCTCCTCCCAAATCCCTTGTGGATCTCTTACCGTGACAGTGGGAACAGCAGTAACAAGAGAGTAGACCAGGACTGGAGGTGCTTGGCTACTGTCCTCTGGCCCAGGATAGGGTTTGGCCAAAGTGTTGTCATAGCAGAAGAATCCTTGAAAGTGCACTGGAAAAGTGTCTGAATACTCAAAGTGGTAAGCCAGCACCACTGTGCCAGCCATGATCCCCAGCTGGAAAAAAACCAGGATGGCACATCAGACACCACTAATAGAATGGGAGGCAAGATCTTTCAGATCTCTGGAATCACAGGTCGTTGCCACCTGACCATTACAGCATGCAAATTTCTATGCATCCTTTCTTATTCAGATACCAGGTTGAGGAATAGGAGAGGAACCCAGCTTCCTGGACTAAAATAAGGCTATTGTATTCCTATGTCCCTCCATTCCTGATTTCTTCCCACTTTTCCCAGACATTCCCCTTTTTGCAATTCATAGCTCATAAATGATCCCAGGCCAACGTTCAGGGACTGAGCCCAGAGGAAGCAAGCTAAATGCAGGCTTCCATTAGACAGGGGAGACGTTTCAGATATATGTCTCTTTTCTTCTGTCCATCCACTTTACAGGAATCATCTGAAGGCTCTTCATGGGATCAAAATAAATCTATTTTGCATCTATAAACAATTGCCATGTCCCATTTCCTCATTTTAAAAAAATATGTCATGAAAATATCTGAAAATAAGTAGATGTATTTTCCAAATGGCTAGCCATCAACAAACATTTGAAGACCTTTCTAGGTTTGCTGAAAACATACACAAGAAATTTCGAAAACAGTTCTATTTCAGGAGAAGGTATTCAGATTTGCACCCTTGTTTGTAAGTAGCTATAGCCCTAGAACAGTAGACTAACTAAATTCTTGACTAACATATTATAGAGCTGAAGTGTTCTAGGCCACTAAAAGAAAGGAGGGACACTCTAGTAAAACTATGAGATATTGACTGCAAACAGCCAGATGATTAGATGGTGTGAAACAGTTAGGAATCCCAATATACTCCCCTCTCACAATGACACAGGTTCTTCTAATTGTAATCTGTTAATGCTGGTCATCCTGTTTACAATGGCCTCCATATGTGGAATATGGAGTACTGAAGACTAGTCATCTACCAAGAAGAGCAGGGCTGGCCTATATACAGAGGCCACCCAAGCAATGCTGTGAATTACCCAAGCAGCTTTTCTTGTAATATAGCAGATGCATTGGGCAACTTTGCTTTAAGTTCTACTGGGCAGCTTCCAGGAACACTTGCAAAATGACTTTTGGTTCCAAGTCTTGAAAGAACAATCCCTGCAAAATGCAAACTCTGTATCCCAGTACTACTCTTATAACCCTAAACTGAACTGGCTGCAGCATTTGAGTGTGGACAACTCCTTCCTAGTACTGTGAGAATGGCAGCGTGTCTGTGCATGAGAGAGAGGAGAGAAGGAGAGGGGGGGAGGGAAGGAGAAAAGGAGGAGGGAGAGAGGAAGAAGAAGAAAGAGAGAGAGAAGAGAGAGAGAGAGAGAGAAAGAAGGAAAGAAAGAAAGAAAGAAAGAAAAGAAAAGAAAAGAAAAGAAAAGAAAAGACTGGGAACTTGTTGGTCAAATTCCCTGGTTTTCTTACCTCCACAAACACAAAACAAGGTATAATGCTTATGCTTCTTTTAAGCTCCTGCTTTCCACCAGCCATAGCAATTAGGCCTGGATACTTCTGCAAGAAAGATGATGATTTATAGAGGAGGGGAAATCATTCCAAGGAAACCCCAAGAAGAAATTGTGTTCTATTTTAGGCAAGCATAACTTTTCCCTACAGGATTCCCCCCCCCCCCCCCCCCAATATTTCCAAACACTCATAACATCATATTTTAAGACAGGTGTGTTCAAACTGGATTGTGTCCTGAGCCCCCTAAAACAATAAGTGAACATATGTGCTCTCTTAAGAATTATTTCCCTAGGATTAAGCTGGGGCAACAAATAAATACCATGGCTTATTTTTAATGATTACATTTTAATCTAAATATCAGAGGAGTTTGTTGTTACAGTACTGCTTTGCTCGCTTTGGCCTTTGACAGGAAAATAAGCAGCAAAAACCACAGAACATTTTACAGAGCTAACATAGTGCCTCCAAATGCCTGTTCGCATTTTTAAAAAATGTGGCTCCAAATTGTTTGTGAGATTCTTCTCCTTCCCCCAGAAGTCCTACAGTTTGAGAATAGTTGCTTTAAGGTCAAGCAACAACTTTGATATTCTATATGAAAACCAAAGCATCTCCTCTTTTGGAGTCCAGGTGCTCAGGTTTAGCAAAGTCACCCTACCTTGTCAAGTAGTTTGTGTAAAGTATCAAGTCGTACTAACAATTCAAGGAGGATACGGCATCTACAAAAGAACAAAATGATAATGCCCGTTAGTTTGGGTTTTTTTTAAAATGGTGATATACAATACAGGTAGTTTTCAACTGAGCCCCAAATTTCTGTTGCTAACTGAAACATTTGTTAAGTCAATTTTGCCCCATGTTACAATCTTTCCTATCACATTAGTTTAGTGCAGTGGTGGGCAACCTTTTTTTTCAACTGAGCCAAATCTCGCCAAAACCACGATTGAAATTTATTTTGAGAGCCACATTTTTAAAACCGAAAATACATAGGATGGTACACTGTTTTTAGTTTCAATAAACTCTGGCATTTGAAGCACGCAAGTCTTAAAGCTGTCAAGTTACAAGATCCTTGCACCCCTAACCCTTTAGAAAAAAAAACCAGGGGTCTTCAAACCTGACAGCTTGAAGACTTGTGGACTTCAACTCCCAGAATTCTGAGAATTGAAGTCTACCAAGGGCATCAATCATATTAGCCCAGGGATCTGCAAAATTGGCTCTTAAGACTGGTGGACTTCAATTCCCAGAATTCTGAGAATTGAAGTCCACCAGTCTTAAAACAGCCAACTTTGCAGACCCCTGTGTTAGCCCAAAGCCTGGTGCTGGGCCTTGCTCCCCCATTGGTGGAGCCCCAAGAAGCGAGGAGGGAGAAAAAGAGAAGGAGGCCAAGGAGCTTCCCCCCCGCCCCCCCAGCAAAATTCTAACCGGGGAGCCGGGCAGTAGCAAATTAGCCAATCATGCGAGGAAAGCGAGGTCTGACCGGGTGGGCAGCGAAACTCCAGGGCTCTCTGTTCTAATTCCCCGTGAAAACTGTTGCCTCTGAAGCGTTTGCTCTACTGTTTGAACCTTTAAGCATCCCTTTCCCTTTTTTCTTTTCAACCCACAATGATTAGGGAGGATCCTGAAGTCGGGCGGAATTAGAACAGAGAGCCCTGGAGTTTCGCTGCCCACCCGGTCAGACCTCGCTTTCCTCGCATGATTGGCTAATTTGCTACTGCCCGGCTCCCCGGTTAGATTTTTGCTGGTCCCCGCCCGACTTCAGGATCCTCCCTAATCATTGTGGGTCGAAAAGAAAAAAGGGAAAGGGGCGCTTGTTTTGAAGTGCCCAAGAGGAGGGAGGGGAGCGGACGCTTCAAAACAAGCGCCCCTTTCCCTTTTTTCTTTTCGATCCACAATGATTAGGGAGGATAATAATCCGGCACACAGAAGAGCCGCATTAAAATGTGTAAAGAGCCGCTTGTGGCTCGCGAGCCGCGGCTTGCCGACCACTGGTTTAGTGAATCATTGCAATTGTTAATTTAGTAACACAGTTGTTAAGTGAATCTGGCTTCCCCATTGACTTTGCTTGTCAGAAGTTTGCAAAAGGTGATCACATGATCCTGGGACACTGCAACCCTCGTGTGTGTGTGTGTGTGTGTGTGTGTGTGTGTGTGAAATAGATCTATTTCAAGCTATTTACACAAATATAAAAAGGCAACATTAAAAATAAAAATATGGTTTTCTGCCTGGATGGTTTTCTGTAATGAGCCGAATGACAGAAAGAGGGAGTAGTGAGCTCCCTCCCATATTTGGGCATACCAGGGGTTGTAACACAAATACATATGTGTGTGTGTGTGTGTGTGTATTTGTGCTGATAAATAAATAAAGGGGGACTAGTATAGATCTATTTCAAGCTATTTAGCTCTCATCAGCTAGCCATACCCTTACTGGGATTCGAACCAGGGCTGTATTACATATTAGGCGTATTAGCCACTAAGCCACTAAGCCACGTATTAGCCACTAAGCCACAGGCTCTCCTCCTTATCAGCTGAGCCAGGGAAATAGGTATGTATTTGTGTTACAACCCCTGGTATGCCCAAATATATATATATGCGTAAGTTAATTGTCAAGCTTCTGAATTTCAATCACATGACTATAGAGAGGCTGCAATGGTTGTAAGTGAAAAATGATCATAAGTCACTTTTTTCAGTGTTGTTGTAACTTCGAACAATCATTAAACAAACTGCTGTAAGTTGGAGACTACCTGTAAAATTGGGAAAAATGAATATTTTAAAATACTTTTTTTGAAAAAGCAATACATAGACTATTTTTTTTAAGCTACCTTCCTGCCTTCAAATTTCTACTTCTCCTAAAATTATATTGTAGAAACCTTGTGCACCTATTATTGTGAGCATGGATCAATGCAGGGATTTCTTCTGAATGAATGTGCATTTTAATATCTAATATACAAAACTAAACCATAAAGGTTCTAGGAACCAGCTAGCCAGCCAGCCTCTGATTCTGAGGAGTCAGGGGAAAAAACAAATTAAAATAAGTATTTTAAACTTCTCTCTCTGAGGGAATATGCAGATTTCAGGGTAAGACAATTTTTGTGAATTAATGGAATCAAAGCAGGATTCAGCTCAAGAATTTGGTGAGTATCTTATAGTTCACAGCAGACAACAGACATTTTGCAGTCTATAGAAAGAACTGAGCAAACTTTCATCATGGCTGAGAATTTGAACTCCTAAGGAAATCTAAGAGGAACTTTTATAAGAGGAACTTTTGCTACAGGACTTTTGAATATGTTTAAGTTCTAGCTGCAAAAGGGACCCCAGAAAAAATACTATCACCATAGACACATTGACCAAATCTATCATAAATAGAAAGCTGGGTGTTGTCCCATTGGTGGTCACTGCAGTAGCTTCCCATTCTTCAGACCAGATTTATTCAGACTGGAATAAATCTACTAGACTCAGTTGTCTAGCCAAATCCGTAAAGGATTGTGTTGCATATTCACTTAAGATTGTGGTCTTGTTATAAAACACAAGCATCTCTAGGAATCCAGAAGCTCCAACTGTTTTTCCTGCCAGCAGGAGTATGTTTTAATGCAAATTTCATCATAGTAAGATGTTACATAATCACTGATCCAACCATGTTAAGCATATTAATTAAAAATAAATACTGTGAATATTTGCTCATATTCAAGTAGCAGAAATAAACATTGAATTTTACAGTCAATTTGTAGAGAAATAAATTAGTTATGCTTTTTTTTTTTACAAATGTCAGCGCAATAGAAATAATACTGCTTTATCTTCATATATAATAAGAAAAAAGATATGTCTTTACTTAGTCATATTCCCCCACTGTTTCTCCTAATCTCTGCTCCTTTCTTACTTCTCCTTGTAGCACATCCCTCTCTGGCCAAAGAACTGGAAAATTTGAATGCCCTACTTAGAAAGAAGCATGCAAATTCAACTTCAAACAACATTAGTACATGTTAATACTGTATTTTGTATTCTTCTATTAGAAATCCAGCTCATCCGAAATCGAGTCCCCATAAATGCAACAAGGGTTCAAAACTCTCTTCCCTCAGTACAGAGGAGGGTTGAGAGCTGACTGCTCCCCCCCCCCCACCTCCTCTTTGCATGATTGCCACTTTTTCCAGCACAGATTGGAGCCCTACAAGACAGAATCATGCTGCTCATGGGGCTAGTGCAACTTCTCTAGCCCTGTAACCAGTGTTGTCAAAATCCAGCTGCAAGATCTATGGGCTGCCTGCCTCCTTTGGCAAGTGACCCACATCCATGGCAACTCATCAACCCCCTGAGCCCAGCTGAAGTAAAGTGGTACCCTCTGTCTCTGTGGCTTCACCAATGGCATCAGTGACCATTTTGCTGCAAATAGCAATCAGGACAGCAAGAGTGTGTACATGTGTAGGTATGCGTGTGCGGTGAATTGATACATTCAGCATTCTAAGAGTGTAGCTTAGCAACACAGTCTTTTAAAACATGTACGAGAGCATGCACACACACACACACACACACACACACACACACACACTACTGCAGTTGTCAAAACTGCAATAATGCTAGTATGAATAGGCAATGGAGAAGCAGCAATGAAGAGCCCAGACAGATATTGCAAGCTACCAGGAAAATCCCCCCCACAGCCCAGCCATTACATCTCTCACCTTCTGTCTGTAGGAGTGGCTTTTTAGGCAGCAGCCATGGCTTCCTTGGCCCACCTCAGCTCTTGTCTCCTCCTCTTTCTCTTCAGAAGGCAATTTTAACAGCCTGCCAGACGGAGCAAGGAATCCACGCTGATCACGCCAATATCGTAATTAGACCCTGGGTTGCTGGATGAAACGTTATTTTGCATTAGCAGCTGGAATGAGGGAGGGAGAGAGCGCGAGGGGAGTGCAACACATACATATGAATGCACATACGCACGGGCACACACACACACAAAGGGAGGAGATAGAGGGAAGGAGAATGCTTCAAGAGGGGATATTCAATGAAATGCTGGCTGTGTCTCTTCTGGTCAGATGAGTGAGAGTTACACAATCAAGAAGGCTCAGCTAAAATCAGTAAATCAAAGCTTTCACTTCCAATTCTCAAGAAGCCAGCTTTGTTGTTGCTTGTTTGAATTGAGCTTCCCTGCAATTCACTGGTCTCATATTTCTACCAATGATTAGTACTACAGGAAAAACGAAGCACTAACAATCCAAATTTGTTGCCTAACATGCTTTAACAACAATTATTGAGTGCACACATTTCAAACTCACAGTCAATTTATACAGAAAAAAAGGAATTACTAGTTACAGAAAATGTAACTCAGAGTTAACACTAACTTATTGAAATAATTGTAAGAAGAAAGACATTTGGCTTGCATTTTACTGTCAATTTTATTAGGAAAGATCTTTTATAAAATTGCTTGAAAGATCCTTGCGGAATTTCAAACATCTGGATTTCCCTCTATGTACTTTTGCGACAAGAAAAGCAAGAGTTTGGATGCTTTGTTGCAGAAGGAAATGGAAATATGGTGATTGTACTGTCAACAACACCAATAGCTTATGACATTTAAAAGCCATCCTTTACATCTGGGGAGAGCAAGTGATGGTCCCTGAGCCTGCTTTTTGTGGCCCTCAAACCCCCCTGAACCTCCCTCAAAGGGGAAATTCATGAATACTGCAGCACAAGCCTTAAAAAAGCAAAAACAATAGCAGACTTTTATGCCATCCCTTTGTAAACTGCCCTCTGAGCAGTTTACAAAGTCAGTATATTCCCCCCAACAATCTGGGTACAACCTTCAAACATAATTCAGTTTGATACTCAGAAATTTCCTCCACTGCCCATGTGAGGCATCCTGTTCACTCTGCAGCCTCCCAGTCCCCACCCACCAGTGGGATCGGGCGAACCAGTTGGTCAATGGACCCGGAAGTAAGTTCCTGCCCCGGCTCTGTCACTCACTCGCTCGCCCCCACCCATCCAGAAGCAGCTCCATTGCTCGCTCCCCCTGCACGTTTGCACTATCCTAGCCCCGCCCACTACTCACTGATTGGCTACCTCACCAATCGCCCCGTCCACCTCTAAGAACCCTATCCAAACCCACTTACCTTTTTTCCTGTTTGGCTCTCTATTGCTGCCTGCCGACTCCGAGGAGGTACGTAAGCTGCAACTAAGTAAGTAAGGAGGTAAGTAAGCTGCAACTAAGCGTGGGGTGGGGGGGCTGCTGTGGCCCTGCACTATAAGTGAGTCCAGTGACCTTTTGCGGCCTTGCAAGGATCCCAGGCTCGCTTATAGCGCAGGGCTGCCAGAAATCGCAGGGGTGGGGACGGCAGCGGGAGCTTACGCGGTGCAGCTGGCCCAAGTTCGGGGACCTTGCAAGGCCTCACCATTTTTTGCCTCAGGGCGTGCTGCAAGAGAGAGGGAGTAAAGACCTTTTCCGGATTGTTGGTGGTGGAGGTGCGGGCCCATGCTCATTAAAGCAAGTCCGGGGAAGTCCTTTGCACCAGCTGGAAAACTCCCCCCCTCTTGCAGCATGCTCCGATGCAAAAAAATGGTGAGATCGGTGCACTTGGGGTGCTGCTGTGATGTCCAGGGAGGCTAAACCAAGCCACGCGCCTCTCTGCAAGAACCTTCGCGCCTCTCTGCAAGAACGGAGCACCAAGAACCTTCACACTCTTCTCTGCGTTCTCCTCGGCTCCTCATGATGGCAATACACATCCAGAAGCAGTGGGAAATGGAAACCCTAGCCCCAAAATCCGGCACCTGCTTGGATCACGAAAGGTTGCTCGGGGTCAGGATGCTTCAGCACCGGCTCCTTTGCAAACATTTCTTTTAGTGTCTTGAATGCCTTTTGGCAGGTTAGGTCCCACTGTAGAGGTTGTCCTGGCCTCCCTGTCTTTAAGAGGTCTGTCATGGGTTTAGCAATCTTCCCAAAGGAGGGGATGAATTAACTATAGTAGTTTGTGAACCCTAGGAAGCTTTGTAGATTCTGCGGGTGCAAGGGGGTTGCCAGCCTAGAACGGCTTGTACTTTGGCTAGGTCCATCTCTATTCCGTCATTTGACACTCAGTAGCCCAGGTAGTCTAACCGTGCATGGTGGAATTCACATTTTGATAGCCTGACGTACAGGTTGGCTGCCAGAAGTTTTTCCAGTACCTGTCAGACCAGGGTAGGTGGTCATTCATGGTCTCTGTGTAGATGAGGATGTCATTCAGGTAGACGAGGACTCCTTGTAGTGGTGCTCATGCAGCACCTCATTTATTAACTGCATGAACACCGCTGGGGGTCCCTGCAGTCCAAAAGGCATCACTTTGAATTGGAAGCTCCCTAGGGGGCAGTTGAATGCTGTTTTCCACTCATCTCCTTCCCTGATCCGTATTCGGTAGTATCTGAGGTCTAGTTTGGTGAAGACTTTTCCCTTGGGCAGGTGAAATAGCATGTCCTTCATGAGAGGGAGGGGGTATAGGTTGTGTACGCACACTGTATTGATTCCTCTAAAGTCCACACAAAGTGTCATAGTTCCATCTTTTTTTTTTCTTTGAAGAGAATTGGCACCACAACCTGTGGCTTGGCTAGCTCGATAAACCCTTGGGTTAGGTTTTTGTATATGTATTTGCACATTTCTTGCATTTCCCAGGGCATCATGGCGTACAGTTTGAGTTTGGGTAGTTTTGCCCCGGGGATGATTTTGATGGCACAATCTGCCTTATAGTTGGGGGGGGGGGCAGAATGTTGCACTCTGTCTCGCTGAATACTTCTGCGAGGTCCTGATATTCCCCTGGGATCTGTTCGGTCTCTGGGGTTTCATCGGATGTGGCTCCCAGATGTTCTGTTTGAGTGATGTTTCTGCTTGCTGGTGTGGAAGGGATTGGGGGCCCTTTTCTATCCTAAGTCTGTGGCTACCCCCTTGTCACCAGATGGTCGGTCCCCACTTGTCTAGCCAGTAGAATCCCAGTAGGACTGCATCTATCATTTTGGGGGCTATTATGAATCAAACTACTTCCCAGTGATCTGCTAGCTCTAGTCTCACTGATTCGGTCAGGTGGGTGGCATAGGCTCCCCCCATTGACCTGTTCAAACTGGATTGGCTGGGCCAGGCTTTTTGCTTTGATCCCGTTTCAGGACTGTGGTCAGGTTGATCAAGCAACTAGAGCAGCCTGAGTCTATTAGGGCTTGAAAATCACCTGGCTTCCTGTTTTGGGGGCTGTGAGGCATATTGAAAAAAGGAAAGAGTGAATTGGTCCTCTCACCATTGGGTCATTTTCACCCTCATCGTCACTGTCATAGGATTCTGGTGACTGGTTGTTGTTGCCTGGGGTCCCCCCCCCCTTCGTCTTGATGGGAAAGGACCTCTGCAGCCTGGAGGGCCTTCTGGGATGTGTGGGTGGCCCACTTGTGACCCTGTTCCAGTCGTGCCCTGGATGGTGGCTCTGGCCTTGACGTTGGGGTTGGGGTCTTGCACGCAGATATCATGTGGCCCACCCCCTGCATCTGTAGCATTTCAGTGGACTTTGAGGGGGGCTGGTTTTGGGGCTTGCTGTGTTGCTGTGGGTCCCCATCAGCCAGGCGATTTCAGGTCGAATTGACCTCTCTCTTTCCGGTGGCTTTCTCATGTCTTTAGCGCACAATCCGCCGCCGACTTTTATTGCTACTTGGAACCACTCAGAGAGTTGGTTTGGGATATCACAGTAGGCAGTTACTTGGGCAATCCACTGGTGTAGACTTGTTCTGAAAAAGTACACCAACAGACACTCTGGTAAAGGGGGTAGCGTTCCAATGACTCTCCTGAATTTGCAGTTATGCTTTTTGATGGGGCGGCCCCTCTGCTTTAGGTTGCTGAGCTCATCTTCCTCATGCAGGTCCTCCTCCACCTCCTCAAATCTGGCCTCTAGCAGTCATAGTAAGTCATCTACGCCTTGCAGTTGGGGGGCTCTCCTCTTATGGAGGGCTGATAGCCATTCCTTTGCTTCTCCCTCTAGTCCCTCTGCAATAGTATTCACTATGGGTCTGGGGGATGAGTGGAGGTGTCCATAGCGTTCTAGGTGGATCTCAGCCGAGTCAAGGAATAGGGATAACTGGTTTGAGTCCCCATCAAACTTTCCTCTGAACCAGGCCGGTTCAATCAGCAACAGCCCTTCCCTCCTCCTGTCAGCCTCTGTATGCTTGTGTTTGATATGTCTGAAGATACTCCTCAGTTCTAGTTCAGAGGGAGGAGATTGTCTGCCCTGGGCAGCTTGCCTGCCACGTGGGAGAGGCACTGGTTTCATCTTCCTTTTATGGGTGGAGAAGGGTGGCTCCGTTCCCGTCTGCTTCTTGTCACCTCAAGAGGATCCACTGGTCCTCTCCTCTCTTTTGACCTGCATAATGGCCTTTCTTGATGGAGGGTGGCCCAGTCAAATTCCTCCCTCCGTTGCTGTATGGAACTTCCCAAGGGCTCCATTGGGTTGATTCCAGTTCAGCATCCACTCCAGTTTTCCCAGTTCACCCAGGGCCTTTCCCTATTTCTGGGCATAGGGGTGGGGTGGGGGGCTCAGCTTTAGCTGTTTTAGGGGTTGAATGCTCATCTCCTCTTGCTTCGCCCATCTCAGCTTTGATATCTGAGGTCAGACTGCACTCCGGCTGCAATCAGGCTCTCTTCAGATAGCTGGCCTTTTGCCATTCCTCTTGGATCGCCCTGCAGGAGGGGGGCTCTGACTTTGCAGAAACGAAGCAGGTGCATGTGCAGCAGCCCCGGAATGTCCGCTTTCCCTCCTGCAGCATTGCCGCTGCCCCTCTCAGACCCAGCGCAGCATCTACGTTTCCACCAAGGGCTGCCTGCCCACCCACTGGCCAGGCCGGGCTGGACACCGGCCTCAGAAGGCAAGCAGGCATGGGGGACCACGGGTAAGGCCATGTGGCAGGCAGGGAAGAATGGCAAGGCCACAGGGAAGGGAGTAGGCTGCTTGCTCCCTTCCCCACAGTCCTGCCATGCTTCCCTGCCTTCCATGCAGCCTTCCGCTTGCCTGCATTCACAAGCCGAAATGGTAGGAACCAATCTCTGGTCTGAAAGAAAATAAGCAAGCTTAGAGAACCCTCATTTCAATCCTGAGCTACAAATATGTCCTGTATCAATAGGATGTGTTCCAGAATTGAGATTCTTGTACACTTTCAAAGGAGTTAATGCAAAATTATTTACAATAGTATAGCTTATTATATTTTTACTTTTAATTAGGAACTTCCTAATTACTTTAACAGTTGAAAAATGGTGTACTGAAGTATGGTCTGTAAAGTTTATATATACAATAATTAATAAGAATAATAGCAGTAATAATTATGAATCTTGTAAATTATGAAAGCTATGAATTTTAAATTATGTTCTTAATTTAAATAAAAACACTACTTTAAAAATTTGTCATTTAAAAAGATTTCTTCCTAATTTTCAATTTTTCTTTAAAGAACCTCCTGTAAAATGGAATATTTTCCATTTACTTGGTGTTGGTTATATCTTCCTCGTACAATATAGAGGGGGGAATCATTGGTGTTCTATTTTTCATCTCTACTCTGTTGCTGCTATGTATCAAACAATATTAAAGCACCAATATACAAAATCCACTCCTTTGTCCGTGATAATTTCCTACAGTATTGTTTGCTCTGGGAAAGTTCTGTGTCATTTCATTATGATAATGGTAATAAATTATGAAAATGCCTTTTTCTGCCTGCTTTATACTGTTTTTTCCAGATAATTGCTCTTTGTACTGATCTTTAATAAATAAATGGGGGGTGGGGGTGTTATTAGCTGATTCAAATGGCACTTTCTCTAGGTGGGACTATATTGGGTGCCAAAGTAACAGGAATTGATTCCCAGTAATTTTCGGACACTGTGGACCAGGAAAGTAGTAGAAAAGTAATGTCTCTATAATCAAGGGAAGGAAGAAGGCAATCCTTGGGCTTGTGTGCTAAATGTGGGCATCAAAGATCATAAGTTTGGAGATGGCAGCAGTGGATGAGGGCATCTTCCAACATGGAAGGGCCACTCAAGAAGCCTTCCAAGACCAATGTAATCTGATGCAGGATACCTCAGGATCCTGGCATAAATTATTTTATTTCTATTCTTAGAATGTAAAATTTAGAAATGACAAAGTGGATGGCTAAATCTATATTATGCAGACATATCTTAGAACAGTGATGGCTAACCTTTTTTGGCTCCTGTGCCAAAAGTGGATGGAGCGCGGGGGGGGGGTGTCGTGCGTGGGAGTGCCACATCCATAATGCTATGCACATCATCCCCCGCTTTTGGTGCAGTTTTTTCACCCTCCCCAGGCTCCAGATACTTTCCAGGAGCCTGGGGAGGGTGAAAACAGCTCCCCCCCCCCCCCCGGAAGCCTCCGTATGGCAAAAAACAGACCTATGGGGAACCTGGAAGTTTGGGAATGGTGACTTCCGGTTTCTCCGTAGGGCCAATTTTCGACCTCTGGGGCCTTCAACAAAAAACGCCCCTATGGACAAACCAGAAGTCACTTTTTCGTACTCCGGAGGGCGAAAAACGGTGTCAAAAGAAGGCCGAGGCCAACTGGACAGTGTGCGCATGCGCACTGGAGCTGCCAGGGCAATGCCTTGCGTGCCCTAACAAATGGCTCTGTATGCCACCTGTGGCACATGTGCCATAGGTTCGCCATCACAGTCTTAGAAGAAAGAATTGCTTATTAGTTTTGTTTCTTTTCTGGAACTTTAATGACCTGCTTGATCATTCAAGTCTAAAATTCACAACTTGCCTGAATAGAGGAAGCAACTATCAACACTGAAGTGATCATGGATGAGGCCATCTTGGAGACTTCAGGACTGCCTCACAACAGAGGAAGGGGGAAATACATAAATGGGGATTGTAGCCAAAACAATAAAACTTTCTTGTGGGAACCTAAGGACATTCCCACAGACGGCTGACCAGAGGAAGGGTGAAGTAACCAAGCAACCAGCCAGCTCCTGGATTGGACAGCCTGATCAGTGACTTAGAGGGGGAAGGGGAAACATTTACTTTTAATTATGTGAAAGCTGTAGGAACTTTTAGAGTCGGCTTTTACCAGTTGAGCCAATATGATCTATCCAATAAAATTCTTCTTTGAGGAATCTGCCTGCCTCAGAGTTCTAATTTCTATAGGTAAATTATTTGGAACCAGAGGTGGGTTCCTGCCAGTTCTAAGCTCTTCTATAGAAGAGGTTCCACAAATCTACTGTGCTGTTTAGAACTGGTTCCAGCTCCCCCCCCCCCCCGTCCGTCCATCCGTCTGCACATCATCAAGATGAAGAGCGAGAGGAGGAATTCTGGGAGTTGAAGTCCACAAGTTTTAAAGCTGTCAAGTTTGAACACCCCTGGGGGGTTTTTTCCTAAAGGGTTAGGGGTGCAAGCGTCTTGTAACTTGACAGCTTTAAGACTTGCACACTTCAAATGCCAGAGTTTCTGAGCCAACATTTTGGTTGCTAAGCAAGAGCGTTGTTAAGTGAGTTTCACCACATTTTACAAGTTGGCCACTCCCACCCGGTCACATGGCCAGGAAGCCACTCTCGCAAAGCATGCCACACCTACAGAAGAGGTTCTAAACTTTTTTGAAACCCACCACTGTTTGGAACCCTGACAGCAACACTGTATTTAATAGATAAAGTGTAGAGTAGAAGTAAGCTGCAGATGAGAAACTGCAATTATAGGTTATTGGCTAGTCATTGTTATTGACTTGGTTACTATTTCCATCCCTTTGGTATCTCCAGGTGAAACCAGGAATGTTTCTGGACTGAAAACCTGAATATCCACTGCCTGTTATTTCAAGTAGGTAATATTAATCTGTCAGACCTGGAAGCCATCTTTTACATTGGGCCTTCAGGCCTGCCACATTTTCTACTGTGGGAAAATGGGAGAGGGGATTATATGGAGTATGGATGATATACAGTCAAAATAATATTCCTTTCTCCGAGAGTCAAGGACACCTTGCCCTGCAGCTGCGATGGTGTGACTGGGAGGCATATCCAATTTTGGATGGTGCTTGATTGGATCATATGAGGAACATATGGGTGCTGGGCAGGGACTTGAACTTTCATATGGGTGGGGGAAATCTGGAAACTTTCAGATTCGGGTTTTCCCAGATGTGCCAATATGACATCTCTAATAAAATGGAACTTTGAGGAAACTCAAGCCTCAGAGTCTTCTTTCATTGGGAGTGTTACTTGGACCCCTGAAATTAAAACTGTTATCAGGTCACCCAAAATCTGGGGTGTCGACCTGATCCCAGCTGACTCGAGGACTCAGGAAAAATGGAGGAAGACAAGAGAACCATGGAGGGAGCCACCAGAGATGGTTCAGTGATTTATGTCAAGACCATCTACTCCCCTTCCTAGGCCGTGGTGGAAGCTGAGGAAGCTGCAGAAAAAGAGCACCAGTGATGGTAAGTACAGCCATTCACCCCTTTACTATCAAAACTAACATAGTAGTACCAGAAGCTGGGTCCAAAGAGAAGTAGAAGCCGTCATAGACATGGGCTGCACTTGATGCCTTATTAGCCTCCCCAAAGTTGAACAGTTAGGGATACACATGAGACCCCAAGTACATCCCACCCGCTTCTAGCAGGTTGATGTGACACTAATTGGCCAGACCCCTGCCACATTAATCACTTAGCTCATCAGACTGGAGATGAGTCACCACCGAGAGCTCTTCCAGTTTCTCGTAGCTCTAGAAATGACTGAATCAGTTACATTAGGGCTTGCATGGTTGTACAAGTGGGGACCTGGGAGGATGGCTATAGGAAAATATAACCTGGGAGGATGGCTATGGGAAAATAGCCATTCTGGGAGGCTGGCTATAGGAAAATAAATATCGGCATTGGGCCACTGTCACCCATAAAACCAGACCATTACCAAGAAGCCATGACCCCTAGCAGCGGGTCCGAAGCTGCAGCCCCTGCTACTGAAGGACTACCTGGTAGCCAGCAATTGACAAAAGTATAGTTTGAGTTTGAGTTTATTCAATTTATAAACCGCCCCCTCTCCCCGCAGTATACCAGGACCTATTGGGGGGGTTTAGTGAAGAAGACTGGAACTTCCTCCCCGATTGTGCAATAGAGTCTGTGCTAGGGCATAAGCTACCCAAACCTAAGATGTACTCCATGACTCCTAAAGAAATGGAGGAATTGAGAAAATACATTGACATTAATCTACAGCCCGTGAAGTGCAAAGTAGCAGCCCCAGTACTCTTCAAAGGAAAAAAAGATGGGGAATGAGGCTTTGCATTGATTTTCATGGAATTAATGTTATATGCATGGAGAATACCTACCCCCTTCCCCTCATGAAGGACATGCTAAACCCCTTGTCCAAGGGCAAGGTGTTCACCAAATTAGACTTAAGAGAAGCCTACAACTGCATAAGAATTAGAGAGGAAAATGAATGGAAAACTACCTTCAACTGCCCGCTCGGTAGCTTCATGCCATTCGGCCTACAAGGAGCCCCCACAGTATTCATGCAGCTAATCAATGAAGTGTTGCATGAGCACCTATACCAGTGGTTCTCAACCTGTGGGTCGCGACCCCTTTGGGGGTCGAATGACCCTTTCACAGGGGTCGCCTAAGACCATCGGAAAACACATATTTTTGATGGTCTTAGGAACCGAGACACCAATTTTATGGTTGGGGGTCACCACAACATGATGAACTGTATTAAAGGGTCGCAGCATTGGGAAGGTTGAGAACCACTGACCTATACAAAGGTGTTCTCATTTACCTGGACAACATTCTCATATTCAGTGAAACCCTAAATCAGTGATGGCAAAACCATTTTCTGGGACATTTGCAGGCCATATTTCAGGTCGCTTTCACACCGTTTTTCGGCCATTTTCTGGCAATCTTTTAGCCATTTTCTGGCACTCTGGTGACTGCAAAGACTAGCTGGCTGGCACGCATGTGCGTGCCAGAAACCAGAAGAGCAGCTGACAATGACGTGCATGCCCACAGAGAGTGCTCTGTGTGCCATCTCTGCCACGCGTGCCATAGGTTCACCATCACGGCCCTAGATGAACATGTAAAGCTAGTATGGCAGGTATTGAAAAAACATCTCATCACCAAGCTTTACGCAAAGCTGTAAAAGTGTGAATTCCATAAAACTTCCCTAGATTAACTAGGCTACCAAATATCCAGCAGATGGGTGGAAATGGACCCAGGGAAAGTAAAAGCAATGTTTGACTGGCAGCCCCCATGCACTGGCAGACAACTGCAAAGCTTTCTGGGGTTTACCAACTTTTACAGAGAATTTATGCCGGCATTTGCAGAGGTCACCCTGTCCCTAACAGAACTGTTGAAGACAGGGTCTCCTCCAATGACGCAAAAACCAAACCAACCACTTGCTTGGACAATAGACTGTCAAAAAGCCTTCAAAAACTTTAAAAGACTATTTGCCCAGGAGCCGATCCTTCAGCACCCAGATCTAGAACAACAGTTCATCATCCAAGCAGATGCCAGTGGCAGCAGTACTTCTGCAAAAAGACCCAAAAGGACAACTCCTGCCTTGTGCCTATGTGCAGTGGTGGGTTGGGGAGGGGTTTGCCCCAGTACTGGTGTACCGGTGCCTGCTGGGAGCAACAGGCACCGTTCCAGTACGGTGCTTCAGAGGCCCACCCACCCACATTCCTGAGCTGTATTTGACACAACCGGGCCATTTGCGCATGCGCATGCAGCGTACGGCACTTGCGCGATGCTCTGCCGAGCAGCTGGAGTATCGCAGGCAGTGGGTGTGCATGCGGGCGCAGCAGCTGTGCACATGGTGTATGCCTGGCCCCATCACAGCATACCAGTTGCGACGGGATCTGGAACCCACCACTGTCTACATGTCCAAAAAACTCACCGACACCGAAAGAAGGTGGGCAATTTGGGAGAAAGAAGCCTACAGAGTCCGGTGGGTCCTCCTCTCATGGAGACATTTCCTAGAGGAGGGGGAAGTGCCTTTTGAGCTCTGGACTGATCACAAAAACCTTGAAGCTCTGAAACCCCCCAGGAAACTGTCTCCCAAACAAGTCCGCTGGGCGCAGTAGTTCAGGAGATTCAAATTCGAACTAAAGTACATCCTGGCAGGGGAAACCCTGTTAGCAGATGCCTTGTCAAGAAAACTGCCGCTTGACAGCCACCAGGAGGGAGTAGTCCATGCTATCATTCCTCCTGAACAACTAGCAGCACAAGTCACCACCAGAAGCCAAACCAGGCAGCCACCTGACCCCAGCCAGGACAAACTGACAACTGCGTTAAAAACTGCACTACCAGCCAACCCCTGGTTCACTGACAATAAAGCTGTCTTGACCATGAGGGATGGATTAGCATGGAAAGGGACCAAACTTTATGTCCCTGCGAGCTTTAGACTGGAGGTGTTACAGTGCATCCATGACTTGAGCCTAGCAGGACATTTTGGATTGCACCTCTCTAGGAGGCAATTTTGGTGGCCAAAGATGAAGGCAGATGTAGAAGATTATGTGAAGAGCTTTGCCACCTGCAAAAAATTGCAATGGATTTCATAGTTGAACTCCTAGAAAATGGGGGGAACACAATAATCTGGACAGTAATTCATTTGTTTTCCAAGCAAGCCCCCTTTACCCCTTGCTCCAGACTGCCTTTGACGAAAAAGCTAGCTAAACTGTTCATCAAACATATCTACCAACTACACAGAATATCTCGCTGAATTATCTCAGACTGAGGAATCCAGTTTACGGCCAAGTTCTGGAGGGAGTTCCTGAGGGCTATCAGATCCACAGAAGGACTTAGCTTGGCTTTTCATCAGAGTACGAATGGCATGGCAGAATGAGCAAACGCAATGGTGGAACAGTAGAATAACAGCGATGGCTTTTTGTCCTCATGTGCTGAAAGTGCACACATGAACGACAATACACCCGCACAGGCTCACACCCATAATACAATGTGTACCCCCGCATGTGCCCTGCTCCCCTGAGCATGTGCACATGACCCCATTTTTGGCCTAGCAAGCCTCCCTGAAGCCTCCTGGGATCAAAAACGGGGTGGGGGGGACAGGGGCGTGTGCCCCCCTCCACAGTCCCCCCATCCTCATGCATGTGTAGCTGTTACAGATGTTCTGTCGGCCTTGTATGCAGCTTTATTCCTCTCTAGTATTCATGAACAATAGAGAATTGTTCAGTGATGCATTTCCTGCCGCTCTAGGATTTACCTCTATCTGTTCCTGTGAGGCACTTCCTGTTCCTGTTGGATGTATATAGTTATATTCTTCATGGCTTGTATAGTGTTTTAACTGAATTTTGATTAAACCGCACATGATGCAGAGACCCCAAAATCAGCTGGCTGGTGAGAAGCATGCGTGCAAGCGTGGTGGAGCTCAGCTGGGGCGATGGCTCACATGCTGGCAGAGAGGCTTCCATGTGCCACCTGTGGCATGCATGTCATAGGTTTGCCATCACAGGTATATAAGATGCTATGTTGACTACCATCAAGAGAACTGGGTGGACCTATTGCCATTTGCAGAAGTGGCTTACAATAACGCCATGCATAGCAGCACAAGATTAACTGTTTTCCAAATTACCAGTGGCATGGAATTCGTCCCCATGCCTGAACTGCCCAGGGAGCCCCCCTCTTCAATGACTTTGACAGAGTGGATGGAGTCCCTGAGGAAAGGGTGAAAGGGTGAAAGAAAGCACTGGCAGACACTGCTGAGGAATATAAAAAGCTGGCAAGCAAACACTGTTCTCTTCAAACCCCCCCCCCTTCTTCTGAGTGGGAGACAAGGTTTTCCTATCAACCAAATACATATGATTGAGGCTGCCTAGTAAAAAAACTGGTACCTAAATTTCAAGTCCATTTCCAATAGTGAAAGTAATCAACCCAGTGACAGTTCATCTTATCCTCCCCCGCCTCCTAGAGAAAGTGTATCTATGTTTCACTGTAGCCTACCGAAACCAGCCCTTGGGTCTAGGTTAAGACCTCAGACCGAGTCACCCCCTCCACTTATAGTAGTGCTAGTACAAGGAGAAACCCATTATGAAGTGAAAAAAATCTTAGACTCTAGGTTATATAAGGTGTTTTTTTTTACAATATTTAGTCCATTCGAAAGGGTACCTTTGTCTGAAAGCTACATGGGTCAAAAGTTGGGATGTAAGGGCAGGTAGATTGGTTAAGCAATTCCATGATAATTATCTGGTTAGAATGCAGTATTGCAAGCTAACTGTGCATTCCACTGCCAGGAGTTCAAAGGACCTCTCCCCCTGGGGGGGAGTTGGATAGGTGTATGATTTTAACTCCCTGTGTTACTCTTGCTACAAGATATGCTTTTCTACCGGGGGGGGGGTGGTGGCCTATCAGACTTGGAAGCCATCTTTTACATTGGGCCTTCAGGCCTGCCACTTTTTCTACTGTGGGAAAATGGGAGAGGGAATTATATGGACTATGGGTGATACATAGCCAAAATAACATTTCTTTCTCAGAAAGTCAAGGTCATCTGACCCTGCAGCTGTGATGAGGTGACTGGGAGACATCTCCTGTTTTGGATGGTGCCTGATTGGATCATGTGAGGGGCATGTGGGTGCTGGGCAGGGACTTGAACTTTCATTTGGTTGGGTAAAACCTGGAAACTTTCAGATTCAGTTTTTCCTAGATGTGCCAATATAACATCTCTAATAAAATGGAACTTTGAGGAAACTCAAGCCTTGGAGTCTTCTTTCATTGGGGGTGTTACTTGGAACCCTGACAATTTATTCTAGATAGATCTATTATCCGACTTAATCTAAGGCAGCTTTCTATCACAGTGAGGACAAAAACAAGTCTCTTCCAAGCAGTTTGGTTTAATTTTATCTGCATTGTCAAAAATTCAGCTCCAAAGATGACCCAGCTTCTTTCTAGGATCCTGATTCTCCTTCCATACCTAAGAAAGAAATCATTAGGTTGCCTGATATATAGGTAGATGTATGAATGGGAGGGGGTCTGTTTGCTTTTATACTGGAAATGGGCAGTTTACAACCAAATGAACAATACCTTGTTCCACTATTGTTGTCTCCAAGAGTCGCTACACAAAATTCAGGAGCAAAATGAAGATATTTGGCAATGTTACCATTTCTTTAGACTGATAGCATGAATATTACTCTTTACTTTACCCCACCCATCCCAAACCCCCAAATGTTCTACTAACAGTGTCATGTCTTTTCTGTGTCTTTTGACCCAGAAAGGATGAAAAAAGGTGAGTCTACTCCAAAAGAAAATTTCGTGTAGTCTTCTTATGTAATCTGTGTTGAGAATTTCAGGGTAGCCATGTTCTCGAATGCAAGGAGCAAGAGAAAAAGGGGGCTCACCTTGCCCTTCTAGGAACTGTGCTTTGAGCTGCTGCGACGGTGCTGATGGAGAGCAGAGTCAGAGAAATTGGAACCAACCAAATTAGTTTTTGGCTGTTGTCGGCTCCCTCGATCTGTAAAAAAAAGTCCCAGAGAGAGATTTCTGGAGTAGTTGAGCACATCTTACCCTTCATTTATTTATCTTAAGTTGTCTCCTGCTTTTTGAAAGGTCACGTTAGGAGGCAGACAAATTAGAAAACACAGTTTCCCATTTTGTCCCACTGCGCTCTGCTGAGACCAAGCAAATCTTGCCACTGATATGTGATTCTGTTATGGGATGTCAGAATAATCTTGGAAGACAAGGGGAAAAGCAACAGCCTAGATCACAGTCTGATAAATGAACTTTGTCCAAAGCAGTGATTGGAATGGAGGAAATGTCTCAGAAGAGAACCCCTCTAATTCTCTGGAAAGTAAAGGAAGGGGAAAGGGGAGATCCTTCAGACTTACAGAATTCTGTTGCTGTAACCTTACAAAAAAAGTAGTATTAATAGTCATAGTTTTGTTTCCTGTCTGGACTATCTTGAAGGGCTGACATATTCACCCCAGAGGAATATTTTAGAGAAATTATGTATATTAGTTTTTCTCTGGTAGGTAACCTCACACAGCCCAACCCTGCACTCCAAATTAACTCCAGAAGTGATAAAATTGAGCTGCCTGTAATTTCCAGTTATTTGGGACTTTGATGCTTGTACTTAATTACCTGGGATGGAAAGTTTGAGAAAACACACTGAATATTATTCTGAATCCCAAAGAATGGTGCCTCCTTGAAGCAGGCCTAGTCTGGGTTTTCCATGCATGCCTATGGTCCGTTCCTGTATGCTTCTATTCAGAGGTGGAGTAACTAGGCCTACCCACCTTTCATTCTTGAAGAATTCCTCTTCTCATTCCATGTGCTGTTGTTCATAATAGAGTTGCGTAAAGCATTGACAGCTGACCTGTATCAGAAGAAAATCTTATGACTCTCTTTGTGGCTCACCCGCTACCAAAAGAAAGAGACAGGAACAGTATTTCCTTACATCCTTTGATAATATTAAAAGTTAATTATGCAGGATGAAAGTGTACCTCTGAAACCATCACCTGGTGATCTCATTTTACAATTTCATTCTAAGAGATCCAAAACAACATAGGAGCAATTATGTAGATTTATTTTTTTCTTTATTTATAATGGATTCAAACATGCTATCCTTTTATTTCCAGAGATAATAGTGTGGAATACAAGCATTTCCTTAGACTCAAATTTGAATCAACTATATCTACTAATAGGAAAGATGTGGCACAGCTTTAGAAGGTTGACCTTCCTGGTGCAGAAAATTCAAGCCTCAAAGATTCCTATTCCAACATCCCATAAAATGAAAGAAGGTGCCTGATACCAAATCCACTGAAGGGAAAGATGTCAAATTCAAAAAATTCCTTCCGCTAACTGAGACAGGAAGAAAGCAAACAAGAACTCCCAAGGAGCTGTTCTTACCAGATTTCGTTCAGCTCTTCAGTCCCTGGTTTATGATCTTTCTCTTCTAGGGCATCATCCGGGACTTTGCCCCTCAGTTTGGTCAGGAACTAGAGAAAAATCAAATGTCAAATAAATACATTGGGATGCAAAACAGCCTATGGTGGATATCCAGGAGGGAGCTCTCCTACAAACCTCTGGATGAATTGTTGAAACAGTACCTAGATCAGCCCAAATCCAAGGCTTGGGTACACAGACTACACAAGACCATGCAACCTGTTTACACAAGATTACACAAGGCAGGGAGTTGTGTAATCAGACCTCCTGTCAGCCCTGGAGGCCATCATTTTCTTTGAATCTTCAGGGCTGCTACACTTAGCATTGTGGGAAACTGGGAGGAGGGATTGCATGGAGTTGCAGGGATATCCAGCCATAACAACATTGCTTTTTCTGAGAGTCAAGGACATTCCGCCTGCACCTGGAATGGCATGACTGAAAGGCATCTCCAATTGGGACGGTGCATTGATTGGACCATGTGATGGACATGTGGGTGCAGGGGAAGGGTCTTGGGTTTTCTGTTGGGTGGGGAAAACCTGGAAACTTTCAGATTCCGGTTTTCCCAGGTGTGCCAATATGACATCTCTAATAAAATGGAACTTTGAGGAACTTCTAGCCTCGGAGTCTTCTTTCGTTAGTTGTGTTACTGTACTTGGAACCCTGACACCGCCAATGCTATAGGCTAACATAAGCTTATGGGAGGATCACTAAAAATGCTTTTCTGCTCTTCTACTCACTTCCCATGAAGCAGGTCTCTTTGCCCGAATCCAACCTCCACTAAAGTGTTGCCACTGTCTCACTTTCCAAAAAGATTTGCTACTGCAGCTAAATGAATGGGACAACTTGCCACAGCCAACTCGGCACACAGTCAATTCACTGTGGGACAACACGCCATGGCCACCTCGCCATAGGACAACTCACCATGGGACAAGAGTTACACTACTATAAAAAATAGTGGAATAGAATTATTAAAGGATGCAAATGTGAATGACAAAAATTAAAATATTTTAAAAATTATTTTAAATAATTAAATTGTTGATTCATCCTATAGTGAGCTGTTTTGCAGCGAGATCGGACTTTCAGCTTCTATGCTTTGCTGGCATCCTCTTATAAATTATTAGGAGGGGAGGAGGGGACAATGGAATGCAGAGGATAGAGAGGAGAAGGAAGGGGGTGACAGAAACCAGAAGGGTGAGAACTGGCACATTCCAGTCTTCAGGGACACCTAGCCTGGGAAAAGAATGTGAAACTGCACCTAGTGGTGTCAAACATCCAAGCTGTTCTCGAAACACCTAAACAGCACACTGTTGGATAGAGATGGCCTGGTCAAGGGGGGAGGGCAGGGAGAAGGGGAAAATGTAACGTTTTGCACAGGAACCTCTGATGTAGGCTTTCTTTCGATGCAAACACCTAACCTAGGTAAAAGAACCTATAGCTTTAACTAAATGGAACTGAGAGTCTTTCTTTCCTAGGGATCTGGGCTGACCTGGGTGGCTATAGAAATACTTTAAACATTTGCAAAAAAAATTATTGTGCTTTGTGGTCTGCTTTTGACTCTTGACAACTGCTTGGACTAGTCTCTGCAATTTTCTCAGCAAGATTTCAAAAACATTTTGCCATTGCCTACTTTCTGGGGCTGAGAGAAGTTAATGGGGACATGGTCACCCATCTGGTTTTGTGTTCAAGGCAAAACTAGAACTCAAATTCTTCCACTTTCTAGCCTGGTGCCAAAAAATGGGAGACGGTGTCCCCCAATACACCAAACAGACTTTCTGGTTCTCCCCAATACCTTCCCCATGTTAGAAATCCTGGGTACTTGCTTAGTTTATGTACATGTGAATGCATTTCTCCTCTCTTAGGTTCTTTTTTCTTCCTTGTCTTGTTTTTCTGATATATCATTACCTCACTTGTGTCCACTTCCCCCCCTGGCTGCTTGCCTCCACAACAACTGATTAGAATTCAGGAGTAGGATTGGCAGAAGGAAAACAACCCTCTGGACTACCAAACCCTTTTCTCCTTCTGCCTCCTGTTTCTGGTGTTTCTGATAAATCACACCTTATTGTGCAGCAAAAGTCAGGGTAGAAATTTCCTAAAATATATATTCTGTCAAACAACTACCTTATGGGCAAGTGGGTGAGAGAGATTTAGTTTAAAGTGCAATGAGCTGAGTTTTTTTAATTGATAAAGAATATGTACAATTAAATAATGGTTCCCAGAAAAAAATGCTAATATACATGGGGATATATACTCTTCTCATGGGGATTCCAACTCAAGAGTGAAACTGAGTGGAGGAACTTACCTTGCTGCACTTCATTTGATTCTCTTGCATTTTCTTAATGCTGACAAGGTTTCTAGTGATATCAACCTCCTGGTCCTCTAAGATAACAGCCAAGAACACCCCAATCAGAATCCCAATCAGGACTACTCCCATCATCATCTTTTAAACTCTGTCTTCTAACTTCTGTGAAGCACCAGGCACATACATGGCTTCCTCTTAGCCTCTGGCTCTGCTGCAAACATTTCCTTTAAGATCTTGCCTTCAGTGGACAATACTCACATCATTATTTATATCTTCCTTAGCAGATAAAGGAGCAAAAACAATAACAAAGGGCATATTTATCACCAAAAAAGAGAACAGAGGGGACTATATCTGACACTGAACATATGGAGTTCTTGGTGTTTTCTGAGCAAAGTTGTTTGCTTGCAGATACAGTATTTCATTACCCAGCTAGATAACATAATCAGTGTATTGATACACTGATCATTAATGCACTGGTGAGGTTAGATATTCAGACATAGAATAAATTTTTTTTTTCCCCAGAAAATTTTTATTTTTTTATTCTCTTACATACCATTTTAAGCATACATTCACATAATTATTTTTCTTCTTTACATTTATCATTCTTATACATTTGCCTAGCTTGACCTGCTGCTTCCTGTCTGTTAGGAAGCTTGTGATCTACTTACAAGTGTGTTCAAGTACCGCTAGCTGATTTAGTTTAGTTAGAAGAATGTCCAGTATGATGGTATTGAATGCTGAACTGAAGTCTACAAAGAAGATCCTTGCGTAGGTCTTTGGAGAGTCAAGATATGGTAGGATGTAGTGCAGAGCCATGTTAACAGCATCATCTGTCGATCTATTTGCTCAGTATGCAAATTGCAGGGGGTCTAACAGCGGATCTGTGATGGTTTTCAAGTGGGACATCACTAGCCTTTCAAAGGTTTTCATAACTACAGATGTTAGAGCAACTGGTCTGTAATCATTCAGTTCCTTGATGGAGGGCTTCTTCGGCACTGAGGTTATAGTAGAGCGTTTGAAGCAAGAAGGAGGAGAGCACATCTCTAGTGATTTATTGAAGCTTTGGGTGAAGATGGGGGCCAATTGGTCAGCACAGACTTTTAAGCAAGAAGAAGTTATCTTGTCTGGGCCTGATGCTTTTTCTGGCTTCTGTCTGTGAAATAGATCTTGCACTTCCTTTTCTATGATCACCAGGGGTTGTGAACCCAATGGGATGGAGGTTTGGCTGTTGTTGGTATGTTTGGGATAGGGGTTGTGGAGATAGGTGGCTTTAGTTTTCTTTCAAACCTGCAGTAAAACACATTCAGGTCACCTGCCAGATGTTGATTTCCTTCAGTCTGGAAAGGAGGTTTGCCGTTACGGGTGATATTTATAAGAGTTTTCCATATGTTTGCTTATTCATTTGTTAAGAACTAATTCTTTAGCATTTCAGAGTAGCTTCTTTTTAAAAAAAAAAATTTTTGAATAGACACAAACAAACAAGACACAACAAACACCATAAAAACATATTCCACTACAAATTATAAAAAGTGTGTCAATTGGTTACAAAGAACGTTCGTGCATCCCTTCCAAAGTCATCACCTATAATCCATATCAAATTATATATTTTTCATCAAATATATTTATATATACTACTATCATCATACCTCATCCTTCATATGACTATAGTTGTTTTAACATCCCTTTATAACAAATATTCCAAAATTCAAAGCAAAACCACATAATGACATTCCATTGTCTATTTTCAATATCATCCAACAACATTCTATCTTTGTGAAACGTTTTAAATGAAAATTAATTTTGTTTGATAACAAAGTTTTTAAACCTCCTTTCTTAATCATTGTTTACAATTTATATCCAGTTTCAATATTATAGACTTTCATACATAACTAAGTTTCAAAACTTCCTTTCATGGTCACCATTTAAAATTTATATCAAATTTCCTCTTGTCGAACCAATATATATGTATACATTATATCATTATCAATTATTTATCTAACTATATCCATGATCAATCCAATTTCGATATTATAGGCTTTCATACATAACAAAATTTCTAAACTTCCTTTCATGGTCACCATTTAAAAATTTATACCAAATTTTCTCTTGTCAAACCAATACATATGTATACATTATATCATTATCAATTATCTATCTAGCTATATCCATTATCACTTCATTTTTAACACAATGCTCTAATTTTAACTATTTAGCTAATATTTTGTTAATATTTTTCATGTCTCAACCTGTGTCTTTCCAGTAGTAGTACAGTCTTATTTCTTTTGCCTTATGTGGGATTAATCTTCTGGTTATTTCCTTAATCAACTTTGTGTGGACTTCTCTTCGCACCTTGTTGCTTGTTGCATGTCTTATAAATTCTCGAAACCCTCTATCAGCTTCTTTAATCAGCTTATCTTTGGTTATCAGTAGTGCTTTTGTCAAAGTTCCTCTCCTTAAATCCATCAATTCTTCTCTTTTTTCTCCTTCTATACTTTGAAATCTGGGGTAGGGCTCCTTTCCATCTCTCTTCCCTTTCCATGTTCCATTCTTTCCATTTCCAACCACGCTCAGATCACTGTCAATAACCACAGTTATCTTGCCTGTTTGTTCATTTTTCTTTTGGGTTTTTGAGACTCTAACCTCCACTTTTTCCATTAGCTGGCTAGCTTCAATTTCATCAAATTTTGCTATATTACCATCTATATTTTCCAATTTCTTCTCAATTCTCTCTGATGTTTCTAATAATTTTTGAATTTCAAACATAATCTGTTGTAATGTTATGGTTTCTTCTTGGTATTGTGTCATTGTCCAATTTATAAACACTGCCACTCTAGTTGGAAAACAAAGCTTTGTTTTTCACTTCTCTCTCGCTGCCAGAGAGACATCCAAAGGTCACCTGCATAAACAACCCATCTTATCTCTTTGCAAGCTAAAACCCTTGAAGTGCAAGTTCAAAATGATCAGAGAAAAGAGAGAGAAAAATATTTCCAGAACTCAGCCTCCAACCTCCAAGTGGCAGTCTAACTTCTTTTCCTTCTGATGTTACTGCTCTCTTTATATTCCTTTTATATCCTCTTTATATTCCAAGCTTAAAAGAAACAAGGTTCTTAAATGGAACAAAATAAAAAGAAAAAAAACCCATCCAAGCCAGTATTGTGAAAGTATTTTTTTTAATCCATAGGTTAAAAAAAAAGTAGTAGAAGAAAAGCCAATACTTTCACTTTAAAAAGCAGAGTTTGCAAAACTTCCATCCATAGAAGACGATTAAAAAAAAGGATAACACACTGTCCAAAATAGCTTAAATTCGCCGCTTATTTTCTTTTCTTTTCTTTACAAGTTTAATTTGGTTTTAATCTTTTTTGGGCAGTCTCTTTTGTAAAAATAAAATTTCCTCACCAGATGGACACACTTTCTCTTTTCCATTTTCCCCCCGTTGCAGAGCTGTCCCGACTTCAGCAGCTTGGGGCTGCGCGTCTATCGCCAGCTAGAAGAGATTCTCTTGGATCAATCAGGGACATTGCAATGTCCCTGAGATCAGCAAGACATACTCTTCCCTGTCACCGACTCTTTGGGATGGTTTAGGTCCAGATGGACCACCCAGCGGTAAAAGTATCGACTGCGATCTCGGAACTCTGAGAACGCTCGTCCGTATCATCGTGACGTCAGCTCCTTCTCCTTCAGTAGCTTCTTTTTGCTGCTCTGATTCCCTTGTTAATACATTTCTGGTCTGATTGTACAGCATTCTATCATCTTTTCTGTAGGCTTCCTCTTTGGAACGACGTAGCTGCTTCAGCTGTGAACCAAGGTTTATTGTTACTGTATTCAGAACTTCCTCGTCGATACACAAAGGTCTTCACAGAAGCTGACATATGAACAGTTCATCCAGGTCTGCAAAGGTTTCTTCAAAAATATTCCAGTGAGTGCAGTCAAAGAAAATCTGTAGCTTTAACTTTGCCTCCTCAGTCCAAGTCCTCACTGATTTAATTATTGGTTTCATGGCTTTAAGTCTTTGTCTGTAAGTAGGTACAAGGTGAATCTTGCAATGGTCAGAGTGGTCCACAGCTGCTTGTGGTAAAGATGAGCATCTTTTAGTGTTGTGTAGCAATGGTCTAAAGTATTCTTGCCTCTGGTGGGACAATTGACATGCTGAAAATATTTTGGAAGTTCTTTCCCTAAGTTACATTGTAATGTACAATGCACCATCTTACATTGGTAAGATGATAGAAATTATATTGCAATTACTTTTATTTTGGCAGAACATCAGTTGAATTATTGGATGACTCTACAAGTTGCTGAAAGTCAGTTGTAGGGAAATGACCAAATAGTCTTTTTTAGATCTCATGTAAGCAATCAGGGGTAAGATATCTATTAAATTAAAACAGAAAGTACTGCAGGATGAGATTAAATAGCATTAAAATACTGAATTAATAAGGAAAATCTTCCTAATTAATAAAAGCTATTCAGCCATAGAGCTACTGTTTTGGAAGGCTACAGAACCTTCCTTCTCAAAGACAGAAAATTCCCAGGGCACGTGTTGGTGAACAACCTTTTCAGCAGGAGGAAGAAGAATTGGGCTAAATGCTGACAATAGCATGGATGCATATAGAACTTGTCCAGCCCTAGCTGAGTGGGGATACACACTCATTTCTCTGTGCTTCAATGAGAATTAAATTGAATGATCAAGATAGAAACTCAGGAGGCTAATATTGACCTGACTCAAAAACTGATCAGGTTTGAACTTGCTTAGTGTTTAAGTGGAAGTTTTCCAGGTAAATTTAGAGCTCTAGGCTAGATTAGGCATCTGGAATTCTGACATCTTCAGAATTCTTCAATTTGAAGGAGACATTGTCTTTTTACAAAGAAAGTTGAATTTGCCTTCAAAATGACTGGATGATGGTTAAGAGTCTATTCAGAAGATTTGGAGAGCCATGACAATACTGAATGTATGATAAATGGGCAAATACTGGTAGAAAAGAACTGCATGTTGGAAGTAAATATGAACAAAATATTGCAAGAAAATAAAACTAGTAGCTACTTACTCAGTTTTTGATGGATGCGCCGCAGTTCACCCTGAACTGATTCCAACTCTTCCCAAAGGAATTTTTTACTGCCAGGGGAAGAAGAAACAGGACAGGAAGCTTTACAATATAGCCCTGGAAATTCAAATCCTAAGATGATTTATTATTAAGCAAAAACATAAAAACTCACTATTATTGTCCTCTAGCCTTTGGCATCTACACCAGTTTATTACCCAAGACCTCTTCAGTCACAAGAGCAGTGGAAAGACAATTATAGTAAAAATTGTAGAGACAAAGTCTATCTTAGCCATTTTTCTACCTATCCAAAATCCACAAGAAAGAGCTCATTTCTTTTTCTACCCACTCAGCTTTCTCCTACCTCTCAAGGACATCTTGAGATAGATTCTCCATTGAACTTTGTTTCTGGACCATGGAACTCTGGAGCCCTTCTACGTCTTTGGTCATGGTTTTCCAAAGCTCTTGGATTTTTTTCTGTATTAGCTCATCAAACATCTCTCCATGGGATAAGTGGGCAGCAAATTTTATTTCCTCTGTAACAATGGAAGATATGTCATGTTCTTCAGTAATGGAGAGATAGGGATGGTACTCTGCATTCTTGATTTACCAATCCTAATTCTATGCAGATGCTCCTGTACAATTCTTAAAATGGCAGTCAAAACAGACCAGGGATTCTAAGACATAACCTCCTTAAAATTCTTCCAGACTGAACTACATTGAAGATGTTAGAAAATGTTTCCAATTTCCTCTAATTCTGCTTCTGCAAGCTGCTGAGGGGTGGGGATTATGTAACCTATCAATCTTGCATCTGTTATGTTTTCATAACCAGAAGAGTCAAAAATTCATAAGAAACCAAGGTCTCTATGGAATTTTGCATACAGACATTTCTAAAAGATTAATGCTCCAGAGATCCTCTTTCCCTGCAGAAATTTAAATGCAGGGAAAGGGAATGCCTTAAATGGTTTAAAGCAGAATGTAACCTGATATGATGGGGCTTGAAAATCCACAAAACAGAGCGGTATTCATATTTCTCACCTTCCAGTGCATTGATCCTACCCTGCTGATAGTTGCTCTCTTGCTCTAACAAAGTAATTGAATGGCTCAGTGCTTGAAAAGCCTGGAAAGAAAATTTGGCACAAATGGAGTTAACAACAATTATGATACCAAGATAACAAGATCTCCAGGTTTATGCCAGCTACATACCTCTGTTTGGGCATGGAGCTGTACTCTGATAAGCTCCACATCATTTTTCAGTACCAATTGGGACTCTGGAATTGAAGCTACAAGAGAGACAATGATTCACATACTTTTGCCACATACAAATGTGAAGCTTTGGATCTTTTTCCTTGCTAAATAAATGAACAAGTTCAATGTTTCTGACTCATTTGTTTAATTGGGTTCTTTAGTTTTAAGACTTACGTGGAGAATAGATCACATTTTAGGTCCTATTTATGCAAAAATACGGAAAATTGAAAAGGCTTCATAAAACTTAAGTACCACTCTAGTTCTTTTTTAAGTAAGCCTGTTATTAATAGCAAGCCTTAATTCTAAAAAATGAAACCACTGAGCTTCATCTTCACATCCATTTGGAGAATTAATCCCAGACACTACTTGAAAATCTTTTGCTTTAGCAGTTATTATTGCTCAAGCATTCTGAGGAAGAATCCTGCCTTGCAAAAGAAGGAATTGGGATCGATTTCGTCTCTAAGGGGCAATAAGCATCCCTTTCTAGTGAGTGTGGATTGGTAATTCCCAACAGAAGAGAAGACATTAAGAATTCAAGTGAGAGTAAATCCAAGGAGGGCAGTGAAGAAATCAGGTATCTGAATTAATAGCTGGGTCAAGTACCAAAAGGGAACAAAAAGGAGCATAATTGGAAAGATGAATTCTCAGAGTGTAAGAATAGGAAAAGAAAACAGAATGGAAAGGATCAAAAAGCCCACTTATGCGAACCAGAACCAGAACCAGAATATCTTCATTGTAGAAATGATAATGGAAACTAAAAGGATGGTTTGTAAAGTCAAGAGAAGAAATATCAAAAGAAGACTTCTCCAACTGATGCTCTCCATATGGGTTATATTGCTATTCCCATCATCATCGCTAGCATGGACAATGATTGGATTTCTAATCCAACACCTCTGAAACAGTGGTGGGTTTCAATTTTTTTTTACTGCCGTTCTGTGGGCGTGGCTTATTTTGTGGGCGTGGCTTAGCAGTCATGTTGACAGGGTGGGAGTGGTTTGGCAGTCATGTAACTGGGTGGGCATGGCCAATTTAACCTTCCATTTTGCCAATTTGGCAGTCCACTAAGCAATACACAGCAGCCCCCCTTTCTATTCTTTTTAATACTGCATGAAGTTTTTGCTCTAGGTGAGTGATGGTGAACCTTTTTGAGACCAAGTGCCTAAACCGCAACCCAAAAACCCACATATTTATCTTGGAGTGCCAATACAGCAATTTAACCTGAATAATGAGGTTTTAGTTCTGAAAAAACAACTCATACGTGATTGATGTCTGTTCTTTGGGAAACCCCCCTTCCCACAATAACAGCACTTACAGAGTATAAGACGCACCTTCCCCCCCCTAAAAGAGCGTGGAAATGTTGGTGAGTCTTATACACCGAATACAGCCATTTTTGCCTCCCTAAGCCCTTTTGAAAAACAGACCATTTTTCACTAAAACAGGTGTGTTTTTGCCTTCCCCCACCCTCCAGAATCACTCTGCAGGCTTTAGCAGGGCTGGGGGAAGGGAAAATGCTCCCATTTTGGTGAAAAACAGGCAAAAAACAGGCTTTTTTCACCAAAATGGAGTGTTTAGGGAAAAATGCCCGTTTTGTTGAGAAATGGGTGGGAAATGGGCCATTTCTCCCCAAAACAGGTGTGTTTTTGCCTTCCCCCACCTCTCAGAAGCACTCTGCAGGTTTCAGCAGGGCTGGAGGAAGGGAAAAATGCCCCCATTTTGGTGAAAACCGGGCAAAAACAGGCTGTTTTTCACCAAAACGGTGGTGTTTTTGCCTTCCCCACCCCCCAGAAGCACCCTGCAGGCTTCAGCAGAGCTGGGGGAAAAGAAAAAATGCTCCCATTTTGGTGAAAAAGAGGGGCATTTTTGCCTTCCCCCAGCCTTGCTGAAGTCTGCAGGGTGCTCCTGGGGGCCAGGGAAGACAAAAAAATTTTTTCTTACTTACCTCTTTGAAATCTTGGTATGTCTTATACACCGGTGCATCTTATAGTCTGAAAAATATGGTAGCTAACACTATTAGTTAACACTAAAGAAATTCCCCGAATCAACCAATCTACAGCAGTAATTCTCAGCTGGGGGTTCTTTTGAATTTGCTGACCACCAGCGAGTGGGAGAAAGCGATTTCACAGAAGAGGGGATGGAGAGGCTGTGGGATGGTTTGTCTGGGGAAATTCACACCCACTCCCAGACCCCCTTGGGATCAACCAGGACACCTGCAGCCCTCCCCTGCCTCCTCAGGTGTTGGAGCCACAAGGGGGCTGAGAGCTGGTTTCTGTCCCAGAAGTAAGATTTGGTCCAACAGGAAGGTCTTTTATTTGCTCCTTGTACTCCTTGTCTTTGCATTTTTACATTATTAATTCCAGAAGTCAGGCTCTGGATTAAACAGCACTCCAGACAAAATGGAGAAGAGTATCTTGCTTTTAGACATGATAATAGCTGTCTAGTAAGGTGAGTAATGAGCTATTTTTACATCACCAGAAATTTCATTTCTTACCTGGTAAAAATGCGAAGAGAAGGAGTACAAGGAGCAAATAAAAGACCTTCATGTTGGGATTGGTTCTGGAACAAATCTTACTTGTGGGACAGAAACCAGTCCCCCGTGTGGCTCCTTGAAAAGCATAACCCCCACCCTTGGTAGCCCATGTCATTTGGGCCAGCAGGGCATGAAATGGCTTCGGAGGAAAAGGCTTTGAGAAGCAGCTAGCAAGGCGCCCCCCCCCCCCCCTCCCTCCTTGCACCAGCCCAGGGCAACTTAGCAGGAGCAGCAAGCAGAGATCCAGAGAGCAGCCAAAAGTTCAGCTTCTCACATGAGGTAAGAGGAGCTGAATTAACTTTCGGTTTCTGTTTGCGCATGCGCAGGTGCCAATCAGCCTCCCGGTGGGTGGCGTGCCAGGCGACATGGCTCCGCGTACCACCTGTGGCACATGTTCCATAGGTTCGCCATCATGGCTCTAGGAGTTTTTTTACTAGGGGGGAGAGGTTGGCAATGCCTGGGGATTTCTAGGAATTTCTCCTCTGTGTTAGAGGCACTAAAATAACCAACATGATATAAGGTCTCCTGCTGCAGCACGGGGTTGGACTAGATGACCTCTGAGGTCCCTTCCAGCCCTGGATTGCTGTGTTGTTTCAAAGTATCCTCTGAAGCTGCGCCTAGTGCCAGGTTTGTGGTCCTTCCTCTCCTTTTTCTCTCCCTCCTTCCCTCCCTCTATCCATTCATCCATATCACATTCACTTTCCCTTCCTTTTTTCTCCCTTCCCTCCCTCCCTCCCTTCCTTCCACTATTGATTAGCTTAGCCTGAGCAAGGATAGCTAGCTGCACTTTCAATAAGCTCTCAACTCCATGCCATTTGCAAACTTGGCAAATTTAAGACTTGTGGACTTCATATATATATAATTTTGCACCAGTGAGGTTAAAAACAATTTCATTGTATTTAAGTACAATGACAATAAAGATTATACTACACTATACCTCAACTCCCAGAATTCTCCAGCCAGCAGAACTGAATTCTGGGAGTTGAAGTCCACAAGTCTTAAAGTTGCCAAGTTTGCAGACCTCTGCTCTATGCACTTGGGCATGCCCAAACGGTAAGGGTTTCTTTCTTTCTTTCTTTCTCTCTTGAAGCCCCCCTCCCCCGCTTTTATTCCCAGGGGTCTGCAGGGAGGCTTGCTAGCCCCCCCCCCCCCCCCGGTTCTATTTTTGGCCTAGCAGGTCTCTCTGAAGCCTGCTGGGAGCCAAAATGGGGCTGGTGGGGATCCTGGAAGGAGTGGGGGAAGGGAAGGTTGCGAGCCTGGTGGGGATGGGGGGGGGGGCAGCAAGCTCCGTGGGGTGGGGTAGAGAGACTTACCCGTAGGCAGGAGGCAGGTCAGTTGGGGCGCAGGAAAACCACCCGGGAGGTGAGGAGTGACTGGGTGGGGCGGGTGGGGGGAGCATTTGCACTTAAAACTGTCTGTGCATGTGCACAACAGTAAAACATTTTCCATGAAGATTGTTCTGCGCATTTGTAGAACAGAAAACCAAGATGGCACCGTACCGATACGGTCAGTTGTCTGCTGGAGTTACTACCTATTTGCCCATACCGGACCGAATAGGTAGGAACCCACCTCTGCCCTGAAGGACACTGACTCAAAGTAATCAGAAGGGGGTTCAAGAAGAAGGCATCACCTTAGACAGGAGTGGGAGAATATTCACAGAAACCTTGAACAAGGAGTGAACAAGTTCAGGGATTCTGGGAGAAGACAGAAATGTCTGTACCAGTGGTGGTGAACCTTTTTGTTGTCAGATGCCAAAAATACAAGGGTGTGGGCCAGCACCCATAATGCAAAGCACGCCCCCCACATGCACATGCATGCACAACCCCCCCCCCACTCCTCACCATGCATGCCGCACTGCTCACTTCCAAGCTGAGCTTGGTATTTCCTCTGATGGGTTTTGGCCCTCCCAGGCTCTAGGAAAGCTTCCGCAGCCTGGGGAGGGCGAAAAATGGGCCCAACGGGTCAACCGAGGTTTGGCCTGTTGGGCCTGTTTTTCGCCTTCCACAGGCTCCGGAGGCTTTCCTGAAGCCTGGGAAGGGTAAAAATGCCCTCCTCCATCCCTCCGGAAGACCAAAAATCAGCTGGCTGGCACGCACATACGCGCTGGAGCTGACGGTTCGTGTGTCGGCAGATATGGCTCTGCGTGTCGCCTGTGGAACCATAGGTTCGCCATCACGGATCTGTACAGTGCTTTTGCATTCCGGTTAAAGGGACCAGAAAAATAAGAGGAGAATGAGAGAGGTAGGAAAAGAGGGGGAGAGAAACTCACTTTAAGAAAAAAGTCCAAAATCTCGGGGTTTTTTCCTGTTTATTTCATGACAACTCAGAGGAGGTATATTTGACCCTGGTATCTTACCTCTTTTTCAATTATAATATAAATATTTTAAATAAATAAATTGGTAGATTTAGCAAAAGCTCAAAAAGGACCATGTCACCTACCTTGTGGCTCCAACCCAGCCAACTCCACCTGCAAAAGAAAATTCCCATCACTCAGTTCCAAATAAAACAACAAGCTCTCCAAAGGAGGACTCTTATGGCGTAAGCTGCTTACTTTCAACAAAACCCCTTCTCTTAAAATGTAAGCCTGTATTCCTTTACCCATACTTCTTTCATTCATGCCCGTTTGGGAATATTACCTTTAAAAAAAAACCTAAGATCAGTGTTCTCTTTATTGCTCTGCCTGCAAAAGAATTGGATCATCCTCTGTCAGAATTTCAGAAGTCAGAGGGTAAACAATCAGGAGTCTGGTAACACCTTTTTTGACTAACAAATTCCACTAAAAGGTATAAACTTTCATGAGCTGCAGCTCAATTCTCAGCTGCCCAGAGCACTACCAGTATTTCTCAATCTTGGCAACTTTAAGATAAATAGATTTCTATTCCCAGAATTCCCCAGCCATCACAGTCTCCAACAAGTGCACCCATAAGATTAGAGTTGCCTTCATATGCCCTTCCTCTAATATGCTCTATGCCATCATGCCCATTTAGATTCTACACAGAAGAACATTTGCATTTTGACTCTACCATTAGCATACTTCTTAAGCTCATGCATATTATAAAACAATACACTTACTTTGGGTTGTAATAAGAGTAATCTGAGTATAAAATGGTTTCAAATCAGGATATTAAAGCCTCCATCTCACCTCACCGCAATCCACAAGATAAACAATTCAAATCATTTTGATTTCAAGAGCATAAGTATGCTCAGAGGTCTGACCATAGCTATGTATGGGTTACTTGTCCATTTGGCAGGCTTTATGTTGAAGGAGTAAATATTTACCCCTAATGTCTCTTGAGCAAAACACAAACACTATTTCCTTGCTACATTCTTGTAGTCCAACAAGATACCTACGGATGCAGGGCTCCTTGCCTGAGCTAAGCACCATTTAGGAGAGTTGATGTGATTCTGTTCATCCTTGGCACGTGTCATTGTAGTTGACCTCTAAGACAGAGAAACAGAGAGCTTAATTTAGAAGCAGAAGCAAATATATGAAACCAAGAAACAACCTGGTGCAGAAAACTGGGGCTTGAAAATGGAGCCCAGCCTTCTTCCAAAACCTTTATTTTGGAAGATCAGCACAAGGTGCTTGTTCCTTTAAAGGGACAATATGAATCACTTCCTGACTACGGTGGAAACAATCAGGCTATACTGTAAATACCCATCCCTTCCCATTAGCCCCTGTAGAGTTGGTCTGAATGAATTAGGATCTTCAATTATTGACAAGATGTGAAAATATATTTAACCCATAGCTTCTGTTTATTAGCTGGCTATATCTCACATACATTCTGCTGTTAAGAATTTCACTGAGAACATTAGAGGAATAATTACGTAGGGCACAATACTTCAATTTCACTTTTAAAAATTATTTTAAACCTTGTTGAACTTAAACATGTATTATTTAGTTACATATTGTATTTTCCTTTTAACTTTCTCTGTGTTTAACTACACTTGGAAAGGTATACATAATTGGATGGACCCTCTGAGATCATATATATAATTTTTGTTAGAGAAAATGTAAGAGAATAACAACAATACAAATTTTGAAATAAAAAGTAAAAAAATGTGAAAAAATGGAAAATAAGGGGAGAAAAGAAAAGGTTATAAAGAAATAGCTTCTGATCTTGCATTTATATTTACCCCCCCCCCTGAGATTACAAAATAATTTCCTTCTTTCCATAGTCTACCCTTTCTAGTCGCATAAATCACTAGTTCATGTTTTCTTTTTAGCAAAAAGTCCGTAAGATGCTTCCAGTCACTAATAAATGTGGTTATTGCCCTTTCTCTAATCAGACAAGTAAATGTTGCCATTGCTCATTCTGTCATCTTCATCAATCATTCCTCCATTGTGGGTATTTCAGTCTTTCTGAAATACTGTTCAGAGTGCATATACCGTAATAATCTCACAGCAGTTATCATGGTGTTTATAAAAACAGTGTTCCATAATTCTTTTCTAACTGTTTATCTAACTCTTTGTCCCAACAAACATATGAATATTAATATTTAAAATTCTTCATATCATTGTATGTATGAACTCATAATTTTCTAGCTATTTTACAAGTCCACCAGGTATGATAAAAAGACCCTTTATGTTTGATCCTTATCATATACTCTTTCACCTGTTCTTCAAATTTCTTCAAAGTTTAACATTTCAGCAATTACATGTTCATTATTTATACATAATTCAATTTCAAATTTGCTCGTGTGCTATTCAATTCCAAATGTCCTCTTATCTGCCTTAAATATTTCTCTTAACCGTGCGTATGAAAACCATTGAAAGTTAGATCTAGTCAACTGATTTATTGATTTCATCTTATATCCTCCATGTTCTTTTTCTAATAGCTCCCTATATGCTAACTATCCTTCTTTGCTGGCTATTCCTTTTTCATAAAATGCTTCTTATGCTGAGACCCATAAAGGCATTTTTGGCACAATTTGGCTTTATTCCATGTTCTCAATACAGTACTTCTAATGTTGTGATTTTTGAATCTACATTAACATTAACTTTATTCTACCATACGTAGAATATTGTGCCATCCAGAGGTGGTATTCAGCAAGTTCTGACCAGTTCTGCAGAACCGGTAGCAGAAATTTTGAGTAGTTGGGAGAGCTGGTAAATACCACCTCTGGCTGGCCCCGCCCCCATCTATTCTCTGCCTCCCAAGTCCCAGCTGATTGAGAGGAAATGGGAATTTTGCAGTAACCTTCCCCTGGAGTGGGGTGGGAATGGAGATTTTACAGTATCTTTCCCCTGCCATGCCCACCAAGCCACACCCACCAAGCCATGCCCACAGAACCCGTAGTAAAAAAAAATTGAATCCCGCCACTAGTGCAATCCAAACCTCAGATCATGCTCCTCTAGCTCTAAAATTATCTTATTTCTCAGCAGCACCCACTCTTTCATTCAAACTGAGCAGCCAGCAAATTGCAAAATATACTTTCTAACCAGGCAGTTCTAATTCTCATTGCTTCTTTGTATCTTAGCACATTCATTTTTATCACAGAAATTCCTTCCAACAATGACAAAATTGTAATTTTTTCCATCTTAGTATGTCCTACTTAATTTGATTATAGGCCTAAAATCATATGCAATTCATGTTAATCATACTAATATCAAGTATTTTACTTTTTTTCTAAATATTAAAACATCATTTTTGCTCCTCCACCATCATGTTAATTAACATCATTTTCTTACTAATTTTAAATCCAATTAATCAATGCACCAAATCCTTTTTTTTCTGTATTTCCATTTCTTCCAAATAATTTTTCGAAATTTTCATCAAATATCAGCAAACACCCTTAATTTATATATTCCACTTTTAATCCTCACTCCAGCAATTTTTTCATCATCATGTGTTTATTCAATACCATACTTGCAGAGCTAAGATGAATAATAAGGGGCATCCTTGCCTTGTCCCTTTCTATATCTCACAAGGTTAACTTCTTCAATTTACAATTATCTCAATTTACAATTGTCTTTTATGAAGTATAAATCAATTTTATCAATTTAAAATCCACTCTCTTGAGATTATACTTTCTAGAATGCTAGCATCCATCCAAGGGTATGAGGTAGTTATTACCTAGTTCCTCACTCATTATTCCAAAACTGAAATCTAACAACAGAGCATGAGAGTATCGAAGTAGTATTGGGAGAGGACCAATTGAGGGTATTCAAAATCTTGGAATTGTTTTGTATGAGTATAGCCTGTACTTTAGCTTCGGAGCCATCCTACAGTAGCGAGCCCAGTGAATTTGAAATGCAAGTGTCTTTTCTTGGCTCCCCAAGCTAAGAAGGGGACACCCAAAGGTGTTTTTTTAAAGAGGCAACTGAACTTTCTGGGGGTTTTTGAAGACATTTCCCTTCTCATCCAAGAAGCTTCTTCAGTTCTGACTGGATGGTGGGAAAAGGATTTATACTCCTTGCAGACAGCTGGATATTTGCATTCTTTTAGCAAGTGGTTAAGGTCACCTGGAGGTTTATCTGTGTCACCTGAGCAGTACAAAGGGATGGGGAGCCTTCTTGGAACTGTTGAAAGGACTGTGTTGTAGACTGGAGATAGATGATGTCGTATCCCTCCCCCTCTGTTGAGAGACGGCTGTTCAATTTTGACATAGATGGTCTCTTTGACCCCTCTTTCAAACCAGCGATACTCTCTGCTCAAAATATGGACTTTGTTGTCTTCAAAAGAGTGGCCTGTGTCTTTTAAATGCAGATGGAATGCTGAATCTAGTCCTGATGTGTTTCTTCTCCTATGTTGTGCCATGTGTTTATGAAGTGGTTGTTTCATTTCCCCAATGTAGGTCTGTCTACCAGCAAAGATGAGAAAGAAAAAGAATGTAAACACATCAAGGAAGCACTCCGAATGTGTGGCTATCCCAAGTGAGACTTCATCAAAGCTCAAAAAAGACTCTACAGGAGCTCCTCCATAACAGACCACGAGAACAATAAAGGAAGCAATGTTGTCATTCCATATGTTGCGGCATATCGGAAAAGCTCAGGAGGATCTTCAGTCAACATGTGCACTAAATACACTAAGAAAGAACCTTGTCCACCCCAAGACACAGATTGAGCAATGTGGTATATGCAGTACAATGCAGTGAGCCATGTGCAGATCTGAACATTGGGAAAGGAAACAACCATTCATAAACACATGGCACAACATAGGAGAACAAACTCATCAGAACTAGATTCAGCATTCCTTCTGCATTTAAAAGACACAGACCACTCTTTTGAAGACAACAAAGTCCATATTTTGGACAGAGAGTATCACTGGTTTGAAAGAGGGGTCAAAGAGACCATCTATGTCAAAATTGGGCAGCCCTCTCTCAACAGAGGGGGAGGGATATGGCATCATTTATCTCCAGTCTACAACACAGCCCTTTAAGCAGTTCCAAAAAGGCTCCACACCCATTTGCACTACTCAGATAACCCTGATGACACAGCTAAACCTCCATGTGACCTTAACTATGCTAAAAGAATGCAAATGTACAGCTGTCTGCAAGGAGTATAAATCCTTCCATTCCCCACCATCCAGTCAGAACTGAAGAAGCTTCTTGGATGAGAAGTGAAACATCTTCAGAGAAAAATCAGGAAGTCCAGTTGCCCCTTGAAAAAAACACCTTTGGGACAACTATAACCTGAATGACTGAGAATCTCCATAGACATTAAGAAGGGGACAGGCAGCAATAGAGTAACCATACATCTACTAGACATATGTTTTCAGACTTAGACTAAGTTCGCAGAGTTTCTTGCTGGGGACGGCCTGTCATTCAGCACTCCCAGTTTTGTGCACTGATTCAGGATCGGCACTTCAGGCTTTCAAGGCAGGAAAAGAAGTAGCAGGAAGGCTGCGGTGTTTAAAGGAGGCGTGAATAAAGATCTGCACCTATCGAACAGGGGGAGAAAAGGGCTTTGGGGCAGCCCTTCCAGCCTCTCCTGAATTCCTGTCCTTGGGATCTGCCTCTACACCACCCCGCGACTCCTTTACCGTTGTGACCATCTTCCCGTCCATCATCCAGCTCTGTTGATGGTCTCCTGACTCAAACCAGAAAGCGGGGAAGAGGGTTTAGCAGCGATTCAATGTGCAAACAAAGGGGCGTGGTCAACCGCGGTCACGCCTCCCTTCATGACGCTACCCTTTCTGAATGCGGGGGGCGGGGCTTACTAAGGAGCACAGGGACAAAGCTACTAACCGAGGCGCCGCAGTGAAGAGTCGGAAGAGGTGGGTGATTGCTGGGGAAATCGCGGTTGGGGCAGCGTGGCCTGGGTGCTCTTTCCGAGGCAGCGCAGGGAAGGGAGCAGCATTTACGCTGATTTTTCTGGAGTGGGAGAGTGCATTTGAGTCCTGCAGTCTTCTGCCTTTCAGTGTTCAGGGCAAGAATCGTGTGCGGAGTTGTCCCTTTGGGCTCTTGTTCATTGCGGAAGCTCTCCCTTTCCACCTTTTCGACTTCAGTGATTTTCCCCTTCCCGAGTTTGCCTTGAACTTTGCCCCTTCCTTCCCGAGTACCCTGGACAAGAAGAGCCCTGTCGGCTGTGCCAAAATATGTCTGCGGGAGGGTGACGGAAACGGGAAGGAGGAGAAATTGCTAGGAAAGCGGGGATGCTGGATTCCTTCCTGCTGCTTTACGTTAAATCTCCTTGTCCTGATTTCTGTGCCCCGGGAAATAAGCTCAGGAGCCTGGAGGACCCAGTCGCAAGTCAGCGGGCATTAGTGTGAACGCGATCCCGGAATCTCCGGCTGGTGTTGTCAAACAGACCAATCTGCACCGCTCCCGAAACGGCGGGCTTATTTGGGGGGCGGAGATGTCAAGGCAGCGTGGACTGAGCAATGTTTTTTGGGAAGTGAATCGCCTCAAAATCTGCAGCATTCAACAATGCTTGTTTTGAAGAGCTCCGCTATGTGTAGACAGTACTTCCTTTGGATAGTAAACACGACAGCCAATCATAGTTTAGATATGCAGCCAGTGTTCATGTTATCATTCAAGGTATGATTTTGTATACTGGGAATTTAGTTTAATTCCATGGATGTGTAGAAACTCAACCATCCTTTTATCTTAGAGGCTGATGGAACATTTGGGATTTTGAGAAAGAATTGTGGATGCCACCAAGAAAGTGTTAATCAGACAACTTTTAATAGGAAGGCAAAATACTTAAAATTTTCTGGATCCACAAAACATACTGAACCATTAATGAACAACATAGGATGAGGCCAGGAAATATTAGGCTAAAGTAAGTTAAATGGCTTATAAACCTAGACAGAGTTTAGTATGTTGTTGAAATCTAATCTCTGTAGCCATACAGACCTAAAATCTTAGGAAAATAAAGCTAGCAGTTGAAGAGCATTTCACCTTGAAGCACAGCCAGTTCCATTCCCCCCCACCCATCATTTTTAAAAATTCAAAATGGATTATCTCTGGTGAAAACAGGATGGCAATTGTGCAACCATCCTTGCCCTACATGACCTCCCTGCAGCTTTTGATACCATCAACTTCTGGATTGGCTCAGGGGTGGGAGGACATGGTGTTGTGCTGTTCTATGTCCTTTCTCCAGAACTGATTCCAGTTGATGGAAGAGAGGGGAAGAAAGATCCCACCAACAGCCCCCAACCATATAGGATGCCACAGGGGTTCTATCTTCTTTCTTCTCCTATTCAACATCTATATGAGATCACTGGGTGAGCTCATCTGTTGCCACAGGATGAGGTATCATCAGTACAGTACACTGATGACACCTAATTATACATCTCTGCTGCTGGAGAATTAAGCAATACTGTGGGTGTCTTATCCTGATGCCTGGAGGCTGTGAGGGTCTTGATGTGGAACAACAGGTTTCAGCCGAACCCTGGTAAGACTGAGTGACTTAAAGTTTTGGAGCCTTCCAATTTTAGGACTATGCCATCTTTGGTGTGGGATGGGGTGGCACTACCTCAGACACTGTGCAATCTGAGGTCCCTCCTAACTCACAGTTCTTACTCAGAGCAGGTGGCAGTTGTGGCTAGGAAGGCCTCTGCACATCTTTGTGTGCAAAGCACCAGTTGTACTTATTCCTGGATCGAGGCGGGAGGGCTCTGTTCACTGTCACTTATGACCTAGTCACCTCCCATTTGGACTTCTGTCATGTGCTCTACATATGACTGCCCTTGAAACGTATTTGGAAGCTTCATCTGTGCAGAAAGCAGTGGTGCAGGCAGTTATGTGTATGCCTAGAAAAGCACATATTGGTTGCCAGTCTGCTTCTGGTTGCCCACAATTCAAGTTGCTGATGTTGACCTTTAAAGCCCTACATGGCATGGAGTCAGATTATCTGAGGGACTGTTCATCCCTAATTACATCTGCCCATTCCATCAGATCTGACAGAGAAGACATGCTGCAAGTCCCGTTTGGCTGGTCCCAGGAGGCAGGCCTTCTCTCTTGTAAAAAGTTAAAGGTTTTCCCAGTCAGTTGTGTCCAACTCTAAGAGACAGTGCTGATCTCCATTTCTTGACCGAGGGAGCCAGCGATGTCCAAAGATAATTTTCATGATCATGTGGCCAGCATGGCTAATACACTAAAGGCACTCAGAATGCTATAATCTTCCCACCAAAATGGTATCTATTAGTCTATTTGTATTTGCATGCTTTCAAACTGCTAGGTAGGCAGGAGCTGGGGCAAGTGACAGGAACTCACCACATTGCAGTACCCACCTTATGGAATCTTCCCCGCCCCCTCAGAAGTGAGAGTAGCACCATCCCTCTTAACATTCAACAAAACCTGACTATGCTTTCAGGCTTTGGGATTCTGGGGGACCAGGGAGATCTTACAATGGCCCCCATACTGTGGCTATTTCATGTGTTTTTTTCTAATTTGTCATAATGAGTTTCACTTATATTTGTGAAAACACATATAATGGCTTTCTGATTAAGTCTGTGACACCAACTCAAGTCACTGTCTTGTGAAATGGATGGCCATACAAATAGGAAGGAAGGAAGGACAGACAGACAGGTAAAATAGCCCTTTCCTGCCTCCAATTCAGTGTGTGAAATACGCTAGCTGGGCCTTGTCTACAATCCGAGGGGTGTGGGGAGATTCAATTTAATCTAGTCTCTTGGCAATTAAGGGTGGTGCTGCTTTAGGAGAGCGGCAGACAGTATTTAGCAAGTGACTTCTGCCTCGTGCCTGCTTGTTTGCCTTTCCAACTCTTATCGCTGCCTGCCTGCTGCTCTTTTGAACTATCTGGCAGTGGAGGTTCTTTGAGAGGGAGATTAAGGGTTAGACATTCAGTATAGCAAAAATATGACTGCTTCCCATGATTTATATGTCCATTAGCAAAATGAGATACATCTTGATAACACTGTCAGAAGTAACATTGGTACATGTTTGAGGATTTGACATGATGAAACAAATTGCAGTAATTAATCAAAATAGATAGTAAAACAATTACTGTACTTTAAAAAAAAAGCCATTTATATATACCTATAGAATTCAGGGCCTATACAAAAGTAAACATACTTTTGGTATGTTTTCCATCACAGAATACTTGGTACCATATCAGACATTTTGAGCAATTATCAGGGACTTAGCAATATGGCTAAGACCATGCCTTAGATCACCCACCCTTGGATATGTCTCCCTGTTCTTCCCTTTTCTCACTCCTTTTCTTCCCTAGGTATCTTGTTTCAGAGATGCTGGTGGAAGGTGAGCCAAGTGGCCTTATCAGAATCACTCAGCTTTTTCTCCTCTCTACAGCCTGGGGAATGCAGATATGGGTAACTTTCATCGCAGGTATGTCTGTGGAGCAGGAGGGGAGCTAGTTTAGAATGTTATTCTGTATTTCAAAGGCTGGGTTAGAGGAAGTATGTGTTGGAAGGAGAGTGTTGGAAGGAGAGAAACGTCCATGTTTTCCAAACCTTCCTCTAACATGGTTTTTCTGAACCCAATACCCTTGAACAGACTTCCAGCTCCTGTCACTGCTGCCAACATCGTTCTATTGTTTTCTTAGCTGTATGAAAGTCCAATGCCCAATTTTTATGTAGAAATCTGAACTTCTCTTCCACTACTTAAAGAAAAAGATGTGTTTTCCCATGTAACCCCATCTCTTGTCTCTAGGTTTTGTTCTTTTCCGAACTGTGAGCCGGCACACTTTTGGCCTGGTACAGGGCAAATTGTTTCCCTTCTATTTCTACACCTTACTTGGCTGCACGTTGCTTAATCTTGCCATATTTGCTGTATACCATCCATGGGAACTTCTCAGCACCAGAGAAACTGTTCAGGTAAGTAGCAACTAATGATCTAAAACCCTGCAGTTTACATTCAGGGCAGATGTGCAGGCAGAAAGTATATAGGCACATTCTGAAAATGCCTTGAGCTTGTCATATTATCAGCATTCAAGTTTCCTAACACATCTGAGGTTGAAAGAAGTTGTCTTATTCTTAAAAATATATATTCCTGGCTGTATTGATCTGGCAGTTTCACTGTTCAAATTAGATCTCTTGGAAGACTTCCATTATCTCCTATTTAATAGCGCCTACTAAATCCCTTTTTTCTGTATCATTTTAATGCTCTGATCCTTTTTCATGTATATTCTTCCATGTTCTTCCTAAAACCTTTGCAGTACCAACTGCTTCAGATTAAATATAATTGTAATGGCATATACCAGTAAATTTATTTACATTACAGGGCATACAGACAAGCCATAATTACTTCTTATCATTCAATTCTGTAGCTACACAAGTTATAGCTATTGATGGGAAAAGGCATTGATGCTTGCTTCTCCGGGTAGCAATTTTAATTTCAGAATGCTTTACATCTATATACAAATGTCCATGGCCGGATTCTGATGAGATGAACTGTTAGCAGCCTTCTTAGTTTAAGGATTTGGTAAGCAGAATGATAGTGACATAGAGACATTCATTAAGGATGAACAGAGATAATACAATGTCTCAAACAGAATAGGTCCCTATTTGTCTGTATTTAGTGGGCTTCTGAATAAACTGGTCTAGGATTGCAATTCTGCTTTCTCTCTCTCTCTCTTTCTCTCTCTATTATATTTCTAAATCTTCTAGAATATTCCAACAGAGAGGATGTATTTAGAATACTATCATATTTGTTCCTTCCCTGCATCTTTACTCCCACCTTCAAATATACCGTATTTTTCGCCCTATAAGACGCTCCAGAATATAAGACGCACCCAATTTTAAAGGAGGAAAATCTAGAAAAAAAAGATTTTTGGGCTCAATTGCCACTCAATTTTGGGCTCAATTGTGGTCATACGTTTTCTTTCTTTGTTTGTTTCTTTCATCTCTCTCTCCCACTTTCTTTTTTTTCTTTTCTTTTTTCATTCTTTCTACCTCTTTCTCTTTCTCTCTCTTTCTGTTTCTCTGTGTGTCTGTCTGTCTCTCTCTCTGTGTGTAGCTCTTTGTCTCTCTCTCCCTCCCCCCTCTCTGTCTCTCTCTGTCATTCTTTCTGTGTATCTGTCTGTCTGTCTCTGTATTTCTGTCTCTCTCTCTCCTCCCTCCTCTATCTGTCACTCTGTATGTGTGTGTCTGTCTGTCTCTCACTCTCCCTCCCTCCCTCCCTCCCTCTCTCTCTCTGTGTTTCTCTCCTCCCTTCCTCTCTGTCTGTCACTCTGTGTGTACGTGTGTGTGTGTCTGTCTGTCTGTCTGTCTGTCACTCACTCAATCACTCACTCTGTGTGTGTGTGTGTGTGTCTCTCTCTCTGTGTGTCTCTGTCTGTCTGTCCCTCTCTCCGTCCCAACTGGAGAACAACCTTTTCTGTCCCCTTACCAGCCCATCCGGGAAGATGAGGAACGTGAGGGGGATCCCCCCCCCCCCCCGCAGATGGGCTCCGAGCCAGAGTGGGGTGGGGAATCCTCCCTTTCCCCCTCTCAGAGATCTTTTGGGAAGTGAAAGAGCTGAGAGGGGGAAAAGCCTCCCATTGAAAACAGCGCTGAGTGGGGTGGGGAATCCTTGCTTTCCTCCTCTCAGGGATCTTTTGGGAAGGAAAAAGTGAGGTGGGGAATCCTCCCATTGAAAACAGCACTGAGTGGGGTGGGGAATCCTTGCTTTCCTCCTCTCAGGGATCTTTTGGGAAGGAAAAAGTGAGGTGGGGAATCCTCCCATTGAAAACAGCGCTGAGTGGGGTGGGAATCCTTGCTTTCCTCCTCTCAGGGATCTTTTGGGAAGGAAAAAGTGAGGTGGGGAATCCTCCCATTGAAAACAGCACTGAGTGGGGTGGGGAATCCTTGCTTTCCTCCTCTCAGGGATCTTTTGGGAAGGAAAAAGTGAGGTGGGGAATCCTCCCATTGAAAACAGCACTGAGAGGAGGAACTGAATCCTCCAGTTCCTCCTCTCAGCGATATTTTGCTAAGGGAGGCTTCTCAAAATGGGAGGCCCCCATCTCTTTGCACCCTTCAATCCGTCTCTCTCTCCCTCTGACGTCCCCCAATGGCTCAGCGTGAAAAACTGGGAAAGAGGAAAAGGAGGAGGAAGGAAAGGGGGGAGAGAAACGGGGGGGGGGGAGGAGGAAGAGAGAGAATCTCTCCCTTAAAGATCGCCTGCTTAAAGATCCTGCTTAAAAAGAAGCCTCGCTGCCTTTTTCTCTCTGATAGCTGCCTGCTTAAAAAGAAGCCTCGTCCTTTTTAAGGACGAGGCTTCTTTTTAAGCAGGCGATCTTTAAGCAGGCGATCTTTAAGGGAGAGATTCTCTCTCTTCCTCCCCCCCCCCCCCCCGTTTCTCTCCCCCCTTTCCTTCCTCCTCCTTTTCCTCTTTCCCAGTTTTTCACACTGAGCCATTGGGGGACGTCAGAGGGAGAGAGAGACGGATTGAAGGGTGCAAAGAGATGGGGGGCTCCCATTTTGAGAAGCCTCCCTTAGCAAAATATGCTGAGAGGAGGAACTGGAGGATTCCCCACCCCACTCAGTGCTGTTTTCAATGGGAGGATTCCCCATCTCACTTTTTCCTTCCCAAAAGATCCCTGAGAGGAGGAAAGCAAGGATTCCCCACCCCACTCAGCGCTGTTTTCAATGGGAGGATTCCCATTCGGCTGCACAAGCGCTGCCTTCTTCTCTCTGATAGCTGCCTGCTTAAAAAGAAGGACGAGCCCCAATGCAAAAAAATGCCATGGACTTGCGAGTGAGTTACAGGGGCGGGGCTTCCAGGTTCATTGACCAACCAGCAGAAACCCACCACTGCCCAGGTGGCTACATTCGGCCTATAAGACGCAACCAGATTTTCACCCTCTTTTTTGGAGTAAAAAAGTGTGTCTTATAGGGCGAAAAATACGGTATATTTCAGAAGAAAAGCAAAGATTTGTATAAAATGCTTTATAATAAATTAATGAATAATTAAATGAATAGTTATATATAACCTTTGCAGCAGAATATTTTGTGGCACTTTAAATATGCCTTTAATGAGTATATGCTATAATAAATTTGCTTGTCTTTAAGATGCCATAAAGCCCTTTATTATAATTTATCAACTAACCGAAAACTCTACTGAATTAACATATATTTTGTAGTATTTTACTACAGAAAGACATTACAATATTTAGCATGTAATGCTTTTTCATTTCATCACCATTCCCACCTCTGGGAAAATTGAGTGGGTACTTGAGCCTTACTGTAATTTCTTGTTTAGTGTAATTTTGGTGTGCAGAGTAGATCCTAGGATAATATATGCTACATTACAAGATCTTCCTAAGTTATTCTGGGCATATTTTTCAAATATAGAATGCAATAAATAAATAAATGTTTTTATTTCTTATAAAACAGCCTTCTCTGTCATGCTAAGAATAACAAGAGTAAGAACACTGAAAGGACTGTGATGCTACTATTTGAGCAAAGTTTACTGAATTAATCACAATTAACTGGATTCACATAATACCTACTAAGCCATAACCCTAAATTTACAGCTTCAGTGGCTGTGTTCATGCAACATGCTAATCTAAAACCAACCAAACCAGATTCTTGTCTAGCATATCTGAATTCTGGAGAGAAATTCTTAAGGGCAGATAAGGTGGGGGCTTTCAAAGTACAACTGTAGAGCTGCCTCAAAAGATACAGGTTTTATTTACATCTTTGCCTCTAAGAAGAACTTTTGACTAAGAAAATACATGAGGCTGGGACACGAAGCAGAATTATTGCCTGGGCTTTTAAAACTATTTAGTGAGTGGTGGGATGTTAAATTAATTTTTTCATGATCCAATCTGGGTTGGTCACTGAGACTGGAGGTTAACTCTTCTGAGCTTTTAGACTCATGCTGGAGGCCATCCTCAGGGACTTTCTCTCTTTTTTTACACCATTCACAGTAAAAATAGGGACAGTATTTAACCTACTTCCCTGTTTGTTAAACATGAGTATATCAGGGAAGCATCTGAATATTGTTCAGCACTGAAAAAACCTGTTTTGAGTGGTTATGTAATCACCTTATTGGCAGCTAATTGTACTCAAGATCAACAAAACAAACTGAAATCATAGGATCATAGTGGTTGAAAAAGATACTAAGCAATGCTATCATTTTCTTCTGCTCCTTGCAGACTATATCTAGAAAATCATTGTATTTAGCTCCCCAAAAGTTTCTTGTTTTGAAGAAATAAAATAAAATCTTGGAGAAAGCATACAGATGTTATGTATAGAATATGTGAACTACATATTTATCTGATAATGTCCTTAAAGAATTAGTTGAAACATCCCTGAAAACCTACGATTCCTCCCCTTAATTTTTCACTACAATCTCTTTGGATCATGAGAAATAATCTGTGTACTGAGCAAAATGTCAACACAAATGACTGACAACTGTACAACTCTGCTGGCCAGTAGATTTTGCAATATTTCTGAAGCACTGGTGTTTTGTTGGAGCTAATCCTAGGCATAGAAAAGCTAGCATTCATATTGCACTAGTTCCCTTAATATATATAGAATAAATAGGGTGTAATATGGAAAGCTGACTGGAGTGGTGTGGTGGCGTAGAGGTGGAGCTCTCACCTCACAATCAGGAGGATGTGAGTTCGATCCTAGGTAGAGGCAGATATTTCTCTCTCTGGGCACAATGAGAATGTATCTGCTGAAAAAAACTCCGCACTGGCAACAGGAAGGGCATCCAGCCAGTAAACACTCTGCTAGCTCCATTTAGTTGTCCAGAATCCACCCCTCAAGGGATTATGGACCCCATAAGTTAAAAGATGATGGTGATGATGATGATGAATGTGGAAAGCTGACTCTATCTTTAGGCCAATCACATTCTGTCAGCAACTTACCTCACAGAATTGTTGAGGAAAATTGGTGGGAAGTTAATTTAAAATAAATTTAAAATATATACATCATTTTCATTAATTCTTTTTGGACTATGTAGCTAATTGACTCTTAAAAATGAGGAAAATCAGGTTCATCAACTGCCCTTTCATTTTTCCTAAAAATAAGAATGTAACTCTAAAACTTAAATAAAAAGACTCCAAGAAAATCACACACAGAAAATTGGAATACAAAGTGGTCATAATACTTTGTGTCTTCCTTATAGATCACACTCTTTTTTATTTGCCTCATTTTGTTTGCCACGAATGCCTCCTGGTTGTCGCAAGTCACCACCAAGACCATGCTTAAGTTGCAAGAGATTGAAAAAGAGCATGGGCTCGGACAGGAAGTGGGAAGTTCAGGTCAGCGAGAGGCTTACCAACTTCTGAGGGAGAAGGACAGCAAATATCGGCACCTGCGCCAGAAGTTCTTCAAGTTTCATGGCTTGTCTTCTCTCTGCAATCTGGCTTGTGTTATCTGCACCGGGGTGAACTTGGCATTCATTGCCTTGCAACTGAAAAGCCTGTAGACTCTCCATTGCTCTAGCTGGTTCCCTATGCTTTCTCCTAAAATGCTGATTTTGCTCTGAGGAGACGCTTGGAAATGACCAGAAATCAATCCTTTGGAGTGTGTACCATTCCTCTAGAAACAACCAGATACAGAATGCCCTCTCGCAGTATAAATTAGATTGTCTGATAACTGTGAAGGGATATTTAAATTAGAGCAAATTATCTGCATAAATTAATATCCTTTCTGTTTTTAAATCTTGATGCAATATTACTTGTGTTGTGTTAAGTTAGGAGATCTTTATAACAATGTTTCATGATTTGTCATTGTTAGTAGGCTGCCTATTGTTAACGAGAGTCTAATACCAATTGTATACAAGACCTTAATAGGATTCACTTTTAGCAGGAAAGTACAGGATTTTGCTATCTTGAAAGAAAATTTAAATATAGAATGCCTTATATACAAATTCTTCAAAAGAATTCTGCTTTTGGAATAAAGAATGTTTATTATTAAAAATGTACCTACTTTGGTAGATTAATAGCCCTCTCCTTCGGTTGCTTATTTAGATACTTTGTGTCTTGCAGTTTCCAGCGGGAATTTTCAGGTTGACAAGTAAATTAATGCAGAACTCCTATTTTTGGATTCATAAACTGTTTTAATCTATTGAGCTGCACTCATTTCAATAACTACCCTATTTTTTCTCTTACCTGTTGGCTCTAGTTCATGCTATACCATTGTTTATTCCTAAAACGGTTGGTTTCATATAATGCCATGGTTAGAATGAAGTATTGCAGGCTGACTCTGTCCACTGCCAGAAGTTTGATCCTAACCGGTTCAGTATTAACTCAGTCTTCCATCCTTCAGAGATCGGTAAAATGAGGACCTAGATTGTTGGGGGCAATATGCCGCTCAGAGAGTGCTGTAAAGCACTGTGGAGCAGCATATAGGTTTAAATCCTATTGCTGTAACATGCTAAAACATAAGCCATGATTTATGAACCACCGCTATTGAGTTCACACATGTTAAACTAAAATAGTTTGTATGATATTGGTTTAGTATGCTGCAAGAACCAGAGATAGTTTTGTTTCGTGATTTTATATGTAAGCGGTTTTATCATATTATTAAGAAGACTAGGTCTATGGGTGGCAGTCATGTATAACTTGGCCCATCTCTTTGCGCTGTGCTTCCCAGGCCACCAGCCACAAATTAGGACCTAAAGCCTTTGTAAGCTATTGCTTTGAATGCAACAAAACATTTGCAGTTTTTGTTTTAAAAAGGCCTAGTATTGGATAAATCAGGACAAAAGGGTAACAAGCCTGCTGAACAGCCCATTTAAATGTAAGGTGAACCTAGGGAATATTTAAAATTCTGCTCTGAATATCAAATCCTGAGCATCTCTGAACCTGAGAATAGAATCCTGTTCCAGCTCGCTGTGCTATTCCGCCATCTAGGCAACATACTAAAGAAAGCTTCATGAGAAAGTGAGTGCATTTTTTACTGTTAGAGAGGGCCTTCATTGCTATCCTCAGATAAATACAAAATTTGACCACTTCTGCCAGGAAGAGATGCAACATTAACAAATATTGGATATATGAACAAGAAGATATATTTACATAATTCCTGGATGTTCTGGTAGGGATGATAACCCATCCCTAAAAGCACCTTATTGGCCATTTCAACCACAAGCTCTGATCTAAGCATCATAATAAGATCATAATTTAAGCCACAGCTTAAATTATCACATGTATCACTCTAAAGCAGTGCTTCTCAATTATTTTCTGTCATGCCCCCCCTAGGAAGAAGAAAACATTTCGCGCCCCCCCCCCCCCGCGCGACTGTAAATAGTCTAATTTGTCTATAAAATTGTTATAAGTACACCTCTGCATAACATAGCACACCGGTCTTTCCTCGACTCCCACCGTAGTCACATGCTTTCTTTCCTCTTTCCCTCTTACTTGTCTATCCTTCCTTCCACCCTCCCTTCCTCCTTCCCTTCCTTCCTGCCTCCCTTCCAGTTCCCTCCTTCCTCTTTCCCCCTGCCTGCCTGCCTTCTTTCCTCTTTCCCTATCCTCCTATCCTTCCTTTCTCCCTCCCTCCTTCCCTGCCTCCCTTCCAGTTCCATTCTTCCCTCCTTCCTTCTGCCTCCTTCCTGCCTGCTTGCCTTCTTTCCTCTTTCCCTCTTGCTTGTCTATCCTTCCTTCCACCCTCCCTTCCTCCTTCCCTTCCTTCCTGCCTCCCTTCCAGTTCCCTCCTTCCTCTTTCCCCCTGCCTGCCTGCCTTCTTTCCTCTTTCCCTATCCTCCTATCCTTCCTTTCTCCCTCCCTCCTTCCCTGCCTCCCTTCCAGTTCATTCTTCCCTCCTTCCTTCTGCCTCCTTCCTGCCTGCTTGCCTTCTTTCCTCTTTCCCTCTTGCTTGTCTATCCTTCCTTCCACCCTCCCTTCCTCCTTCCCTTCCTTCCTGCCTCCCTTCCAGTTCCCTCCTTCCTCTTTCCCCCTGCCTGCCTGCCTTCTTTCCTCTTTCCCTATCCTCCTATCCTTCCTTTCTCCCTCCCTCCTTCCCTGCCTCCCTTCCAGTTCCATTCTTCCCTCCTTCCTTCTGCCTCCTTCCTGCCTGCTTGCCTTCTTTCCTCTTTCCCTCTTGCTTGTCTATCCTTCCTTCCACCCTCCCTTCCTCCTTCCCTTCCTTCCTGCCTCCCTTCCAGTTCCCTCCTTCCTCTTTCCCCCTGCCTGCCTGCCTTCTTTCCTCTTTCCCTATCCTCCTATCCTTCCTTTCTCCCTCCCTCCTTCCCTGCCTCCCTTCCAGTTCCATTCTTCCCTCCTTCCTTCTGCCTCCTTCCTGCCTGCTTGCCTTCTTTCCTCTTTCCCTCTTGCTTGTCTATCCTTACTCCCTCCTCCCTTTCTTCCCTCCCTCCCTGCCAGCAGCTCCTCCAGCATCCCAGCTGGAAGCAGCAGCACAACAGTCGCCGTTACCAGGGGCGAAGGGGTGGGGGTGGCAAGATCGGGCGACCGCCGCCCCTTTGTCCCTTCCCCAACAGCGGCTGTTGCGCTTCCGCTTCCAGACGGAATGTTGGCGGTGGAGCTGCTGGCGGGGAGGCGAGCTACCTGCATAAAGACGCCGCCGAGGGCATGGCAGAATATATCCCGGCTTGAAGTGGCAGCGCTGGGGACTGCTCAGAGACTCATCAGAGCCGCGGGCTGGAGCTGTGCAAAAAGTCTGCTTGGGCTGGGGGGGGGAGGGAGGGAAGCCTGGGACAGCCATGCTTCCCTCCCTCCCACCCCCGCCCGAGCAGGCTTCTTGCACAGATCCAGCCCGCGGCTCTGATGAGTCTCTGAGCAGTCCCCAGCGCTGCCACTTCAAGCCGGGATATATTATGCCTCGCCCACGCCGCCGCCGTTGCACCCAGATGGAAAGGGAGCCTTCGCGCCCCCCTTTACGGAGCCTCGCGCCCCCCCAGGGGGGCGCGCCCCACTATTTGAGAACCGCTGCTCTAAAGTAACCATGGTTTGCTAAAAACAGTAATTTAGTGAAGTTGACACAACATACTAAAGCCGGGATGGCGAACCTATGGCATGCGTGCCACAGGTAGCATGCGGAAACATTTGTCAGGGCACGCGAGGCGCTGGCCTGCCAGCTGGCCAGCGCACGCACAAACTGGCCAGCTGAGTTCAGCCTTTTTTAAAGCCATTTTCACCCTCTGCAGGCTCCAGAGGCTTTATAGGAGCCTGGGGAGGGCGAAAACAGCCCCCCTCCCCACCGGAGGCCCTCCGGAGGGTTCATGAGCTTCCTTGATGCCTCCGGAGCGCAAGAAACCAGCCCTATGGACAAACCGGAAGTTCGGGAAGGTCGCTGAAGCCTCCGGAGCTCTCAAAACGACCCTCCGAGCAAACCGTAAGTCACTTCTGGTTTGCTCGTAGGGTCTTTTTTTGCCCTCCGGAGGCTTTAGGGACCTTCAGGAGGCTTCCCTGAAGCCTCCGGAGCACTTAAAACGACTTTCAGAGCAAACCGGAAGTCCATTTCCGAACTTCCGGTTTGCCCATAGGGCTGGTTTTTTTTGCCCTCCGGAGGCTTTAGGAAAGCCTCCTGAAGGTCCCTGAAGCCTCCAGGGGGCGGGAGATGCTTTCTTCACCCTCCCCAGGCTCCTATAAAGCCTCTGGAGCCTGGGAAGGGCGAAAAAAGGATGTAAAAAATGGGGGGTCGTGCCTGTAGTGCGCGCATGCGCACTGGGGGGTTGCGCATTGCATTATGGGTGCAGCACACCCACGCACGACCCTCCTGGGCTCTCCCCACTTATGGTACGCGAGCCAAAAAATGTTTGCCATCGCTGTGCTAAAGCATGACCCAAAGAAGCCACATTACCTTTTAATATGTGTGCATTCAACCAATGATCAAATATCAAACTCACTTTAACAGACTAATTCAAAACTATGACTTGGTAATATTTACTTCACAGCAGTGACGTGCGGTGAGGTTTATGGCTGGTGAGGCACTATTTAATTCGGAATGGAGGAAGAGGAGGAGAGATGAAAGGCAAGGGGGGAGGAGAAATTCCTACTCTTTCCCCCAGTGTATCCCTCAGCAGCACTGTGCTTAAAGCCCTCAATGGCAGGTAGGGGTGGGTAGAAATTAGAAAATAATGAAGAATAAACATGTTCCTCCTGGAGCTTGTGGGGGAGGGAGCAGCCATCCCCACCTGTTACGAAAGGAACCTCAGGTGGTTAAAAGGGAATAAGTGGGCCTTAGCTCAGGAGAAATGACTGGATTCTATTATTAGCCCACCTCGGATAATAAAAAGCACTATTGCCAATTTGCATCCACGCTCCAGCAGGGGGGGGGCAACTTCCAACAAAACGCAGCAACCGGAGAAAAGCAGCGAGGGGCGAGGAAGCTCGTCGGGGAGAGCCACGTGCTGTTTTCGCCTTAGATTCCTCTCCTCTCCTCTGCACGCACACCTTTCCTCCTGGGATCTCTCCCGGCAACCTCACCAGCTGCTTCTTTTGCCATGACGTTTCCCGGCATGGCAAAATACTTTTTTTCCCTTCACCTTCCAGCCCACCAAGAAGCGCCAGATCTGAGCCGCAGCCACCAATCGATCATTTGCAGCTTTACCCGGACCACAGGGGGAAAGCTCGCTAGGGCTCTCCCCCGACACCCCACTGACTAACCCACCTATTTGTTGGAAGCTTTGGTAGGCTCGCATTCCCCCCCTCCCCAATCTTCCTCCCTTTGCAATTCATGCAAGGGTAACTCAACAGAGAAGACTCAATCCAAATGGCAACTGGCATTGCATTTATTAAAGAAAAAAAGGAAATTTGAAGGAAAAGAGGGAGCGTGGGGTGGGGGTGGGGGGCATCAGAAACGGAGAAAGAAGAAGGCGGGGCTGAAGTCGCGACGATACAGCATGCGATCTCAATGCTCTGAGGTCACAGTTGACACTTTTGCCACTGGGGGGGGTCCAAATGGACCTAAATCGTCCCACAGAGACGGTGAACAGGAAGAATACGTCTTGCTGATCTCAGGGACATCGCAAAGTCCCTGATTGATCCAAGAGAAAGTCTTCAAGCCAGTGACAAAAATCCAGCCATTTGGCTGACGAAGTCGGGGCGGCTCCAAAACGGGAGGATATGGAAAGAGAAAGTGCTTCCAGCTGGTGAGGAAATTTTATTGTTAAGAGTGACTGCCTATAAAAAACTTAAAATAAATTTAAACTGGAGAACAGAAGAAATAAGCGGCAGAATTAAATTTGGAATGGTTTTTGATACGGGGTTATCTTTTTTCTTTCTCAATTCTATCTTCACGGACGGAATTTATGTAACACCTTTAAAACGAATGGAGTAAGCATTCTTCTTCTATTTTCCTTTTTTTCATTACTCTCTGTAACCTATGGTCTAAAACTCTCATCTGTCATTACTGTGGATGTTTTTTTTTAACTCATTTAAGAATTGGACTTTTTCTTCAACTTGAAATACAAAAAAGACACTTTCTTTTTTAAAAGGCTTTGTGTATTGGAAACAAAACACCTTTACTTTTTTTTCATGGACTATCTCGGCTGGTACCTCAAGAACTTATTGCTTGTTTACAGAGAGAGATAAGAAGAAACAGATGTTCCTTTGAGGTATTTCTAACCAGAGAGAGGTGATTAAAAGCTACTAAATTAGAATAACAGTGTTTGCATAGTTGAAAACAATGGTGCTATCACAGCAGGAGAAAGAGGCTTTAAGTCTGCAAAAGATATTTTCAGAAATACAGAAGCTATCAAATACACACGAGACGATTGAGAAGAAGTTGGATGATTTAATCCATTTAACAGCAAAACATGACGGGGAAGTTGAAGATGTTCATCAAATGGAGAAAGTGGCAGTTAAAATTCAAAAAAATGAAGAGGAAAATGATTATAAAGAAATTAAAGCTGCTGATACTTATGATGATGGGTTCGTCTCTGAAAATGGAAAGAGTGGAATATTGAAAGAGGAATTAAATGGAGGGGAAACTTACTCCAGATGGCAAAATACAGATGAAGAAAAAATAAAAGAATTTATGGACCTAAAGAGAGAAATCTTTTCAGCAATAGTTTTGATAACACCACTGACAATTATAGATAAGTTGATTGAGGAAACAGAAGAAGGGCATGGAAATTGCAAGAGAGACCGTATAAGTAAAGAGCTGCTAAGAGGAGTCCATACAAAGTTGATTAAAGAGAAGAGGACTGATACCACAAACAGCAGAAGATATGAGATTGCCTCGTTATTGGAAAGATACAGGTTGATAGATGGAAGAATATAACTTAAAACTAGCTAAACTTAGTGAAATTTAGTGATAATAGATATAGTTAAAGAAATAATTGATAATGATAATGTATACTATGTGTAGTGTCATGATAAGTAATAATGGGATATGAATATTGAATGGTACCCATGAAAGGAAGATTAGAAACCATCTTGGATTATATATAAAGATTAATAAATTAATAAATAAATAAAAAGAACTAAGTTAGATATAGTTAAGTTTTGAATATTAGGGGGGAAATGTAATAATATACGATATAGTTAAATAAAGGAGGGATAATGATAACAAGGTATATATAGGCATGGGTACAACATAAGGAAATTGAATGTAAATTGCAAATAATGATTTGGAAAGAAGGATTAGAAAATTTTGTTATTGAATATTATGGATGTTTAGCTAGAATAGGATATAAAGATTCAGAGTTATTGGAGGATTTTAGAAATAGTAAATGAAATGCTAGTATGTGGTTATGTATTAAATTTTGGAATATTTTATGAGGAAGGACGTTTAAACAATTATAGTCAAATGTAAATGGAGGTATGATGATGGTAACATGTATAAATATCTGAGTTAAAACACTTGAGTTAATATGAATTATGCTTGATGACTGTGGAAGAGATGCACAAAAGCCCTTTGTAATCAACTGATACATTTTCTACAGCATGCAAAAAAAAGATTTTATGTGTTGTGTTTGTTTTGAAAACAAAAAAATAAAAATAAAAATTTTATTAAAAAAAAGAAACGGAGGAAGAGAGGAGGAAGAGCAGGCGTGAAGCTGCAGCTTTAAACAGAATGACAGAGTTGAAGCCTCTAAAAAAAGCGCCCTCTACTATGAGGCACGAGAACTGCGTGCCTCACCTACCTCAGGATTTTTTAGGCTTTTAACCCTCACTTAACTCTGCTCAAGCGATCTTAAAACACCTAAAAAGTCAGACTAGATGAGGCATGCAGTTCTCCTGCCTCATAGTAGAGGACGCTTTTTTAGAAGCTTTTTTAAACAGGCAGTCATTCACGGTGAGGCAGCAGCTAGCTAGCCTCACCTCAGCACTCGCCTTTTCCCGTTTACATTTTTTTTCCTTTTCATGATGACAATGGTGAGGCTGTGCCTCCCCTGCCTCCGCTGACTGCACGTCACTGCTTCACAGGTTTTACCCAGCTACTTCCTTCTAACACTACTAAAAGTTGTCCTTAGTCTCATCAAATGGGACTGCTGTGTACTAAAGAGTGATACCCTTTGATCATTGTACAAATGAATAGATTTCTCTGTTCCATTTAATAAGCCTTCTGTGGGCTTTTTAAAATGCCTGTAAATCTCCTTTAGTGCAGAGGAAAATTAACCCTTTTTATCTTTCTGGAAAACTGTCTATGTCCATATATACACTTACAAGCTGAAATCTAGGCAGTTTTATAACACAGTAATTTTTCCAATAGCTGCTGCCATAGTTGCATGCTATTGTGGTGACTGGACTATGAAAGCAAAGTATAAAAAAGGAAGGAATTAAGCTCAAGAAACAGAATCCTGAAACTCTGGGTTTGAAACCAAGAAGCAGGATGAAGCAAAAGTTCCCACCAGTGGGAAAATAGACTATCCCTAAAGTCTGTAGAACACTAGCAATTCAAAGAAAATAGCAGTTTTGTGATGATCTCCAATAAATGAAAACATTTTATTTTCAAATAAATTGAAACACTTTCCCCAAACAGATGTCATAATTCAATCAATCAGGTGTGAAGCCAAAGTGGTGCAAAATGCTATTCTAGAAGTGTCCAAGGTACGGTGGTTTCCGAATGTTAAAATCTATTTGATTGTTTAACTGTATTTAAGTTTTATGTTAAATTTATTTTTTAAAAAAACTAATCATTACACATTAATTAATAGATAATTTTAATAATTTACAGGCCCGGATCTAGAGTAGTCTTTAACAGGTCTATGATGAGAACAGCATGTTATTTGTACATTTGTACACCAGGTTCGCCTGGTGTGCCAATTGCATCCCCTATTGGACCGGAGCGCCCTTCGCACAGTCACTCATGCGCTTGTGACGTCCCGGCTAGACTACTGTAACGCTCTCCACATGGGGCTCCCCTTGAGATGCACCCGAAGGCTGCAGCTGGTTCAGAATGCGGCCGCGCAGGCAGTCTCGGGAGTCTCTAGCTATTCCCACGTAACACCTCCCCTGCGCGGGCTACACTGGCTGCCTGTGGCTTTTCGGGTGCGCTTCAAGGTGTTGACCATCATTTTTAAGGCGCTCCATGGCACAGGACCTAGTTATTTGCGGGATCGTATCCTGTCCCATACATCCCTTCGGCCGATTCGCTCACACAGAGAGGGACTCCTCCGGGTGCCAGCGGGCAACGCCTAGGGGAAGGGCCTTCTCTGTGATGAGCTTTTCAGGAATGAGCTTTTCCCCGACATTAGAATGACTATGGATCTCCGCTCCCTCCGTCAGAAACTTAAAACCCACCTATTCCAGCTAGCCGGCTTGGCCTAATTCCACCTATCCCACCTCAGTTCTATTTTTTTAAAATTTTTAGGACTGGTTTTAGGGTCTGTTTTTTTTTTAAAAAAAATTATAAATTGTACAGGGGTTGTTTAATTTGATTTTTACCTATGTGTATGATTGTATGTATGTTTTAAATTTATTCCTGTACACCGCCCCGAGTCCCTCCGGGGAGAGGGGGCGGTCTAGAAATTTAATAAATTATTAATTATTATTATCCTAGCCCAATCAATATTAGAGAAGGAAAAACACACAGGTCTGAAGGAAGTGGGCAGGGACTGATAGTATTTAGGCAAGTGTTTAATTGATAAAGACCAAAGACTGGTGAAGTTATTAAGTATTGTGATTAACCACTAAAACTTTTGCAGCAGTTGCCGAACACAATTAACCCCAATTAAAGCTCAATGATCATCCCAGTAATGATCACATATTGCTGAAGTGTAAAAGAATGGCAGTGCTGTAGAGATTAGATGGACGAGGCTTGCATTTGTGCACTTGCTGAAGGAGGATGAAGAATTTTTTTCTTCATTCTCCTCCCATTTCCTACCAGAAAGCCTCAGAAGCATGTATATAGCCACATCTACATAAAATAAAAACAGAAAAGAAGTATGGTTCATATGTCATACTAAGACACCGTATGATTAACAGGAGACTGTTATACAATAGCTGAGTTCACAATCATAGAACCATTAGAATCATAAAATCATAGGGCTGGAAGGCTTTTTGGAGGTCTTCCAATCCAATATCTGCCCAAGGCAGGAATCCTTCCTTGGAAATTGTAGCAACGCTGTACCTACAACTCCTTGAGGCAAGCTGTTCCATTAGTTAATTGCTTTCACTCAGTGGTGGGATTCAAATAATGCCACCATTGATTCACCGAAAATGTGTGCGCATGTATTGTCCACATACCTATACCACCCACTTACTGGTATAGGAATTCCACCCACTCACTGGTATAGGTATCTGGACGATACTCATGTCAAGATCAAAACACAGGAATTGGAAGCACCAACCAATTTGCATGCTGAGGGAGGGGCTCCTACCTTCCCATTGGGCAGCCTTGGGTGCCTGGGAAGAGGGCGACAGAATGGCAGCTCTGCATGCAAAGCCCCCAACTGGCCCACATGTTTCAAGGGTCATGGAAAGTGCTCCAGAGGGGGTCAGGGGGAGCAATTTGCATGGTGGAGCAATGCTCATGGGCCACGTGAATGTAACCCAAATAAAATACAATAATATTTTGTTGTAAAATAATGCTTGGGCAGTAAAGACATGGGGTGGGGGGGAGAGGTGGTTGATGCCGGGACCATGACAAATGAGAAAAATCTTTCTTACGGGGTGCCGAAGTTTGTTTGCCTGCAACTCAGATTTAACAGATTAACAGAGATGGAAGGGATCTTGCAGGTCATCTAGTCCAACCCCCTGCCCAAGCAGGAGAACCTGTATCTGCCTCTACCTAGGATCAAACTCACAACCTCCTGATTGTGAGGCAAGAGCTCCACCTTTAGACCACTGCAGCTCGCTCGCTCTCTCTCTCTCCATCCCTCCACCCCCCCTCTCTTTCTCCCTCTCTCCATCTCCCCCCCCCTCTCCCCATTCTTCTTTCTCTGTCTCTCTGTGTGTGTGTGAAAATCATCTGGAGGGCTATTGAGAGAGCCGGTGTGGAGGGGGGGGATCCTACAGGCAACCTACAGTGTTCTCAATGACCCTACTGTGCCATGCCTGGCCACTCAAAGTACCCCCATAGTAGGCCTTACAGGGAGAATGGAAATTGCCAAACAAAATGGATGCTTGGAAGTCAAAGGAATCCAATGTCCCTGTGTAAGCCATTCGTTTCTCATTCTGCCTCAATGCCCTATTAACCTGTTAGGAAGGGATCTATTAGGAAAACTTGGAGCAACTCTTAAGTGCTCTCCAGAGGGAGTACAGCTAAAATTTTCCCCTGAATAAGCATATTTGTGTTTTCTGAGTCTGCAGAACTTTAAGTCACCTTCAGACTCTCGCATTAACCCTTCCGTGTGGTACCAGGGAACGCCTGGATATGCTAAACTTGCTGCCCCCCCATTTGGCAAAACTGAAACATGATGCAGCCTCCGTTTCAATAAGGCAGTATCCAATAAAAAGGGAGGCTCGCATTGGTATAAAAGAACATATTCAAACCTTTTTGAATTTTGGCATTCTGAGAGACTCTCAGTCTCCATGGTCTGCCCCAATTTTTCCAGTCCCAAAACCAGACAGGGCTTGGAGAGTGGACCAGGATTTGAGAGAGGCAAATTACAGGATTCAAGCTTTACATCCTGTAGTAGCCAATCCTTACACCCTTTTGACCACCCTATCACACTGTCAAGTGTGGTACACCATAATAGACCTAAAAGATGCCTTTTTCTGTATCTCCTTGGCCACAGAGTGCCAAGATTACTTTGCTTTTGAATGGTCCGATCCAGATAATAGACGTTGCTGCCAGCTGACATGGACTAGATTACCCCAGGGATATAAAAACAGCCCTACAGCCTTTGCTGCTGCCCTTTCTGCAGATTTAAAAGACTTTGATGCTCCACCCACCATGCTTTTACAATATGTAGATGATTTATTATTGGCAGCCGAAAATGAAGAACAGTTGGAAGAAAAATCAATTGAGTTACTGAATCATCTTGCTGAAAATGGATACACAGTGTTCCAAAAGAAAATCCAATGGACTAAGCAAACTGTAAACTATTTAGGTTAAGTGCTAGACAAAGGAACTCAACGCTTACATGAAAGTAGACTCCAAGCACTGATGGCCCTACCAATGCCAACCAATGTGAAACAACTTAGGTCCTTCTTGGGTATTGCAGGATATGCCAGACTTTGGATCCCCCTCTATTCTGTAATAGCCAAACCATTGTACCAACTGACCCAAAAGGATATGGGAATGGACAGGGGAACATACTCAAGCCTGGAAGATCTTAAGGGAAAGTCTAGTGAGAGCAACTTGTTTGGCTGTGCCAGATCAGTCCCAAGGATTTGACTTGTACCTCATAGAACAAAAGGCTGTGCTGTGGGAGTCTTGCTACAAAATGTGAGTCCAGAACGGGTCCCAGTGGCCTACTTGTCAAAAGGCCTGGATAATGTTGTTAAAGGATGCCCTGCATGCTTAAAAGCAGTTGCAGCTACAGCTGTCCTGATTGCAGAATCACAGAAAATTATTCATGGAGCCCCTCTCCATGTTTTCACACCCCATGCAGTTCAGGCTCTGTTAGAACAAAAGCTTCCTGCTTGAGCAATATCCAATAGGATTTCCCAATATGTGAGTACTATAGTGGAGCAAGAAAATGTTCAATTATCCACATGCCAACTTTTAAACCCTGTTGCTCTTTTACAATGGCCCAAAGAGGACACACCTCATTATTGTTTAGATATGTTAGAGTGCATCACAGGTTCCAGCTGCGATCTAAAGACTGAGCCGTTGATGGATGGAAATCTGGCACTCTGGACAGATGGTTCATTCCTTATGAAAGATGGCTGATGGATAATAAAGGATAAAGTACAACTACTGCCTAGACAGCTGACTTGGCCAATAATGAGACGTGTCCACCAGGCCACTCATGCAGGTCCAAGGGTAATGAAGAGATGGTTAGAATGGAGATAGATTGAGAATGTAAGAAGGTTGTGCAAGGTAGTAATAGATCAGTGTGAGATATGTCAGAAGAATAACCCCATAGGAGGAGTCAAAATCCCACAAGGACATATTAGAACATCCTGCTATCTAGGAGAAGCATAGCAAGTTGATTTCACAGAAATGCCTCAGAAAGGAGCAAAGAACAACCTTTTGGTTTTAGTCTATATGTTCACCAGATCGCCAGAGGCCATTCCCACAGCCACCCAAACAGCTAAAGAAGTTGTCAAGATCATGATAGAAATAATCATCCCTGGATTTGGAGTATCAAAAAGTATAGAATCTTTTCTAGGGAGTGAGCAAATACTTAGGGATTAATTGGAAACTTAATTCAGCCTACAAAGCCCAAGCTTTGGCTTTCCCAGAACATTTTAATTGAACATTAAAGACCCAATTAGCCGTTATGTCAGGAGACTCATTTATCTTGGCCACAGATCTTGCCCATTGCTTTAACCAGAATCAGGGCATTACCTCGAGGACACTGGAAACTGTCACTCTTTGAGATGCTATATGGTAGACCTTTCTCATCTCAGTCAATATCAAGGGATGAAGGAGAGACAAATATAACATAATATTTGCAGAAACTGGCCCAGGTTCTGTCTCATATTTCTCAACAGATGCAAGATGCCTTGCCGCCAGTAACAACAGCACCACTTTGTGTCCAACCTGGAGAGTGGGCTCGAGTGAAGGAACTCTTTCCGAATGCAACCAGTGCCAAGTGATCCAACCCTTGGCAGGTTCTTCTCAGCACACCCACAGCAGCTAAAGTTGAAGGTATCAAAGCTTGGGTCCACATTTCCAGAATAAAGAAGATTTCACCACCCCAGTGGGAATATCGGCCCATCTGATGCTATGTTTTCAATGAAACCCAGATTCACCTGAAGACATTTTTGATGACCTGGAGTCCTGATTACTTGCTGTTCACTTTTATAGCAATATGCTTTTCGCTTTGGATTATATTGCTGCCTGATGAAGATTGTTGCATTTCAAGAAGAAAGCTGTGTGTGATTAGAGTCACTACCCTCTCCTATTAGACCTAAGTGCTTGACTATTTTATGTGTCCACTGCCTCCTCTGGCTTGTGTTATTCCTTTTTCCACAAGAGGCATTGCCAACTCTATTTGATATTGAGGATTCTATTTCTCACGACGTCTTGCCATCAGATGAGGAATAAGACAGCGATGACTATGAACTATGGCTCCAGCTTTTTCCACCTGAAAAATATTCTGATGATTCTGAATCTGAAACTTTCCCTCACTCTTGAGGCAGATAACAACTCATCCTATCAAGAACATATAAAAACCACTCGTACAGGAGCTAAAATCACTAAAACTCTGGTTTACTACTTAGATTACACCTGTCAGGGAATAAAATCCACCTGCACACATGACCAGATACAATATGCCACCTGTTCCAAAGGCAGCCAAGTGGTTTGTCACACTCCACAGGGAGTAAGATTCAGCAAAAGGGGTTAGGTGTATGCATTTGTGGGAGGAAATGATCATTATACCCAACAGTTGGCTTATAACCACACTATACTTGCACAAAGCCCAGAAATGACTATTTGTTTTGATGCTTGTAACCCTTAATTTTCTGGCTAAAATTAATACTCAAATGAGTATTTTGCTATTTACCAAAATAGATTGGCTCTAGATTACCTTCTAGAAGAAGGAGGAGTCTGTGGAAAATGTAATCTAACCAATTGCTATATCCAGATAGATGATAACGGAAAAGCAATTGAAGAAATCACAGACCATATGAGGAAGCTTGCCCACATTCCTGTTCAAACCTGGGATGGAATCTTAGACACCTCCAGATGGTTTGAGGAAATGTTTGGAGTTTGGAAGAGAATTTTATTCCTCATAGCTCTGGCTTTTCGAGGATTGATGATATTACTTTGTGTGATACCTGTAATAAGATCAGTGGTTACTAGCACAATTTCTGGAATAACAGTTGTGGCTTTGGGAAGACAGGACAAGCCTGCCAAAGTTCTTACTTTGACACCAGTACCCAAGCAATATTCACCATTGGTCAAGCAATAGAAAGCATCCTATTGCCTTAAAAAAGGGAGCAATGAAAGGATCCCTGAAGGATTAGAGCATACACAGAGTGTAACCAAATTCAGCGTTTGTTAAATTGCTGTTGGGAGAAGCTCCATTGTAACCTAACCTGCCAACTGCATAGATAAAACCTCTAGGCGAATTGCCAAGTAGCTAAAGTAACTTGTGCAATGCAAAAAGGTGCATTCTGCCAATAACACCTTGCTTATAGCTTAAAATGTGTGTTCTCAGCAATAGCATTCCCTAACAAAGCTCTGCTTTATATGCCAGAAAATGTATTTCTTTCTCCGTCTAAGGTCGATTGTTTTCAGAGCGCTGAGAAAAATTATGAGGATTGCATAACATGAAATAATGTTTCTAACACTGTGATGATCTGTGCAAGCTGTATAAGACTATAAGAAGTTTGACAAAAAGGTTTTTTTACATGGTGATGTGCATGCCTGTTTTCTCTCTCTGCCTGTTCTGTTAAGGTGGGAGACAAAAATGCCGTCAAGTCTTTTTGCTTTCTGCAGAAAATAAAAACTGATTATCAGTAGCCTTATGTTCATGGTTTCATTGGAATTAGCAGATTCTGAGCTGAATTCAAAAAAAGGAAGGAAGGAAGGAAGGACTGTTGTAGACCCTGCAGCTGAGTGGAGTTCCAGAGACCAGGGAGAGCCCTTGTCAAGCAGCATGCAAAAATGATAGGATACACAGGCTTCTGTGGCTTTACTGCCCAAGCGTTGTTTAACAACAAAATATATTTTATTTGAGTTATGTCCACTGCCCTGCTATGCATATTGGTCCCCCATCCCCATTAGAGCACTTTGCATGAGCCCTGAAACACATGGGCTGGTCAGGGGATCTACAAACCTACATTGCTCTGTACCTCACCTCCCAGGTGCCTGAATGTGCTGCGGTTCAATGGGAAGGCAGAGGCCCACCTGCAGATTGGGTTGTGGACAGTTGTCCATGCCAAGAATTGGCCAAGGATAAGTGTCCTGGGTAAATCATTTGTGGCCACACAGTGGGACTAGGAGAGGATGTGAGATCAGTGGCAGTTGCCACCTTAAGCTTGCTTGTGCTTCACTATGTAGTGACAGACTGCCATGAACTGTGGGGAGAGTGGAATAAAGGGGGAATGCTTCAGGAAATGAAAGTAAGTACTGTATCTCTTCAAGACACTGCCTCAAGGTCACCCAGCTGGAAGGAGGAGGAGGCTCCAAACTATGCTTGGACTAACCATTAGGAAAACATCTTGCCTGAACTAGATTGGTTACACTGGAAGAAGCAATAAGAGACAGTTTATGGAGGGAAAAGTGGAATTTAGGACTGTGATGGCGAACCTATGCATGTGCCAGCCAGCTGATTTTTGACCTTCCAGAGGGCTGGGGGAGGCTGTTTTCACTCTTCCCAGACTTCAGGAAAGCCTGGGATTGGTGAAAAATGGGCCAAACAGGCCTACCAGAAGTTTAGAAACAATCCGTTTCTGGAGGCAAAAACAACCTCCCCTAGCCCCCCCGGAGGCCTTCCAGAAGCCAGAAATTGATTGTTTCTGAACTTCTGGTATGCCCAATTGGGCCATGTTTCCCCCCCCCCCCCAGGCTCCAGAGGTTTTCCTGGAGCCTGGAGAGGGCAAAAACTGCCTCCCCTGGCTCCCGGAGGAAATACCGAGCTCTTCTTGGAGGCAAGCAGTGTGATGCACATGGGGGAGAGCATGGGGAGGGTTGTGTGTGCATGCAAATGTGGGGGGCTTGCTTTGCATTATGGGTGCCAGCCCACATGTGTGCTATTGCGCACTCGCACTCGCATTTTTGGCACCCAACAACAAAAAGGTTAGCCATCATTGTACTAGAGGCACACATGCCACCTTTCGATTGCCTATCATTGTCAAGCATCCATTGCTAACGACAAAGATATCAAAATGTGCCTTGTGATATCATGACAAAAGCTCTACCCTTTTGTATTTCTGTTCAATATTGTAGAACATAGTAAGAGCAGGAGTTTACATCATTACATATTGGTGCATTTACTTCCATAACACCGCAGCAGTGTCACAGGCACATTTAATTTAATTTAATTTAATTTCAAGATTTATAGACCACCCCCTCTCCCCGAAGGGACTCGGGGCAGTGTACAGGCGTCTCATTAAAAACAAATACAAAAAGTAAATACCCTATACCAGCGATGGCGAACCTTTTTTGGCTCGCGTGCCATAAGGGGGGGGAGTGCAGGGGGGTCGTGTGCAGGCGTGCCGCACCCATAATGCAATGCACGACACCCCCCCCAGAGTGCATGCACGCACTACAGGCGCAACCCCCCCATTTTTGCATGCTTTTTTCGCCCTCCCCAGGCTCCAGAGTCTTTATAGGAGCCTGGGGAGGGCAAGAACAGCCTCCCCCGCCCGCCCGGAAGCCCTCCCGAGGCTTTAGGGACCTTCAGGAGGCTTCCCTGAAGCCTCAAAGCACTCAAAACAACCCTCCGAGCAAACCGGAAGTCACTTCCGGTTTGGTCAGAGGGTCGTTTTAAGCGCTCCGAAGGCTTCAGGGACCTTTAAGAAGGTTCCCTGAAGACTCCGGAGCAGTCAAAACGACCCTCTGAGCAAACAGGAAGTTTGTTCCCAAACTTCCGGTTTGCCCGTAAGGCCGTTTTTTTGCGCTCCGGAGGCTTCAGGGAAGCTCAGGCTCCTATAAAGCCTCTGGAGCCTGGGGAGGGCGAAAAATGGCTTTTAAAAAGGGCGAACTCAGCTGGCCAGTGCGTGCCCTGACAAATGGCTCCGCGTGCCACCTGTGGCACGCGTGCCATAGGTTCGCCATCACTGCCCTATACCCTTAAAAGTGAATTAAACCTAAACACAACTGTACAGAATAATAAAAGTTAAAACCAACTAAAAAACGTACCCCTAAAAATTTAAAAATGCAGACGTGAGGGACTAAAATTGGGATTAGGCCAGGCCGGCTAAATTGAACAGGTGGGTTTTAAGCTTCTTACGGAAGGAGCGGAGGTCGGTAGTAGTTCTGATATCCGGGGGGAGGTCATTCCAGAGGGTCGGGCCCATCACAGAGAAGGCCCTACTCCTGGGCGTTGCCCGCTGGCATTGCCTAGTGGACGGCACCCGGAGGAGTCCCTCTCTGTGAGAGCGAATCGGTCGAAGGGATGTATGGGGCAGGATACGATCCCGCAAATAACTAGACAGTAATTGCTGCAAAAGGGGCCCAAACCAAGTACTGAGTACATATGCATGCTTATACTTTTCAGAGATCCAATATTGTTCTATGTACAATCCTTGTTTTATTGATTGCATGTAATATTCTAATTTTCGGAGATAGTGGATTTGGGGTTTTCATGAGCTGTAAGCCATAATCATCACAATTATGACAAATCACGGCTTGAACTATCTTGCTTTGCATGTAATGAGTCTTATCTCATATATTAGTTTCACCTTTTAAGTTGCATTACTGAAATAAATGAACTTTTGCACGATATTCTAATTTTTCGAGTTTTACCTGTAGAAGGAAAGCATTTGTTCTTTTGTTTTTGAAGGTATCCCATCACAAGAAATGTAAACTGATTTGATATATGCTGAGCCTGAGTATTGTTTAATGTCAAATTTTCAGAGTTTTGTATTGGTACTTTTGTATCAACAAATAATTTGGGATGTCCTGCAGTATTATGAGAAGTATAAATAAATAAATACTCTTAAGATACCTAGTAAGGGAGAATGGAACTATCCAAAGATTTAGCAGGAAACTTCTGTACAAAAACAAGTTTTATTATTAACTAAATTCAAATGAAGGCTTTGCTTGGCATTTCTTAGTGCTTTATTCTATCCATCAGTGTGTCAAAGACTATACAACAATACTCAAAACTCTCTTCATGAAATATTCCTTGAAAGTTTTCACCGTGCTGAGATGTTCTTTATATTAAGTTTTCTGATTTATTGTCAACATTTCCATAAAGGTTTGTATGTGTTGTTTATTTCCTTGGGAGTTCTGTTGTGTTCTTTACCACTAGCACGCTGTATTGCTCTGATGACAGTTGCATTGCTGATCACATAATAATACAAGATCCAAGCTAAGTTTTCCAAGAAGGTAAAGTCTCAGGAGGGGAGGAAACTCATGCATGCTGTCAGAGGCCAAACAGGCACAGTCAGAGGCAAACAGAGAGATGAGCCAACCAGCAGTCAAAGGAGATGAGCAATTTGCTGAACCTTCCTCCTCATTTATGTAGAGCAGCGAGGCACTGCAGGTCTCAGTGGTCGGCAAAATTCTGTCTAGCAGGAACAACTGTTGGACTGTGAAGCTGACGCTTCCTTCAGGTCAATGTTCTTGTGATCGGTGCTGTTCATGCCAGAGCTTGCATCCAGGCTCTCATTCATCTTCTCACAGATTATGTCCACCAAGCACTCAAAGACCTGGTTAACATTGATATTATCCTTGGCACTGGCTTCAAAGAATTCTAAACCTGGAAGGAGAAGAAATGTTTAAAAAAAGAAGAAGCCCAAAGGTGGGAGGGGAGAAAGAGTGGGGGGCATTTCTTGTTTTGTTGGGTATGAGATTTGAGAGCAATCTAATCTGGAGATGTTCCCATATAAGAGAAAAACAAACCTAGTTCATCAGCAAGTCTCTTGCCATCTTCAGGGGATATTACTCGATTATCCTCCAGGTCACACTTGTTCCCAACCAAAATCACTTGAGCATTATCCCAGGAGTAAGTCTTGATCTGAGTTGCCCTAAGAGAGGAATATAGAAGAATTCTGGAATGGATTTGCTATTGGATTTGTAATTTCACAGTTACCTAAAAAGAACAGCCAGTGACAGTCACAAGGCAGAATAATAATCCTCGTTTCATCAGTTCATATACACTATTATTTCCACCTTTTGAAAAAAAGGAACCGTGTTGATTTGAATGGTGGTTGCTCTTTCCCTAATTGACAGGAATGGGGAAAGGGAAATCAGAATCTTTATTGTCTGCACACACCCAGAATGAGATACCAATACAAATCTATCACTTGGTTTATTCAGACAGGAAGGTCTTAACGCTCTTAACTTCTTCTGCAATCATCCCCACTGGTCTCATCAAATGATGGTGTGCCTCACAGCAGAAACTACCAGTCAGTAGAAAACAGCATTCAACTGCCAGTGCCACTAAGCTTTTTAAGATGAGCTTTTGAGTGTATGAGTTACAATAATTCTTTTTTTTTTTTTTTTTTTCAAGAAGTTTTATTGGTTTTTTTAAAAACATTTATGCGGAAAAGGGTAAGTGGAATAGTTACAAATTTTGGCAGTTGCAAGTATGGCAGACGCCCCCTCCCTCCAGACTCCTAGGTTACATCAAAATATCAAACCTTATTACATAGTCATAAAAAAAATCAGCATATTAATTCTAGAAAAAATACTTTTCAATCAGTTTATATAATTATAATATATAGTCTAGTTGTAAATTCATTAATACTTTCGGTCTGTTTATAACATTGTGGTTTTCTTATTTATTTTTGTGATCTGAGCTTTCTTGGTGTTGCCCCTTCACCCCCCGCTGGCAGAGCTCCGGCCCCTCCCGTGTCCTGTATAACCGTTGTAGTGTCATCTGTTTTTTCTAGGTTCGCTTTGTTTTTTTCCATAAAGGCCTGTGCCTCTATGGGTGTGTTGATTCTGATTCTTGTCTCCTCCCAGAATATCAGCATACCTTCAGGCATCAACCATCTAAACCACACCCCCTTCTGGTATAATTTATTCGCCAATTGCGAATAGCTTTTCCTTTTTTCCCTAATTTTTTTGGGAATCTGCTTTAGAATGGTTATCTCCCTATCGTGGTATGTCAGTGTTTGCCCCCTTTGTACACCCAGAATTTCATCTCTTGTGGTTTTCCTAAGAAATTTAATATGAACCTCCCTGGGTACATTATGTGTTCTGGCATATGCTGAATTCACTCTATAAGCTAGATCTATCTCCCATTCCATCTGCTGTTTATCTTTGTGTATGTATTCAGCTAGAATGTTAGTCATAATGTCCCTTATATTTTCCCCATCTGCTTCTATTACATTTTGAAATCTAAGATAAAAGGACATTCTTTCAAACTCTGCTTTCATTTGTTGGATGTCAAGTTCTTTGTTCCCCTTCTGTAAGGCCTCTACCCCCCCCCTCGCCTCCGCCACCCCACCCTCCACAAGGTCCAGTCTCTGTGAGTTCTTAAAGATTTGGGCTTGATTCTGTTTAATTTCATCTTTCATTTCCCTTAACTGTTTCTTAATTTCCTCCTGGCCTTGTAAAATTTGTTGAAGCATTTGTTGGAAGTCTATCTCTGTAGTCTTGGGTTGCATCAGTTCTGATATCTTTGACTGTGTAGCTGGACTAGACGTTGCAGACGTTGGAGCAGAAGTAGCAAAGCCAGGCTTTCCAGGAGGTGGTCTTTTTGGAGACATGGTTTATGAAGCAAGGAGATCAGTCAAAGTAGAGACTGGGCAGCTGGAGAGGTAGAGCAGGCAGGCGAATTCAGAAGGCAGAGGATCCAAATAGATGGGGATTTCTTTAGTCACTCTAGCAGTAGATGAAAGTTTTTTTTCTCCAAAGAGTTCAGAAAGTAGCAATCCACAAGAAATTCCTCTGGGTGACTCGGAGACAAAGACCGGAAGCCTGAATTTTAAAGGTGGAGTCAGGTTTCACAGTTCATGAAGACAACGGAAGTGTGCCATCTTGCCCTGCCAGCTTTGGGCTCAGAGGCATAGTAAAATTTTTAAAAGTTCAAAAAGTTCTCAGTTCATCCATTAGTTCTGGAGCTAGGTCGAATGAAAATCACTTTTATAGGGGTGAGGCATCATTAGTTGGCTCTCCCCCCTCCTCCTCTCTGGGGATGGAAGGAAAGTCTTTTCAAGCCGCTTGTCCGAGGGAGGGGGGGAAATCCCCCTCCCTCTAGCCGCACCTCTAGCAGGGATCCGAAAGTTTAACTTTTTAAAAGTGCTGAAAAGTTCATCAATTCAAAAGCGAAGGAATGCAGAAAGGAAGCCTCTCACCATACTGCCGCTGCTTCGTTCGGAAGTGTGTTCTCCGATCGGCATGGGGCGAGACGCGTGCGCACGCACGTCCTCCAAAACTGCTCCCCGATGCCTAGAACGAAGCGGAGGAGCCCCCGCCAGCCGCCGCCGACGCCAGGACCCTCCGCGAGCCGTTCCTTCGGCAAGACGCCCCTCCAAGGCGTCTTGTGCCCCCCCAGAAGCGGGGGAAGCCCACCGGGAGAGCTGGAGCAGGCAGCGATCTGCCTGTCGCCGTAGCCGCCGGAACCGGAAGTGAGTTACAATAATTCTGGAAGCTCTTTTTAGAACTGTAGTGGACTAGGGAGAAAAAACTGTGGAGCCTCCAATAACCAGGTAGCTGAGGAAGATGGTGGTGGACATATCAGAAGGAAGGTAATATGACAGAAAAGACAAGTTCTAAAAAAAAGAAGAAATAGAATGACTTCTAAAACAGTCATAATTTAGAGTTTGAAGAACTTTTGGAAAGTTGTGTTTTGTTAGAGTAACTTGTGTAAGCAATGACTGGAGATATTCTTGTCATTGTTGCAAACCATTTCTGGTTGGTGGAGTAGTTTGCAGAAGAATTGTGGCTGTTCTTGTTTGATGGGTGGTTGGGGAATGTGGTTTATTATAATATGAAAAAGGAAAAGATTGGAATTCAGTTAGTAGGTGTGCATTTTTATTTAGTTTGTTTTGCTATTGTTAGATATTAAGGAGATTATTAGTGGGTGGGCCTTCGCCTCATTTATGGATTATGTATTCAGGAGACAGCATGCTTAGGGTTCTCCCTGAGGATCAGATGGGCAGTTTGGCCAAGGCCTTAGTCACTGCCTATCAGAGGTGGTATTCAGAAGGTTCTGATCAGTTCTGGAGAACCAGTAGCGAAAATTTTGAGTAGTTTGGAGAACCAGTAAATACCATCTCTGACTGGCCCAGAGGTGGGTTCCTACCAGTTTGCATGAACTGGTAGTGGTTTGGCAGGCTGGGTCGCTGGAAGCGGCAATGACCCAGGCCTGCCACGCCCCCGAACTGGTTTTCCCATCTTGATTTTTGCTTCTGCACATGCACAGAGTAATTTTTATTGCACTGGCTGGCCACGCCCCTGAACCAGGCCACTCCGACACTGCCCTGCCTCGCCTTCGCCATGCGGATGTACAGAACTGCCTCCTCCTGCCTACACACAGGTAAGCAGCATTTGTGCTAGCCTAGTTCCCCCTCCCCACTGGCTGCAACCCGGGCTCCACCTGATCAACTGGGCAGCTGGCAGGGAAAGTGGAGAGCGGGCGAGCAGGACTGGCTTGGCTTCCAATGCTTCGTCCAGCAATGGGTGGTGCCGGCAAGCAGTAGCGAGCCCCAGGCCAGCATCCCTGCCTCTTTCCTCCAAGAGGAGGAGGAGAAGCATGGATGGTGAGAGCAGTCATGGGTCCAACCCAGCCAACTTTAACAGGCGGCTGAGAGGAAGAGCGGCGCTCACTGAGGCAACCTGGCTTGCTTTCCCATCTCCCTAGCAGAAGCTTGGCCTTCTCCTCCCCCTCCCTCTCATTTCTCCCCCTCCACTCTCGCCTCATGCCGCTCCTGCTGCTGCAACTCCCTGTCCCATCACTGATTGCCCCTGCCCCTCCCTCGCCTGGCCTAAGAAGGTAAGGGTGACAGCAGGGATGGAGAAGCAGCCAGGGCTGATTCTCCAGTGTCTCACTTTTGTGGAGCTTCTTCTGGCCCTTGTTTGTGCTGGGCATGCCTCACTTGGGGAGATGCGCAGCCTGCTCTCTGCCCAGAAACACTGGCCTAGCTCAGCTTTCACACACAAGAGCTGGTAAGATGGGAATGGAATCTGGGAGGAGGGTACGTCGAAAAGGGGGACAGGCCAGCAATGCCCAGCCGTGGCTTTAAAAGGCTCAGGGCAGCGGGAAAAGGGAGCTGGCCCCGCCGAACCTCACCCACCCACCCCAGGTGTCAGGCTCGGAGAAAGCTCTCCCCCCATCTCTCTATGTCTGTCTGTCTGTCTGTCTGTCTGTCTGTTTCTCTCTCTCTCTCTCTCTCTCTCTCTCTCTCTCTCTCTCTCTCTCTCTCTCTGTGTGTGTGTGTATCTGTCGCTCTGTTCTCTTCTCTCCCTTTTGAAAAGGCATGGCTGGGCCAAGCCAGCACGCTCACTTTGGGGGGCTTTGCTACTTTTATTTCTCCTTTTGGGAAATTGATTGCCAGCCATGGCAGGGGCTTCCTTTCGGGTGGTAGCTGACCATGGCAGGGCTGGGAGGGTGCACACGTGCAGGGAGACCCTCCCTCAAGTGATCACCAAAGCGCAGCAAAAATGCGCATGGGGTGGCCAGATGCTCACTTAAGGAGGGTCATAGCATGATGCAAAAGGACGGGCTCCTCTCCTGCACTAAGCCCCCTCCCCTGCAGTGCCTCATCCGAGTGCAGAGGGTGCAAGCTGCAGCCCGAAGTGACAGGAAGCTAAGGCTGCCTTACGTGCAAATGTGGCATGAAGGGAGGTACAGGGCATTTCGCTCCTGCACTAAGGCTCCAGCGACCCACCTCCTCCTCTTCTCATGTGTGTGTTTGTGGAGGAAGGAATAACATGGCAAGGTGATGGCTGGATCCTTAGTGCAGGAGAGAAGCCACATCCTTTGCATCCTGTTAATATCCTCCTTAAGCGAGCAGCCTCCCGCCCCAGGAACGCCTTTGCTGCACTTTGGCGCTTGCACGCGCACCCTCCCAGCTGCACAAAGCAGCTAGATGAGGAGAGGGTATATGTGTGGAGGTGCTCGCTTGCCCCCAGCATTTGGCTCTGGCACAGCCCTGGCATAATGAACATTTCCCCTCTAGTCGCCGAAACCAACGGTGTCTTTTTTGTGTGTGTGCACGTTTCTTCATCTGCGTAATTATGCCTTCGCTGGAAGGAGGAAGGAAAGCCTTTTGTTTGTTGTGGCTCCTGCAGTTGCCAAATGAGAAGAGGTGAACTGAACTGCTCTTTTTTATTATGTGCCTGAAAGCACCAGCCAGCCTGCTTTGTTGTCTGGACCCTCTCCTTCCCTCACTCGGCTGTTATTGCGGGGTGCCGCCAGGCAAGCGTGGGGTGTTTGTGTGTGTAGGGGGGACATGGACCGTTCGGTGCTGAGATAGAAGCAGCTGTGGCAGTGGGAAAAGAAAGGCATTTTTGCCAACCTCCCAGCTGGCAAAACAAACATTTTCGCCAGTTCTGTGGGCGTAGCTAGTTGGGGGGGGGATATGACTGAGTGGGCATTTATGGGAGTGATGTCAAGTTGGCCATGCCCACTCCGTCATATGCCCCCACCTAGCCACGCCCTCAGAGCCGGTAGTAAAAAAAATTGAAACCCATCCCTGGACTGGCTCCACCCCCATCTTTTCTCTGCCTCTCGAATCCCAGCTGATCTGGAGGAAATGGGGATTTTGCAGTATCCTTCCCCTGCCACGCCCACAGAACCGGTAGTAAACAAAATTGAATCCCACCACTGCTGTCTAGTATGGGTGGGGTCTGAAGTCTGGGTTCATATCACCTCTCTGCTGCTTCTCATGTGAACTGATCTTGATGTCATTGGGAATCAGGTTGCATATAGATTTAAATAAATAAATATCACTCATCAAACAGGCACATCTTGGGCCAGACTGCAGGTACCAATAATAATCTGTGATTGGGAGACCCTGTTGTGACTCCTTTGTCATGGAGCAGTCACTATCTGATCAGACTGCATTGATTAGCAGGGCTGCTGGGTCAATGTTCAGAATCCGTTTGCCATGTTTTCCAGATTGGCTTAAGTTCCAGAAGTCACTGCTCTGAAAGCTGGTTAATATGCCAAGCCCTTCAGCAGAGGAGGCCATGGTGACTATCTGAAATTATCAATTATCCCTGGTTTCGATAGAATTCTAGAATGGCTGGGTCATATCTAAAAGCAAGTAAGTACAGCTTAAACATTCCTTGAAAAAGCTAAGCTATATCAGGGAAAGAGATCCTTGAATCCATTGAGTCTGGTGATAGTCACTTAAGGGAGCTGTTCTGGATAGGGCTGATGCATCTTGAATCATTATCACTAAATGAGAAAGTGTTACTGATTTTCTTCACAAAGTTGCTCATAGTCATTGTTGGATAGCCCCTTGCCGAGTAAGCTTTAGGAGGAAGCTAACAAACCTATGGCCTATGTTGTTAGATCAGTCTGACCTTATGCTCCTTGGGACTAAGAACAAAGTGCTTGAATGTATTTGAGCCATTATTCGTCTCTAGGCTGGTATTGGTTGGGATGGAGAGAATCAAAATCATGAATGGCTTCCTTAATCTCTTCTTTTTAAATGGGTACAAGCTTGGCATTCACTTGACCAAGGATGTCTACATTGGAACTGGCAAACAAAACAAAACAAAAGCTGAATCCAGACAAGTCAGAATTGTGGGGGGTGGGGGAGGAATCTCAATCAATCAACAAGGACTCTTCCTGCTCTGGATATTGTTTCTGGAAGGGCCAGATTGTGGCCTTAGGGTAGGAACCTGTGCTATCCAGAATGCCGAGCTCACATGCCATTTTCCACTAATCTCTTCCTAAAGAGAGATCATTTGGATGTTCTTTGTCTCCTGGTTATTTTCTTCTAGCCTGTGTAAGGATTCCCAGACATTGTAATAGGTAAAAAAATAGCAGCCAGAACATGGCATCTCTTCTGCAATGGCTCCAAGAGATTTCCAATTTAAGATATAGATGTTATTACATCTAAATACCCAAGTGGCTTGGCCTCACCTGCTTTCCACTCTAAGTGCATCCTGCGTGATAAGTGTCCCATTTAGAATCCATAAGAGCTGTGGGATCCTTGGCTGTTCAGTCTGCTGCTTTTTCATGATTTAGGAGAAGGTTAGTCTACATTAGCTTATCTCCACAGAAGATACATTTTTAACTGCTATTGATCTTTTAAGGCTAAAATCATAATTTTGTATTGAACCATTTTAACATTAGTTCTTGTTTAAGATATGGTCTTTTTATGTTTGATATATTGGGAGAGGGGGGTTTGCTATTTATTGCTTTTTACTGAAACCACTGAGAATTGGCTTCTATTCTTTTTCAGGATGTTTCCTAAGTTTCTAAATAGAAAGACCACTTGCCAAACTGACACGGTGAAATCCACAATCTAAATTAGGACTAAGGAACTGCTGGAACTGGAGCAGAAGGAGAGGGAAGCAACCAAGTGTTTTATATCAGTGTAAATGCTAGTAGTCTAGTACTGATACTGGTACTGTTGAGCTTTCATGGATCAGGCACCACCAAAAATGTGGGATTTCTTATTTCTGAAATACTGTATTTTGGAATATTTGCAGTCATGTAACAATTTTCTCAGCTAATTTGGACAAAGAGTCTCCCGACTTTCTCAAAGACTAACGTGAAATAAACTTGCAGCAAGGCACTCAGTGCCTAAAACACCTATGTCCATACCATAAAACAGAAAAGCTTGGCGACTTCTAAATAAAAGCCTCTTGCTCTACTAATTGAGACTTAAGACTAATTAAGACACAGTTTTTAGTGAAAAGCAGAGAGAAAGATGATGTAGTATAGAATGCCATTTTGTGGGGTTAATTGGTTAATCAGTAGTTGGCAAACCACGGTGATTAAATCAGTCAAAATCCACATTCCTTCCTCTTAATCCTTTTGCTTACAAGAAAGACACGTAGACATCACATTCCATGCAGCAAAATATTAACTAAGTATAGAGTCACGTATCTATATCATGAAGTGTCCATGAAGTGTCCATGAGGTGTCCATGAGGAAAGCATGCATCGGTAAACCAATCAATAGTTGCCAAGTGGATTTTCTGTCCAATGAGCTTTTACTATTCTGAGAAGTTTGACAATAAAAGGGAGCCCCGAACAATGCTCTGAGTGGGTGCCCCTCCCATCAGGGTGCCTTCCATCGGGTGGCCTTCCCAGCACAACCTTACTCCTGTCTGCGTCTGCTTTTTCTACGTTACCAACATTCAACATCTGGTGACCCCGACGTGATCTCCTATACTCATTCGGCTGGACGAGCCCAGGTGCACCACAGCCAACTTCGCTCCTAATTTTTCGTGAGTATGGGGGGGGGGGGCAAACTGTCAGCTCCGCAGAAGGTTCATCCTAAAGAGCTGCAGAAATTACTTAAATGTAGTGAAGTGACAGGAGTTAGTCTACCTAAGTTAGAAAACTTAGTAGGTGAAATAGGTTGTCAATGTCCCTGGTATCCCGAGGCAGGTACTTGGGAATTAGGGGACTGGATAAAAATTGGAATATAATTGCACACCGAGCCACAAGCTCCTATTCAACATTTATTGTTGTGGAAAAAATGTAAGGATATAATAGAGAAGGTGAGGACTCATAAACTCCAGGCACCAACTACGTTAAGGCCAGTGGAACCTAGTTCCCTTACTGCTCCAATATCAATTGTCTCTACAAAGGAGCCGATTGGAGCAGTTCGAGCAGGTTTTCTAGAAGAACAGAAAAAAGGAAATCTTACAGGACAAGAACTTGCAGAAGGGCTTCAAGCCTTCCCAGGGGTACAAACAGTGGATCCACAAGGCCAGGCACAATATCAGTGGAATTCATTACCATATCAAGTGTTTTGAGGAAAAGTATCACTGAAACGGGGTTACGTTCTACCTACACAGCAGGAATGCTGGAAGGTATTTCTAATGGTTATCAGTTAATCCCACAAGCCTACCCGGTTGTAGGACGATGTGTCATAAAGGCCTTTCAGAGAGTGCCAATATCAGGAAAACCTAGTAAATCTTTTTCATCCATACATCAGGGTGCAGGAGAGGCTTATCCTGATTTTATTGATAAATTGCAAGAAGCCATCCAACGGCAAATAGATAATGAAGAAGCTAGCGGGGAATTGCTGAAACAACTAGCTTATGAACATGCTAATGCAGATTTTCTTAAAGCTTTGGTGTCTATTATAAATAAAGGGAAATATACTTTAGCAGAAATGTTGAAGGCATGTTCAGACATAGACACAAATGCATTTCAAATGGATGAATTAGCAGCTGCATTTAATTGCAAAAAACCTGGACATTTTAAACAGCAATGTCAAGCTCCAGGTGGGAGCACCTATAGAGGTAATGGACCAGATGGGGGCCACTTCAATGTGGTACACCAAATCCAAATATGATACCAAGAGAGTATCAAGTTATGGTTATTGATCTAAAGGATTGTTTTTTCACAATTCCATTATGCAAAAAGGATAAACCTCTTTTTGCCTTTACTGTCCCAGTTATAAATTCAGAAAAGCCAACGGAAAGATATCAATGGACAGTTTTTCCTCAAGGTATGTTAAACAGTCCTACATTATGTCAGCACTTTTTATCTAGAGCTTTAGAACCTTTTAGGAAAAGATATCCTCACGCTATAGTTTATCATTACATGGATGATATTTTAGTCTCGGCACCAAAGATTCCTTTAAATTGGCTATCTGAATTGACTCAAGATCTTGCAGTTTATAGATTGCAAATAGCACCAGAAAAGATACAAGTTAAAGAACCTTTTCTTTATTTAGGTCATAAACTATTACAGACTTATTCATACCCACAAATTCCTCAATTAAAAATAGAGGATACATTGTCGTATGTTAAATTGCAACAGCTTTTAGGTTCAATTAACTGGTTACGCCCATATGTGGGTCTTCCTACCAGTATACTTAGTCCTTTATTTGGTGCATTAAAACTAAGAGATAATCCTTCTGATTTAATACAATTGACAGCAGCGCAGAAGGAAGTATTTGACCAAATAAACAATGCATTAAAATTAGTCTGGGTGGATAGATGTCAGGACCTCCCCCAGGCCTGAAAGTGTTGTTCCATGGTATTTGTGCATGTATGTGTATGTGTGTTGAGATCCTTTAATAATGGAAAATGGAGCTCATTGGCTTATGTACAGCTTCCTGAAATAATTGTAATAACTGCTTTGCATGAAGAAAGAATGAAATGGGATTTTTGTATGTGAAATTAATGATTGCAGTGCAAATGTGAGTATATTGATGGTAAAAGTTGGTATGAATGTAGTTTGATTCCCTTTCATATAAAGAAACAGTAAGTTGCAAGATTGTTTAATGGTATGTGTGTGTATGCATGTGTGTTATCATTTCCAAACCTGAAGGGAGGGTGAGATCCTCTAATAAAAGAAAATGAAGCTTGGTGGCTTGTGAAAAAAAAAGCTTCCTGAAATACTTATGATTGGTGGGCATGAGCAAGCATGAAGGTCTGATTGCAGTATGAATGTGAGTATGTGTCCCCGATGCCCCAGGGAGTGATAAGTGAAGGGATCCAGAGACCTGTGACTGCCTGTGTGAATCCCCCCCCCCTCCTTCTGGGTTATTCTTTGAAGGGAAGCAGGAAAGGCGGGGAGAATGAGTGTCTGCTCATTTTTACCATGAGTGTGTGTATGAAATGCCCCCAGTGATACCTGTGAATGCCTCTGTGCATCCCCCCCTCCTTCTTTCCCTCCTTCCTTTTGGGTCATTAAAGGCGGCTGAAGTTTTTCTGCTCACTTTAACCATTTTTTCTCTCTTCTGAGAAATTTAAAGTAAATGGGTGATCTGCTCCTGCACCTTTACCTTTCACTATTGTGATCTTTCATCTGCATATAAAAGTTATGCAATTACATTTCTTTGTCTGCTCTGACTACAATTTTGATTTTTTTTCTCCTGGAAATATCTTCATGTTACAATTAATACTTCTAATTTCATTTGGGCTACTCTGCAAAAAGGAGAGGCTACAAAACATGTTATAAATCATTGTATTAGGACATTTGCTGTTATGGGCCTACCCACCACCTTCAAAACGGATAATGGCCCAGCATATTGTAGTAAACTCTTTGCTGAATTTTGTGAGAAATGGCAAGTTAAACACATTTTTGGCATTCCCTATAATTCCACAGGGCAGGCTATGGTAGAACAAGCTAATCATACCCTAAAATCAGCTTTGGAAAAACATAGACAAACAGGGGGAAATCCCGTAGGCCTTCCTGGAAAACAGGAATGGCTGAACAAAGTTCCATTCACATTAAATCATCTTAATATAAAATATTTATCTACTCCAGTGGATAATCACTTTGGCCATAGAACAAGTCATCCTCAGCCACAAGTAATGTATAGATTGTTACCTAATCCTGAATGGCATGGTCCGGTTCCTTTGTTAACAAGGTGACGAGGATATGCTGCTGTGCTTGCTCCAACAGGACTTGTGTGGATTCCAGTGTAGTGTGTAAAACCTTGGAAAGATGTCGTGGCACGAAGGATTGAAAAATCCAATACCCAACATCTCCCTCAGCCTGCAGAATCCTCAAACGGATCGAGACCGGGCATCTCGGAAGAAACATAATCCAACTTGGGGACAAATTAAGGCTTTGTCTGTTCAAGCCAGTAAGCTCTTGCAAGATCAAAATGTGGAGCCAACACCAGAGAACTTTTTAGTGGCTGCTTTTTCTTGCTTAAATTCAAATTCTCTCACTATTGTGTTGTGCATACTTTTTACATGTCTTTTCCCTTCAACTTTGGCAATGCTATCCCCACAGGAAGGCATTCCAGAACAAGGACTTTGGGACCAAAATTGCCTTCTGTGGGATGTTCAAAATATTTCAAAAATGATTAACAGAACTGACTGTTGAATTTGTATGCATTGTAATCATGGTAATAATTGGTTTAATTTGTTGCTGTTGCTGCACTCAATGTGCATCTCCATTAATAACAATGTTTCGGCCCAGAATTCGACCTCATAGACGCAACATAATGTATGCGTGCAAATGGTTAAAACAAAATGAATTAAAATAAAAGAAAGGAGGAAATGTGCGGTTAATTGGTTAATCAGTAGTTGGCAAACCACGGTGATTAAATCAGTCAAAATCCACATTCCTTCCTCTTAATCCTTTTGCTTACAAGAAAGACACGTAGACATCACATTCCATGCAGCAAAATATTAACTAAATAGAGAGTTACATATCTATATCATGAAGTTTCCATGAAGTGTCCATGAGGTGTCCATGAGGAAAGCATGCATCAGTAAACCAATCAATAGTTGCCAAGTGGGTTTTCTGTCCAATGAGCTTTTACTATTCTGAGAAGTTTGACAATAAAAGGGAGCCCCGAACAATGCTCTGCATGGGTGCCCTTCCCATCAGAGTGCCTTCCATCGGGTGGCCTTCCCAGCACAACCTTACTCCTGTCTGCGTCTGCTTTTTCTACGTTACCAACATCCAATAATTTTTCATCTATAATCCATCCCAATAAACAATTTACTGATTCAGTATTCTTGCGCATCTGGGGTCATTTTCACCAAAAGGCTCTCTTTTACTAAGAGGCATAGTAACCATATTATAAAAAAGATACAGAGACTCTGGAAGGGGCGCAGAAAAGAGCAGTAAAGATAATTGAGGGCCTCATGGCTAAACATATGAAGAATGATTGCAGGAATTGGGTTTGTCTAGTTTAGTGAAAAGAAGGACTAAGGATGACATGATAGCAGTGTTCCAATATTTGAGGGCTGTCTCAAAGAAGAGAGGGGTCAATATATTCTCCAAAGCAGCAGAAGACAGAACAAGAAGGAAAACCTCATAGTTGGAGTGTGAGAACAGGATAATCCAATATCCTGTTCTATATTCATGACAGATATTTGTGGCATATCAGACTCTTAGATATTTCAAGGCTCTTGAAACTATGTACAAGCAACAGACTCGTCCAGTAGCATAGAATACTAGCACATCAGGTAGTTCTTGATTTATGACTGCAATTGGGACCGGAATTTTGGTCATAGGTTGTGACTGTCATAAGGTGAGACATCTATGTGACCAGACCTGATTTTATGATTGTTTTTAATTCAAGAGAAACTTCCTAACAGTGAGGACAGTTAACCAGTGGAACAGCTTGCCTTCAGAAATTGTGGCCGCCCCATCACTGGATGTTTTTAAGAAAAGACTGGACAGTCACTTATCTGAAATAGGTATAGGTTCTCATTCTTGAGCAGGGAGCTGGACTAGAAGACCTCCAAGGTCCCTTCCAGCTCTGTTCTGTTCTGTTCTTATTCAGGCATGAGTGAAACTCTTTTCTCAAATGAGCATTTGTTGCCAGAAACCAGTTAAAACATTGCAAATCATGGTCATGTGACTGCAGAACATGCAACCAGTTTTAAATGTGAGCCAGTTACCAAGTGCCTAAAAGACACGTGACTGCATGGGAGATGGGGGACAGCACAATATTGTACAATAGCCAGAAGTGCTTAACAGGCTGTAAAACTCTCTTTTTGAATCTGTCATAACTCTGAACAGTTGTTAAATTACTAGTCATGAGTTGAGGTTGACTTGTACAATAGGGGCACGTATCCTATTTATAATATGTTGCTTTAGAATCAGTCAATTGATAAAGCCATACAATGTCACCTCTTCTGACTGGCAGTGTTATTTTGGGCCCTGATATTTCCCAGCCCTGTTGTCAAAATCCTTTAATTTTAGATGCCAATAAGCTGCTGTGCACATGAGACACTTTTCTCTAACTCAGTCGTGGCCCCTTAATGTACTGGTAAGAAATTCTGGCCCTGAGCAAGTTCCTAAATAGCAAGATGGTTGTGCCTGTAAAGAGTACATACCAACTGAGCACATTTCAAAGTCTGTTTTCCTAGTCCATAACTGGAAATCACCCCCTTGACCGAAGAAGTCCTTGTTCCAACTCAGGAATCTGCACAGCAAAGCTTACCAGTCTTGTACAGCATTGAAAGACTCCTGGTTGGAAATATCATACATGAGTAAAAAACCCAATGCTCCCCTGTAGTAGGCTGTTGTGATGGTTCGATACCGCTCTTGGCCAGCTGTGTCCTTACAAAGACAGAAACAGAAAAAGGACACAGATCAATTAAATGACTTCCCCAATTTCATCTATCATCTTTTTTCATTATCATCAGAAATTTCTCTGTGACCTCCCATCTTGCTTATTTTTATAATCAATCAACCTATCAAACAGCACCCCTAGCTCAACATAGCTCTTGCTGCATTGATACAAGAGTCTTTCCATTTTTCAGATTGACATGTGGCTAATGGATGCAAAGTATGCCGAACCTCATTCAATCTCAAAAATTCAGAAATCCCTCCAGGGGAAATCTATAATCTAAAGCAGGGGTGTCAAACATCAGGTCCGTAGGTCAGATCCACGAAGTGAGCCTGGAAATATCAAAGGACTGGCCTGCAGCATCTTTGTTGGCCAAAACGGGCCGTGTGTGGCCCCATGGTACATTTTCGGCTTCCTGCAGCACTCTGCCAGCCAAAAATGAGCCATGTGGGGGTCTTGTGAGCCCCCAACACAGCCTGTTTTTGGCCAGCACAGTGAAGCTGGAGGCTGGGGAGGCTGAAAATGGGCGGTGCAGGGCCTTGGGAGGCCTCCACACGGCCCATTTTGGGCTGGCAGAGTGCTGCGGGAGGCCGTTCAAGCGAATACGAGACAGAGGAGGTTAATAGTAGTTTCTAATATCTCTATTTTCCACATAAGTAAAATACTATTATTTTTACTATTTGGTGTCCCTGTATGCTGGTTTGTGGGTGTTCTTCCGCACCACTCTCATTACACTCGCTCTCCTAGCGGGGAGCTTACCTAACAAAGATCACCCTTTTCATCTAAAATATCCTTGTAACGTACAATTTTCCCCCCAATTTATTCTTTCTGCTCCCCCCTTTTTCTCGTATTATTTTAAAAGCAATAAAAAAAACTAGAGACCAAGTGGCCTGTCCCCATGCAGCTAGATGTCACATATCTTACAGTAGTGATCCCCAATCTCCTGGCCATGGCCCATTGGGAACCTGGCCACCAAAATGGCAGGTGTGCAGGATTTAGGCTGCATGCATAAAACTATTTCCCTCCCTGCTGCTGAAGCCGCGGCCAGCACTGCAGGTCCTTGCAGCCAAAAAGGTTGGGGACCGCTGCCTTAGAAATCACAAGGGAGTGTAAAAGATGGGAGAGATCTCATTCAAAACCTACCTGTCTGATCCTGTCTTGGAATACTGCTATCATGTCACCCAAAGCTCTGTTCTTCATATATTTTAGTCTCCAGGCCTTTAAGCAACTTTGATGGGTGTTCTCTGAACTTTTTTCAACATCTCACCTTTTTTGTAATGTGGTGACCAAAATTGGTTGCAGTATTTCAGGTGTGGTCTTACTTAAGCCTTTATAAAGCGGTACTAATACTTCACGGGATTTTAAATTAAAATTAATTATGTTGGATTGTTCAAATCTTTCAATATCTTTTTGGATCCTGAGCTTGTCTTCAGGGGTGTTGGCTATTCTTGTCACTTAATCTGGAAATTTGATAAATTTCCCTTCTGTGCCTTCAACTAAGTCATTTATTAAGATATTGAAGAGTACTGGCCCTAAGACAGAACCTTGTAGTACCCCATTTCTTACTTCCCTCCATGTAGTACCATTAAAAACTACTCGTTGAGTATAGTTTGTCAGCCAGCTACAAATCCATCTGGTGGTTATGTTTTTCTAGCTTATCAAGAAGTAGGTTGTAGCAGGGGTGAAATTCAGCAGGTTCTGACAGGTTCTGGAGAACCGGTAGCAGAAATTTTGAGTAGTTTGGAGAACCATCAAATACCACCTCTAGCGGCTCCAGAGTGGGGTGGGAATGGAGATTTTGCAATATCCTTCCCCCAGGAGTGGGGAGGGAATGGGAATTTTGTAGTATCCTTCCCCTGCCATGCCCACCAAGCCACACCCACAGAACCGGTAGTAAAAATATTTGAATTTCACTGGGTTGTAATCTACTTTGTCAAATGCTTTACTGAAATCTAAGTAATGCTATGTCCAGAGCATTTCTCTGGTCTACCAACTTAGTCTCTATCAAAGGATGAAATAAGATTGTTTTGGCATGATCTGTTTTCAACAAACCTGTCTGGTTACTTAGTTATAACTTTATTTGTTTCTAGATGTTCGCAGATCTTTTTTTTAAATTATCTTTTCCAGGATCTTCCCAAGTATTGATGTTAGACTGATTGGTCTATAGCTTCCTCAGGTACTTCCCCGGTGTTCCAAGATTTTTAATAATGCGGAACATTTTTAATAAGAAATGTCTTCATTAAACCAATGAAAGAAAATCTTGCTACATAAAAAAGGGAAAAGAATGTAGAAAAAAACAAGGAAAAATTATATACAGGATTCTGACTGCTCCAGAGGCTTCAGGGAAGCATCCTGAAGGTCCCTCAAGCCATCGGAGCGCTCAAAACGACCCTCCGAGCAAACCGGAAGTCACTTGCGGTTTGCTTGGAGGGTCGTTTTGACTGCTCCGTAGGCTTCAGGAAAGCATCCTGAAGGTCCCTCAAGCCTCCGGAGGGCTTGGAGGGTCGTTTTGACTGCTCCGTAGGCTTCAGGAAAGCATCCTGAAGGTCCCTCAAGCCTCCGGGGGTGGGGGAGGCTGTTTTCGCCCTCCCCAGGCTCCTATAAAGCCTCTAGAGCCTGGAGAGGGCAAAAAAAACATGCAAAAAATGGGGTGTCGCGCCTGTAGTGCGCGCATGCGCACGGGGGGTGTCGCGCATTGTATTATGGGTGCGACACGCCCACACACTACCCCCTGTGCTCCCCCCACTTATGGCACGCGAGCCAAAAAAGATTCGCCATCACTGTCCTATTCCATTAAAAGATGGCCCGCTACAATAGTAATTTAAACCATTGCAACAAAGAGTGTTCATTTAACGGTTAAGTGGTTTAACACATCAGGTTAGAAACTGGGAGTTCTGTCCTGCCTGAGGCACAAAGCCAGCTGAGTGTAAGGGCTCCTCTCCTAACTTAAGAAAGTAAAGACTCTTGAAATGGATTATTTCAAAAGGAACCTTTAATTAAGAAGAATGGAAGCCGTTAAGGCAAAGCAACATCTGAATCCCTTTAGGCAATGCAAGTGGAATTAAAGTAATAGTGACCCCTCCCCTTTATTCAGAATGCAGTTTCTGGCCAATACACAAGTGTGAAAATGTTTCCTTTACCAACTGCCCTGAGAGCCGAATAAACATACATTCCCATGGCTATCTTTCATTAGACAATAAAGTAAGGTATCCCATATGGCCATCATAAACATCCCTCCAGAGATACTGAGATCTCCGGCCTTCCGGCACCAGGAGAGCAGTTGTAAAATATCACTTGTCATGGGCACTTCCAATAAATTGACTCCGAGGCCCCCCCCTTCCCAATTGAATGGCAGTATTACGTTTAGGGATCTGACACAAGCCAGTTGCTTTCTCTCAGTCCTATGGAGCAGGCAATGGCAAACTACTTCTGAGAAAAACCTTGCCAAGAAAACCGCAGGTCTCTAGGCCAGGCAGTCACCGGAAGTCAAGACTGACTCAAAGGTACAAAAAACAAAAATGAAGCCATTGTGGAGTATCTGTGAGTTAAATATAATAACAGACTGTCAACAGAGGGCTTTTAAAATTATTTGGGGGATTTAACAGTTAACAGCTTTCTTACAGTGAACTTGATAAGGGTGGACTTGACTGGCAGACAATAGATTTATATATTTGGGGTATTTGTTAAGAAAATGTGTTGTAAAATAGTAATTTAGCAGGTATAGATGGAAAATATATAACTATTTTAGACCCGCAATGCAAGGTGAGGAAACCTATTAGATCTGTGATAGATACAGGTACCAGCATTCAACTAGAGTAGAAGTTATATATATTTACTGTCCCTTTTTGGGAGAGGGGGCGGTTTAAAAATCTAAGAAATAAATAAAATAAAATAAATGTTATATTTGTTATATACTTTTTTTCTTTACTTTTTTGTGTCTTGTTTGTAATTCTTGTTTTTGTTTTCATTCTGCACTTTGTATTTCATCTTGGGAGGGGGGGGGAAATACAAAACAAAAAACCACAAATAATATAATTCTTGACATTACTTCCATCTTCACATATATCTTTCCAGGAATAAATATTGACCTGGATGTTTAAAATGGGCATTTTTAAGTTTACAAATCTATCCATACATACTCTCCCTTTGCCATACCTAATTACACCTATTAGGAATACTTTCCAATGCCTAAAAACCAGAAACATTCTATCAGTATCGCACTTTTTAAGAAAGGCACTAGTATGATAATTTCTCCAATTATCATTCAATTGTAAATTGTATGGATGCTTTATGTTTTACAAGCTTCTGGGTTAGCTAGAAGAGGAGACATTTCTAGTTGATAAATGAGCAGACATTAGAGAAGGCAGGTCAGTGATCGATCAATGCGCAATTTAGAATTTCTAGTACAGAAATTCATGCAGGCTTATCCCTGCTTCCCTGCAATCAAAGGCTGATTCTAAAACAATAAAAGCAACATCCTGGGAAGAAGAACTGAGGATTCCAATTGCTTTGGAGATATTTTCTTCAGTTTCAGTTCTTAGGAAATCTACCTCACTGCTGAAACATGCATGTTCGTCCATCAATTGATATGATATTAAGGTTTAATGAAAGAAAGCCATGTATTCCCCTTTGCAGTCCTTGAACTACGCAGGCACAGACTGGTTGCCTGATCTAGAGCTCTGCCAACTTCTGTTTTCAGTTCCTATACTCTGCTTCCCATGAACAGTAAAGTATCTTACCCAAATCTGCAGCTTGACTCTTTTTTCATTCCTGTAGATAGTCTTCATCTTGAAATCGATGCCGACAGTGCTAACAAAGTCTGAAGTAAAGGAATCATCAGCATATCGGAAGATAAACGAAGTCTTGCCTACACTGCTGTTGCCAATGATCAAAAGCTTGACCATGTAATCAAAGTTTTGGTGGGCGGCCTCCTTGGGCATCTTTCGGGTGTCATTTGCAGAGGTCATCTAAGGGAGAGAAATTAATATCACTAGTGAACTTGAGGTCAGAGTAGAATCCCAATGCTCATTCTAGAGCTTGCAAAAGGAAGCCATATTCAGGCATGATAACCCCTTAAGCAAGACAGAGACACAGATATGTTCACCTACCCCACCCACATCATCTCTTGCCTGTAGCGGCTGTCTTAAAAGAAAGAGCACAACTGTTAGCACAAGCATCACAGTGCTTCCTTTGATGGGGATCCCTGTATAGGGATCAATTCCAAGATAATAGAATAGAATAGAATTCTTTATTGACGAAGTGGGATTGGACACACACGGAATTTGGTGCATATGCTCTCAGTGTACATAAAGAAAAATAAAATAGACTACATTCATCAAAAATCATAAAATACAACACTTATTGAAATAATTTGCTTACTAATAAGCAATCAAATTATACTAGGAAACAAATAAAACAATATAAAATTTAAAGATGGAAACAACTTATAGTCTTATAGGTTATAGTCATAAATGGGAAGAGATAGGTACTAGGAAGGAAGAGAAGAATAATAGTAATACAGTCTTAGTAGGTAAAATGCTGGGGTAAAATTCAGCAGGCTCTGACAGGTTCTGGAGAACCAGTAGCAGAAATTTTGAGTAGTTCAGAGAACTGGCAAATACCACCTCTGGCTGGCCCCAGAGTGGGGTGGGAATGGGGATTCTGCAGTATCCTTCCCCTGCCAAGACCACCAAGCCACGCCCTCAAAAAAAATTGAATTTCACCGGTAATATGACAGTGTTGTGGGAATTAGTTGTTTAGTAGAGTAATGGCATTCGGGGAAAAACTGTCCTTGTGTCTAGTTGTTCTGGTGTGCTGCGCCCTATAGCGTCATTTTGAGGGTAAAAGTTGAAACAATTTATGTCCAGCATGTGAGGGGTCTGTAGTTATTGTCACAACCCTCTTTTTGACTCGTGCAGTGTACAGGCCTTCAATGGAAGGCAGGTTGGTAGCAATTGTTTTTTTCTGCAGTTCTAATTATTTGTTGAAGTCTGTGTCAGTCTTGTTTGGTTGCAGAGCCAAACCAGACAGTTATGGAGGTGCAGATGACAGACTCAATAATTCCTCTATAGAACAAAATCAGCCGCTCGTTGGGAAGTTTGAACTTTCTGAATTGGCACAGAAAAAACAATTCTTTGTTGTGCTTTTTTGATGACATTTTTGATGTTAGGTGTCCATTTTAGGTCTTGAGATATGATAGGAACCTAGAAACTTGACGTTCTCTACTGTTGATACTGTATTGTCTGGTATTGTAAGAGGTGATAGTATATAGGTGGGTTTCTCCTATAATCTACCACCATTTCTACCATTTGGAGTGTATTTAGTTCAAGATTGTTCTGGTTGCACCACAAAGCTAGTTGTTCAACCTCCCGTCTGTATGTGGATTCTTCATTGTCTCAATTGAGACCAATCACTGTTGTATCATCAGTATTTTAACAGAGGGATCTTTTGAGATGCAGTCATTGGTATAGAGAGAGAAGTGGAGCGGGCACACAGCCTTGGGGGGCTCCTGTGCTAATTACACAGATGTCTGATGTGATTTTGCCTAGTTTCACCTGCTGCTTCCTGCCTGTTAGGAGGCTTATGATCCATTTACAAGTGTGAGCAGGTAGAGTTAGCTGATTTAGTTTAGTTAGAAGAATATCTGGAATAATTTTATTGAATGCTGAACTGAAGTCTACAAAGAGGATCCTTGCGTAGGTCTTTGGAAATTCAAGATATTGTAGGATGTAGTGCAGAGCCATGTTAACAGCATCATCTGTCGATCTGTTTGCTCAGTATGTAAATTGCAGGGGGTCTAACAGCGGATCTGTGATGGTTTTCAAGTGGGACATCACTAGCCTCTCAAAGGTTTTCATAGGTACAGATGTTAGAGCAACTGGTCTGTAATCATTCAGTTTTTTGATGGAGGGCTTCTTCGGCACTGAGGTTATAGTAGAGTGTTTGAAGCAAGAAGGAGCATAGCCCATCTCTAGTGATTTATTGAAGATTTGGGGGAAGATGGGGGCCAATTGGTCAGCACAGACTTTTAAGCAAGGAGTTATCTTCTCTGGGCCTGGAGCTTTTCCTGGCTTTCCGCCAATTGCGCCCCCTACTGGACCGGGACGCCTTACGCACAGTCACTCATGCGCTGGTGACGTCTCGCCTGGACTACTGTAACGCTCTCTACATGGGGCTTCCCTTGAAATGCACCCGGAGGCTACAGTTGGTCCAGAATGCGGCCGCACAGGTAATTATGGGGAGTTCCAGGTACTCCCATGTGACACCTTTCCTGCGCGAGCTGCACTGGCTTCCTGTGGTCTATCGGGTGCGTTTCAAGGTTTTGATAACGATCTTTAAAGCGCTCCATGGCTCAGGACCTAGTTACTTACGGGATCGTATCTTGCCCCATACATCCCTGCGACCAATTCGCTCGCACAGAGAGGGACTCCTCCAGGTGCCGTCCACCAGACAGTGCCGAGGGGCGGCGCCTAGGAGTAGAGCCTTCTCTGTGGCAGGCCCAGCCCTGTGGAATGACCTCCCTCCGGATATTAGGACTACCTCTGACCTCCGCTCCTTCCGTGTAAAGCTCAAGACCCACCTATTTCAAGTAGCTGGCCTGGCTTAACTATAGTCTGAACATATCGCTCCTGACGGGTTTTTATTTTTGTAATTTTATTTAATTTATTTAGGGGATTTTAATATTGTGATTTTAACTGTTTCCATCCATTTGTCCACCTCCTCTTTGTATACGTCTTTGTATACGTCTTTGTATATGTCTATATTATATGTATGTTTGTCTATACTTGTATTTTTATGTTTTTATTGTACGCCGCCCCGAGTCCTTCGGGAGAGGGTGCGGCTAAGAAATAATAATAATAATAATAATAATAATAATAATAATAATAATAATAATAATAATAATTATTATTATTATTATTATTATTATTATTATTTTGTCTGTGAAATGGACCTTGCACTTCCTTTTCTGTGATTACTAGGGGCTGTGAACCTAATGGGATGGGGTCCATGGTAGTAGGTTTGGCTGTTGTTGGCGTGTCTGAGATGGAGGTTGTGGAGATAGGTGAATGTAGTTTCCTTTCAAATCTGCAGTAAATGGTTCAGGTCATCTGTCAGTTGTTGATTCCCTTCAGCCTGGGAAGGTGGTTTGCCATAACTGGTGATCCTTGGGACTTGTAATCAATGGATTTGTAATCCCATTCACTGGGATTACAATTAAATGGGATTACAGTTTTAGTAGATACTTGTAATCCCATTCAATGGGACTTGTAATTCAATTCAACTCAATGTAAGAAAAATTTATTTTCAGACCTTCTCTGTCGATATAGGGAAGATAAGAAGGCAGGGTGGTATAAATGCATTTTTTTCTCATTTAGATCTAAAACCGTGCATGATAAAAGTCTTCATTGGCCAACACATACTGTGATGATCACTTAATAAGAGACAACTCAAAAGATCGCAATTTAGTGGAATTCTCAGCTTTCAGTCCCAGTGTCAGATTTCCTAAAAATGCCCTAATTGATTCATAAGTATCGAGTCACGTTTTCAATACAAAACCAGTCATTTATTAGGAGCACCATTAGGCAACATCTGTTTGCAGACAAACCTATGCTTTGTTTGACTTATCTCTGAACTTTATCCCTGTTCCTTCCCTCCCCTCAGTCTGTGTCAGAAATCACATTGCCCTATAAGATGCACCCCTCCCAAACCGGCTGCATTAATCTGAGATCTGACTCCAGCCGACAGTATGCATGGAATGTAGTCCTCCCCATTCTGTCCCCATGACAACACTGAGAGTTGACACTCAGGTTCTTCTAAGACAACAATCTTGGTTTGAGACACCTTGGTTGAATCATCATCTCAGATTTTAAAGTCAGCAGATTCACTTATAGTACTTCAAGGTTTAAAATGCTTATCCTGGAGCAGCATACTCCACAACAGCCACTGATGTAACAGAAACTTCTCTTCCTCTTCTCCTCACAATCAAGAGCGGTGCAAAAAGCCAAGAGGAAAGACTCCAACGGCAGTTAAGTTCCATTCTTCAACTACATCTGGAATCCCTCCCCAGGTCATGCTAGAGCTAAAGAAAGCATCTAGGAGGAGTCAGTGATTTTGTTCTATCTGCTTGGAAGTAAATGGATGCCAGGCTAGATCACCCTGTCTTGGCACACCCTAGTTAGCAAACATTAGCATGATCTTGAAAATTCACTAAAAGAAGTTACCGCCCCTTGACATTACTCACTAATGCCAAAAAGATAAGGGTGACCTGCTGTGCAGATGTCCCTGAAGAGATATGTCCAAGTAAGGAAACAGATGCACACACACACACACTGGGGACTCTGTGCAGCTGCTTTTTTAGGGTCCTATAGCTGTTCTGAATAGCCACTAGTTTCCAATGAAGGGATGGTCCCCTAATTCTCCCCTCTCCCTATTTTTTACTGAGAAAGAGCAGAATATTTTGACACATTCTTGAAAGAACACTGTGATTTGTAAATTCACCATCCGAACTCTGCTGATGTTGATTCCTTAGTGATTTAAATACATAAATCCTGATCATTAAGAAGGAAAGTAATCTCATGCCATTAGTTTTATTCCTCTCCTTTTCAAAGAGGAGCTCTAACTGATGTTCTCAGTTGCCGGAGAAGGCAATGGATCCCTGGTCGTTCCCCAACACCCAACTTCGTGACTCTGGAATGAAGGAGAGTCAAATCACACAGCCTTCCTGCGTTAACCCCAAGACAGTCGCCTTCGCCTTCCCTCTCATCAACACACCCCGAAGTCTCAAAGGAAGAAGTTCGCATCCGGCAATTTGGAGTGGCAGCCTCGCTTAGCGAACAAGAGGAGCAAAGGCAACTCCGACGCTGAGCAACGCCAGCTGCCCGGACAGCAACCCGACATTGCGATTGGCCGTAGGGCTCCCTTCGAAAGAGTTACGGAACAAGCCAAGATCACTGACTGACTTACTTCGCCTGGTTTCTCCCGCAGGCTGGAAGCTGCTGCGATTTTCGGCCTGATTTAGTTGCTCCAGAGAAGAAGAGAAGCAGCAGTACGTGCAGCTCCTGATCTGCACGGGAGGAGAGCAAAGCTACCCTCGGAAAAGGAAGGAGTGCTCGAGCCGTCTTCCCGCAGCCGACCTCAGCAATCGACGCTTCATATTATCCAACCACTCCCACCTGGAGCAGGTCCGGAGCGCCCGCCCCCACCCGACCCCCGCCGGGTCCGGGGATTGCAAGGCGGTTCTTCGCCTGAACGCGGAAGCAGGATGCCGGGCGCTGCCCTCGAATTCTTACGGGTCTCGATCGCCCTGCTGTAGTTACGAGAGAATCTCACTTCCTTCCTTGTGGCGGGACCTCACTGGTAGCACACTGGTAGTACTTTTTTAGAGGGGTTGAAACATTCTCTTTCTAATGAGAATGATTTAACAGAGTTTCTCTAAAGTATTTTAATTTTTTTGTAAAAGTGGGCTGAAAATACCCTATTTTTACACTCAACCTGTCACTCTCAACTTTAGACTCAAATTGTAAACTATTGGAAAGCAATAGGAGAATGACATTTTAGATTCGAAAACCTTGTGTTGCTAAGTTATTATGCACAAAGTTTCACATTTATCATACCTTTCCTTCCAGAGTTATAAAAAGCCATACTAACTATTTTTCGAGCTGCAATATTTTCGGCCAACTTTGCTCCAAATTATCTAGATGGAGATTGCTCATGAGAATGTTTTTATTATTTTGTTTAATAGAGCACAAAAAGTTGTACAAGATGGCCAAGTTTTGTTTCTCTCAACAAAATATTGCCGGAGATATTATGTTTCAAAGTTGCTGAAACCTCAGAGTCATACCGTAGAAGGCTGGGGAATGGGGTCAAACAAATGACTGTATCTCCACAAGTATTGCATCGGCACACATAACTCTTTCTTTTAGTTCTATTGTCATTTTGTCAATCTCTGCACATTCGATTACTTTTCTATTATTGTTTCATCTGCGGGTGTATTGATTTTTTTCCAGTTTTGTGTGAAAGCAATCCTAGCTGCAGTGAGTATATGTATTATTATATATTGAAATTGTTTATCCATTTTTTGATCTAATAGTCCTAATTAATGCTTCTGGTTTTTGTTCTGCTTTTTGCTCCATAATTTCTTCCAACCATTTCCGAATTTTGCACCAGTATTTCCTTGTGATGGGGCAGATCCATCACATATGTAGAATGTTCCAGACTTGTGACTACATCTCAGCAATTGGGGGATAAATTTGGGTACATTTTGGCCAATCTCGCTGGGGGCAAATGCCATCTATAAAACATTTTATAGAGGTTTTCTTTGCAAGTTACTGCGGTCGTAAATTTATAGTTTCTTTCCCATAGTTTATCCCATTTTTTAAACTCTATATTATGGCCAAAATTTCTTCCCCAGCTAATCATTGTCTCCTTTACTGTCTCTTCCTCCATTTTATATCTTTGAAGAAAATTATATAATTTTCCTCCTGTTCCTAATAATATTTTATCCAATTCCATTTGTTTCTCGCATTTTCCATATTGTTCCTGATCTTTTTTTAATCTTGTTTTAATTTGTAAATAGGGCCACCATTCCATATCTTTCCTTGTGTTTTCAGATCTTGTACTGATTTTAGTTCTCCTTTTTCATCTAAGAGTTCTGCATAGCTTACCATTTTGCTGAGATCCATAGGATTTGGATATGGCATTGCCTCCATCGTTGATAACCCGATTGGGATTTTCATGTAATGGGTTTTTTAAATTTTTTCCCAGACCTTAAACAGGGCATCTGTTAAGTAATGAAGCTCCCCGTTAGATGAGTGAGTATGCAGAGAAGCATAATGAGAGTGGTATGGAAGAACATGCACAAACCAGCATACAGAGACACTGAATAGTATAAAAATATAGTAGTTTACTATGTAGAAATATAGAGGTATTCAGAGTCCGGTTAACAGTCCAAGTCATACATGGTTCAGTAATTCAGTTATCAAAATAGTCAGTCTAACACACAAAGTCTAACACACAAAGCCAATTGATTAAACAGTAGCAAACCACAATACCTCAAAATACACCAACCAGCGTCTAACAAAACAGAGATCTAACAGCCATTCTGGCTCCCTCTTATGGCTGCTTGAGGTAATAAACCAATTACATCTCTTAAGCATTTAAAGTAACAGTAAAGTAATCATAGCTTATATACATTGCCAAGCCAAGCCTAGGGTTACATCCCTAACATTCTCTCCCCTTGGGTTATCAATGTATTTACACACAACTTCACATTCTCAATCCATAAACATCACAACATTGTTTATGTTTGACCGTACCTTGTGCTTTAGTAAAATGATCAGCAACATTCTCTTCAGACATACAATATTCTAGTTTAATCATTTTACAACTAACACTTTGCCGTACATTCATATATCTTAAGTCAGTATGCTTTGACTTTGTTTTTACAACAATATTTATTGCCATCTGGATAGCTGCTTGGTTGTCCTCGTATGCAAAAATAGGCTCATGAACATTAATCCCCATATCTATCAGTAGTTCCTTGTAACAAATTAAATCGGTACATAACAAAGATAAACATGAAAATTCGGCCTCCATTGTAGACAAACTTATATGCTTCTGATGGATAGACCGCCATCCAACCAATGCCTTTCCCAAGAATATTGCAATACCTGATGTAGATTTATGCGTGGAAACTTCAGTTGCAAAACTTGCATCAGCGTGTGCGGTTAATATCAGCTCATCCTTAGGCTCTAAGTATAATGTATGTGTATTGTCTGTTTCAAATACCTTAATACACATTTTGCTGCTTGCCAATGCCATTCAGTGGGTTCGGCATTAAACCTTGCCAATTGATTAACGCTATATGAAATATCTGGTCTAGACTAATTGCTAAGATAAGATAAACTACCAATTAGGGATTGATAAGTATTCTTATCAAACACTGGGCTTTTGTTATCATCATTGCTAAATTCCTGACTCATAGGAGTTTTAGCAGTTTTACAGTTACATTTTGTAATTCCTCAGTAACTGATTGATCTTATCAGCCTGTGATATTTTATATCCTCCCCTAGTCTTATCTATCTTCACTCCAAGATATTTCTTTATTTCACCAAAATGTTTTATTTTAAACCTCTTTTTTAACAGTGTAATAATTTCAATGGCCTTCTGCTCTGTTTTAGTAATCAATGCTATATATAAGCAGAATATTTTATCTGGAATGATAATATTGAATGCTGAGCTGAAATCTACAAAAAGACTTTTGCATAGGTCCTTGGAGATTCAAGATGTTATAAGATGTAGTACAGTGCCATGTTAACAGCATCATCTGCTGCTCTATTTGCTCAGGCAATTGCAAAGGGTCTAATAATGGATTTGTTGGCCCAGCATTAACCTTTAGAAGATTTTCATAATTACGGATGTCAGAGCTCCTTGATGGAGGGTTTCGTAGACACTGGGATGATAGTAGAGCATTTGAAGCAAGAAGGGACATAACACATCTCCAGTGATTCATTAAAGATGTGGGCAATGGTAAAATTCAATTTTTTTTGTACTACCAGTTCTGTGGGCATGGCTTGGTGGGCATGGGAAGGTTACTGCAACATCTCCATTTTCTCCCCATTCTGAGACCAGCCAGAGGTGGCATTTGCCGGTTCTCCAAACTACTCAAAATTTCCACTACCGGTTCTCCAGAACCTGTGGTGAAGGGGTTGCTGGGTCAAGTGCATGAACTGGTAGTGACAATGTCACTATAGACCAAAGCAATATAATATTAGTAATGATGAAAATCTGGGTGCATCTTATACATTGAATACAGAATTTTTGGCCTACCGAAACCCCGTCTCCTCTGCAAAAATGGACGTGCAGAGTGTTTGGGAAGCTTGCAAAGTACTCCTGAGGGCTGGGGAGGGCTGTTTTTGCTTGTTTTTGCCCCCCCAGCCCCCAGAAGAACTCTACAAGCCTCCAAAAGCCTCTGCATGTCCTTTTTTGTTGTTGCAAAAAATGGCCCTTTTTTGCTCATTTTTGGTCTCCCGAGCCCCCAGGAGCACTCTACAAGCCTCCCAAAGCTTTGCATGCCCCCCCTTTTTTTGCCAAAACCGAGTCATGCAGAGGGTGTGGGAGGCTTGCAGAGTGCAAAAACTTTTTTAAAAATTTACCTCTTCAAAATCATGGTATGTCTTATACCAGTGACGTGCGGTGAGCTTTACGGCTGGTGAGGCTGGTGACATCATCAGTGTGAGCCGCGGTCCCCTTCATGTTGACTCAGGAAGGAGGGGAATGGGACCACGTCAGCCTCCCTCCTGCGCACGTCCCATTCCCCGCCTTCCTAAGTCAACATGAAGGGGACCGCGGAGCACGCTCCGTGGGACAGCAGCTCACGCTCCATGGGACCGCGGCTCGCGCTGCGCAATCCCTCCTCCACGATCCCTCCAGCCTCCCTCCTGCACACGTCCCATTCCCCGCCTTCCTAAGTCAACATGAAGGGGACCACGGAACGTGCTCCGCGGGACCGCAGCTCACGCTCTTTGACTTAGGAAGGCGGGGAATGGGACGTGCGCAGGAGGGAGGCTGAGGCTAGAGGAGCCTCCTGCACACGTGGTCCCATTCCCCTCCTTCCTGACTCCTGAGTCAACATGAAGGGGACCACGGAGCGCTCCCATTCCTGACCACGTGTGCAGAAGGCTCCTCAGCGCCTTTTTCCTTTTCCCTTTTTTTTTTAATTTTCATGATGAGAGCGGTGCGGCTCTGCCTCCCCTGCCTCCCCTGATCGCACGTCCCTGTCTTATACTCTGGTGGGTCTTATAGTCTGAAAAATACGGTATACATATTTAATTCCATGAATGTTTTTGTCACAAAAGTTGAACAGATCTGTGGGTATCAGTATTTGGTCAGTTGATGGTCGCTGGAGGCTGGCTCTATGATGTGATGAAAAATCAACCCTACTTTTTTAGGGGGGTTGAAATATGCTCTTTCTAATGAGAATGATTTAACAGAGTTTCCAAAAGGTCTTTTTTTGTAAAAGTGGGCTGAAAGTACTCTGTTTTTGGCATTTTTACAAAAAATGTCAACTTTGCACTCAATTTGTAAACAGGTCTCCAATGCCTTACAGAAGACTAACAGTCTTGGGGCCACACAGATCTCTAATGGAGGTGCTGTTGGACAAGTCAGCCACAAAACAGACATGATCTGGTGTTTAACAAGGTGACATTGTTTGATGGAGGGGATCTGGAGCATGCCCTCCCGATTAGACCTGGCGGAGCAGGCAAAAACAATGGGGATGGACAGGTAGTCCTGCAAATAGGCTGGTTCAATGTTATTATATATTACCTTACACCCAAGCACATTGCTGTATTGTTTGAATTCAAAATGGCTGCCATCTTGGATTATTTTAATCTGAATGCTATAAATTAGAACATTTCAGTAAATCAATATCATACTTGTTTTAGGTTCATACAATACAAAAAAACTGAAACTAGTGTTGGAAGGCAAAGGTTTCCGGTCCGGTCCCAGCCGGGAGTCACCACTGACGCTAAAGAAAGTTTCCTAGAAAAAAGTATTTGCAGTAGGAATGTTACAAAGTAGACTGACTCGGGTGTATGTGACCACAGCTTCAGATACTAGCAATAAAGTATTTTTCGAATTCACTAGAGTTCTTCGAAATCAGAAATGCTGAGATACATCGGGGATATAATTATAATTATTTAAATTTATGCTCCTTTCGACTTCCAGCGTATAAAAACAAACGCCTGACGAGTCCTGACCAATGTTCCCTCTAAGCTGCGTGCCTGCATGGCCACGCACATAACAAGAAAATGCCGCACAGAAGTTTCAAACTGCAGCGCAGTGTTTTTTAATGTCTTAAAATATGACTGAAAATATCCCCCCTCCCTCCTCTCTCTCTCTCTCTCTCTCTCTCTCTCTCTCTCTCTCTCTCTCTCTCTCTCTCTCTCTCTCTCTCCACTGAACTCTCTCTTCCATCTGTGATTGGTGAAATCAAGAAAGACTGCCCGGAGACACATGACGCTACAGAAGGGAGAATTCCCATTGGTCCTATGGGGCTTCCTTGGTTCCTGGGAAAACATGATTCGCTGGTTGTAGCCTGCTTTTCTCTGCACATCCGGGGTTTCTCAGGCATTGCGTTGTCTGAAGCCCCGTTCTGGACTGGGCAATCTTTCTGCGATCCCTTCGCTTTTGGGAGAGAGGGAACCAGCATGGAATTGAACTGTCTGAGCCAAAGGGGTCCACGAGATCTTGAGACTTGATTTTTGAGCAGCACCAATCCTTTCCACCCTTTCCCTTTCTGTCCTTCTTCTATCTTCCTTTCCTTTTCCTTTCCTTTCTCTTTTCCTTTTCCTTCTTTGCCATTTCCTTTCCTTTCTTTTTTCCTTTCCTTTTTTCCTTTTCCCTTCTTTTTTCTTTTCCATTCCCCTCCCTTCTTCATCCTTTACTTCTTTCCCATTTCCTTTCCTTTTTCCTTCTTTTCCATTTCCGTTCCTTTTTCTTTTCCTTTCTCTTTTCCTTTCCTTTTTCCTTTCCCATTTCCTTTCCTTCTTTTCCTTTTCCTTTCCTTTCTCTTTTCCTTTCCTTTCTTCTTTCCCATTTCCTATCCTTTTTCCTTTCCTTCTTTCCCATTTCCTTTCCTTTCCCTCCCCCTCCCTTCCCTCCCTTCCTTCCTGGGGGTCTGAGGGAGAGGGAGGAGACCCTTTTCCTCCTTGCCCCCCTCCCCAACATCTGCTCTGATGGCAATTATGGCTAAAAAAACCAGGTGCTCGGGCATGATAATGTGCCGCTCAAACACTATACTTTTCCGCACACAGTGAAAAAAAATTAGAGGGAACATTGGTCCTGACTAGAACCCGTCTTCCGCAAAATGTGACGTCACCGCGCAGCCTGCCTCAACGAGATTATCTGCAAGGATTGTCTGCCTCATGTACACGTAAACTGGAACGCAACCAACTAGGATTTAAGAAACTTGAACAAGGATGTCCGTAAGATCATTCTGCTCTTGCTACAATTACTGTACTCCTTACTACAGTTTCAGGCTTGATTTCCTTAATAATGTAAATGTAAAATAATAAGTTTTAGGTTCGCACGATAAAAAGAATCCTAAAATGTATTTTGGAATAATCTTTTAACATCATACGCGAGCGAGGTCACCAAATTCGATAAAACTTCTCCGGAGCAAGAAGTGGCTATAGAGACTGCAGTCGAAAACCATATTATTGTGCTACTAGTGAGGTCCCGCCACAAGAAAGGAAGTGAGATTCTCTCGTAACTACAGCAGGGCGATCGAGACCCGTAAAAATTCGAGGGCAGCGCCTGGAAAGCCCTTAGCTCCCGGCATCCTGCTTCCGCGTTCAGGCGAAGAACCGCCTTGCAATCCCCGGACCCGGCGGGGGTCGGGCGCTCCGGACCTGCTCCAGGTGGGAGTGGTTGGATAATATGAAGCGTCGATTGCTGAGGTCGGCTGCGGGAAGACGGCTCGAGCACTCCTTCCTTTTCCGAGGGTAGCTTTGCTCTCCTCCCGTGCAGATCAGGAGCTGCACGTACTGCTGCTTCTCTTCTTCTCTGGAGCAACTAAATCAGGCCGAAAATCGCAGCAGCTTCCAGCCTGCGGGAGAAACCAGGCGAAGTAAGTCAGTCAGTGATCTTGGCTTGTTCCGTAACTCTTTCGAAGGGAGCCCTACGGCCAATCGCAATGTCGGGTTGCTGTCCGGGCAGCTGGCGTTGCTCAGCGTCGGAGTTGCCTTTGCTCCTCTTGTTCGCTAAGCGAGGCTGCAACTCCAAATTGCCGGATGCGAACTTCTTCCTTTGAGACTTCGGGGTGTGTGGACGAGAGGGAAGGCGAAGGCGACTGTCTTGGGGAGAATTAGGGGACCATCCCTTCATTGGAAACTAGTGGCTATTCAGAACAGCTATAGGAACCTAAAAAAGCAGCTGCACAGAGTCCCCTCTGTGTGTGTGTGTGTGCATCTGTGCATCTGTTTCCTTACTTGGACATATCTCTTCAGTGACACCTGCACAGCAGGTCACCCTTATCTTTTTGACATTAGTGAGTAATGTCAAGGGGCGGTAACTTCTTTTAGTGAATTTTCAAGATCATGCTAATGTTTGCTAACTAGGGTGTGCCAAGACAGGGTGATCTAGCCTGGCATCCATTTACTTCCAAGCAGATAGAACAAAATCACTGACTCCTCCTAGATGCTTTCTTTAGCTCTAGCATGACCTGGGGAGGGATTCCAGATGTAGTTGAAGAATGGAACTTAACTGCTGTTGGAGTCTTTCCTCTTGGCTTTTTGCACCGCTCTTGATTGTGAAGAGAAGAGGAAGAGAAGTTTCTATTACATCAGTGGCGGTTGCAATAGGTTTGCTCATTTGAGAATACATTTATATATGGGCACTATTATTCATTGTAAATATCTTGCTGATGTGTGAAACGCAGAATATTTTATCTGGAATGATAATATTGAATGCTGAGCTGAAATCTACAAAAAGGACTTTTGCATAGGTCCTTGGAGATTCAAGATGTTATAAGATGAAGTACAGTGCCATGTTAACAGCATCATCTGCTGCTCTATTTGCTCAGGCAAATTGCAAAGGGTGTAATAATGGATTTGTCATGGTTTTCAGTTGGTTCTCCAAACTACTCAAAATTTCCACTACCGGTTCTCCAGAACCTGTCAGAACCTGCTGAATTTCACCCCTGGATGTGGGTGAAGTTAGGGGCCAATTGGTCAGCACAAACTTTCAAGCAAGAAGGAATTGTCTGGGTCTGGTGCTTTTCTAGGCTTTTGTCTATTAAATAGATCTCACACATCTTTTTCTGTGATCACCAGAGGTGGGGGAGTCAATTGTGCGAGACGTTGGTGAGATATTTTATATTTGATGATGGAAAGCAGCTAGTTAGTAAAATCAACGTGCACTAATAAATTTGCCATCTTTCCAAACCCCTAACCTTACTTTGTGTACTGAATAATCATCCAAAATAGCTGAATAAAGATAATGTGACATTGTAGATCAGGGATAATTAAATGCCCAATATGTGTGGATATATTCTGTACTTAGATATCATGGCAGAAAGCGCAGAGTTGATTGTGCAAATGAAGCTGTTTACTACCAAATATATCTGCTTCCTTTATTTACTATTGTTATCTGCTGCTACTGACTACTGTACTGGAACTCACCATCCAACATGTGTAGTTGTCACAGGGCAGGGAGACAAACCTAAGTGTATGCTGCTCCAGGATAAGCATTTTAAACCTTGAAGTACTATAAGTGAATTCTGCTGACTTTAAAATCTGAGAGATGATGATTCAACCAAGGTGTCTCAATTGTTGTCTTAGAAGAACCTGTGTCAACTCTCAGTGTTGTCATGGGGACAGAATGGGGAGGACTACATTCCATGCATACTGTCGGCTGGAGTAGGATCTCAGATTACTGCAGCCGGTTTGGGAGGGGTGCATCTTATAGGGCAATGTGATTTCTGACACAGACTGAGGGGAGGGAAGGAACAGGGATAAAGTTCAGAGATAAGTCAAACAAAGCATAGGCTTGTCTGCAAACAGATGTTGCCTAATGGTGCTCCTAATAAATGACTGGTTTTGTATTGCAAACTTGACTTGATACTTATGAATCAATTAGGGCATTTTTAGGAAATCTGACACTGGGACTGAAAGCTGAGAATTCCACTAAATTGCGATCTTTTGAGTTGTCTCATATTAAGTGATCATCACAGTATGTGTTGGCCAATGAAGACTTTTATCATGCATGGTTTTAGATCTAAATGAGAAAAAAAATGCATTTATACCACCCTGCCTTCTTATCTTCCCTATATCGACAAAGAAGGTCTGAAAATAAATTTTTCTTACATTGAGTTGAATTGAATTACAAGTCCCATTGAATGGGATTACAAGTATCTACTAAAACTGTAATCCCATTTAATTGTAATCCAGTGAATGGGATTACAAATCCATTGATTACAAGTCCCAAGGATCACCAGTTATGGCAAACCACCTTCCCAGGCTGAAGGGAATCAACATATTGAGCAAACATATTGACAGATGGTGCTGTTAACATGGCTCTGCACTATATCCTACAATATCTTGAATTTCCAAAGACCTACGCAAGGATCCTCTTTGTAGACTTCAGTTCAGCATTCAATAAAATTATTCCAGATATTCTTCTAACTAAACTAAATCAGCTAACTCTACCTGTTCACACTTGTAAATGGATCATAAGCCTCCTAGCAGGCAGGAAGCAGCAGATGAAGCTAGGCAAAATCACATCAGATACCTGTATAATTAGCACAGGAGCCCCCCAAGGCTGTGTGCCCGCTCCACTTCTCTCTCTATACCAATGACTGCATCTCAAAAGATCCCTCTGTTAAAATACTGATGATACAACAGTGATTGGTCTCAATTGAGACAATGAAGAATCCACATACAGACGGGAGGTTGAACAACTAGCCTTGTGGTGCAACCAGAACAATCTTGAACTAAATGCACTCCAAATGGTAGAAATGGTGGTTGATTATAGGAGAAACCCTCCTATATACTATCACCTCTTACAATACTAGACAATACAGTATCAACAGTAGAGAACGTCAAGTTTCTATGTTCTATCATATCTCAAGACCTAAAATGGACACCTAACATCAAAAATGTCATCAAAAAAGCACAACAAAGAATTGTTTTTTCTGTGCCAACTCAGAAAGTTCAAACTTCCCAAAGAGCTGCTGATTCAGTTCTACAGAGGAATTATTGAGTCTGTCATCTGCACCTCTATAACTGTCTGGTTTGGCTCTGCAACCAAACAAGACTGACACAGACTTCAACAGATAATTAGAACTGCAGAAAAAAACAATTGCTACCAACCTGCCTTCCATTGAAGGCCTGTACACTGCACGAGTCAAAAAGAGGGTTGTGACAATAACTACAGACCCCTCACATGTTGGACATAAATTGTTTCAACTTTTACCCCCCAAAAGACGCTATAGGGCACTGCACACCAGAACAACTAGACACAAGGACAGTTTTTCCCCGAATGCCATTACTCTACTAAACAACTAATTCCCACAACACTGTCATATTACCGGTGAAATTCAATTTTTTTTGAGGGCGTGGCTTGGTGGTCTTGGCAGGGGAAGGATACTGGAAAATCTCCATTCCCACCCCACTCTGGGGCCAGCCAGAGGTGGTATTTGCCAGTTCTCTGAACTACTCAAAATTTCTGCTACTGGTTTTCCAGAACCTGTCAGAGCCTGCTGAATTTCACCCCAGCATATTACCTACTAAGACTGTATTACTATTATTCTTCTCTTCCTTCCTAGTACCTATCTCTTCCAATTTATGACTATAACCTATAAGGCTATAAGTTGTTTTCATCTTTAAATTTTATATTGTTTTATTTGTTTCCTAGTATAATTTGATTGCTTATTAGTAAGCAAATTATTTCAATAAGTGTTGTATTTTATGATTTTTGATGAATGTAGTCTATTTTATTTTTCTTTATGTACACTGAGAGCATATGCACCAAATTCCATATGTGTCCAATCCCACTTCGTCAATAAAGAATTCTATTCTATTCTATCTATCTTGGAACTGATCCCTATACAGGGATCCCCATCAAAGGAAGCACTGTGATGCTTGTCTTAACAGTTGTGCTATTTCTTTTAAGACAGCCCCTACAGGCAAGAGATGATGTGGGTGGGGTAGGTGAACATATCTGTGTCTCTGTCTTGCTTAAGGGGTTATCATGCCTGAACCTTTTGCAAGCTCTAGAATGAGCGTTGGGATTCTACTCTGACCACAAGTTCACTAGTGATATTCATTTCTCTCCCTTAGATGACCTCTGCAAATGACACCCGAAAGATGCCCAAGGAGGCCGCCCACCAAAACTTTGATTACATGGTCAAGCTTTTGATCATTGGCAACAGCAGTGTAGGCAAGACTTCGTTTATCTTCCGATATGCTGATGATTCCTTTACTTCAGACTTTGTTAGCACTGTCGGCATCGATTTCAAGATGAAGACTATCTACAGGAATGAAAAAAGAGTCAAGCTGCAGATTTGGGTAAGATACTTTACTGTTCATGGGAAGCAGAGTATAGGAACTGAAAACAGAAGTTGGCAGAGCTCTAGATCAGGCAACCAGTCTGTGCCTGCGTAGTTCAAGGACTGCAAATGGGAATACATGGCTTTCTTTCATTAAACCTTAATATCATATCAATTGATGGGTGAACATGCATGTTTCAGCAGTGAGGTAGATTTCCTAAGAACTGAAACTGAAGAAAATATCTCCAAAGCAATTGGAATCCTCAGTTCTTCTTCCCAGGATGTTGCTTTTATTGTTTTAGAATCAGCCTTTGATTGCAGGGAAGCAGGGATAAGCCTGCATGAATTTCTGTACTAGAAATTCTAAATTGCGCATTGATCGATCACTGACCTGCCTTCTCTAATGTCTGCTCATTTATCAACTAGAAATGTCTCCTCTTCTAGCTAACCCAGAAGCTTGTAAAACATAAAGCATCCATACAATTTACAATTGAATGATAATTGGAGAAATTATCATACTAGTGCCTTTCTTAAAAAGTGGGATACTGATAGAATGTTTCTGGTTTTTAGGCATTGGAAAGTATTCCTAATAGGTGTAATTAGGTAGGCCAAAGGGAGAGTATGTATGGATAGATTTGTAAACTTTAAAATGCCCATTTTAAACATCCAGGTCAATATTTATTCCTGGAAAGATATATGTGAAGATGGAAGTAATGTCAAGAATTATATTATTTGTGTTTTGTTTTGTTTTTGTATTCCCCCCCCCCCCAAGATGAAATACAAAGCAGAATGAAAACAAAAACAAAAACAAGAATTACAAACAAGACACAAAAAAGTAAAGAAAAAAAGTATATAACAAATATAACATTTATTTTATTTTATTTATTTCTTAGATTTTTAAACCGCCCCCTCTCCCAAAAAGGGACAGTAAATATATATAACTTCTACTCTAGTTGAATGCTGGTACCTGTATCTATCACAGATCTAATAGGTTTCCTCACCTTGCATTGCGGGTCTAAAATAGTTATATATTTTCCATCTATACCTGCTAAATTACTATTTTACAACACATTTTCTTAACAAATACCCCAAATATATAAATCTATTGTCTGCCAGTCAAGTCCACCCTTATCAAGTTCACTGTAAGAAAGCTGTTAACTGTTAAATCCCCCAAATAATTTTAAAAGCCCTCTGTTGACAGTCTGTTATTATATTTAACTCACAGATACTCCACAATGGCTTCATTTTTGTTTTTTGTACCTTTGAGTCAGTCTTGACTTCCGGTGACTGCCTGGCCTAGAGACCTGCGGTTTTCTTGGCAAGGTTTTTCTCAGAAGTAGTTTGCCATTGCCTGCTCCATAGGACTGAGAGAAAGCAACTGGCTTGTGTCAGATCCCTAAACGTAATACTGCCATTCAATTGGGAAGGGGGGGGGCCTCGGAGTCAATTTATTGGAAGTGCCCATGACAAGTGATATTTTACAACTGCTCTCCTGGTGCCGGAAGGCCGGAGATCTCAGTATCTCTGGAGGGATGTTTATGATGGCCATATGGGATACCTTACTTTATTGTCTAATGAAAGATAGCCATGGGAATGTATGTTTATTCGGCTCTCAGGGCAGTTGGTAAAGGAAACATTTTCACACTTGTGTATTGGCCAGAAACTGCATTCTGAATAAAGGGGAGGGGTCACTATTACTTTAATTCCACTTGCATTGCCTAAAGGGATTCAGATGTTGCTTTGCCTTAACGGCTTCCATTCTTCTTAATTAAAGGTTCCTTTTGAAATAATCCATTTCAAGAGTCTTTACTTTCTTAAGTTAGGAGAGGAGCCCTTACACTCAGCTGGCTTTGTGCCTCAGGCAGGACAGAACTCCCAGTTTCTAACCTGATGTGTTAAACCACTTAACCGTTAAATGAACACTCTTTGTTGCAATGGTTTAAATTACTATTGTAGCGGGCCATCTTTTAATGGAATAGGACAGTGATGGCGAATCTTTTTTGGCTCGCGTGCCATAAGTGGGGGGAGCACAGGGGGTAGTGTGTGGGCGTGTCGCACCCATAATACAATGCGCGACACCCCCCGTGCGCATGCGCGCACTACAGGCGCGACACCCCATTTTTTGCATGTTTTTTTTGCCCTCTCCAGGCTCTAGAGGCTTTATAGGAGCCTGGGGAGGGCGAAAACAGCCTCCCCCACCCCCGGAGGCTTGAGGGACCTTCAGGATGCTTTCCTGAAGCCTACGGAGCAGTCAAAACGACCCTCCAAGCCCTCCGGAGGCTTGAGGGACCTTCAGGATGCTTTCCTGAAGCCTACGGAGCAGTCAAAACGACCCTCCAAGCAAACCGCAAGTGACTTCCGGTTTGCTCGGAGGGTCGTTTTGAGCGCTCCGATGGCTTGAGGGACCTTCAGGATGCTTCCCTGAAGCCTCTGGAGCAGTCAGAATCCTGTATATAATTTTTCCTTGTTTTTTTCTACATTCTTTTCCCTTTTTTATGTAGCAAGATTTTCTTTCATTGGTTTAATGAAGACATTTCTTATTAAAAATGTTCCGCATTATTAAAAATCTTGGAACACCGGGGAAGTACCTGAGGAAGCTATAGACCAATCAGTCTAACATCAATACTTGGGAAGATCCTGGAAAAGATAATTTAAAAAAAAGATCTGCGAACATCTAGAAACAAATAAAGTTATAACTAAGTAACCAGACAGGTTTGTTGAAAACAGATCATGCCAAAACAATCTTATTTCATCCTTTGATAGAGACTAAGTTGGTAGACCAGAGAAATGCTCTGGACATAGCATTACTTAGATTTCAGTAAAGCATTTGACAAAGTAGATTACAACCCAGTGAAATTCAAACATTTTTACTACCGGTTCTGTGGGTGTGGCTTGGTGGGCATGGCAGGGGAAGGATACTACAAAATTCCCATTCCCTCCCCACTCCTGGGGGAAGGATATTGCAAAATCTCCATTCCCATCCCACTCTGGAGCAGCTAGAGGTGGTATTTGATGGTTCTCCAAACTACTCAAAATTTCTGCTACTGGTTCTCCAGAACCTGTCAGAACCTGCTGAATTTCACCCCTGCTACAACCTACTTCTTGATAAGCTAGAAAAATGTTGAATAGACAACATAACCACCAGATGGATTTGTAGCTGGCTGACAAACTATACTCAATGAGTAGTCTTTAATGGTACTTACATGGAGGGAAGAAAGAAATGGGATACTACAAGTTTCTGTCTTAGGGCCAGTACTCTTCAATATCTTAATGAATGACTTAGTTGAGGGTACAGAAGGGAAATTTATCAAATTTCCAGATTAAGTGGCAAGAATAGCCAACACCCCAGAAGACAAGCTCAGGATCCAAAAAGATATTGAAAGATTTGAACAATCTAACATAATTAATTTTAATTTAAAATCCCGTGAAGTATTAGTACCGCTTTATAAAGACTTAAGTAAGACCACACCTGAAATACTGCAACCAATTTTGGTCACCACATTACAAAAAAGGTGAGATGTTGGAAAAAGTTCAGAGAACACCATCAAAGTTGCTTAAAGGCCTGGAGACTAAAACATATGAAGAACAGAGCTTTGGGTGACATGATAGCAGTATTCCAAGACAGGATCAGACAGGTAGGTTTTGAATGATCTCTCTCCCATCTTTTATACTCCCTTGTGATTTCTAAGGCAGCGGTCCCCAACCTTTTTGGCTGCAAGGACCTGCAGTGCTGGCCGCGGCTTCAACAGCAGGGAGGGAAATAGTTTTATGCATGCAACCTAAATCCTGTACACCTGCCATTTTGGTGGCCAGGTTCCCAATGGGCCATGGCCAGGAGATTGGGGATCACTACTGTAAGATATGTGACTTCTAGCTGCATCGGGACAGGCCACTTGGTCTCTAGTTTTGTTTTATTGCTTTTAAAATAATACGAGAAAAAGGGGGGAGCAGAAAGAATAAATTGGGGAAAATTGTATGTTACAAGGATATTTTAGATGAAAAGGGTGATCTTTGTTAGGTAAGCTCCCCGTTAGGAGAGCGAGTGTAATGAGAGTGGTGCGGAAGAACACGCACAAACCAGCATACAGGGACACCGAATAGTAAAAGTAATAGTATTTTACTTATGTGGAAAATAGAGGTATTCAGAGTTCAATTTACACACAGTTCAGTCAGTCAGTTATCAATGTTCTCAGTTAAGGAGTGATCCATCGAACACAGTCCAGTATCATATAATCAGTTCAGCACACAAAGTCACTAACAGTAGCAAAACTCACAGTAACTCATGATACATCTACAAGCAGTATCCACCTATCAGCATCTAACAAACAGAGAGCTAACAGTCATTCTGGCTCCATCTTATGGCTGCTTGAGGTAACAGCAACCAATCACATTTTACAGCAGTACTTAAAGCTACAGTACTACCATCATGGTTTATATATTGCTGACCCAACTGTTAGCTTACATTCCTAACAATCTTAAATCCAGACAACAATTGCATAATCAGAGGATGGACTTATCCTGGTGGCCGCATTTTCAGATCCAATCAAGGCACAGAAAAGATGTTAAATTATGGGGTGTAAATAAAGAACAAAGAGCATTGGATAAAATTTTAATGGGGACGGATGAAAAATCGATTCAAAATATATATAATTATTTACGGAACTATAAAATGGAGGATGAGCATTTGCAGTTTCTGAGATCCTAGATATCAAAACAACTGGTTAATTTTTTAAAATTAGAAACTATTATTAACCCCCTCTGTCTCGTTTTCGGCTTGAACGGCCTCCTGCAGCACTCTGCCAGCCCAAAATGGGCCGTGTGGAGGCCTCCCAAGGCCCTGCACCACCCATTTTCAGCCACCCCAGCCTCCAGCTTCACTGTGCTGGCCAAAAACAGGCTGTGCTGGGGGCTCACATGGCTCATTTTTGGACTTGCTATCCACAAAATTTTCCATAGAGGTCATGACCAATCCCGATTTGCCAGCTAGCCTCCTGCCATACCCTCTAATCCTCTAGAACAAGGGTGTCAAACTCATGTTGTCATGGCGGCATCACGTGACATATTGTGACTTTTCTCCCCTTTGCTAAACCGGGCATGGGCGTGGCCAGCTCATGACCCATCTGGGCCACGAGTTTGACAGCCCTGCTCCAGATTATAATCTACCACTCCTCCCTTCCTTTTTTTGATCAAAACACATTGGGCCTGTAGCCACCCATTTTTATTTTCTAGGAATACCTGTGGAACCTAAATGGACCCCAGAAACATTCTTGCAATAATGTTGCTTAGAGATTTGTGTTCTCCTGTATGAAATGTTAATTTCTAAAATAATAAAATAAAAAAGGAACTTTATTATTTTTTAAACAGATATTCCAGACAACCTGGAAAACAGGAACATGTTGGCCATTCTGTTGTTAAAGTTTTAAAGGCCCTTTTTAATATAGATTGTTTTTTTTATTATCCAGTCTTTGATGCTTAGAGATGGGGGTGGGGAAGGATGTGAGTAGATATATCTACTAGAGTGCCTGCATTCAGCCCTTCAATGAGTTTAACTACAGTATACTGCAGATACTACTATATCAGTTATAAAAGCAGAAGTGGGTTGCTCCCGGTTCAGTCGAACCGGTAGTGGAATTCAGGCCTGGGTCGCAGAATCGGCAGTGACCTAGGCCTGCCACGTCCCCGAACCGGTTGCCTCGTCACCTCTGGGCCGCCACCATTTCGGTTTTTAGTGACTGCGCATGCACAGTTCACTGTAAATTGTTCTGCGCATGCCCGAAAAACAATTTACATTGAATAGTGCACGCACCAACTGGTAGTAAAACCAGCAGCAGCCCACCCCTATATAGTAGTATTTCTGAAACCTGGCAACTTGAAGATGTGTGGACTTCAACAACAGGTTGCTATAGTTGAGAAACATTGGGTTAGTTTACAAAGGGCTTGTATAAGCATCAACTTTAGATAGACAGCTTTAGATAGACATGTGGTGTATTAATTAGTATAAGCCCAATATATAAACCTGAGGAGATCCCAGGATGTCATTTGATGAAGTTGGGAGGGAAGGAGAAAAGTAGTTAAGAGGCAAGACAGGTACTAATTCTTGATATTAAAAAGTAAAACTGTAGGCACATATTACAAAGAGTCCCACCAGAGTCTGATTCACATTAGAAGTCATCACGTGTTGATGATAGCAAGCCAGGATTGACATGTATAATTAAGGTAGGCTTCATCATCTGTGAATCACCACAGAACATGTCATGGCATCAAGAGTGAATTCAAACCATTGTGACTTGCAGGTTATTGACTATAGGAAGGATTCCTAGTAAGAAAGGTCCCCTATGATTTGCTCCCTCTTTCCAAAAGTTTTCAGACCTCAGACAAAGGAGCAGACAAGGACAGGAAGAGTTACCTAGCTCCCTCAATGGCACCACCGCAGGTTCCTAGATAAGAGTGATTGTGAAGCTGGAGACTAAGCCAACCACGGAAAAACTTACACCATTTCTTTGGCTTCATATAGTTTCGTTTACCTGATACAAACATACACACTTCATCCCAGATGCTGGTTGGTGCTTATGGAAGCTGAATTTCACTCCATTGGGAAGCTTGAAAAAAGCTGGCTTAGAAGAATGACTAGAAAGAGGATACACTAGCGTTATCTAAAATTATCCACACTGCAAAGAATGCAGATGATTTTCCATCTCTTTTCAAAAACTAGAATATGGAATCCCCCAACAGAATATGAGCAGGAGGGGACTACTGCACTCATGGTCCACTTTGCTTATCTCTGCCTTCAGCTGCTGGGTGGGGAAAGGCAGCTCCCAATCCAAGTGGGCTTGGAGCACAAAATAACATTCAGAAGTTGTTCGACTTCAGTGCAGGTCAACAGGTAGGAAAAAGGTTAATTGTATTGGTCTGGGGAAATTGGGGTTGCTTTCTATGGATTCCTGAATAGTGAGGCAGAAAAAATGGGAGGGATCACAGCTATTCAGTTCTTCTCTAACTCATTCTGTCTTCACTCAACTGTCCTCTTTTTCTAAGTGAAGTTCATCTTCTTTTCCCCCCTCATTTCCTCTACTTCATTCCAACATCATGGAAAGATCATTCAGGGGAATTGCTCTCTGTTCACTTCCTCTAATTTCTAGTCCGTGGCTGAAGGGACATGCCAGGGGCTTGGCTGGGTATGTGGGATTGATTTTAAGGCTGCCAGCTAGCTTAAATACAAGCAGCTGATCTGTTCCTGAGATTTGATTTCCAGAAAGTAATAGAAGAAACTTGGTAAAGCTTGGAGTTAAATGCTGTTGTGGGATAGATATCAACTAGTAGGTTGAATTCAGTGTTGTTTTCACAGGTCTTGAACTTTTTCAGGCAGAACAAAACAAAACACCCTTGTATTGGAAAAACTAATTGACAGTGACATTATTGACCAACCTATTTTAATTCAATTTTTACTACCAAAGAAGTTTCGCAGCATCTTCTCCCTTTGTGAACAAGTTGAGTATTATGAAATAGGAGCAGGTTGTAATAAATCAACATCTTCTCTTCTTGTCTTTGCTAATGAAAAACAAACTAAGGAGCCATTCAGAAAAATAGTGATCAGCGTTAGCATCCCTTTTCCAGCCATTTTCATGCCTTCTTTCCAGTTTCCTTTTTCCCTGACATAAGAAAAGACGGGCATATTCATTTATGTAAACAGAAAAGAAGAGGGGTAAGGAAAATTATGAGAATGGGGAACAGTTATGCAATTCTTTTGGACTGCAAGTTTCCTTTGTCAGTTGGGATCTCAGGAAAGGGTTCTGTATGTCTTTTGTGTAATTGCTTGATATTTGGGATTAGAATTCAAGGAACCTTCTTCTTCTGCCCACCAGTAAAACTATTAACTGATACTAAAACAATGTATTTTAACATAGCGCCTCTCTGTAAGTTCACATGGTATTTTATGCAAAAAATATGATTTGCTTCTTCATGGTTTAGTTTGTTTTATGAACTCAGCTAGTATGATTTATAAACCATTGTTCATAGTTCAACCCAACCCTACTTTAGTCAATAAGAAAATAAAATTAAGCAAATTGCTGATCAAAATACATTAATCCGTTTGGATTTTTAAAGCTATTTGTCAGGTCTCCCCTGACTATCATTTGGGAGATTTTCAGAAGGGAGGGTTTTTAAAAAATATTTATTTCATTATTAAAATATGGTTTGAATCAGTCAAGTTCCATTTCTAATCTGAGTCAGGAATGATATATTCATTATGAGTTTATTTTTAGTTGGCACAATTCACTTTGCTATGGTGTTTTACCAGCAACTGTAATTGGTTGCATTCTATCAATTCAGAATGCAAGTCAAGGTATCATATTTGCATTGAGTTGCCCAATGTGTAAGAGATTGCGAGACAGAGACAGGAAGATTATCTTGATGTGCTCTTCAGTAGGCAAAAATTAAATGCATGCAAAGATTTTTCTCTTTGTGATGCGTAACTATTGACATTTGCACACTCAATGGCTGCAAAGGGCACTGCTACCATAACCAGTTGAAAAAAAATTGCATATCTCTCTTAAGCGTACATAAAAATTAAGACATGCAAAGTGATGTTTTAACTGAAGAGGGAAATGTTTGAAAAAGAAATGTTTACTTCTTTTTCCCTCCATGCAGGTGGTATTTTGCTGGGAATGTAGAAATCTGAACTTTTTTAGCGAAGTTGTTTAACCCAAACAGATGTTCTGTATTAAAAGGAAAAAGCATTTCAGTAATTTACTTTAGTTTTGTTTTTTTCCTCTGCTCCTACCAAGTATAAAAAGGTTTCTTTAATCTGAAGCGGCACCCGATCCTGGGGTTCCTTTGAGGGATGCAATTTCTGATCTGGCTCCAGATCAAGGAGGGAACGAGCAGATAATGGGTGCTGCTGTCTGAAAAGCCCAGCATCCAGCTCTTCTTGCTGCGTCCTTTATTTCTAATCATCACAACTGGGCTAGGGTGTGTCTTCTTTAAGCCAGATAAAATGAAAGGAGCTTATCACTGCCCAACATATTCATGTGCCCTTCTTGTGAAAGAACATGTAAAAGCAGATGTGGCCTATCACTGTGGCAAACTAGGCGATTAAAATTAAAATGAGTTTTAATTTATTTAATGTAGTTGTTGGTTTAAATTTGGTTAGGTGTCAGAGTTTGAGACTGTTTAAAAAATATAGTGATAGTCTAATCACATGCATGTTTCAATTAGGTTAGTAACTGCAGGGAACTAGTTGAAGTCTACAAATTCCACTGCAATGTGAGAAAATCCAACAGTCTCAATACCAGTTTAGTATTCAGTGGATGGAAATGTACTATCAATTCATATTATCTTTACAATTATTTATTTACTCCCCTAAGAAGCCTATCTTTTAACTTATTTTAGAAAGAAACTCCCCATTCCCCATTCCAACTCTTTTTTTCCCTTCACCAAATGACAAACATGATGTCATGAGTTCAGTGGCCATTCCTCAACTAACTTACAGTGTTTTCTCAAGTGATTCAACCACCATTGTGCTAAAATAACAGCATTGAGGAGGCTTTATATCACTTCAACAATGGTTGGATGATGTGATGAAGACACTGTAAGTCACTAGTGAGGAGATATTGAGGACCACCAAGACCTAAATTCAATTTCTCACTCTGCTATGGAGCTTTACGCCAATTTTTCTCTCTTGGTCCAACCTCCACAGATTGTTATGGAGCTAAAAAGGAAGAACGCTTGAATATTCAGAGAATAGGTGGAATATACCTATAAATTTTATCTCTTCGCCCTCCCCTATATTTTTCTTAGAAATGCTACCATGTTTCCCTGAAAATAAGACAGGGTCTTATTTTCTTTTGACCCCTGAAATAAATGCTTGACTTTATTTTCAGGGAGGTCTTGGTGCAGGAGACAGCGAGCGTGGTCACCTCATGGCTGTTGCTATGTTGCAATATTTTTGGGGAGGGCTTATTTTCAGGGGATGGCTTATTTTAGCACATGCGCTCAAAAGCCAATTGGGCTTATTATCAGGGGAGGTCTTATTTTTGGAGAAACAGGGTAGAACTCTTAAGAACATTCTGTGGCGTCCCTGAGTCGTATCCAGAATCACTTAAGGAAAAAAGCTGGAATTATAGGAATGCAGTCCACTATATGATCTTTTCTTCTCAAAGGACCTCTGACGCCAAGATCAGATAACTAGTAAAAAAAAAATACTTGACAAAAGGATAAATAGGTTACAAAAGTTGTGTGAGTCACACAAGGTAGTTCATGATCAGTGTTTCCACATATTATTTACCAATATATATTCCTTTTCAGGATCATTTTATGCATGTTTGTTCTCTGCTTCAAAATTATATTCTTAGCATCATTTCCACCAGGATCAAAAATATTCATATAAAAATACAAACGTTTGCTCTATCTCATACTGTTGTTTGTCATCGAAGTCCATGTTTGTTTATATGAAAAGTCATAATTCCATGGGGTTGCTTGCTAGGTTTTCGCTACTTAAAAAAAAAGTCAGAAATTCTATAAGATACACAGACATATCAGTTTGATGCACAGAACAGATCAAAGCCTTCCGCTAGAAAATTGGTCCCTCCACACACTCTCTTACCTGATGTGCTTCTTTTTGTCCTGAGGGCTAAGTAGATTTTCAGTTCTACAATGATCCCTACCATTTAGGTGTGTTTCCAGGAAAATTAAAGAGAGTGTTTGGTTGTTCTACATAGCAAAATATGGAAACAACCATTGTTCCTCTTCCTAACTCTAAACTGGCTTCCAGTCAGTTGTGTAGCTGACCAGAGGACCATCAAAGGTCATGACTTTAAGAGAATATTTTTCTTTCAAGTACTTACTCCAAAGTACAAATAGGCTACCATAACTGCACTGTACAAATCTATTGTGTCAGTAGATGACAGCAAAGAGTTAGAAGACTCTGTCTCTTTGCTGCCACCTAGTGATCATCCATGACTTTTCAGTACATAATAAGGTGAAATGTGCTGGGGCATAGTGTAGTTAGTTCAATACCCCAAAGGAAGTTAACTTTGAATTGAAAATGCTTCACCTCTGAAATAAAGCCATCCCCTTTGTATTTTCTATTTCTTTACTATATTTGGCAACCCACTGTATACATACCATATTATAGTAAACATAAGGATAAATTATTGGATGGGGGAAAATCATCCTTCCAGGTAAATGTCACAAACTGAATATGTTCATCAGCTGAGGAGCAGACCTCCTCTGCCAGCAGGTTAAATTGTCTTTCTCTGCTGGTAGGAAGATAAGTGTGACTATTGATCAATGCATCAGGACAAAACCAATTCTGTTGAACTAAACTATCAGTGAGAAAAGTTTTTCAATTGATTAGCAAATTGTTTATTGTAAACTTGCACATGTGCCCGGCTGCCTAGTTTTGAATGGTTGCTATAATTGGCACCTGTGATTCTGTGACCTTAAGATAGTTTTCACACACACACACACACACACACACACACACACACACTCCAATAGTATGCCTCCTATCCAGCCCCACACAAAGAAATGACAGTTCTATTAGACAGTCTCATTAAGCTTATTTTTTTGATCATCTATCCTTTTCCTCAGTTTAGAAATACAGGTTGTCCTCAACGTATGATCAAACTGAACCCAACCTTTTGGTTGCTAAGCAAGACAGTTGTTAAGTGAGTCTGCCTCATTTTACGACCTTTCTTGCCACTATTGTTAAGTGAATCACTGAAATTGTTAAATTAGTAATAAGTGAATCTGACTTCCCCATTGACTTTGCTTGTCAATGCGAAGGTCGCAAAAGGTGATCCCCCAGGGACCCAGCAACCATCATAAATATGAGCCAATTGCCAAACGACTGAATTTTAATCACATGACCACTTGGATACTGCAGTGGTCATAAGTGTGAAAAATGGTCATAAGTGACTTTTTTCAGTGCTGTTGTAACTTTGAAGAGTCACTAAATTAGCTGTTGTAAGTTGGGGTCTACTTGTATGAGCAACAACCTTGTCTTCGAAGTCCAGCCCATAATTCACATTATGTAATGTTACTCAGTTTGGCTCTCTTTTCTGTTCTTTTTTCTTTTTTTTCTGATCACCCCCACCCCCTTGGGAAGATGGAAGATTATTCTCTTTGAAGGAGGGAAAGTTTCTTCCATACCTGCTTAGCAGCATGTCTTGTTTTATACATTTGTCCAAAGGGTAAAATACGCTGCACCTGCTGCACTATTAACAAAGGGACACGAAACCTGTCCTGGAACACAACAGTTGATCTCACTACCTCTCCTTTTCTAGAGTTATATGTCTTAAGGATTTTTTTTTTTTTTGAGTAGGACACAATAATTATCCCTGGCATTCATTTCTGAGTAAACCTGGATAGGATCATCATGGTGTAAATTTCTACAGACTTTTTGGGTTTTTTTGGATCCTAATGTTTTTCCCTTCCCTGAATTCTGATGGGTATTTTACAGATTCCAGCCTAATTTTAAATAGGTTTTCTTAAAACTGGTACAAGATCCGGCTTCCAACAGGAGTTGGGATGGCTCAACAAAAGAACTATGGCAGCCATGACCATGAAACCAAAATAATTATTTGACTCTTTTGATGCCTTCCTCTCTCAAATTTTCTTGGGTCTTAATTAAAAATTAATTTCTTCTGGATGAGGAAAGCAAGAAAAAAAATCACTTCAATATTACTCCCAAGACAAAGCAGTGTCCCTCTAGGTTAAGGCAATCTGTAGCTCACTCACCTATTCGTTGTGTGGATATTTTGAATTACTGTTTCCAACATTCATGATTTATGGATCAGGCTTGCTGGAACCAATGGGAGCTATTGTCTACAACAGGGGTGTCAAACTCCCAGCCCGCAGGTTGGATGTATCACACACTGGCCAGATGTGTCACGCAAAGCGGGGGAAGTCATGATATGTTACATGACGATGCATTGACAACACGAATTTGACACCCCTGGTCTACAATAGCCAGATAACATTGGTTGCCTACTTCTAAGTAGATCAATGGCTCTCTTATCTAGCATTTTACATTAAATTCTTTCTCTCCTCCCATTCTTTTTTTAAAAAAATCCTGCTTCTGGATTTGGGGTGAGAGGAGAAAACGCTTGATGTAAAATGTAAGCTAAGAAAGTCATTTATCTACTTAGAAGTAGGCAAGCCAATGTTCTCTGGTTATTGTAGATAACAGCTCCCATTGGTTCCAGCAATCATTATTCATGGCCTTCTTTAAAAAATGAACCAATCCCACTTGCCTGAAATTAACCTATTTCTATAGTGGGACATTTTGTTCCCTTCCTTCTTAAGTTTAGACCTTATCCTTTTGTTAAAAAGAGTACTGTAGGAATAGAAGAAAGGTTACGTAAAGACATGTGCAGCAAAATGTCATGATCTCAGTAGCTGGTTACCTCTTAACCTATGAGCTCATCCAATTAGCAGAACCAAACGTAGGAATAGAGGAAAGGTTACGTACAGACATGCGCACCAAATGCCATGATCTCAGTGACCGATTACCTCAACTGTTTATGAGAACCAGGTAGCACCAGGGACCATCTGGATATGTGAAGATTCTACTCTGGCTGGGATAGTCTTAAAGATTGACAAGGAGAATGTACCAATAAGATGCTGTTGCTACCCCTGCTTTTGCTTTGCTTGTTAAAACTGTATAAAAGCCAAATAAACTTTGCCTAAGGCAGACAGACATTTTGGACACCACCTGCTGTGATGGATTTCTGAGACCTACATCTGGTGCCAAAACCCAGGACAAAGGCACCCTATGGGGGAGCAACTGCCAACATACTTACCTCCCATCTGGAACAGACCCCAAGGTGCACCAATCGTCCTACGGGGCCCCTCAGAGGTCAGTATGGGTTGCAGGCTGTCTCTACACCAGCAACAACATGTGACAGAACTTAGAATCTTGTTACAGAAGTCAGGTGTTACAGCACCTGAGGCATGCATAAGGGAGCTGGTGGAAAAGATAGGGACACATTGTCTTTGGTATCCCCAATGTGTGACGTTTCATTTACGTGACTGGGGAAAAATAGAGCAAACTTTACATCTTGAACCCAAGGCTCCAGTAAAGATATTACAGCTATGGCTTCAGTGCCATCAAGCAGTGGAAAACTTTGGCTCTAAAGTTTTGGCAGGACAACAATTGACCACAAAAGCTCCGCCTGAATATAATCAAATAAAAATTATTCCCCCAAAATCATCTTTAATTTGACTTTGAGCTCCTGATGGAGAGGTTAATTCTTCTGCTTCTCCACGGTCAGAGGAACAATTAGCAAAGGGGGGGGGGGGTATAAAAGATATGTTTTCTGTCTGTTCATCTAATTTGATTTTGAAGTAATTGGCTTAAATCCCCCTTGGCCCCCCTGATCAGGAAGAGTTTGTTTTTTCTGTGCCTTTTTCTGGCAAGCCTCAGCAAGCCTTCTCTAATATCAGGCAGAAGGCTACTGAGCCGTATCCTGATTTTAGTAACAGATTGCAGGATGCTTTAAGACGACAGATAGACAATTCTGAGGCTCAGATGGAGTTGTTGATGAAATTAGCAAAGGAGAACACTACTTCCAAATGCCGAAGGGCAATTATTGGTCTTGGGAACAATCCTGAGTTGGCAGAAATGATTAAAGTGTGTCAAGATAAAGGAATAGCTTCTTGTCAAACTAATAAATTGGCAGCTGCTTTATTGCAAGGCAGCAAGACTCAAGGAAAGTTTTACAACTGTGGTAAACCTGGTCATTTTAAAAAGGAATGTCGAAATCCGGGGGGGGGGGGTTATGTCTGCAGCCTCCCGCAGCCCTTTCCATCAAGGGTCGAAACCAAAAGCAAAATGTCCAAAGCTTTTTCGTTGATTGATTTACACATTTACTTAGTCCTTCTTTGTGTCAGATTTATGTTGCAGAATTGAATCCTTTTCGTAAGCGTTATCCATCGGCTTTGTTAAATCATTATATGGATGATATTTTAATTGGAGCCCCAAAGATACAACCTAATTGGCTTTCAGAAATACAACTTCATTCTTCTTTGTTTAACTGTACACGAAGGTATTTTGCTAATTAATTTATGGCAGTTGTTGGGGACCCTTACTTAGGTTTGTCCATATTTTTCTTTGCTGGCACATTTACTTAGTTCTTTATTTGATTTATTGACCAAAGATAACAGTCCAGCGATCTCATTGTGATTTTTTTTTGCTGCCCTTGCCACAGTTGAAAAGTTAATGAGATTTTGAGCATTTAGTTTGTGGATCGTATAAATTGTTAGTTAACTTTTTAAATGTTTTTTACTAGTAAACTGCCTATAGGAATGTTATCTGTATTGGAAGACAAAAAGACCCTGTTTCAAAATGTTTTGCCATTTTTTTAGGCAGTTGTTGAATTAATAACCTTGGGTTTGTCGCACAAATTGGACTGATTTGATTAACATTATTTTTCCTATTCCGAAATCCGATTTTCAATTTTATTTTCAGAATAATTTATCTCTTCAGTGTGCTTTAACTGACTATGTGGGCTGTATTTCATATCATTGGCCTAAAGATCCTCGGCTTGCGTGTTTAATGACTTTTTCTTTTCCTGTTCGTCCATTGCTTTCGTTTTCTTCGCTTTTGCAAGCTTTTACTGTTTTTTCAGGTGGAGGGTGAATGGGAGGAGCGATTGCTTATAAGGACAGTCATCTCCGCAACATTTAGAATTAGCTGCTGCTATTTTAGCTTTCTAAATCTTTTCTTAAAAAGCTTTTTAACTAAATTTCTGACTTTCATTATGTGTGTCAACTTATTTTTGATTTTCCAGGTGCTTACATCACACCCAGGATTGACTTAATTTCATGGCTTTGTTTTTTACTTTGTTGCAACTATTATAAGACTGAAAGCATTTATATTTTGTTTGTCATATGTGTAGTCATTTGTCTTTTTCTGGACCTCTCTCTGAAGGTTCCATTTAAGCAGAGGTTGTTGTTCATGTTTTATCTACTCTCTTTTCAGATCTATTTTTTAATCACTCTTTTTTTCATCAGAATGCCAGAGGGCTGGCACAAGCTTGCCATATTCCACTCGACCATGCCAAGCAGATTGTTTCATCTTGCCCCGAATGTTCTGGAGCATCCCCCTCAGGGAGACACGGAAGTTAATCCCCATGGTTTGGCCGCTAATCGACTATGGCAAATGGATGTCACCTATGTTCCCTCTCTGGCTCCCTGGAAATATATTCATGTTTCTATTGTTACCTATTCAGGAATGTTTTGGGCCATACTCAATGAGGAGAAACTGTTAACCATGTTATTTTTTTTTTTCAGCCATTACTGCCTTGGGTAAACCTTTCTCTTTAAGAACTGACAATGGCCCAGCCTATTTTTTATTGGCCTTTTTGCAATTTTGTACAACTTGGAACATTGTTGGGCCTCCTTACAATTCCACAGGTCAAGCCATCGTGGAACGTGGTAATTGGTCCTTTAAGGACTGTCTTCCCAAACAAATAAAAAAGGAGGGCTCTCAGGTACCCAATTTGGCATACCCCAATTTGGCATGGGTGACACAACAGGCTAAAACAAGGTTTTGCCTCCCCTTCTAGGGGGACGAGGATATGCTGTGCTTGCTTCTACAGGATCTTTGTGGATTCTAGCACGTAATGTTCATCCAGCTAAGGATATCGTGGTGCCAGTCCCCAAATCCAGTTCTAGAGATGACCAAGGTGGCTTTACAGACAGCGCAGCGGCCAATACGATCTTGTCGGACCAGCCGTCCAGTGATGTGAAAAATCCTGACCACCCAAGCGCAAGCAGTGCTGCAACAACGACACGTGGAACAAACCCCCGAGAACTTACGCGCTGCCATTTTTGCAGTTTTAACTGCCAATTCCTTAGTCATCATTTGTTTATGTTTGATTGTTAATTGCTCCCTTTAGAGATAGCTGCTGTTATCTCACCCAAAAACTCACTTGAACAGAGACTGAAGCAAAACCTATGGGTGCAGCTAGCTAATAACCAGCCGTCCAGTGATGTGAAAAATCCTGACCACCCAAGCGCAAGCAGTGCTGCAACATCAACACGTGGAACAAACCCCCGAGAACTTCTGCGCTGCCATTTTTGCGGTTTTAACTGCCAATTCCTTAGTCATCATTTGTTTATGTTTGATTGTTAATTTTCGAGTGTATGGTTTTTAAATTTGTACCTGTACACCACCCCGAGTCCCTTCGGGGAGAGGGGATGGTCTAGAAGTTTAATAAATTAAATTAATTAATTAATTAATATTATACACACTGATGTCTCCTGCTTATCTGAATCATATGACATGGGAAATTTGCTTTCTACATGCTTGGTTCCTGTTTGTATCCTGCCTGCAGTAATACTAAACTTTAATGGTTTGAGTAGATTGCTGTTGAATGAAAACTTTAACTGTAAAACTACATCTAGTTGGCTGCCTATGATCCGCCCCCTGATGCAATTGCTTTATATACTCTGATAGTAGCCATTTCTGAAAATATAACGTGTGCAAAAGTAGAAAATTATACATCGTCAAGTAAAAAGGCTCGTTGTCTTTGTATTAGTTCACCTGTTTTAAATTGTATAGCTTTTGAGGAGACTTCCTTTCACTTTGCTTATGTTTGGCTCCCACAAGGATGGTTTTTTACATGTGGTCAAGAAACTTTTAATTATATTCCTGCTAATATTAGTGAAGCACAGTGTTGTCTCAGCCGGTTGATTCCTGTTTTGCTTTCCAAACAGCAAATTCACTCAAACCGTTCTCGACATGGAGTCACGCTGGACAGCACTTGTGACTCTGAGACAGCTTTACTTAATAAAGGGGAATACGTAGCATTGGCAGTATCTATAATGGGTGTGCCAGCGCTTGCTGCTCACGCTCATCTTAATATTAACGCTGTTGCTTGTAATTTGGCAAAAACAATTAATGCTACTTTTTTAGCTATTTCAGCAATTAACCATGAGCTACAAGCTTTGTATAAAGCTATTTTGCAAAATTGTGCTGCTATTGATTATTTGCTTCTTCGCCAGCATATGGGTTGTGAAAGTTTTGATGGGATGTGTTGTTTCAATCTTTCAGATGAATCAAGAACCATCCAGCGCCAGCTCAACATTTTACATAATTTGGCCTCAGATTTGAAAATTGATACTTTAGGATCCTGGTGGGAATGTTTTTGGGCTTGGTTGCCCACAGATCTATTGGGAAATGTTCTATGTTATTTAGTTATTATTTGTGCTATTTTGATTGGTGGGTGCTGTTTTGTCCAGTGTCTCCCCTCCCTTTGCAATATGTGTATCACAGCTTTTTGCCCTAAACCCTCTCCTGCATTGCCTCAGGGTCAAGTATATGCCCTGTATAAACAATTGCAAGGATGTTCCTCTCCTGATTATGAGTCTTTTACTAGCCGCTCTTACGATGCCTTGTCTAAGAAAATAAAAAAGAGTGAAATGTAGGAATAGAAGAAAGTTATGTAGAGACATGCGCAGCAAAATGTCATGATCTCAGTAGCTGGTTACCTCTTAACCTATGAGCTCACCTAATTAGCAGAACCAAATGTAGGAATAGAGAAAAGGTTACGTACAGACATGCGCAGCAAAATGCCATGATCTCAGTGACCGATTACCTCAACTGTTTATGAGAACCAGGTAGTACCAGGGACCATCTGGATATGTGAAGATTCTACTCTGGCTGGGATAGTTTTAGAGATTGACAAGGAGAATGTACCAATAAGATGCTGTTGCTACCCCTGCTTTTGCTTTGCTTGTTAAAACTGTATAAAAGCCAAATAAACTTTGCGTAAGGCAGACAGACATTTTGGACACCACCTGCTGCTATGGATTTCTGAGACCTACAGAGTACAGCTTGATTTGGTCTCCTCCAGTCTGGTTCCTGCTAGAGCAGTGTTTCTCAACCTTGGCAACTTTAAGAAGTGAGGACTTCAGCTCCCAGAATCGCCCAGCCAGGCTGGCTGAGGAATTCTGGGAATGGAGGCCCCCGCATCTAAAAGTTGCCAAGCTTGAGAAACATTGCTCAAATGTATCAGTCCAATGCCTCTGGCAGGCAACAGATTGAGGAAAGGTGCCATTGCTCTACCATGCTACGTTAGAATGACGTTCTTATTACCAGTGCTTATATATTTCATCTTTTCCTTTTTCTTTCTTTCTCTTGTATAGCACAGAACTGGTTGGCAACATGGCCTCAATTCTGCAGTGCTGTCCTTTCCTGACCCGAGATCCATCTCTCTTCCTACGGAAATTTGGCCCACTGCTGGTCAACAGTGCTCAACGCTGCCCTGTGATGGTGGCCCGCACTTTCTATAGTTCTGTCACTGACCTGCAGAGTGAAAAAGACACCTGTGGAAACGATGGTGAGATGATGGGGTGGAGCTCAGAGAAAAGATACTGGAAAGGAAACAAAAACTGATGTCATATCAGATCCATAGATGTCAAACCAAACCACACATTTCATGCTAGGAGCTCACAAATGGGCTCTTGTAGAGGTGTTCCAGGTTTTTTAGATCAACCCAGTCTCTTGGTAACAAACCTATATTTTGTGGGTATAAACTGTGTGTACTCCCTGCATTATTTGTTTACATGTAAAAGGGTTGAAATCTCTGTGTGAAAGCACCTAAAACCCTTTTTATAGAGAGTGGCTCCTTTTTGAAATTGTTCTTTTGTAGTTCAAGACATGGTGTCATCATTTCACAGTCACTGATTAGCTCAGAGGCAACTTGTAATTCTTCTAATTTTTACTTCCTGGCTGACATTACGTGGACACATTCAGAAATTTAATGTGCATTTCAGTCTGTAGAAAAGGAAGTGGAAATTGCATCTTTTCTTCCCTATGCATAAAAAAGGTTTGCCTTGACAAAGCAATCATATTAAAATGAGAACATAACCTGCCCGAAATATAAGCTAGAATCTTGTTCCTGGTGCTTGGTTTTCCTATATTCAGATGGAAAAATTCTTTCCCAGGTTTGTATGGATGGAATAATGTCTGATTATGTGATGGACAGGTCATAGATTTAGTCCTAACTTTGCCCATGACCATTAAAAATATTAGGTGTTGAAAGTTGGTTCAAACATCCAACCGAGTCAATTGAGGGATCTGAAATCAGTCATGCTGGTTATATTTTCATGACGGATAGAGGGTATTTGCATGAAACACTCCTCACATGCAACATTCCTCATCTCCCATTGCAAAAATTGTTCATAGATGATGAGAAAACCTTTCTCTGACTGAAACCCTGGAGACTCAATTCCAGAACCCAGCCTTCCTTACCCTGGCTTGTACCCTCTAGGCATCCTGGGATAGAACTTCTCAGATTTACTGACAATGCGATCAATACCAAGAATTTTGGAAGTTGGCTTCTCATTTTGAAAGACATCAGTTTAGAGAAACAGGAGACCTAGTGGACTGAATGGACAAAGAATGAAGTCCAAAAGTCCTTGGAAAAAGTTGAAGTGGTGGAGAATCTGGAATCTACTAAATGTCAGGTGCAAAGAACCAGGAGCATCTGCTAAGTCCAATTATTAATTATTAATTACCAATTACCAATTACCTATTACCTATTACCTATTATTTATTATTTATGATTTATGATTTATGATTTATGATTTATGATTTATGATTTATTTATTATTTATTATTTATTATTTATTATTTATTATTTATTATTTATTATTTATTATTTATTATTTATTATTTATACGATTGTATCACAGCGGCCAGTTGTTACGCCGGATTTGGCATTGATTACTAGTCGGGCTCCACCCAGGGGCCTAGGACATCGTAACGTATTTTCATAATATACGTGCAGATCCAAGCAGTGCAGCTTTTTGCATTTGACTGATGGTGATTTTGTCAAGTTTTAACTGTTTTAAATGTAATTCCAGTGCTTTTGGAATAGCACCCAGTGTGCCGATTACCACTGGAATTACCACTGCTGGTTTGTGCCATAATCGTTGAATTTCAATTTTTAAGTCCTGGTATTTCGCGACTTTTTCATGTTCCTTCTCCTTGACCCTGCTATCACCTGGTATTGCGATGTCTATGATTGTAACCTTATTTATTATTATTATTATTATTATTATTATTATTATTATTATTATTATTATGTGGTTAATCTTTGGTGAGATACACAGCCTTTGGGGCTGGTTGGTAGCTCAACAACTTGAGTCCTAACCATGGACCTAGGAACTGTTAAGGTAACATCGGAGGATATAAGTTGTTCCAAGTAGGGTGGTTTTTTGTAGAATCAGAATGTTCAAATCCGATAAATTTAGAATTTCCAAATAGTGAGGTAGCCCTTTAGGTATTGCTCCACATGATTTCTTTTTCCACAGTCTCTCAACCTCAATTTGCAAGTCCCAGTATTTTGTGATTTTTTTTCTTGCTGTTTATCTTCAACTCCTCCATCACCAGGTATTGCAATGTCAATGAACCATACTTTTTTCTTTTCAATTATTGTTATGTCAGGTGTGTTGTAGGCCAAGTGCCTGTCAGTCTGGATTCTGAAGTCCCACAAGATCTTGCCTTTCTCATTCTCTAAAACCTTCTCAACCTGATGGTTCCAGTGGTTTTTGCTGTACTCAAATCCAAACTTTTGGCACAATTTCCAGTGAATGATCTTAGCAACCCAGTTTGTGAAATTTTGCTGTACCCGCTGATCAAGTGGTCAACTGTCTCATCTTTCTCATTACAGAGGCGACATTTGCTGTTGGTGGTAACATGTTGAATTTTTGCCTTCATGCAGTTTGTGGCTAAGGCTTGTTCTTGAACTGCCAAAATAAAGCCTTCTGTTTCTTTTTTCAGTACTCCTGATCTTAACCAGTTCCAAGTTAGTTTTTGGTTAGCTTTGCCTTCAATACTTTTCAGGTATTGGCCATGCATAACTTTGCTTTTCCAATTTTCAGCTCACTTCTCAATTACTTCTTTCTTATATTCAGCTTTTAACTTAGTTGTCTTCAAAAGGCCTCCTTTATTTACTTCCTTAATAATTGGTTCTTCACTTTTCTGGATGTAATCGTTCAAGTTGTGTTTTTCTTCTTCCACAGTCTGTTTTACTTGTAGGAGTCCTCGACCACTCTCTGCTCTTGGTAGATACAATCGGTCAACATCATTTTTAGGGTGCAAAGCATGATTCATTGTCATAAGCTTCCTTGTTTTTCTGTCCAAATTGTCCAACTCCAACTGGGTCCAGTCAATTATTCCTGCAGAGTATCGAATCACAGGTATAGCCCAGGTATTTATGGCTTTTATGATGTTTCCTCCATTCAATTTGGACTTTAAAATCTTGCGAATTCGTCGAATGTACTTGGCTGAAGTTAATTCCTTGACTTTATTATGCATTAAGTCAGAGGCCTCTAAAATCCCCAAGTACTTGTAGCCTTCTTCTGGTTTTACTGCCTTTATCATTTCTTCATTCTCAAGTTCTATTCCATCATCTTCTATGACCTTGCCTGCTTTGGTTGCCATTGTTGCACATTTGTCAATTCCAAACTGCATACCAATGTCTTGGCTAAATTCTTTTCTGCTTTCAATTAATAAACTCAGTTCAGCTTTTGTTTTACCAAACAGCTTCAAATCATCCATGTACACCAAGTGCGAGATTTTCAGTCCTTTCTTTGCAAGTTCGTATCCACAGTTCATCTTCTTCAAAATGATTGTCAGTGGGCGACGGGCAAGCTTTGCTCACCCCGCGCACTCCTGGTGGGCTCCCCTTTGATCGGGGGGGACACAGGACGCCCTGGAGAGGCTCCTGCCGAGGGGGCGGCATAGCGGGGGATCCCCTGTGTCGGCGGCGGCCGGAGGGGGCCCCCGCATCGCTCTAGGCACCCGGAGGCAAGAGGGGAGGCGCCGCGGCGTCTTCGCATTGAGGCAGCCGGATGAAACCCAAGATTCGAAGGACGCAGTTGCTGTGCGGTGAGATGGAGATTCCCCCCATTCCCTTTGATGATTGAATGAAAATTTAAAGACTGTCAGCTCTTTGGAAAGGTCTTCAATTCGTGGCTGGGAAGTGTGATTGGAGGAAGGGGGATTCCCCCCCCCTTGGACAAGCGGCTTGAAACTGTTTTGCTCCCTGCCCCCAGAAGAGGAGGAGGGGGGGAGCCCTGGAATGGAATCACCCTCGTAGCAAAAAGCAGATTTCCTTTACTGCAATTGTGAAATGAGGTGATGATCTGTTTTATCTTGAAAACTTTGAAAACTTTTGCCTTTGGATCCCGGAGCTGGCAGGGCAAGATGGCACACTTCCGTTGTCTTTATGTACTTTGAAATTTGACTACAGAAGTTGCTGGCATTTTGTCTTTGTCTCCGTGGCACTCAGAAAAGTCTCGTGTTACATCTTATCCTGGACTTGGAACAAAGGACTTTATTGCTTTATTGCCTAGGTCCCTATTTGTCTGGGCTCCCTGCCTTGTGATCTCTCTCGGCTACCCACCTCCCCAGTTGTTTCTTCTCTGTATTGACATCTTCATCTCTGATCTTTGATTACCACAATGCCACCCAAAAGACCACCACCGGGGAAGCCGGGATTTGTGGGCTCTGCCCCAACATCCTCAACGTCCAGCCCCAGCGGAGAACAGACATTAACTTCTTTGTTTCAGCTTAAGCCCTCTGAGGTGGACAACAGATGTTTGAACAACTCTTAAAGGGGCAGGAGGAATTAAAAAATCAATTGAAAGAAATGAATGAGCAGATCAGAGAGAATAAAGACCATGTGATCCAAAACTCACAGAGACTGGAACTTTTGGAGGAGAGGACGGCTGAGATGAGGAGAGAGGTGAAGGGGGTGCAGAAAGGAAATCAAGAACTTGAGAACCACCAGATAAAAACGGAATTTGAACGAATGTCCTTCTTTCTTAGGTTCCAAAATGTAATTGAGGCTGATGATGAAAATTTGAGGGATATTATGGCAAATTTATTGGCTGAATTTATTGGAAAAGATAGACAACAGATGGGGTGGGACATGGACCTGGTTTATAGAGTAAACTCAACATATGCTAGAACACACAATGTTCCAAGGGAGGTACACATCAAATTTCTTAGAAAGACCACAAGAGATGAGATTCTGAGTGCACAAAGGGGGCAAACATTAAAATACAAGGACAGAGAAATAGCCATTCTGAAACAGATCCCAAAGAAAGTTAGAGATAAAAGAAAAAAATATTCGCTCTTAGCGAATAAATTATACCAGAAAGGGGTGTGGTTTCGATGGCTTTTGCCAGAAGGTATGCTAATATTCTGGGAGGACACAAGAGTTAGAATTAACACAACCACTGAAGCTGAGGCCTTTATGGAAAAAAATAAAGTCCTCCTAGATAAACCTAATGACACTACACCGGACATACAGGACATGGGAGGTGCCGGAGCTCTGCCGGGGGGGGGGGGGGAGAAGAGGCAACATTGAGAAAACTCAGATCACAAAAATGAATTTGAAAATCTGTGTGATATAAAATGATTGAAACTATCTTAAGATAAAAGTTTATATGCTGACAAAATAGTACTAAGTAATAACAAACTAATGTATTAGTAAATGAAAGTTATGAGAATGGGGGGGAGGGATAATGTAACTGTCAAAATTTGTACTTCATCCATTACCCCTTTCCTTGAATATTTTGTTTTAAAAACCAATAAAAGTTTGTTTTTAAAAAATGATTGTCAGTGGTATCATTGAGAGTATAAAAAGTAGGGGTGAAAGGGAATCGCCCTGGAAAATGCCTCGTTTAATTTCAACTTCACCCAGTTCTTCTTCATTAGCTATAAGCTTCGTTTTCCAGAGGTTCATTGAAGTTTCCATGAATTTTTGTATGTTGCTGCTGATGCCAAAGATTTTCAGGCTTTTCTTGATCCAGCTATGAGGAACTGAATCAGCTTTCTTATAGTCTATCCAAGCCATGAACAGGTTGGTTCGTCTTTTCTTTGAATTCTTTAGGATTAGCTTGTCAATCAGCAGTTGGTCCTTTGTTCCTCTTGAATTTTTGCAGCATCCTTTCTGTTCTACAGGAAGCAAGTTATTTCTTTCCAAGTATCCATAAATTTGGTTTGCAATGATACCAGTAAGGAGCTTGTATGTTGTTGGCAAACAGGTGATTGGCCTATAGTTTCCAGGGTCCTTTCCTTTTTCTTTATCTTTTTGGATCAAAAATGTCCTTCCAGTTGTCATCCATTCATCATTTTCAGGTGTTTTTAAGATCTGGTTCATTTGGGCTGCCAATCTTTTGTGCACACTTGTAAGTGCCTTTAACCGGAAGCCATGTAACTCATCTGGTCCAGGTGCACTCCAGTTCTTCACTTTTCTTGACTGTCTTTGCACCATTTCTTTTGTTATTTTCACATCTTCCATTTTAGGCACTTTAATAGAATCTTCAATTTCTTTGATCCATTTTGCATTTCTGTTGTGGTTCTTGTTGTTTTCCCACAAATTCTTCCAGAATTTCAGAGCTTTCTCTTTATCGGGCTTTTCATTTGTTCTTACTCCCTCTCCACTTTCTAATCTTTTATAAAACTGGTGCTGATTTGCTGTGAACTGTGAGTTTTCCTTGAACTGAGTTACTCGGTTTTCATACCTTTTAATCTTTTCAGCAACGGCAACAACCTTCTGCTTCAGCTCTTCAATTACTACCGCAATCTCCTTGTTCTCCAAATCATATCTTACTTCCAGGCTGCTTTTGATCTGCTTGTTCTTTAGCTGCCCTTGCCTTAAGTTCTTCAAGTTGCTCAAGTCTCCACGAAATTTTTTGATCTTCAATTCCAACCGAATTTTCCACTTAGGCTTCCCCTTCTTGCCTCTTTGGTTCTTTTGTATTTTCAAACCCAATTCTTTGGTGGTTATGAAGGCTGCTGCATACATCAGCTGGTTTGTTTCAGCTAATGTAGTGGTTTGAATGGTTTGCACAGCCTCATTGACCTTTTTTAGTACCTTTCTCAATTCTTTCTGGTTCACTTGGTTCAGCTTTGGCAAACATGTTCTTTCAGCGTCTTCCATTTGATGCTTTATTTTCTCAGCTAATTGAGCAATATCTGTTGGTATTTGTTGCTCTTTATCTTCATCCATTTCGGCATCCTCTTCCTCCCTTTCTTCCTCAGTTTGCTTTTGAATTTGCAGATCATTCTTGATGTTACTCTTCTTTGTTGGTATACTAAAACCATTAGTTGCTTTCTCTTCGATTCCTATTAATTCTGCTGTAGTGAAAAATTTGTGGCTTAGAATTACACGTCGTTGGTCCATTAGCCTTTGTTCACTGATATCACAATCCGTGTGGTTCATCTTCCAAATCTGATACATTCATTTTTGAAATCCACGTTTTGCTGGCTCAGAATTATTATTATTATTATTATTATTATTATTATTATTATTATTATTATTATTATTATTATTATTATTATTATTATTATTATTATTATTATTATATTAACTTTATTCATTAAACATGAAACTCAGCCAACTGAACATTCAAAAATGCATTAAAAATACCAGTGACTTGTGTTAATGGTTGATACGGTTTGATGCCAGTATCCTAGGTATCAACCAAGTACCTTCTTAAAATATTTATATTATATTATATTATTATATTAATTATATTATATTATTATATTAATTATATTATATTATTATATTAATTATATTATATTATATTATAATATTATTATATTTATTATATTATATTATATTATATTATATTATAATATAACATTACATTACTATATTATATTATATTATATTATATTATATTATATTATATTATATTATATTATATTGATTATATTATATTGATTTATTATATTATATTATATTTATTATATTATATTTATTATATTATATTATATTTATTATATTATATTTATTATATTATATTATATTTATTATATTATTATGATATGATGTTATTTTATGTTATGTTATATTATTACTATTATCTTATATTATTATTACTATTATTATTATACTTTATTCATTAGGCATGAAACTCAGTCAACTGAGCATTCAAAAATGTATCACAAATACCATTGAGTGGTGTTAATGGTTGTTGTTGTTGTTATTATTATTATTATTATTATTATTATTATTATTATTATTTAATATTTGGTGAAATTCACAGTCTTTGGGGCTGGATGGTAGCTCAACAGCTCGAGTCCTAACCAAGGACCTAGGAACTGTTTAGGTAACGTCGGAGGATTTAAGCTGTTCCAAGTAGGGGGGGGGGGTATTATTATTATCATCATCATCATCATCAAATGATCAAAGCTAAATTGCCACTAGATAAGGATCAATCAAATTAATGGGGGGGAGGGGCTGCACCTGGGTCTCTTGTGGCTGTGCAATGATTCCAAACAGATGATATGTTTAACCCTGCTTTCCAGTTCAGCCTTCTCATCTCCTACGCTAAATTTGCTAAAAGCCATGCCTACGGGGAATCCCATTCAAGAATATCTCTATCAGCCTCTCTCTGGAGGCTGAAATCACGATAGATTTTCTTTTGTGCACCTTCTAGTTTCGATTCCTCGCTCAGCGCCCCAGTCTCTCCCTGCCACCCAGTGCCCCTTTATGGAATCCGAGCGCCAGAGTGGCCAGAGCTCCTTTGTGCAAGAAGCAAAACCTGAACTCCAGGAAGATGTCAGGCCTTTCAAATCAGGTAAGGAAGGAATCCAACCTCCTTGGGAATCACGGTGGCGGGAAAGATGAGACATCCTCCCCCCGTCTTCCTCTGACCTGTGTGCATCCCCCTCCCTCTAGGAGTGCTGACGTCCTTGATCCGAGAGGTGCACTGCAGCCTCAGAAAGAAGTTGCTGGACTCTAACAAAGTGTCTCACTTCATCCAGGACAACATGCCAGGTTGGGGAATTGGATCCTGACAACTTCTCCCATCGGGTGGGGGGGGGGGGTGGGGGAGTTGCCAGAGGGTCTGTGATATCTTCCAGCTTCCCTTGGGTATTAGGGTCAGCCGTACAAATTAACTGATTCTGTCTGAAGACTTAGTTGTGTCAAGCTTAACTGTCTGAGGTCTGCTTCCTCCTCTCTCCCAAATGAAAACTGGAGGTATAAATGACATTGACTCTTTATTTCATCATCTGTTACTGTGCCACTTTTTAGCATTAAAAAATGAGGATGCTTTTAAGACTATTCCCATTCACTTCTCTCCGTACTTTATCCAGAGGATCGTCTAGCAACCAAGCTGTCATCCCAGCCCATCACGCCAGTCCCTGATTTTCAATTTCTCTTCTCTGTGATCCATACTAAAGCCCCAAAAGAGGAAGGACTTGGGATTTGTTGATCCATCTTTTTTAAGGAAAAACACTTAGGTCACCTTTTTTCATTAGCTTTCTACAGTTAGTCTGCCAGTGGCTTACACAACTTAAGCAGAATGAGACAACCCTACAACAGTTACCCAGGCAAAAACAAAATAAACAGCTGCCTCTGAGAGCAAAGATGTTTACCCTGTCTCTATATTGGGGTTGATTTCACATTTCGGTTACAATCCATGCACAGTGCAGAATAATTGCCTGGATCCTTGGCCTTCTGAGGTCTGACTGAAAGATGGCAAGCTGAGGATTGAACCACAGAGAGAAGCATCAGGCACCTTCTCTGTTGAGCTCCTTGAGTGCATAGGAACCCTTAATTCAGGGGTGTCCAAACTTGGGAACTTTAAGACTTGTGGACTTCAACTCCCAGAATTCCCCAGCCAGCCAAGTCCACAAGTCTTAAAGTTCCCAGGTTTGGACACCCCTGCCTTAATTATTCAGTAATTATAAGTAGTCTTCATTTAGCAATTACAACTGGGACTGGCAACTAGATTGTTAAATAAAGCAGTCGCTGAATAAAACTGCAACTGCACTTATGATCTTCCTTCAGCTTTCTTTTGCTTTGCAGACCTGTGAGGGTCGAAACTCAAGGACTGGTGGCAGAATTACCTTTTCATTATTGTCATAACTATGAACTGTCACTAAATGATGTGGTCACTAAATGAGGGCTACCTGTATATTAAAATAAGGCTTTTACTGTGCTTACTGAAAGTTTACTAACGAGCAGCCTGCACACTCTTTTCTCCATACTCTGAACTGGGCAGGCTATAAGAAACATGAAATAAATAAATAACAAGTACCAGTATATTTTCTTAAACTAGATTTGGGGTTTCAAACCACCCCTTTCCTCCACATGATTGCTTCTCTGCTTTTGTTGTTTTGTTTTGTTTCTTAGTTATTGCTTTTTCATTATGTTTGAACTGTTGTTCTCAGCATGATGTTTTTGGCAATGATTGTTCTACCATCAAAAAGCTCGGCGGAAGCTACCCAAATGCCCTGCATGAATAAGCTTTATGTGGCTTTACGTAGCAAGCCTAAATATTTGGCATTATTTATTCTCCCGTAGCTGGTTTCCAGAGTTTCAGGCACACTTTGCTGGTTGGTTGGTTTTTATATTACCAGTTCTATGTTCAGGTTGAAATGGTAGGGATTAAGACTTTGACCTTCTGGATGCACAGGGCATTCTCATTGTATCTGGGCTGCAAAAGTCTTGTCTGAATTTTCTGTATCTCTTTCATCTGGTGAGTATCTGTATTCACACTGTTGGAAGAAATGTCCATCTGGGTTTAGTTCCAAGTGGGGAGAAAGACACTGGAAACATGAAGGCTTCTTGGAAAGATGGTTTAATGGTGGGCAGGACCACATGGTTTGAGGTCCTGGGCAAAAAAAAGGGAGGAGATGCTGAGAGTGCCTGGGTTTTATGCACTCTGGGCTTTTGAATTTGAGCTTGTATTCTGATTGGTTGTCGGGCTCCCATGGGGCCATGCAGGGGTAACTTTATAGGTTGTCTTTTGAGCCCCAGGCTTGGTTGAGCCTTGCTGAATGATGGTGTAATGAAGGGCAATTAAATGGTTCTGCCTGAAGGAGGTAGATCTTTGTTATGTAGAATAGATTGGCCCAAGCCTTAATGGCCCATTAACAAAGGTGGGGTGTGTGTGAATTTCTGCCTCCCTTTTAGGCTAAATATTCCGCCCTTTTAATATTTCCTAAAATATTTCATTTTTCTAGGAGAGAGTGCTAACTTCCTACACCACCATTGATATTCTGGACTTTGCTGGGCCCACTATAAAGTTCCATTATAGGAAGGAGCAGAAGACCTCTGCATGTGTTTGCAGAGAACAGAATTTCTGCTAACCTTTGTCTCCTGCTTCATCTCTCACCTCTCCCGTGTGCTGAAATGGCATCTCCCATCTTACTGAATTTGCATGGTTGGGAATTCCAGTTGGAGGGCACCACGTAGGAAAAGATTGTTAAAGCGTCGAAGCCTGCCTCTCCTCTATTAAATGTTAGGTGCTGTCCTGATACTTTTGGCCTTAACCATTGGAATTCCCAACCATGCAAATTCAGTTGAACTGCAAAATGTTAATTATTCAAGTTTCACCCCACAGTAATAGAAGGTTAACTCAGGCTGAACAGAACAGTGAGACCCAGTTTGGTATAGCGGTTAAGGTGCCGTCTTAGGAACCAGGAGACTGAGTTCTAGTCCCACTTTAGCCACGAAAGGCCAGCTAGGTGACTTTGGATCAATCTCTCAGCCCAGCCCAGCCCAGAGTTGTTGGTGTGGGTAAAATAGGAGGGGGAAGGAATACTAGATATATTCACTGCCTTGAGTTACTTATAAAAGTAATAAAGGCAGGCAAATAAACAAACAAACAGCCCCCCTTCCTGCATGCTGTTCTTTAACTGTAAAGTCACCATTGAGAGACAATGAGTGAGGGTCAGGCAGAAATTAACCCCTATTGTTTCCTAACAGGCAGCCCTGTGTTTCACTATGATGCGTTCTTTGAAGAAAAGATCCAAGCGAAGAAACAAGATCATACCTATCGGATCTTCAAGACTGTGAACCGCCGGGCAGATGCCTATCCTTTCGCTGAGGACTTCTCTACCTCCGAGGTTGAAGCGCGAGAGGTGTCCGTCTGGTGCAGCAATGACTACCTCGGAATGAGCCGCCACCCTCGGGTGCTGCAAGCCATACAGTGAGTGGCAGACAATATTCCCTGCACTGCCGTTCTCCACACCTCCCAAACAATTCTAATTTCCCCCTTGTATGCCCAGCTTTTCCCCACTGGAGGAATTCTACTTCCCACCATTCCCAGCCAACATGCATAATGGGGATAATGGGGAAACTGAGTCCAACCTGAGGGGGGCCTGAGGCTTTTCTTGATATTCATGAGCAATTCTACAATGGAGGGGGGACTCCTGGCTTTGCCACTCTATAGAGAGCAACTCTACAGTGGAGGGGGGGAACCCTCGCTTTGCCACTCTATAGAGAGCAACTCTATAGTGGAGAGGAGGACCCTCGCTTTGCCACTGACAATAAGATTTAAGTTTTTTAAATCTTTAAGAAGATGTTGGATAGCCATCTGTCTGAAACGGTATAGGGTTTCCTGCCTAGGCAGGTGGTTGGACTAGAAGACCTCCAAGGTTCCTTCCAACTCTACTATTGAATTGTATTATTTGGGGTGGGGTGGTAGCTTTCTCAATTTATGTTAGCATTATTCTATCAAAGGTCTGAAGGAAAAAAGAAATATGGGCATGTCTTGAAGCTTCTCTGGAACTACCTAGTCCTAGACCATACTTTGCTCCAGCTTTAGCTTAGATAAGGTCAGCAAAGCCATAGGTCATTGATGAGAAGGTTCAGGTAGTTTTAGAAAGTCAATAGTTGGAAGCCAGATTCCCTTAACTATGGCACGATTCATTTAACAACTGCAGTGATTCGTTTAGCAACCTTGGCAAAGAAGATTGTAAAACTAGGTGTGACTTACCCAATGTTAGCTACCTTGCTTACCAACAGAAATTCTGGTCCCGACTGTGGTCATAAGTCAAGGACTGCCTATATTCAGAACCCAGCAAGGCTGTCTCTAGCAAAAGCTTTCCTCTCGGAAACCTGAAAGCCGGGTATTAGAACTGGTTGTAGATGATCTTTGTCATTTTCTGAGCAAAGTCCCAATTTCCTCTTCTAACCCACAGCGATACCCTGCAGCGTTATGGAGCAGGAGCTGGAGGTACCAGGAACATTTCCGGCACTAGCCGATTCCACGTGGCTCTGGAGGAGGAATTGGCCAGTTTGCACAACAAAGATGCCGCTCTGCTATTTACCTCCTGTTTTGTGGCCAATGACTCTACTCTCTTCACGCTTGCCCGCATGATGCCAGGTAACCAGCAGGCAGTACAGGAGACCTAGGATCAGCCTGAAGTGAAGACCTCCGTTCTCCCTAGTTTGTGAGAAGAGGAGAGATGGGGAATTACTCTTGGCTTGGTTTCTCTCCCGCAGGATGTGAAATCTACTCTGATGCTGGGAACCATGCATCCATGATCCAGGGCATCCGAAACAGCGGCGTTCCAAAGTACGTGTTTCGGCATAATGATCCAGACCATTTGGAGGAGCTCCTTCGCAAGGCCAAACCCAGCACCCCAAAGATTGTTGCCTTTGAAACTGTGCATTCGATGGACGGTAATTGCCTCCCTTTAGGTTTCGCTACATGGTGTCCTAATAACTTCATAAAACATGATCATGCATCAGAAAGGCGTTTCTAGGTATAAGCTGACCAAAAGCATTTCCTTCTTCCTGGGCCAGCCCCGATTCCTTGGCCAGTTGAAGAAGGGGTAACCAACAGCAGTTTCAGGGGAAAGTGGCAAAGATAATGGGTCACTATGGAAATGACTAGATCAGTGGTTCTCAACCTGTGGGTTGGGACCCCTTTCACAGGGGTCGCCTAAGACCATCGGAAAACACATATTTTCGATGGTCTTAGGAACCGAGACACCAATTTTATGGTTGGGGGTCACCACAACATGAGGAGCTGTATTAAAGGGTCGCGGCATTGGGAAGGTCGAGAACCACTGGACTAGATGAACAATACGCAACAATAAACAGTGACCCCTGACAAAAGACTTGCAGGACAAGAGGTGAGCTAAAAATTCTGGAAGCATAGGCACCCGCTAGGCTAATACTGCAAAATGGACTGCAAAAAGGGCAGTCCGGGAGTTGCACGCAAAAAAAGTGGGTTGGAAGCTTTTGCCATTCAGGTACTTGCCCAAATCCAGTGTTTTCAATAGTCCTTTGTCCGCAGGTGCCATCTGCCCCCTGGAAGAGATGTGCGATGTGGCCCACCGCTATGGGGCCATCACTTTTGTGGATGAGGTCCATGCTGTGGGACTCTATGGGGCCCAGGGAGCCGGCATTGGGGAACGTGATGGAGTGATGGGCAAAATAGACATCGTATCTGGCACTCTGGGTGAGTTGGGAAAGCAAAGGCCCAGAAAAGAAAGAAAGTGGGTCATAAATACTCTTAAGGCCCCCAACCTTTTGGGCAACAGGGACCGATTCCATGGAGAAAGGTTTTTCTGCGAACCGGAGAGGAAGCGGTTTTGCATGCTGCCTGCATACTGTGAATGGGGCTTTGCTTGTTTGCGTGGCCTGGTTGCTGACATGCCACGGACCGTTGCCAGTACATGGACTGGGGGGTTGGGGACTCCTGCTCTCAGGGAACCCTACTGACCATTAAAAAGCTGACCATCTCAAGAACCAAAGGTGGTGAGTTCTGCTGGTTGCTGCAAGATTTCAGCCTCTGATATTTTTCTCCTTATCATTCATAAGAAGGAAAAAATGCAAGACATACAATATGTTCAGCTTGCATACTGTATACAAGTTTCAGATCCAGCTTCTCAGAATTCACAGACGTCATAGTCCTATTTTTTAATTGCATTAGCTCATTCATGCTTCTTAATGTTAAATACACTTAATAGCATAAGATACGCTTGTCATTAAAGATACATCTTTCTTTTCCTCCCTTTCTCCTCCAGGAAAGGCTTTCGGCTGCGTGGGTGGCTATGTTGCAAGCACCACTTCCCTCATTGACACAGTGCGCTCCTATGCAGCCGGATTCATTTTCACCACTTCGCTGCCCCCCATGGTATTGGCTGGGGCCCTGGAATCTGTTCGGATCCTGAAGAGTCCCGAGGGGCAGGTGCTGCGCCGTGCCCACCAGCGCAACGTCAAGCACATGCGCCAGTTGCTCATGGATGCCGGGCTGCCTGTGGTCAGCTGCCCAAGTCACATCATTCCCATACGGGTATGGACGCCCCAGGATGGTGGAAGGGAGAAGCTAGGGCTGTAGAAGCAAAACAGACACAGGGGTGCAGTCCTCAAGGCAAAAAGCTTAAATTCCACTGACACCACTTTGCCATGTCCTTAATATACACAGCCCTTTATAGAATACTTAAGAAAATGAAATGAATGAACAGGACTGAGTAGCTGCAGAATCGTGTCCCTCACAGGAGGGGACCCCTGGATACCCTAAATTTTCTATGGCCAACTTTCCAGAGGGATGAAACAGCTGGATACCCTTCCTCGGTTGTCTGATTCATTCTTCTTCCTCAGGTTGGAGATGCAGCCCTGAATACCCAGCTTTGTGACCTGCTCCTCTCAGAGTACAACATCTACGTCCAGGCCATCAATTATCCTACTGTGCCCCGGGGGGAGGAACTGCTGCGGCTGGCCCCCTCGCCTCACCACACCCCACCCATGATGGACTACTTTGTGGGTGAGTCTCCAGTGCCGTGAGCACTAAGGCTCCAGCTCTATCTTACACAAATCATCTCATTCTATAAATTAAATACTAGTAAAGGGCAGGATTAGAACTCTCCAAATCTCTCTGGAAACAAAGGCACGTAAGTGAAAATCAAGTTATGATACTATTCATTACATGCCCAGTGCAGTGACCACTGAAGATCTCATAAACAGAACTGAACCCTAATGAGACGATATTTTTACAAACTGAAACTGGTCTGCACAAACAATAGTTAAACTTAACTGCAATTTCATCATGTATTGCATATAATGCAAACTGATGCAAATTATTCTGATCTCCCGCTTAGAATTTTAGCACCAGGCTTGTGGTAAAGTAACTTCATAACAAACAAAATGCAAATCTAGTACCATAGCAGAAATACAGTAGGAAAACCTAGAGTATATATTATGTAAATGTTGCACCTAGTTCCGATTTATAGTTCTAAGCAGATGCATGTATATCCTTGTTTGGGATGCTTCATTTAGTGTGCCTAGTGAGTGACCTGCTTTTTCCACCCAATAATTATTAACCCCCAAATACAGAAAAGGAAGGGCTTGTAAAAATTGTCCTTCTGAAAGTCCAAAACTGGTCCTGTTGTTATCTCTAGTCCAGTCTTATAAAAGGCTGACAGTGAATAGGATCCTGGCCTTCCGATCACCAGAATCCTCTTTATTTCCCCTTGGGGAGATTTTACTTCATAGATATGCAGGTTGACCAATAGTTATACGCCTAAGGTGAGTAAGTACTGCCACCAAGTGGCCAGTGGAGATTTTTTTTATTTTTAACTCCTATCATACTGTAAATATGGTAGCTGATAGTATTTATGGGAAGTGTTAAAAAGTTCGTTAGACACTGAAAGATATCTATAAATATTAACTCGTGTTTTATAAAGTAAAATTGTATAGATTTTTCATCGTTTTTAATCATTAGAAGCGAATTCAAAAGCAGGATGAAATAAGAGCTGAGACTTACTCTCTGCTGGTGCAGGCAATGGCAAAGCCACAGTTCTGTCTATAAACAGAACATAAGCAGCAGCTTTCAGTTCAGAGATTTGACTCTTTTCTCACATGATGGACTTTAAAAAGGACAGGGATTTCCTCTCATTTTTAGCTTCTACTTCAGAGCCTTGGCCATTCATTTTCTTACTACTAGCTCCAGAGGACACCATATAGCTCCTGTTGGAAGAAATGTCCTTCTGGGTACAGTTCCAATTGGGAAGAAAGACACTGGAAACATGGAGACTGCTTGGAAAGATGGTTTAATGGTGGACAGGACCACATGGGTAACTGACCACATGGAGTGGATAGTGAGATATATTTATACCCTCTCTCAGATTTTGAACTTATTTCCTGTTCCTGTGGCAAGGAATGTATCCTGATTGTCAGACTCCCATGGGGCCATGCAGGGGTACCTTTGTAGGTTGTCTTGAGTTCCAGGCTTGGTTGAATCTTGCTGGGTGATATAATCTTCTCAGGGGTCATGTGGTGAGATGGGTAAAGGGCTAATCCTACTATGTCCTGAGGGTGAAAGTCTTTTGTGTTGTAGATAAGCTGGCCCAGCCTCTCTGGGGCTATTAGCAAAGGTGGGGGCTGTTTTCCAAGAGCATGTTTCTCCTTTTCTCTTCCAGGGAGGTATAATATTTTGCCTTTTTAATATTTCCTAGAATATCTCATTCTTCTAGAAGAGGGGTGGGCGCTAACTTCCTACACTCCCAATGGTCCATTCAGTAGCAATGCAAGAACAGTCTGTATTTTGACCTGCTTTCTTCTCTTCCAGAAAAACTGCTGGCTGCTTGGCAGGAGGTGGGTCTACCCCTGCAGGTCTCAACCTCTCCCGAGTGCCACTTCTGCCACCGCCCACTTCATTTTGCCCTCATGAGTGAGTGGGAGCGGGATTACTTCGGAAACATGGGCCCCCGCTATGTCACCCTTTGTGCCTAAGGAGGGCCTCAGGCCACAGAGCTTGCTGCCTGGGGATGGGAAGAGCGAGGGGCATGCTTCATACCAAGGCTGCCCAGCAGAAAAGAGATTGTCTGAATACAATAAAGCTCTGAAACGGCCTTTTCTGCAGATTTCGTAGAATGTGAGATGAAGAAATTCCTCTAGCTGGCAGCCTTTTGCATCCCAAGGAGTCAGTGGCACTGACTTCACATATTACATCAGGCCCTGGTAGAATGTGAGTCATAGCTGTTGTAATTCAGTTTTCCAAGGAACAAAATGAAAGGCTCACACGGATTACACTCTTATTTTCCACATCAGCGGTTCTCCACCTGTGGGTCGGGACCCCTTTGGGGGGGTCGAATACCCCTTTCACAGAGGTCGCCTAAGACCATCGGAAAACACATATTTTCGATGGTCTTAGGAACTGAGACACCAATTTTATGGTTGGGGGGGTCACCCCAACATGAGGAACTGCATTAAAGGGTCGCGGCATTGGGAAGGTTGAGAACCACTGTTCCACGTGATTGTTTACTGGGCTGCCAATTAATAGGAGCATCCAAAAACGAAAAGCCTACCTAGGATCAGCAGATAACGAATTCTGGAGAAGATAGCGCAGAAAAAAGGGGGATTCTAGTGGCTGCCAACTACTTTCACAGATCATTATTTCAGTGATCTGTGAAAGTAGGCAGAACTTCGTTTTCAAAACTAAAATCCACCCTCCTGAGTTTTGACCATGATTTACTCCCTGTTGGCCCTTCTACTTGAAATTCTCCAATCACATTAAAAGAGCGATTTAGAAGCATTCACACAAGCTCCAACTACAGCTGTGAGGTTTCCTAGCCTCACCTCCTCTCTTTTCAGAGAAGAACACCCCCCAATTTACAGAGAAAACACAGAAGGATGTTTGTGTCTTTGTTTTGACCAAAGATCTTTATTTTAACAAATGTTTTTTTTAAAAAATGGGTTTTCTACAAAGGAGAGTCATTTCTCAGCAATGACAAGGATTCAAACTTTTAATGGGACAACAGCAAAAAGAGGACTGAGATCAAAAGTTGCCCGAATCCTTTTAGAAACCCCTGTGATATAAAAGAGACATGTTGAGCAGAACAAAATCTGCATCGTTGACCTCGTGCAGCCACTTGGGAGTTACTCATCCCAAGTCAGAGTGGCCTGCCTGGGCAGTTCAAATGGAGTACATAGCACCCAAAACACAAATCAGATTCAGCCTCCCCTTACTCTACTCAGGAAGTTCCTTAGCTGGCCCACAGGAAGTAGTCACACCGTGCACGGGGATCCGAGGGTTTCCCCAGAGGCCGGGCACAGACGAAGAAGCGCCGTCCACAATTTGGCCCTTGTTTCTTCACTGTCCGCAACACACAGGGCTCCTTGTGGCCCTTGCAGTAAGGTGGCTGTGCAGGGCCAGGTAGCAGTGACTTCCACAACAGAGACTGATTTTGTGTAGAGGGAGGTGTGTTTTTCTCACAATTCATAGCTGCCTTGCTGGTCAAACCCTTGGAGGGTGCTTTCTTTGGACTCTTGACAGGTGTCCGGGTTACCCCCGAGACTTTCTCTACCCCACATTTATCAGCTATCCTTTCAGCCCTCTCCATAGGAGGCTGTTTCCCAGAATCTTCTGCTTCCGCCCTCTGGACCACATTCAAAACTGACCGGCCCTTTCCATCAACTACAGACTCAGCATCCAAGTTCCCAGCTTTGAAGAAGCTACGCAAATCCCCTTGCCCTTCCTGTGCTGGGCCAGGCCGCCTTTTCTTCAAATCCCCCAAGGCAGTTCTCTCTGCTTTGCTCCGTTTCTGCCCCTTCTCAGGCAGTTGGGTCTGTTCCACTTTTACCAGAAACCGGCTGAGCTTCTGTTGGGTGCCAGCAAACTCAGGCAGGAAGCGGGTGCAGAGCGGGGGACACCGTGGAGCAGCTAAGCAGGTACTTTTCAGCACAGCCTGGACAGGACAGTGGTCAGAGCCCAACACCTCTGGCATAATCTGGGCATCGGTCAGTTCCAACAATGCCAGAGCACGATCAGTCAGGATGTAGTCAATGCGAGTACCATAGTTCACATGCCGGGATCCTGTTACGTTACACCAGCAAGTGTAGGCTTCATCCTGATTCGGGTTCAGAAAGCGGAAAGTATCAACAAAGAGGTTCTCCTTCTCAGAATCTCTGCCAGGCTCCCAGAGGAAGCCATCCAGCCAGCGACGCCCAGGATGCTCCTGGAAGGATTCCTGCAGTCAGAAGAGAAGCATTAGGGATACGTCATAAGGCCATCGGGCTAGTTGAATGAGATTAAAGTGCTTTCCATGTATCATCAAACAGGTGCAAGATTTTGGACCAGCCCAGCACAGAAGACCTGGACTTCAAAACGGGTAGAATCATATCTCACATATGGTGGCTCTGGTTGCAAATCTGGCCATAGGTTTACAAGACCAGAGCTTCCATCTCCTCCCCAACTCAGGAAACTGAGCTGCTGGGTTTCAGGAATCATGGATTACTGGAGCCTCAAGGGCTGCAAAAAGGGGCCTGGAAAGCCATATGCAAGCCTGGGGCTATGTTGCCCTCCCCTGCTTTGTAACAACCTTGTACTATAGATCAGCATTATTTTATTTACTGTACATCAGTGGTGGGTTTCAAATTTTTTTAGAACCTCTTCTGTAGGTGTGGCCTACTTTGCGGGAGTGGCTTGCTGGCCATGTGACTGGGTATGCGTGACCAACTTGTAAAATGTGGTGAAACTCACTTAACAACGCTCTTGCTTAGCAACCAAAATGTTGGCTCAGAAACTCTGGTATTTAAAGCACGAAAGTCTTAAAGCTGTCAAGTTACAAGACCCTTGCACCCCTAACCCTTTAGAGAAAAAAACCCCAGGGGTGTTCAAACTTGACTTGTGGACTTCAACTCCCAGAATTCCTCCTCTCGCTCTTCATCTTGATGATGTGAGGACGGGCGGGGGGAGGGAGCTGGAACCGGTTCTAAACGGCACTGTAAATTTGTGGAACCTCTTCTATAGAAGAGGTTAGAACTGGCAGGAACCCACCCCTGCTGTACATCTTGATTTTGTTACTTTTTTTTAATAACTCAAGGTGGTAAATATTTTCCTATTTTCCCCACAAAAACCACCCTTTCAGATGAGTTGGGCTGAGAAAGTTACTGGTCCAAAGTCACTCAGCCGGTTTTTGTGCCTAAGATGGGACTGGAACTCCCGGCCTGTTGTGGCTGTCAGTGGCCAGCAGAGCTGGCAACAGATTTGGACAGTGAGGAGGTTGGGGAGGAACATGGGCTAGTCCTGGAGTCTGGGGAAGGCTCTGATGAGGGCTCTGCATCAGAGGCAGAGATGGGGCCAGGGCCTTCTGACAGTTATCAGCTGCCTTCAGAGTCACACATCTGTGAGGCAGATGAACAGCTGCAGCCTGTTCCCAGTGTGTGCATGCGCAGAGTTGCCAGATGAAGGGAACAAGGGTCCCTTGCGAGTAAAGCCACAGGTGGATGGTGAATGGCCCCTCCCATAGGGAATAAAAGGAGCGGAGGGGTGTTTGCAGGAGACAATTCGTTCATTCCTGCATTCTTGTCAAGTATTGTGGCGTCTGAAAGATATCGGCCTGGCCACTCTCCAAGCCTGATAAAGGTCAGTAATTGTGAACTATCTTGAAAGACTGCCGGCCAGGACTTTGCTGGAAAGGAATTCACTGTAAATTAAATGAAAGGGTATTACCGGGAGGAGGACTCGGCTTCGTGGTGCTGGGGAACCCTAAGTCAGAACACGGCCTTCACTTACCAAGTCTCCTGGATCACAGTGATCGATGGGCCTGTGCGCAGTATTGATGTCTCCCAGGATGATCACATGGCTAGAGGAAGAGAGGGAATGTGCAAAATCTTCAAGATCAAAAACTGCAGCTCCATTTTAGAGACTGTTAGTACACATATAAAGCACAACAGCTGATGTCTCAGAAGCAGGCAGCTGCAGCATTGGGAAATATCAGCAAGGAGAAATTTGGTTCCAAGTAGAAGTTTGGAATAAAACTTTGGAGAAAAACATTGAACATCCACTTAAACCAAGTGGCCTCTTTGGTCTGTGTCACAAAGGGTCAGATTAGCAATGGCTTTCCTAGGCTTCAAATACATCTGTTTTCTACAATTTTTCACCCAGCATTACTGTTGCTGAAGATAAAAAACTAAACATGGAACTTTCCATTTACAAAGCATGCCATGACCTCCACTCCCTCACCTTGAATACATATACACAGACCAAAAACATATCCAGCCAAACAAGCAAACAAATATATCCGAAAAGAGCTCCGACATGTTTCCCAACTTCTTAACAAAACACTCCAAGCAAACCTCCCCAGAATTGTGTTCCACCTAGCCACCAACCTTCCTTCACACACACACAGGATGGTGCTCAGTGCATAACACACACAAATAGTTTTTGCTCCAGAATTTCCTTAAAAAGTAGGCGATTTGCTCGCACCACTAAAATCTCAGGATTTACAAATCCGAACAATCTGTAATGCACGAATCCCACTAAGCAAGTGGCATAAAATTCAGAACAGATCTGGGATAAATAGACTTTGTCTTGAATGCCATACTCATATAATATGTATCTTGCTCAATTTATTCAGTCAAAATAAAAAAGCAGCTTGAATGCTACTTTAAAAAAAGAAAGAAGTCAAAGGGATATTACAGGACTTACAAATAGGAACAAATATTTATTAAATTCTCTTAGTTTTAGCAAACTTTACAGGTTTCCCTGCAAGATAGTTCAACAGGTTTCCTCTCACTGCAGAAAGTAGAAAGAATATTGCTTATCCTAGCTCAATGCACTAATAACAGCTGAATCAAGGATTTCACAGCATACCTACCCTCCAGCTCTAAGAAGAGCTTCAGCCCGGGCTTGCAAGAGACGGTAGAATTGCAACTTGAAGTCTCCCCGTTCTGGCTTTTCAGGGTCAGCGCGAGGGCAATACACATTGATGACAGTCAGCACAGTTTCCTGCTGTTCTGAAGTGCTACGACACAGAGAAAGTGTAGAGTTAGTCCTGCCCACCTCCCCTCCATGACATCCAATAATGCTCAGCCAACCGCACCTATTATGAAGAATCTAACCATTTTCAGCCCATATTCCAACCCCATTTTCTGCTACTGAGGGATATATCAAAAGGAGTAATACTTAGCATTTATACACTTCCTTTATGCAGCTTCACATCTTAAATACAAGCATCCTACAGATCCAATCCCCAACACATTTAGTCTACCATTCTATTTTCAAAGGGTCAACTGGGAAATCCTCAGAAAAGATGTTCCCAACAGACTGCAATAACTGTATTGGTCCTCTTCTACTTTTGTTTTAAGCCACTATTTAATAATGTAATAGTGACTATTACACAAACAGGAGTAATTCTGATTAGGTGACCCTGTCAATTGAATAATTACGATGATAATGCGAGATATGTTTCAGCCAGTTCAGTCTAATAGTTAAGGCACCAGGAGACTGTGACTTCCAGTCCTGCCTTAAGCATGAAACCCAGCTGGGTGACTTTGGGCCAGTCATTCTCTCTCAGCCCAACTCACCACACAGGGTTGTTATTAGAAGGAAAATAGGAGAGGGAAGGAATATTGTGTGTGTTTACCCCCTGAGTTGTTTATAAAAATAATAAAGGCGGGACGTAAACAAAATATTTGTCATATGTCATACAGATGTTGATGTACTTGTCTGGGTTTGTTATTTATTTCCTGTGATGTATTTCTGTGTGTGTGTGTGTGTGTGTGTGTGTTGTATTTGTGCTGATAAATAAATAAAGGGAGACTAGTATAGATCCATTTCAAGCTATTTAGCTCTCATCAGCTAGCCATACCCTTACTGGGATTTGAACCTGGGCTGTATTGCATATTAGGCAGGAGTCTTAGCCACTAAGCCACAGGCTCTCCTCCTTTATCAGCTGAGCCAGGGAAATAGGTATGTATTTGTGTTACAACCCCTGGTGTGCCCTTCCTCCCATATTTGGGCACACCAGGGGTTGTAACACACACACATACATACATACATACATACATACATACATACATACATACATACATTGTAAGTTGCCCAATCAGCCTGAAGTCAAGTGGCAGCAAAGTTGAAGGAAAGAAGTAAATAAATATTATCCCTATTATTATGAATGATGTCATTGCAACAACAACTTTCCACTGGCGCTCCTCAGCAAAAAGTATTGCAAATTCAACTTGCCTTTGAAACTGAAGGTAAAATGTTATTATACAGTAATTACAGTAGCTAGAATAGCCTTAATCTCCACAAATATATCTCTAATTCTTCTACCATGAGCAACATATAGGCTCATTCCAATGGGTTAATTATAGCTTTGGCAAGGCAGATTTGCTTGTCTGTGCCTTCAATGCCCATCTAAAAGAATTCAGCACTATTAACCAAATCATATCAGGAGAGATGGGAGCCATTGACTTTGCACACGTATTGTTGAGTTTAGACTGGCGTCAAGAGTTTCTGAGTTCGTGTTCACATTTTGTGGAGCTGCCACATTCATCTGTAAGTCCTGTGAAATAATGGGATTAACCAGACTATACCCAGGTTGCATACCAACTGACTCTCTGCTACCATCTAGCGCAGTGGTTCTCAACCTTCCCAATGCTGCGACCCGTTCCTCATGTTGTGGTGATCCCCAACCATAAAATTGGTGTCTCGGTTCCTAAGACCATCAAAAATATGTGTTTTCCGATGGTCTTAGGCGACCCCTGTGAAAGGGTCGTTTGACCCCCAAAGGGGTCCCGACCCACAGGTTGAGAACCGGTGATCTAGCGGCTATCTGAATTTGTGTAGGCTGTTTTCTGGCCTAGAAGTAACTCCCAAATGCCTGGTTTACCACTGAGGGCTATGCAGTGATCCAAATCAAATTGAAAAAAATGATTCAGAATATGCACGAGTGTACTTATCATTCCTGTCAGCACTTCCTTAAATCAAACACATCAATTTTGGGGGGAGGGGATTCCCAAAAACTCTTGCTGTGTGAGCCCAGAAAAAGTTAGCCTTTTAAAGCAGTCACCAACGGATGCCACAGGAACACGCGCCCCAAACATTCTCTTCCCCTTTGAATCCAGGTCAGGTAATTACTTCTCTGTTCATCTCCATATTAGATGAGTTGTCAGCTTCTAGGAACTTAACACAACATCAACAACAGGTATTCCTTCCCCCACCTTTGTAATTGCTACCTTTACCATATGCGGTGACGGGTTATCACTGCCCGGCCTTCACTGTCCAGGGCCTTGAGTTCCTCAACTGTGAAGTCCTCTGTGTTTCCATAACAACCGACTGCTCCACTGTGCTTGGTCAACAGCCCAGACAAGCCCTCCTCAGCTGCTTCTGGGGTGGCACTTGCTTTACAGAAGGTCGCAACGCCTAGAAGCGCAGGAGATTTAAAAAAAGGTCATCTTGCACCTGAAAGGGCTAAAAGGCTATCTACTTAATTACAGGGCCAACGTTTTCACCAACTGCAAACATCCTGAATAGCAACCTATATGCACAAAGCTATAATACAGCCCTCCCAGATTTTAGAGTGGCCTTTGATTTAATTTCCCAGCGTAATGTTTGGCATAAGCTTCGAACTTCTTTATATATATAAAAAAGGCTCTTCTGTTTAACTCATATGATAAGGACAAAGTGCAGCCCTCATATCTCATATGATAAGGACAAGGTGCAACCAAGGAGATTCCTGCTAAGAGAAGAGCTCAGCATGGATTTATTCTGGCACCATCATTATTTAGTTACTACATCCATCCTTTAATTGTCATGATGAGCAACTCCTATCAACCCACCAAAATGGAAAACAAGCAAAAAAAAAATCCTATTATATCCCGACACAGTAATTTGGAAACAGAATGAAAACAAGACTTCCAAAAGTTCTCTAAGCTTAGGTTTCCATCATAAATTGGTATGCTAAAGGATGTCAATGAACAAACAGTAGCTAAAAGAGGAAAGAAAGAATATACAAAAATATTGTATAGTAGAGATGTCAACATCCAAGATAACTTAGGTTAGATACACTCTATTTACAAGAACCTATAGTACTAGAAGTTGAAGCTAGCTCAGTGCTCCAATCATCACCAAGTTGGAAAACTACAAGAACTATAGTTTTAATACCCATTAAAATATAGCAAGCAACAGAAGTTTATTAAATTATGCCAACAAATCTGGAGAATGATACAGTGGCCACAGATTAGAAGAGACCAATCTACATTTCAATGCCAAAAAGGGCATTGTATGTTCTGACCTAGGCTTCCCCAGCAGCATAAAGCCGGATAAACCCCTTTTATTTAATTTACAGTGAATTCCTCTCCAGCAAAGTCCTGGCCGGCAGTCTTTCAAGATAGTTCACAATTACCAACCTTTATCAAGCTTGGAGAGTGGCCAGGCCGATATCTTTCAGACACCACAATACTTGACAAAAATGCAGGAATGAACTAATTGTCTCCTGCAAACACCCCTCCCCTTTCGCTCCTCTTTTATTCCCTATGGGAAGGGCCATTCACCATCCACCTGTGGCTTTACTCCCAAGTCGACCCTTGTTCCTTAGCTGTTCCCTTCATCTGGCAACTTTGACATGTGCACACTGGGAACAGGCTCCAGCTGTTTGTCTGCCTCACTGATGTCTGACTCTGAACGCAGCTGATAACTGTCAGAAGGCCCTGGCCCCATCTCTGTCTCTGATGCAGAGCCCTCATCAGAGCCTTCCCCAGACTCCAGGACTGGCCCAGGTTCTTCCCCCACCTCCTCACTGTCCAAATCTGCTGCCAGCTCCTCTGGCCGCCAACAACAGTGAATGCAAGAAAGTGTGCAAACCATAATACAGTTTTACATACCAACAAAATAACACAGAACACAGATTAGTATACTACATTGAAAACATATGCCACATGTTCAGCCTGGCTTTAGAAACATGAGAGATTTTCAATCAAAACTTTGAATCCTACTTATTTCTTTGCTATTACAGAGAATGACACTGTTTAAGACACAGCAATAGGGATCGAGAAACTATTAATCCAGGAATCAACTGGACTTGTACGGAGTGCTAACCCGAATTAGTACCTGAATAGCCACTGCGGGTGCGACTGAAACTGAAGTAGGAGTTATAGCCCTCCACTACAGCCAATGGTTCCTCCAACAGGTCACCTGAGAACAAAGCAGAATTTTAGTGAGGAAAAAGATCAGCCTGGAGCAGCTTTTCCCAGCTTGGCATTCCCAGCATGGTTGAACTTTTCCTCCAGCCAGCAAGCTGTAGAGACAAACTATCACTCACACACACACACACACACACACACACCCAACCAATCACACTACTTTCCTCTCCCAGTTTTTAAAAAGGGAATATTCCCAGCATGCTAAAAAGAATCCTAGATTAATGCCAGCATATGGCTTAAGGCTCAGCATGGGGGGGGGGGGGGGAAGTATTTTTAAAGCATCTAATGTACAACAGTGCAAAATTTCTCACTGTCTGAAATCCCAGGGACCCCTTGCCGTTTAAGGACTGAAAATGACTGGTTTTGCCTCACTGAAACACAGGCACACATTCTCATGTTCAGCAAACATGTAGATGAGACGTACATCAGGCTACTTCACTAAAACTAGAATTTTCTTGATTCCATTTCAATACTGTGATTGCTACAGTTTTCTTTTACCTAAAAAGTTCAATCAACACTGAGGTGATGATGTCCGTCCATCGTGTTCGAAGGGGACCTTGACATCTAACGGGTTGTGGGCTGTCCATCATGTGTCCACAGGTGGCTGATAAGGCCTATATGGGTACGAAATATTCTGCCACATGTTGGGCAGACGTGTGTGGGCACCATTGTTGCAGAATTTGCAGCTCTGGATTTGCTGGAGTACTGAGGACACAGTCCTGAGGTACTGTGAGAAAACAACACCGGCTCCGTTTTGCCCTCATTTTCATCTGTTTTAGTCTTAGGGCAAATTTCACACTCTCCCAAGGGGAAATTAACTGCAATAAATGTATCTTATATATCCACATTATCAGGTTGAAATGTGTGACTCCTTTTACTTTCATTTATGGATAAAAGGAGTCAGATGATGATAAAGTACATCAAGTCAGTGTTAACTTCTAATGACAAAACAGATTTTCTCCAAGATGACATGCCCTCCATCTGGCCTTTTATGTCTTTCAGCGGTGCACTCATTGTTGTTATACTCAAGTCCATCCATCCACCTTGTTGCTAGTGATCCTCTTTTTCATTTTCTTTTCATCCTCCCCAACATTATAGATCCAGAAATATTGACATTTTAAACAATTCATTATACTACTCTCATAATCAGATTAAGATATCCTGATGAGGAAAGTATATTTAAGAAGTTTATTTTTTGATAACTACATAAGGCACTTTCAACATGTTCTTCCCTTTGAGTGGAAGAAAAGCAGGAGGAGGCAAGTTTATCTAGACTTGCAACATTATCAATTATTAGTACAGCAATAAATTACTACTGTACACACCATGGACAGGGAGCTACAATCTTATATTTCCTTAAAGACACAGCCTCATTCATTGTTTACATTAAGTTCCCATTTCATTTTTTTTTAAATTCTCCTTTGCATGTTTAAAAAAGTACCCACTGAAGATAAATACTAAGAGGTCTCTGCACACTTGCTCTTTTTGAGTTTTTCCAAAAGGTATGCAGTTGACTAGAGGAAGGGAGAATGGAGGACGTATTAGCCAAATTCATTTTTAAATCTATTTTTATTAATATGCAGTCAACACAAATCACATAGAAAAGTAGCTGCTGATATACAAAAAGAGGAAAAACAACAAATTTTAGGAAACTACTAGACTGCAAGTTATATTTTCCACTCCCATTCAGTGGTGGGTTCCGGATCCTGTTGCAACCGGTACAGCCCGGCATCCCCCACATGCACACGCGTATGCATCCTTACCTCCACAACACTCCAGCTGCTCAGCAGAGCGTCACACAGGTGCTGTACACTCCCTGCGTGGAAGAGCTCAAATACAGGTAAGGAGCTTGGGTGGGCAGCTCCTCCAGAGCACCAGACCGGAACGGTACTCGGTGCTTCCAGCACGCACCAATATGCCTGTACTGGGACGTACCGCCTGCAACCCACCACTGCTCCCATTGTACCCCAAATGATAGTTTCAATCAATATATTTATAAGTGTTAGGAATTATTCCTGAATTCTATTAAATTTCTGGTTTCTAATTGCCAAATCTGTGGTTTTGATCCAGCAACACTAAAATCTGAATTAACCAAACAAATCTCAGGGGCTGGAAAGTTAGATACTTTGTCTGCCATCTCCAATTTCCAACTACAGTTAGTCCTTGAGTTACAACCACCATTGAGGCCAACATGTATGTTGCTAAGTGAGAAATTTGTTCAGTGAGCATTGCTCCATTTTACTATTCTTGCCATAGTTGTTAAATGAATCACTGTAGTTGTTAAGTTAGTAACATGGTCAATCTGGCTCCCCCACCCACCCCCCGCATTGGCTTTGCTAGTTAGAAGGTTGCAAACGAGGATCACACAGGGACACTGCAACCCTTATACACATGAGACACTTGTCAAGCATCCGAATATAAATCATATGGCCATGGGGATGCTGCACCGATCATAAGCCTGAAAAATGATCTTGTCACTTTTCCCAATGCCGTTGTAACTTCAAACGAACTGTTGTAAGTTGAGGACTACCTGTACTGACCATGGTGTCTGAAGCTGACCCATTTGGGGCAGTCTCTCCTTTCCCTCCCGATTCTTATATGCTTCGATTTTAGATAGGAGGTTGATAGGGGCTATCAACTCTCCAGCCAGAGAGCAAGTGGTGAAAGCTGCAAATAAAAAACTCTATACAAAAATACGGGGAAACACACACACACACACACACACACACACCCAACTTGCCAGCTTCAACCCCGGTTTTGCATTTTAGCACTTGTCAAGCTCTGCCTTGCACGGATGCACGTGGGGATGCTGGGACTCACGGGTTATCTTAGTCTCCTGCAAGCAAATGAGATCCGCTCCCAAAGAATCCAGGAGCTGCCTCAACCCCGCCGACCCCGCTCCTGCCCGGAGCCCGTTCACGTTCCAAGACACCAGCTTCATCCCAGCCAAGCGGGGCGGCTCGAACTCAGCCAGGGAAGGCAAACCCTCCACCGAACGTCACTTCCTGCCGCCAAGCAAGAGGTTTTTCTTTTTTTAAATCAAATGGGCGTTCACTTCCGGTTCTATTTAGACTTCGTGATCTGCGGGGCGGAAGTGGAGAGAATGAGTTCGAAGTTGCGTGTGCTATTTCGAACAGATAATACGCTTATAGAGAGAGAGACACACACACATCTACAAGAGAGGATTCAAGATTTAGAATACACTTTACAAACATATGACATTATTGTCTAATCAATTATAGCTGCTAAAAATGATTGGCCATCAGAATTTTTTCCCTTGTAATTGACGTTTGGAAACTTTAAGGTCTGCTGCCTTTGAGAGAAAATTTAATCTCCTTTCACAGCTGATTGTTTCTTAATTTGGCTTGCAAACATAAAATCCGATACAGTAAAAATAATTTTGCATGCTGCAAAATCTGAAGCAAATGGGAGCTAGAAGGGGAAGGGTAGGATGCCAAGTGATTCCCCCATGAAAGACAGGTGATTTTTTTAAAATCGAATTTGCAAAAAGCCAGAGAGTTTTTGGAAGGGAAAGTTCAAGATCTTTATACTTCCACTTTACAAGCTTCATAATAACTTTATAGTCTTGAAGGTAATGCAGACAAACTATGGGTTATATAATCTCCCCAGGGAGTCTCAACCAGGAAGGATTAACTTGCAAATGGAAAGTGAATGAATTTGTCATTTGGAATCAATTCTTGTCTAAATGGCTAAATTTGCAGATCCAGCAATTTGTCAAAAAATGACAGCAGTTTTATTAGTTTTATTCATGGCAAAGAGTCACACAAGTATGTGAGGAATGCAAGGTTATACATAATCCCCATGGTTATTACTAATTTTACTGTGGAATCCCTGTTTATTAATTATGCATACTTCATTTTTATCCCACTTTTCTTTCTAAAATGTTATACCCACAACCACAACCCTTTAAACTTGTAAAGTATGTGGGGCTGAAGAAGAGTGTCTGACCAAAAGTTCACCCAGGGACTTTCGGCTCTGATAATTCAAATCCACAAATGTTACACTGCTTATTATTATTGTGTCCCACACTCTCCTAAAAATTGTAATGATTTTAATGGGATTTGGATCCAAAGATCGTCTTCTGTGCTCCTACCCATCTGGATTAGACAACAATTTTACCCTATGATCTGGTGCTGCTGTCTCCTTCCATCTTTAAGGCTAATATTAGTACTGACCTTTCCTGCCAAGTCTGGAAAGACTCCCTGGATTGTTTTGCCTCCAGCTCAGCAACAATTATTAATGACACCACGACTGGAAACCTGACCCCTAAAGAAAGTTCTTGCTCTAGTGACAAGGCAATCCTTCCAATGCCATGGCTTCTAGAAAGCAAACAGGGTTGATCAGCTATGGAGGAAAAACCTGTCAAAATCCCAGGTAGGAGTTTTTTTTATTGATACGGTTGGTAACTAGAAAACTAGGGGGACAATAGAAGTTGTACTTTAAGGAGTTAAAGGACAGGCAGAATGTCGTCTTAGAATCCAATAGTCAAGGACCCCATTTGTGGCAAACAGAGAATGACATAGCTCCTGTCATCTTGTTGCATGTAGGTTTATGATTCAGACTGGGAAGTACCCAAGACTGGGCTGTACAAAATAGTACCCTTCCCTTTTTTCCCCCTATCCATCAGCTCAGCCTGATCAAAGCCTTCCCAGCTTGTATTATATACTTCCTGGCCTAGACTGTTGGCAGGTGGAAGGTGGAGGCATTGATGCCCAGGATTTTCTCTGCGATAGACAGCTTGGGTTAAAGTTGTTTGTGAAAGGGCTGTCTATGTTAAATGGGGGTAGACACTGAATACATATTGAGCAACTTGCTGCAAAGCTAATCTACTTGCACAAGAAGGCATACAAATGTGGCCAGTTTGATCAATAGAGTTTAATTCATTTTTATCTTTAAAGGGATCTTTACCTAATTTATTCCACGTCACTTAACTTACCTAATTTTGGTCTCTACCTCCATGTGGTGTCTCTGTAGTAAAAGTCCACTTTAATTTGGCATGTTTCCCCTTGTTATAATCATCAAGTTTACTGTATATGCCAGATTTCTTCCAGGACTTCACAGTGGTGTATATAGAATCCCTCTTCCTTCTTTCCCACAACAGCCCTACAGCGTAGTTTGGGCTGAAAGAAAGTGATAGGGCTGAAGTCACCCAATGGCTGTGGATGGATATGAATGTGGCTTTCTGATCCCAGTCCTACCACTTAAAAAACTACCTCTGTGATTACGCGTGCCAGAGGTGCCCTCTCTGTGGGCACACACACACACCGTCACTAGCTGCTCTTCTGGTTTCCGGTGTCCACTGGCCAGCTGGTCTTTAGAGATGCTGGAATTCCAGAAAATGGCCCCGAAAATGGCCAAAAACCAGGCCGTTTGGGGGGCATTCTGGGACCAGTTTTCAGGCCAGTTTTCAGGCTGTTTTTCTGACTGTTTTCAGGCCATTTCTCGGGCTGTTTTTGGCCCCCAAAACAGCCAGAAAACGGCCTCAAAACAGCCAAAACAATGGCCAAAAACAGGCATGCCTACCGGCCAGCTGGTCTTTGAGTTTCTGGCACTTCAGCATGTGTGTGTGCACAGGTGTTCTAGTTTGGGCACTTGGTGCTGAAAAGGTTCACCATCACTGGATTATCCCATTGTGGGTCATCTAATATAGTAACTGATCTTCTAATATAATTTTTTGAAAGGTCTGCAGCATGTTAAGTTTTCTTTCTTATAAAATGGGTATGGTAGTTATTATTGAATTATAACTTCTGATTTTGTATTATAGTCAGTGGATTATTTCATTATCGCCTATCTTTCATCAGTCCCAGGGCAGTCACGGAGAATTAATATAAATATATCAACATATAAAAATATTGACTTACAAAAATGCATTGGATTCTGCTTACTTCAATGTATCACTCTTCTGATGTATATTCAAACAATTGATTAAAGATGTATATATGTAAAAAATATTCTAATAGAAGAAAGTGGTTTTCATTTGATAGCGATCAACTGGTGCTAACTACTGCCTCATGCTGAAAGAAAGGACATATGAGCATCCGGATTACACCAAGATTTTAAATGCTAAATTTCCTGATTCATTTGATAATGGCAAAGACATTTCCAAGCTAATCACAGGCAGAAAAAAACTCAGAGAAATGGTGAATTGGTTCTTCAGGTAATCAGGTCTTTATCTGTTCAGAATCCAAACCAGAAATTTGAATTATCAACCAGGTTCAAGATATAATCCTCCTAGAAAGTCTTATGCACTAATTCCAGTCTTTTGAATCAGATTTATAAAGAATCAGTTTTCACTGAACCATTTTATTTGTTTTGAGAAATATTATTTTGTGAAGCACCTTCTCAGTTTTTGATGAGGAAAAAGTTGGCTTTAATCCAGGAACACTTTAAAACTTGGCTCATTTTATATCACATTCTTAAAGTGAAAAAGAATAACATCATTGCACTTTTGTTGGTTTGGGGGAATTTTATTATTTGGGGGTGGGTGGTTCCCCCCCCCCCAAAAAAAATTCCTGCTGTTTAAGTACTGTTAAATATTAATGAGTATCTTGGAGGATGTGGGGCTTTGATCTCCTGTCTCAGCTCTTGCTTGTTTATCTTCTTCAGTATTGCCCGGGGAATGCCAGCAAACCAACATTCATCCTCATAGTGGTAGTTTAAACTGTATGGGCTAGACCAGTGATGGTGAACCTTTCAGACACCGTGCCCAAACTGCAGACAGAAAGGTGCATGCACGGACATGCGCAGCAGAGACCTGAAAACCAGCTGGCGGGAGGTGGGGCATCCCAACACCCACAGCGCAGCAAGAGGTAAGATCATTTTCTTTCATGAGCTTCTGTTTCGCCATTGGCAGGGAAACAGAAGCTCACGAAAGAAACGCCACGTAGATCTGACCTGGGGCGATGGCACGTGTGCCAGCAGAGAAGGCTCTGTGTGCCACCTCTGGCACGCATGCCATTGGTTTGCCATCACGGTGCTAGACCTATTGAAGGTAATCTGAAAGTTATAGTAATCCCATCAAACACAAGTTTTGAATATGTTTAGAATTCTTAGGTCCACTGCTAGCCTGAAGCTCTCTTTTCTTCAGGAATTCTAGTTTGTAGGCTAATTCCTTAGTATGGATCAAACCCAGGGCAGGTTGGGCACTTGACACCAGTTTCAGTGGTAGTTCAGGATCATTTCTTCCAGCCATGATCTCTGGCAAGCTCTGCACTAGGTCTTGAAGCCAGAGAACGAACAATTGGTGATCTGAAAGTAAACTGAGCTAGTGGTTTGCACTGAAAACAAAATAATGGGGCTTTGGAACTCTCCATGGTTGTAACCATGTTACAGAGAGCTCAAACGTGCAAATTCTTGTATTTCTCTGCTTTCATTTATTAGAAATGCAAAGTTCTAGTTCAGGTGGCTGTAAAGACAAAAGACAAAAAAGCAATCAAGAAAGATGACAAATATATTGAAAATGGAGAATATTTCACTTTATAGGTGGGAAGAATTACAATTCTTCATTTAAGATTAAGCATCATCCAAGCCTTTTGCCTCTGCCCCTTTTTTTGATTCTTATTCACTTAACTTCTTACTTAAAATATAGGGGTAACACATGCATACAGCATGTCAAATAAATAAATAAATAAATAAATAACGGTGCATACTGACACATGATCACAACTAAATTCAGCTGCAGGGTTTAATTTAGAGAAGCTGAACGCTCTAGAGAACTGGAAGTAAGAAATAAGACCGGGGGTCTCTGATGTTGAAAGAAAGACCCTCACGATCAGGGGTGGGATTCTACCGTTTCAGACCAGATCAGGCGAACTGGTAGCTCTTGACGATCAGCTGGGAGTGAACCAGTTCACTCTGACAATCAGGTCTGCCCATCCGCCTGCCCCTGCGCTTTACTGACCTATATCTTCTCAGCTGATTCCCAGAGCGGCAGAGCGGATTGCTGCACCTCAGCTGTGTTACTCCCCAGCAGTAATGTGGAAGGTATGTTTTCTTAAAACGGTGCCCATATATGAAGCGCACGATCGTCAAACTGGTTGTTAAACCGGCAGGTTGTTAAACCACCACTGCCCTTGATGACAGCTGAAAAACAAATCTGGATTACAAAGGCTAAGAAATGAAACAGGATATCTCTTTCAATGCCCGTGTGTCATCACTTTCTTCAGTGGTGATTCAAAATAATATCGGGGCCTTTCTCTCCCTAATAGAGCAAAGTATATTTGTCCAGAAGTGAGCTGCAAGTTAACTGTAGTGTATACAAAGGTGGGAGTTCAACGACCTCGCGTCCCACACCGAACCTATCTTTCATGCATATGCAAACACAGGATCATCAGCCATAGCTGAGCCTTCAGGAAGAGCCAGACAGTCCAGTTCTGCAAGCTAGGAAGACAGTTGTCGGGATGTCTGGAGAGTTTGGGGAGCTCACACAGACTCCCCTCCAGAAAGTATGGATTCCCCGCACCAGCAGGCGTCTGCAGCAACGCAGGGGATGTGAGTTGGGATCATGAAAAAGTGGGTCAGCTCTTTCCCCTGAGGAAAAGCTAGCTCTCTCTTCACGGCGGCAGGAGGTTAGAGAAGGGAAGGGCAAGGCAGGGCAGAACAAAATCTTCAGAAACCATGTTTTTGCAGGGATAGTATATTGGGAGCTATATGAAGATGAGGGCTAAAGCAATCAGTGGCTAGTGCCAAGACCAGAAGTGGGAAGGACACCACTCTGTCTGTGACTCCCCCTTTTTTATTTCTCTTTCTAATACGCCTTCCCCCTCTCTCTCACTCCCAAGCAGGAAGCCTGATCTCTTGTAAAGGAGTTTTGAAATTAGCCAGAGAGCTGTGTGCAACCTTAAGGAGTCACAAGAACTCTCTTAAGGCCCAACTTGCTCCGGCAATAATCCTTTACGATGAGGGAACATCTTGAACATCTTCAAGTCTGGTCTCAGGAAGCTCAATCTTCCTGAGAGGGAGAAACTCTAATCTTTCCAATCATTTGTTCCCCAGCTTATAGGTCCATGTATGGAGTTCCAACTTCCAGAATTCACAATAATGATCATGCTGGCCAGAAAATCCTGCAAATTAATAACTATGAATCCAGAGATCACCAAGGTGGAAAAGATCTGGGTTAACTGTTACCTATCCCATCATAGTTCTGCTGTGCTACAGGTTTTACTGAAAGACTCTTATTGGTTGCTTTAGGATTCAGAGTTTTAATGCTAAACCAGAAAAGGTTTGGGCGTGTTAGACAGAACACTATTTCTCTCTGTTTTGTGGGTTCCTGAATCTCATCACAAAATTAGGCTCAGTCTCTACTCCTTTTTCCATTTCTCTTCAGCCTCAGTGCCACAGTTCACCAATTCACCAACTATGGTGATCATGGTAGGATTGCCAGCACGGGGGAAAACTTACATCTCTAAAAAGCTCACTCGCTACCTGAACTGGATTGGGATCCCCACTAAAGGTATGGAAGGGAATAAATGATTCATTCAAGGTGAATGGAATCAAAGGGCAGAGGGAGAGTCTCTTCAGCCAAAACAGGAGGACTTACTTAAAAATACCGAGCCATCCTAGTCTCCATCTCCCTAGTGTTCAATGTTGGACAGTATCGCCGTGAAGCCGTCCAGACATACAAGAATTATGAGTTCTTCAGCCCAGACAATGAGGAAGCTATGCAGATCCGGAGGTGAGGAGCTTATTCAGATCTGATTGGTATAGTGGAGAAGGTTGTTTCCTACCGCAATGCCCACCATAGTCTGCCAGGATGCCTTCCCACATCCTAGTTCGGCTTAACTTGGGGAGAGGGGCAGCAAATAAGAAACTTTCAAATACAACCCTTCATTTTTGTTTTCTGTAAGATGTTTCTGTGGGATATATGGGATCCAAGAGCATTCTTGGAAATAGCATTTCATTTTCCAATATTCTACCTTCCCGTTTAATGTTCTCATTAAAAAAAATAGAGCCTTTAAAACAGTCATATGGGACACAGAGTCTGGTGCCCAATTGAATTGTCTCCTCACATGGGCTCCCTGCATGAGCTTTGGGGACCGGGAGATACGGATCTTGGCAAGACCACATTTTTGTAAACATGGCTGAAATAATAGCAATAGCACTTAGACTTACAGTATATACCGCTTCACAGTGCTTTACATCCCTCTTGAAGCGGTTTACAGAGTCCGCATATTGTCCCCAACAATCTGGGTCCTCATTTTACCCACCTCGGAAGGGTGGAAGGCTGAGTCAACCTTGAGCCTGATGAGATTCGAACTGCCAAATTGCAGTCAGGTGGCAGTCAGCAGAAATAGTCTGCAGTACTGCATTCTATCCACCGCGCCACCACAGCTCTAATAATGTACATGAAACCTTCCACACATCTTAATGTGCTACTGAAAAACTAATTGTTGATATTACATGATAGAGATGTTGAAAAGGGGAGGCTCTAGAGCAGTGTTTCTCAACCTTGGTTACTTTGAGTCCTGTGGACTTCAGCATAGCTGGGGAATTCTGGGAGTTGAAGTCCACTTAAAGTCACCAAGGTTGAGAAACACTGCTCTAGAGGAAGAGCCTCACTACCTCTTGAATTTAATAAAAAAAATGGCTGCAATGCAAAGATAATGTTTCAAAGATCCAACATGTGAAACATAATTTGATTGATTGATGATGTGCCATTGAGTTGGTGTGGACTGTTAGTGGGCACGTAGATTGGTTTCCTCCATGACCATCTGACCTTAACCTCAGGCCTTCCAGCTGTGCATTCATTGCTACTGTAACTGAAGATATCCACCTTGATTATGGTCGTTCGTTTCATCCCTTTCCTTTTACCTTTTCCTTCACATAACATTTACAGTAGGATCATTTGAGCCTGGCCATTTGTGCCTTGAGTGAGAACTTTATTTGATGGCCCATTTGTTTGTTCTCTTGGCTGTCCACAGTATTTTCGGCAGTCTTCTCCAATACCACCAATTTTCTTTCTAGCCTATCTCCTCAAATTTCAAGGAGGTAGCTTGATGATCTAGAGAAGCACTTTGCTTCTTCTATATTCCTATATTTGTTTTTGGTTTTTTTTTTGTTAATGTAGTTGGATGGCTGGTTGGTTGGTTGTTATTTACCGTATTTACTTTGGTGCTGCCACAGCAATGGATCATAGTGTGTGATCTCTTCCTTGCTACCTCTTTTAGGCAGTGTGCATTAGCAGCTCTTCGGGATGTCCAAATCTATCTGACTATGGAAGAGGGACAAGTGGCGGTAAGATGGCAAAAGCCCATGTAGATCTAATCCTATGGTCACCTGTTTCAGGCTACATGCCAATTCAGTTGCCTTGTTCTTCTCCATTACCTAGGTTTTCGATGCCACTAACACTACACAGGAACGCCGTGCCCTTATATTGCAGTTTGCCAAGGAGAATGGCTACAAAGTAAGCAGTGGGGGAATAAAGACCCCATAAGAACAATGGGGGGGGAGGGTGACCTAGAGCTGCATGCACATTTGCAAAACCTTGGGTGCCAAACCATTAGGGATCCTCAAAGTTGTGATTTTTTAAAACTATAGAAGGAAGAAATTAAGTATGTGACTGCAAAGTGATCAAATTAATGTTTAATCAAATCAATGTTAGTTCTTGTCCTGATCTCACCTTGTAGTTTTGAAGTCTGGACTTTGTCATCCTGTTCAGCTGCGCTCTTTGCCACAAGGCAAATTCAGATTTGAAAATACAGACCGAATTAAGCAAACTGAGTTTTCGTTTTTTTCTTTTATTTACCCAACTTTATTTAATGTTTAGTAGAGCAGTAGAGAATATCTTAATGGCTTTACAAGCCATTAATATATTTCAAAACAAGGAACACCAGTAATGTTTTATTCTAGAATAACTACTAAGGCAATGCAGTTCAGTTCTTAAAGCAAATAAATCAGTCCTAATTGTCATTTAAGTGAGACTTGAGTCACAGTTTTGGCTGTGATTAGGTGAAGATGATATTTTAAAAATAATTTTATCAGAATTGTTTTTAAAGAAACAAGACAATGCAAATTAAATTCAGAAAGGAAAAAAATAAAGAAAGAATAAAAAGTACAAGAAAAAAGAAAAAGGAAAGAGGAAAAAATAAGAATAAGAAAAGAAAGGAAATATTTCAAGAAGTGACTTCTGATCTTCATTACAATAAGTACAAACACCATTTATTCTTCATCCCTATAAGATTACACGTATCTCTTCTTCCCATGGCCCATCTAGGCACAAATCCATAAATCATTAACATTTCAGTCCTGGTCTCAGCCAAAGTCCATAAAAGTTTTCAAGAATTTTATAAAAACATGTCTTTGTGCTCCTTCCATTTGTTTCTAGGAATATTGATCTTTAATTCATTCAGATGTTATCAGAGGATTCGTGCTCTCTTCAGTTTTTCTTTTTCCCCATCTCGAAAGCTACTTCAAGGCTTAAATCCCTTTTGTAAATCCAATAAGGAGACATTGTCCAAGTCATTCTTTTCTCTTATCATTTGTATTTCCACTTTAACTGTCATCTCTGTCTTATAATCCATATATTTTTCATTTATATAACGTTTTTATAGTGTAATATTGCTGCCTCAGATGAGACTTGTTTTAGCTCTTTGTCCTATAGCTCTTCCAAGATATTCTCTTTCATAACTGTCATTTCCTTTTAAATATCTTTTTGGACATAAATCTAGCCATAGAAGCAGACATCACTGTTGACACTGTAGCTCTCGGTTTCTGTCCTGATTCTTTAAACATCTCCTGAAGTATTGCAAATGGTGTACCATGATCTGTCATTTTGTCTCAATGCTGATGAAAGACAAGTCTGTCTCTTCCTTTTTCTTTTATGCCTAGAATATTTAGCCCCTTCTAGTTATCCAATTTCTGAAAACATAAAGCCTCAAATTTTTATTATGATTTACGGTAAGCTAAATCATTTAGTTCCCATGAAGGTGCTCTTTATTTATATAATTATTTTCAAAATCTTATAACAAAACCCCTAGTATTTCAAAGTTGCCTTAATTCATTTATAACTTTTGTTGAATTAAATTGAATTGAATTTTGAATTAAAATCTTCTTTAGCCTTGGCCATTAATTTCAAATTCTTTACATTCTTAAACTTATAGGTTTTTTTTTTAATTCCAAAGTAAAATGTAAGCTAACCAGGTTTGCTCCCCATTTTTAGTTAGGGAGGAAAGACAAAAATACATCCTTCCCCCCAATGTGGGGCAGATACTTTGGTTTGCCTGCAGTCCTAGTAACTTGGAATTCACAAAAATAAACTGACCTTTTAAATCACGGATTATGTTAAAATGTCAATATGAGATGTCACATCTGGAAGGTACCCAACATGGCTGTTGTTTTTTCTTAACTAGATTTGCAGGTTGCATAGTAGATTAGGCATCTAATCACCATGTCTCACACTTCCAGTAGATTCTGAAGGCCTACATAAAAATACAACAACTGCAAAATGTGTATAATCAAAGAATATGCTTCTGTCAAGAGCAACTATGGCGATTTCATATCCTTTCCATTCTGAAATTAATTGTTTTTACCAGTTGTAATAGCCGATTGGTGGCTGACTGCATAATCTTTTTTTCTCTTTCCATGACCCCTACATCTGCCCCTGGAGGTTTTCTTCATTGAATCCATCTGTGATGATCCGGACATCATTCAGGAAAATATCAAGGTAAAACTCCTTTCTGTGCCTTCTGTCAGATATTTCAGTAATGTTTAAAGTCTGGAAGAATGCTAAAGCCAGATATAAAATTTATATCTGTCTATGTTCAGGGGCTTTCATTTGCATAGTTCAAAGCGATGGGACTTGGCCATCTTAAAATCCATTCAGGTTTGTTGCAAGGGTATTGTGTGGTATTCAAAAGTAAACTGACAACCAGCTATTAACGACTGATAATGGGGCTCCTTTGGGGCAGGGGTTTAGTGCCACTGGAATAGTGCTACTGTGAAATAATAGTACTGTACTCCAGAAAAGTGTTAAATTGGTGGTAAATAGCTTCAAACAACAGCTGATAAGTGCATGAAGAAGAGAGTTGTGAAGCACCACAAGAGAAAGCTAGATAGTGAATAACTGCATGCATGCATTTATTCATTCTAGCTGCCCACTCCAACAGATTCTGAGTGGCTGACAAAATCAAGTACAAGATAAAACAATTGAAAACATAAACAACACAACAGCTTTGGAAAACAGTACAATAGCCACATCTTCCTTACCCCAAATATTAAGTCCTGGTCTAGGACCTAAGCCAGGTTTTAAGCGCACTTAGAAACACCCAGTGAAATTTTATTAACAAACTTCTATTTAGGTTTTGTCATAAAGGTATAATGTTTTTTGGGGTTTGACGAGAGGAGTTGGGATATAAATAGTAAATAATTTTTAGCCAATTATAATAACAGCAAGGAAATGTCAATGGATATTGTTTAATAATATATACATGCTCTGCTATTAGTAAAAGCAACTTGGATATAAACTCTAAACAGCGAGTTGGGTGGAGACAAAGAGGGAAAAAAGGCTTAGAAACTTTATTAATTGACTTCTACTCAGAATATGTCATAAAAGTGTAATGTTATTGGAGGATTTTTGAAATAGCTAATGAATGCCATTATGTGTTTGTGTTTTTAAGTATGCATAATTTGAGGTAAAAGCATGTTCAAATAATTGTAGTCAAATGAGAATGGTGGTACATTGATAGTAAGATATACAAAGATTTTTTATTTAAAGTGGATAATCTAATATGAACTATAAGTAATGACTGTGGAAGAAATGCACGAAAGTTATCTGTAACCAATCGACACACTTTCTACAAGATGTAATGAAGGATGATTCTTTTTTTGTGTTTTTGTTTAATTAAAATAAAAGAAAATTTTCAAAAAAGAAAAAGAAAAGAAACACCCAGTGAGCAGCATCCATATCTCTGGGGGAATGCTGTTCCAGAGGGTGTGACTGTGAGGGAGAAGGCACACTTCCTAGGCCCCACAGGTTGACAGCATTCAATATAAAGGGACATGAAGTGCATCCACTCTATCCAAATGTATTGGAAAGGCAGCAACAGTGGGAGGGAGGTGGTCCCTCGGGTAACCAAGCCATGAAGGTAACAACCAGCACCTTGAATTGCACCCAGAAACCAACTGGCAGCCAATGCAGTGGTGACATGTGGCCACGATGAGACGTTGCTGCTCATGCTGCTGCATTTTGAAACAGCTGTTGCTTCCGAATGGTCTTCAAGGGCAGCCCTATAGAACACATTGAAGTAGTCCAGTTTGCAGGGGGCCCTGGTTGAAGAAAGTAATATATACAATACACCTGTGGAAAGGCCTTCTTGGCCAAAGCTGCCACCTGCTCTTTGAGCAGTAGCTGTGAATCCAGGACTCCCTCAAGTTGTACACAAGTCTTGATGGGTAAATCAGGTTCCATCCAAGACAAAGATGTGAATGTTCCCAACCCAGGAGGACTCAACAGCCACAGCCACTTCATCTTGTAATCATTGAGCCAAAGTCTCAGTGTCCTTCCCATCAAGATCCAAACAGTTTCCCAAAAGTGGATCAATACCTTGACAGATTTCCTTATATAGTCTGGGGTAGAGATGTAAAGCTGAGGACACCTCCTTTCTCCCTGGCTTTCTAGACTCATACTAATCTGGATAATAACAAAGATCACCAGGCTGATTGAGTGTCTCTCTCTTGATCATGTTTTCTATCCCCATCCTATGTTCTCTTCTTGCCTGGTGTACCACCCACCCACAGCAAGTGAAGCTAACCAGTCCTGATTATAAGGACTGTAACCGGGATGAAGTAGTGGAGGATTTCCTCAAGAGGATTGATTGTTACCAGAAAACCTACCAGCCATTAGATGATGAGTTGGACAGGTAAGGAGGGAATGTCTCTGCTACTGTGTGTTGGGGTGGGACATTTGTACACCCAAGGCCTTCTGCGTTGCAGGGCATTTGGATTTTCAGTGGCTTGCAAAACATGGCATCAAAAAGATATCAAGCTTCAAGTCCCCCCACCCCACCCTCCCCCCCAAAATTGTACTGCTCTTGATAGTATAAAAAAGTTTTGGGAAAAACTTTGTGCCTTCCACTAAAGTAAAAGAAGTGGACTGCCAAGAATTGTGTTTCTTGTTCAATTTTGAGTATCTATAATTTCAAGAAGAGATTCCTGGATATCCACATGAAGTTGTTCAGGGGTTAGTAGAGTGGAAAAATGATAGGTGGGAAAGGAAAGCATATATTGCTGCTTCTTATACAGTATGCATACACAATTCCAAATATGACAATGCATTTGAATGTAATGAACATAGATTAAATATATTCTGTAACTGGCACCAGATTTTAATGGTCGGTTTTATCTTTCATACTTGTGGAAATGTATATATTAGGTTCTGATAGTAGGAACTTCCACATTGCCAGCCTCATTTCAACCTCCAGATCTATCTCAAAACAGATCACAATCAGAAACAGTCCACAATCACTTTCACCTCTGCCTCTCATGATACACAGAGAACACCAGGAGCCACTCTGAGTACAGTATATATCCAGATAGCAAATTATGTTACCTAATCCATGTCATATTATCAGAAGAATCTGAGGGAGAGAAGGCACCTAAATAATTACACGTGTGCCATCATGTTGTAAGCTTCACCCCTTTTGTAAGCATGTTGTGGCATCTCTCTCTCTCTCTCTCTCTCTCTCTCTCTCTCTCTCTCTCTCTCTCACACACACACACACACACACACACACACACACACACACAAATGGAGGGGCATATGTAATGTTTTGTCATTTTGACAAAATTGCCAGATTTGGTAGATCAGGGGTGTCAAACTCTATTTCACCGAGGGCTGCATCAGGGTTCTAGCGGCCAGGGTGGGCATGGCCAGTCAGGCGCATGTGGTAGCCCGAGCATTCTGCCAACAAAAACAGGCTCCCGAGCTCTATTTTTGGCTGTGACAGCTTCCTGCAACCATTTGCCATAAAATGGAGCTCAGTAGGACCGCCCATGGTCAGGGCGGCTCCGCAGGCCAGATCTAAGAACCCCGTGGGCCGTATCTGGCCCCCGGGCCTTGAGTTTGACACCCCTGCTGTAATGTTTCTGCTCTGAACTACCATCACTTGTATAGTTACAGATGTTCCTTCTCCTCCCAGTCTAAAAAAGGGAAAGTACTTTTCAGTATTTTGCCCTTCCTATTTGTCCATATATATGTAAACAAATACCCTGAGATCCTCTCAAGGTTATCTAGCCACCATTCCTCTGTCATATTTTAAAAGTCGCTGTCGGTTAGGAAGCTGAAACGATAGCAGGTTGACATTTTTACAGCTAAACACTTTTTCCAAAACATCTGTGAGTGTGTTTTGCATGTTGAAACAGCAACTGAGTTAGCAGGAAGAGAATAATTAGGTTCTAAACAATGCAGATGGGAAAAGGCAGGATTTGGAACAGATTGGGAATTTTCTGTGAAGAGTGGGGAGAAGAAAATAATAATGGAGAAAGGGTGGGGAAGAGAAAGTACAGAGAATAAAGATCTGGGAGGCAAGTTGAGGCATGAGTTTCTACCTGGAACTAAATTAAACTTTTAGAAAAATTGTGGTTATTCAGTTACAAGCATTGCAACAGTTCCAATAAATTGGACCACATCAGAAATAAATTATGCAGTTCCCCAACCAGAGTTGACACGTGATCACTAGAGGCAGAGGTGAATCTTAAAATGCCATTCTTTTTTACTAAAGAATGCAAAACAAGTACTTTATCTTTTATATTTAACCCACCCATCTTCAAGTGAGTTTTCCAGTAAAACAATATCCACGTTTCCAATTGTTAATCTGTTAGCAAAAGTTAGGAAGTTTTTAAGAAGCCTGACATTCTCACAGCACTTGCTAGCTATCTGATCATTGCATCACAGGCTAGAATTCATGTCTATAATTCTATTTTATTCATATATCTAGTACTGGTATGTACGAGAGATACAGTTTACTGTATATAGTATTCCGAAATTAATTTTTGCTTGTTTAATTTTGTGATGAATATTCTATCTACATTCTTCTTAATCAAAAGATGGCATTTCTCTGAGACTATGCTATACGAGACATCCTTAAAAAAACACTTAATTCTATGATAAATTGAACCCATCTTGTATTTTTCAACTTACGACCACAACTGAGCCCAAAATTTATGTTGCTAAATGAGAAATTTGTTAAGTGAGTTTTACCCCATTTTACGACTTTTCTTGCCACAGTTGTTAAATGAATCACTGCAGTTGTTAAGTTAGTAACACCTATGTTAAGTGAATCTGGCTCTCCCCCACCCCCTTGGCTTTCCTTATCTGAAGACGCTGCAGTCGTCATAAATATGGAGCAATTGTCAAGCATGTAAATCACATGACTGTGGGGATGCTGCAACAGTTATAAGTGTGAAAAACGATCATGTCACTTTTTCAGTGCCATTGTAACTTCAAACATTCAGCAACCGAACAGCTGTAAATCGAGGACTACCTGTGTTCTGGTAATACAGTCTTTTCCAATCTAATGCCATGTGACTATGTTTCCCAAAATTCTAAGCCCAACACATTTGGAGATAGGGTTAGGGAAAGTTGGTATAATTTTGGTGAAGATTTAATACCAGTACTGAAAATTGGTAGTAAAATATTAGATCTTAGGAACTAATCAGAAGCAAATTACGCTGGCTAAAGATGCCACATTTTTAAAAACTAATATTTAAAGAAAAGCAGGCACTAAGAAACGTTGAGTGCTTAATCCATGAGAGTGGTGAATTGGTTACTGCACAAACCTGTTGAGCTAAACTCCCAGAAAACCCGTGATAGATGATAAAGATCAGGGGTAAAATCCAACAGGTTCTGACCAGTTCTGGAGAACTGGTAGCGGAAATTTTGAGTAGTTCAGAGAACCGGCAAATGCCACCCTCTGGCTGTCCCCAGAGTGAGGTGGGAATGGGGATTTTGCAACATCCTTCCCCTGGAGCGAGGTGGGAATGGAGATTTTGCAGTATCCTTCCCCGGCCACGCCCACCAAGCCACACCCATCAAGCCACACCACGCCCACCAAGCCACACCCACAGAACCGGTAGTAAAACAATTTGAATTACACCACTGATAAAGATGATGGAGAGTCATAATTCAAACATCTGGGAAAGCCAGAGTTTCTTCAGTCCTGATTATAACTAACGAGTGGATTAGCTTCTACAGATCCATCCAAAAGAATGGCTCCTCAAAGGTGACTTGGTTATTCTTCTTCTTATAGTTCCCTGTCCTACATTAAGATCTTCAATGTTGGCAGTCGTTATCTAGTGAACAGGGTTCAGGACCACATACAGAGTCGCACTGTTTATTATCTGATGAATATCCATGTGACACCCCGTTCCATCTACCTCAGTCGGCACGGGGAGAGCGAGCTTAACCTCCGGGGGTGCATTGGGGGTGACTCTGGGCTATCTGAGCGTGGCGAACAGGTATATTTATCACATTGTTATATCTTGGTATGTTGTTGCATTTAAACTGTTTCAAGTTGGGCCAAGCAGCATAAAAGCATTAGCAGTGGATGAATTCAGCAGTTCGATGTAGTGATCAAAGCACCAGGCTAGCACTTGCAGAAATAGCCTTGTGAGTTCCATTTCTTTCTTAGGCATATCAAGCCATCTGGGTGACTTTGGGTCAATCGCTCTCTCCCCAGTCCTAGGAAGATGGCAAAAGCAACAAACTTCTGAAAATCTTACCAGGAAAACTGTAAGGCCTAGTCCAGGCAGTTGCCTGGAGTCAAATCAAATCAAATCAGGTTTATTACAGTCAAAGACCAGAGCCCAGAACAAATAAAAACACTCAGTGAATATCCAGTTAAAAATTCTAGAACAAAAGTAATAACAGATAAAATCTATATTAAAATCACCATTTGACATCCAATCTGTCAGATACACATGGCCTAATTATACTATAATTAACAATCCATAAACTGTGAGGCCTGTAGTCATGAAATATTAAAACGTAAAGAAATAGTAATGCAAAAGGGTTTGCCACATTGGTTGTGTAAAAATAACTAAGTTGGATTGATCACATTTCCAACGAATCCCCAGTGCTGCTGCACAAAATCTAGCCACCTGCGCTCTAGTTAAAATCTGTTCATCCTTAAGCAGCCACTGGAGATAAGCAGTGTCGGAAGGGCCAGGATACTGACCAATTATTGGGAGGATATGTTTTTTTTTTTAAACTATCTCTATAAAAGGAGCATCGAAGGAGTATGTGTCCAGCGGTCTCAACCTCTTCTGAGCCACAGGAGCACGGAATCCAATCTGGCTTGAAGGCACATACAATTCAGCAGAATAAAATATGCTAAAGCTAATTTCGTTTGTTAAATCCCTCTGAAAATATTTAGGGGGCAGCCACATAAGAATCTTTGGAACAAATATATCCCCCAAATTCAAGCATTGGATCTTTTATGGGGTTTACATAAATTATGAATCATTAAAATTAACCACCATTAACAATTATAAACTGGAGGCTTTCATCTCAAAGCACCTGATTCCTCACAAATCTAAAGTCCTCTACATCCTTTTATCTGTTTTCCATGGAGTTTCTAGAAGTTGCTGCGGCTTTTTAAAGAGAATTATGAACTCACATCCATGAAGGAGACTGGATGTTCTGTATGTTGGCGGCTGTTCATTTGATGACAGCTGTGATATTTAAAGAAGGTTATCCTCGTAAGATTTTCCACCCAGGTGTCCATTAGAAATGCTTAGATCCAGGAGCTCCATATTAAGCACATAATCTTCAGAATGAACATAGGGCTGGTGTTCCTACTTTAAAATACCAAGTGTGGATTCTTAGAAAAGAAAGGCAGAAGCTGAGAGTCCTGTTTATGGCTTAGGGCAAATGTGCCGAGTCCCTTGGGTGATTCATATCTAACTTTTTTCCATGTTTTTTTCCAACCTCCCTTTCTTTGTCAGTATGCCTGTGCCTTGGCCAACTTCATCCGTTCCCAGTATATCAATGACCTCAAGGTCTGGACAAGCCACATGAAACGCACAATCCAAACAGCAGAAGCACTGCATGTGCCCTATGAACAGTGGAAAGCATTGAACGAGATTGATGCGGTGAGAAGCTATCCTTAACACATCCTGGCTCTTAAACTGGGAGGGTAGCCCTTAGGGTTGCACATTTCTCTCACTCTCATTTACCGCAAATTGCCTTCTATGACCAAGAGAGGCTCAACTCTCAAGACCAGTGTTAGATCTGGGCACCCCCGGTCTACCTGTCGGTTCAGGAACGTTGTTTGTTCACACTGCAACAAACTTGGGCACATCGCACATTCGTCGTTCGCTGGGTCGAATGGAGCAGGGGGAGTGTGCATCGCCATCTTCTCTCGTTTGAATTTGCCGCGCTGCGGTGTCCTGAGATGGCTGCCGGAATTTCTGCCGAATTCCTGGGCTGGATCAAATCCGGAGATTCTGAAGTAGCGTTCTTTGTCCTATCTGTCTCTCGATCCCACCTTCGTCGCCAATGTTAGATCTGGGCAACGATAGAACAGACTGCGGACACGAAGTGACTTAACAGCTCTTTATTTGTAGTAGTAGTGATCCAGCTTGCTCTGTGGCCGGAGGGTTCCCCTTTTATAGGAATCGGGTACGCCTCTCGACCAATCAGAGCGATACCTGTTTCCCGCCGTAGCGGCGGACCAGAGAGGAGACTTGCTATGAAATATGTTAATATCTAACAACCAGAGAGTTCCTTTGTTGCAGAAATGAGACCAAACCAGCTCTTTGTCGAAGGGAAAGGTTTATTGAGCAAGGTTCAGCAGCGATAGCTCAAGCAGAATCTGAACCCCAAAGGGCAGTTTGTTACAGAGTTTTATACTTTTATCAGGCAGGATATTGATCATTCTCCTAGGTACACATTCTTCCCATGTCACGTATACCTCGTACATATTAACCCCTAGTGACAGGATATCTTGATTGCCTTATAAGGATATAATCTTACCAATTTCCTGGCTCGACCTAGTCAGATAGATAAGATAATCAATCCTCTGTTGCATGGATAAAGCGTTGTGGCGTTCTTGCCCGGCTTAACCTTCTACTTTATTCCCCCTCTTTGAAACTCTTCTGACTTTTCAAGAGGAATTTCACAATCACCCACACCTATTATTTTTTCATATTCCCACATTGCCATTATCTGGGCTACTGCTTTCCTTTTTGCTAATAACGACAGGCTGTTAGACATGGTTCGCACAAAAATGGGGAGGACACATGGGAGAATAACCCAGCCAGCAGCAATTAGACCTATAAGGGCAACTATGGCTTGCACACCGGGTAATTTAGGGAACCACCCACTAAAGATCTCTTTGAAATTAAATCCACTCCATTTCTGATCAGCATTATGGGTAAGTTGTCTCATTTCCATAGTTAATTGTTTACTAACTTTCCCTGTTTCATCAATCTGTAAACAACAGATAGAGAGGTTAAACTTTCCACACACACACCTCCTTCCTTAGCCAAGATGTAATCCAAGGCCAACCTATTTTGGTATACAGCGATTCTAAGCTTATCGGTGGCTTCGGATAATATGTTTAATGCTTTGTCCAGCCTTTGTCCAGCTGGATCCAGGACTGCTTGTAATCTGATAATCCTGTTTAGCATATAAATAGGGGTCCTATATCCATAGGACCCATCCTCCGCCCAAGTAGCCTGTCCGTACGTACAAACTATTCGTTCAGAGTCCCAAATACTGGTCCTTTCATATTCCGCCAATTCTTTGCATGGAAAATTAGAGAAGGCTGTGTCTATGCTCCTTTTGCATCTCTGCAGGCCTACTGGGTCATACACAGGAACACCCAATACTTGTCTTGACTGGATAGGCAGAAGGAAGAAGGAAGGCTTGATCCAACCTAGAACACAAGACCCCAACCAGTTCCCAGGCAATCTCTCGTATGCCAGATTGCCACATATCCAGTACATGTTGTTTGGGGCAACCCATACTTCTGCCGTGTTATTAAGATAAGGAAGTAGGGTAACATTAAACTTTTGAGGCTCTGTCTCTTTACCAGGAGAGGTCCAGGTTTTATACTCCCGATCCCAGAGTCCTATACAAATGAGGTCTCCTACAGATACCAGACCGGTTCCTTGTAAAGCAGTTCCGCCCCACTAAGTTAGTTGATAATGTCCAAACAGTACCAGCAAAGTGAGTTCTGGCCGAAATGTTCCCTGCCCTAGACATACTATTGAAAACCTCAGGGCTGGCTTCCAGGGCTTCCCATGGCCATTGTTCACCCATGTTCGTACCGCCACATACAAAACAATTCTTTACCGACAGTCTTTTTGCTACTTCTTCCGGCATTTCCACAAATAAATTATTAGCCTTTGTACTTATAGAGAGTGGGCTATTATCTAGTTTCCTCAAATTGTCATATACAGATCAGCCCAAGGATCTAATTTGCCCATCGTAGATTCTCTCTATTCTTACAGTTAGGTAAGTCAGAGATCTGCCCCTATTCCATCAATTCCAAATCCATAGGCCTTTAAGAGCGGATGGGTCCTGTATACTTCCAACTTAACCTGGTTGCTATCCTTAACCCTGGTGAAGTTGCCTAATCCTGGACACCCCTGATATCCGCCCCCGGTATACTCACACACACACTCCCATCCTGCACATTGCAGCGAACCTGCACAAGGTAAACATGTCGTCTGTCTGTCTGTAATCCAGGTGGTGTCAGTTTTACACATATACTTATGGTTGTGTTTGTATGCATCCTTCCAGGAGTCGGACCCACATCCTACTCTACCTGTTTTGCCTGGTTCATCTATGGCCATGCAAGCATCGAACTCCAATACTATCCTTTCCTTTCCTTGTTTAAGGACAGTGGTGTGATTTACATATGCATACAGACCCTCTATCTTTCCATTATAGATTTGCCCGAACCCGGTATATAATGTAACGTTTAGCCTTTCCGGGGTTTCAGGTTTGTAGCAAGTTTCCTTACCCCTTATAGTACATAACGTATACATGGTTCCATTTCTCTGGCAAGGTTTTTCTGGTTGGTTTACAATCTCTTGGGGCTCGGGTGTGATAGACTAAAGTGGTTACTCTAGCCGGACCTTGTTTTGCCTGGGTGATACATTGTTGCCAATTGTCTGATCCTCGTTTGGGCGGTTCTGTTGTTATGGCTTCTCGGCACCTACGTTTTCCAGGAGTGCCTTGATACCAAGCGGGGGCTACTAAGGATGGTTGTTTCTGGACTTTACACAACCCCACCCAACCTCTCTTCAACTGGAAAGGGCTAATTATTCGCCCGATTACAATGGAAGGGGGTTGGCCACAATCCAAGGCCATTAGGGGCAGACCAGAGAACATCAGAAGGTGATTACATATCACAACTTTGAATAACCTTCCTATATGTTTGCACACTTCTGAGTTCCCGGGCCCAATTTCCATGCACATTATGGACACATGCAAATCAAATCCTCTGGGGTCATCACATGGCTGGGGCCATCTCTCTTCCCAATATTTGTTAGTTTACCTAAGTACTTTGTTAGTTTCACTGTCCACCCTCCCTATTGGTTCACTGAGAAAAATTCTATGGCTAGGACCCCATTCCCCTAAGTTTTCAATATACAAGTCACCATATGCCAACTGTAGTTTACATTCTAATACCATAATTAATAATATAAATCTTGGCTCCATTCTTCCGCTGTCTGTAAAGGATCAGCTTCCGGAGTGATCCAGCAGAGTGTCTTCGACACTGTGCACAGGAAACCTATTGCCGGTAAGGTTCAGTAGAGTGTCCTTTCAGGCGCAAACAAGAAAATCTACTACTGTTTTTTTTTTTCTACTGCTACTGAAAGGCAAAGTCACTTGCACTTAAGCTGGAGCACCAAGGGTTTATCAGTGGATTGCGCTTCCCACTGGACCGGGTCACTTTGAGCTGCTTTGGGCCCCCTCACGTATCACTATCAATCTCCAAGTATGTTCAGGGTGGTGGGCTAATGTCAATTGGTTGCCCTCTGGTGTAAAGGAAATGGTTGCCTTTAGTTTTGTTAGCAAGTCCCTCCCTAAAAGCGGGCTGGGACATTCTGGCATATATAGGAACTGGTGTTTTAGAACAGTATTCCCTAATTGGCATATCGTGGGCTTAAGAATCGGTCTCCCTAAAACCCTTCTTGAGACCTCTTGGATTTGAATTTGTCTGCCCATTGGCGGTGAAATTGGTTTATTCACCACCGAACGGCTAGCCCCTGTATCTAAAAGGAAGGTTGTTTCTGTATTTCCCACCCGTATCTTAACCAAGGGCTCGGGGGTGGGTGGGTCCTCTGAGCCCTATCCCCTTCAGTCAGACCAATTCATCTCCGCTAATCCTATCATCTCTCCTGCCTCTTGTGGTAGCATTCCTCTTCTGTCTGTCTCATATCGTCCCCTTCCTCTGAATCCTCGTCCTCTAAATCCTCGTACCCTAGAGCCGGGGGGAGGCAATGCCCTGCCTCTTCCCCTGAACATCCCACGATTCTGGGATCCCAAACGCCGTGGGCATTCCCGTTGCCAATGTCTCTCTTCTTTACAGAGAGCACATTGATTGGATCCGAGTGTGACCCCCTCCTATGGCTGCCGCTAAAAGTTAGGCTTTTTTCTGCATTCTACTGTCCTTCTCCCTTTTCTCAACCTTATCTCGGTTTACATACACTTTCCTGGCTATCTCAAGGAGCTGAGTGGTATTCATTCCCAATGCTCCCTCTTGTTTCTGGAGTTTTCTCCTAATATCATCTGTACTTTGGGCGATAAAACTTTCATTTAAGATTGCTAGATTCTGGGGCGCACGTATGTCAACCTGGGCATACTCCTCATATGCAGCAACCAACTTTTGGAAAAATGACTTGGGACTTTCTTGAGGTTCTTGAATAATAGTCGCAGGTTTGGAGAAATTTACGGGAGGTTTCCCCGCTCGTTTTAAAGCTTCCATTGTCAACGCTCAATATTCTACTAGTTGTGTCATATGGACCGGATTATTTACGTCTCACTGGGGATTCTGATTTGTAGCTCTGATTCTCCTCTCATTTATATCTGCTACAGTCTCATTCGGGAATCTTTATTTTAGAATTTTCTCTTTCGCTGTCCTCCACTTTTCCGCCACATCTTCGGGGCTGAGCAATGTTCCTAACAGCTGATCGATATCACCCCAAGTCGGGAGATGGGTCTGCATGATGGTTTGAACCAGCTCGATCACCTCCCTTGGTTTTTGGGAAAACGGACCATAGTGCTGTTTCCAATTAAGATCAGTCGTGGTGAATGGAGTATATTGGAAAATTGACACCAGTTGGGTTTGGTTTTGTGCATTTAAGACCCTTTGATCCACCTGCCTAAGTGGAGCCATTAAGGTGATTTGGCCTGCCTTACTTCTAGTCATTTCTGAAATTGGGGATTCTAGACCTGCGCCGGACTCAGCCTCTGTCTTCAGTGGGGCTGATGCCCCTTTCTGTTTTGGCCTGACTGGGTCTTCTTTCAGGATCGGCACTTCCATTACCGGGGATGGCTGATGTATTGGGGGGTAGCGGGGGACATAAGGTGGGGGACACTCATCTTCCTCCTGCCTTCCTGTTAAGATCGTGGCTGCCCCCTTTGTTGTGAGTAAAATTTTCTTCCTCTGGGCAGATTCTAGGGTGCGATTTACACATACTCTCAGCATTTCAACTTTGCACTTTTTAAGCCAATCGGGACTTTTTCCGACTGCAAATTGCCATTGATCAATATATTGATATTGATCTGGATGGCCAATCTCTGGGTCGGTTACGACTTGATGAACTAGACTTATAATTCGGGGATCTAGGGTCCCTTCTGATGGCCACCCTACGCCGAAAGTGGGCCATTCCAATTTGCAAAGCTTCCTCAGCTTAGACAGGGTTGCTGGGGGGGTCCCCATAATCTCCAACATGCGCCCTTTTAAAATTCTTCAACATACACCGGAGAGGTGTCCTTGGGACATTCCCTCCCCTACACATGTTCTAAAACACTAACACTGACACCACTGACCCGTGGTGCTGGACACTCAACTGTCACCGACAGGAACTGCAGTGGTTTAATCTCCCGCACAACCTAACACGGACTTCTTTAGGATCGATGTCCCGAGTCCAGGGCAGTGATCAGGTACCCTCTTCTACTCTCAAGCGGAGTAGGTACACAACACTATATTATATTCACCTGCCGGCAGGTTTTCCTCACCCTCTCGTCCTGGCCAGGATTCATTCAGATTCTCTCCCTTTTCACACAAATGGTCCTTGGACTGACTGGAGGTGCCCTCAGTGGTGGAAGGCGTCCTTTCCCCATTCCTCCAAAGCAAAGAGCCTCTGGCGCCTGAGGTACCTGGGGTTCGGATTCCTTCACCGGCGCGGGGTCCTAGTTGTCTGGAGCAAAAGATCCCTTTGTGTGTCGCCAGAAATGTTGCAGAAATGAGACTAAACCAGCTCTTTGTCGAAGGAAAACGTTTATTGAGCAAGGTTCAGCAGCGATAGCTCAAACAGAATCTGAACCCCAAAGGGCAGTTGGTTTCAGGTTTTTATACTTTATCAGCCAGGATACTGATCATTCTCCTAAGTACACATTCTTCCCGTGTCACGTATGCCTCGTACACATTAACCCCTAGTGACAGGATATCTTGATTGCCTTATAAGGATATAATCTTACCAATTTCCTGGCTCAATTTAGTCAGGTAGATAAGATAATCAATCAATCAATCCCCTGCTGCATGGATAAAGCGTCGGGGCATTTTTGCCCGGCTTAACCTTCTACTTTACCTTCTTTAGCCTCCTCCTGAGGAAAGCATGTGAGGGAAACCTGATCCCTTGCTTCTTCATAAACTTTCTTAAAGCTGACTTTTCTTCTCAGTGTCCAAAGCTCAGGGATTCCAAATCCTGCATTTGTTTCAGGGTGTCTGTGAGGAGATGACTTATGAAGAAATCCAGGCCAGCTTTCCACAAGAGTTTGCCCTACGAGACCAAGACAAATACCGCTACCGCTATCCTAAAGGAGAAGTAAGAACTGTGCAATCTGGAACATGGGTGGATTTAGGTAGCATGTTACAAAAGGGGGAAATGGGCAAATCTAACATGCTCTCAGAGGAGGATGGGAAAATAATGATCACTAATCAAAGAAAAACAGCTAAACTTGAGAATCACCCTTAAGGTTCTAACGAAAAGCAGGACAAAAATTCTAATTTAAATCAACACCAACAGAGAGGCCTCTCCAAATTTTTTCCTTCAGTCTTATGAAGATTTGGTGCAACGCCTGGAGCCAGTCATCATGGAGCTGGAACGGCAAGAGAACGTGCTGGTGATTTGCCACCAAGCTGTCATGCGCTGCCTCCTTGCCTACTTCCTGGACAAAAGTGCAGGTACCAGCGTCCATTTTTCGACATTGCAAGGCTTTCCTCTCCTCGTTTCTGATTTAGTCTTCTCAGCTGAGAGCCTGGGAGGCAGATTGTGGCAAAACCCTGTGTGTATGATTCTTCCTGTATATAAGGCATTTTCCCCGTAACACTTGCCAGTGGAAAAAAAGTAAGTTTTCTCTTTTAGATTGCAAGAGGAAGTTGCATTTGCAAATTGGACAGATTGTCCTTATGCACCAGTTCTTCCTCTTCATAGATTCTCTTTGTAGTTCTGGAGATTACTGTTGTTTCATTTGCCATTCTTCTTTTTCAGAGGAATTGCCATACCTCAAGTGCCCATTGCACACCGTTCTGAAGCTCACACCTGTGGCATACGGTAAGTTCCTTCGTCCTCGGCAAAGTTCCATTGGGACAGCAAAAACCAGAAGTCTGTTTTAGGAGAGCATGCAGAGCTGGCTAATGATTAAGCACTGAAGATGAATTGATTGCAAAACAAAATATAATATACTCATATTGCTACCTACGTATGGCGATCCAATGGTGGTTGGAAGTAAATTGTTCTCTAATGCTAATAAGCTTCCTCCCATTTTGTGGCTATGTACAGTCACTGATACATTCCTTTTCCTAATTGTATGAATACTGCGGAACATGCAGGGAGAAAAAGCAAGAATTGCTGGCCTGTAGTCTTTTCCAATTTATTGACTCTAATATGCTTTGTCATTGCTACTTTCTTGATCTTGTGGACTTCTCTGTCTGCTGTAAACTACAGTACTAGTACTTTTGGCTATCCTACTAGACAAATCCAATCCTGCTTAGCTTCTCTAAGATCAGCTAAGGCAGGGGTGTCAAACTGGATTTCTTCAATCAGCATTGTAACTCTCCTTCCTGGGCTGGCAGGGGGGATGTGGGGGGAGCAGGGGGGGAGCCAAGATGGATGCCTCCTGCTGGCCAAAACGGGATGCAGGGGCCCTGTGTGACCCCTCTGACCCTTTTCTGCCTGAATGGCTTCCTGCAGCACTTTACCAGCCAAAAGGGGCACAGGGGGCACGGCCTCCATGCGCCTCATTTTTGTCCTCTATGACCTCCTGCAGCACTCTGCCAGCCAAAAATGGGCCACGTGGAGGCTCCATGAGGCCCCCGCGTGGTACATTTTCGGCCTCCCCAACCTCCAGCAGCAATCTGCTGGCCAAAAATGGGCTGCACAGGGGCGCTAAACATGTAAATGAACAAAGCTACTCATCTCCCTCTTATCTATATTTATCTCTGCATGCAGCACAACACTGTGCTTCTGTGAACCACCAGTAGCCTATTGGCAACAACTGCCATACTGGAGTTCCAGCCTTTTTAATTCTGCTCAATTAAAAGGGGAAAAAAAACAGGCGGTTCCAAATCAGTTATTCATGCCAACCAAGGCAAGTTGTGACTATTTTCAGAGAAGGGAGTTTGTGCAGGCCCAGCATGTCATCCTGAAGCCGATAACATCACTGGTAGTGAATGAGTGTTTGGAACTCCCATCTACCATCAGTAATTGGGGGTTCATTTTTTGGGGGACAGGCTGCGAGGTGGAATCCATTTTTCTCAATATTGAGGCTGTGAATACACACCGGGAGCGCCCCACGGTAAGGATGATTCCTGTCACCTGGGAGATTTTATGTGAAAACCTCTGGAAAGAGGTTGTGAAGGAAGCTGTGATTGGCAAAGGGCTTGTATGATCTGAAGCTTTTCAGCCCCATCGTGTATTCCTGGTTATTGACTTGACAGGTGCTCCTGTCAAAAGATCATTGTATTCAGAGTTGCATCTCTCTCTCTCTCTCTCTCTGTGTAATATTTTCCTCTTATCTTCACTCCCTGCCCCCAAAACACCCTTAGCATTTTTCCTACAAAGCTAGCCAGGCCCCCTTGTATCGGCACTACCGCGCTGTGCCAATGGCTAGCCCTGAGCCCACCAAACAACCCTGCTGGAAAGATCTGGGGCGCTCTCCTCCCTCTTGCCTGTTTGACCCTCAGGTAAAAGAATCCTCTCTTCACCTGACTCCCTAACCTAATTCTGCCACATCGCACTTTAATCACTGAGCTTTGCCGCTCTATCTCAATGCTTTTACTAACCTGCCCTTGAGAAATTCTTCCGAAGCCCAAAGACACGATTTCACGGTGCCAAATTATTCACAAGAAAATCATATGTAGATGACAAGAACTAGCCCAATTTTCTGCAATGGGTCTATACTGAAAGAAGTGGTAGAACTACTCTTCTCTGCCCAAGGGCAGAGTTGAGAAATGGAGCCAAGATACACTGGCTATAATTCTAACACTCTGGATACTTGACATTACTAATATAAATGTAGATAGACTTCAATTCTTCACTGTATTTCCTTTTTTAGGTCATAGTGGAGCTTTAAAGTTTTTGTTTCCTTTGTCTTCTTGCAGAATGTTGATGTGTCACGAGATCCTACAGAAGCCCTAGACACCGTGCCAGACCATTATTAAACTTAAAACACTAAAAACAAAAATAAACTTACTTTATTGACGAGGTTCTATTACTAATATAGATATACAGTGCCATCTAGAGAAACATGACTGGAATGCAAGTTCTGAACTACTTCATATCATTTTATACATGTAGACATATCTCGTCCAAAATGTCTTTGGAGATTCTCAAGTCATGATTGTCCCGAAGTCTGCAATTTTTCTGGAAGTCCGTTCATATTCCCGCACAATTTGAAGGATGTTCATCCCAAAGTGCATTGTTAAATGTCTATGGAGATTTTCAGTCATCCAGGTCATGGTTGTCCCAAAGATGCTTTTTGAAGGGGCAACTGGACTTTCTGGTTTTTCTTTGAAGACCCTTTGAATGGTGCAGGAGTCTGAACGGATTTCCAGAAAAAATGCAGACTACAGGATGACCAGCTGTCTGCAAGGTGTATAAATCCTTCTATTTCCCACCATCCAATCAGAGAGAAATGTCTTCAAAGAAAAACCAGAAAGTCCAGTTGCTTCTTGAAAAAAATCACCTCTGGGATCTCATCCAAACGCAACTCAAGGTATAGATTTGCCAACCTAAATTGAATAATTGAGTCCCATCCATCAAATTCTTTAAACAAAGAATAAACCAATAATAAACTATGTTTAAAAAAACACAGAGCATAATCCTAGCAAATATAAATACTTTTAAAGCCTCATTTCTTTAGAGAGAATTAAATAAGCACTTATGTTCAGTAGAGGATCCAATGAAAACTTTGCCCTGATGATATACCTTATTTTTATTCCGATGAATGAATACAGGACTCTACAATATATGTCAACTGAAAGGAAGTGGAAAGTAATGCGGAAAATATAGCAAAGAAAAATGATTGCAAAAATATTCTTACTTTCAGTAGATATTCTATTATCTTATTTCCAGAAAATACTATTGCTAATGGTTGAATAATTATCAAGTTTTAGAGAAGAATTTTATCTTCATCACCAATAATGGTCCAATCTATTCTGGAATCTTTTCTTCACAAACAGGGAATTTATTAAACACAGAGCACTTTACATAAAATGGGGCTCTTGTAATCCTACCAAAAATAGTAACAGAAAACAGGCAGTGGTTCTAGCAGTTCCAGGGAGGAGTTTTTGACAGTTCCTTATAATTCAACACCATAATATTTATTATTTTCCCACTGCATTAGATTCTGCTTCCGCTTCATTGTACTGGCTCATCCAAGATTTGGGATTCTGATTTTGTATCTAATCAAGGAAAATCAAAGGAGTCCAATTAGGAAAATAGAAATAAAATATATACCAAATTCTCTGCAATACCCTCCCTGAAGTTATCACTTTATTAAGGAAAATTGAAATTGTATGGCCATGATTTAGGCTGTACAGCTTTGCCTGTCTGTGTGCTCATTTACCATATTTTTCGGACTATAAGACGCACCGGTGTATAAGAGGCACCAAGCTTTCGAAGAGGTAAGAAAAAAAAGTTTTTGTCTTCCCTGGCCCCCAGGAGCACTCTGCAGGCTTCAGCAGGGCTGGGGTAAGGCAAAAACGCCCCCGTTTTTCACCAACAGAGACATTTTCCCCTTCCCCCAGCCCTGCTGAAGCCTGCAGAGTGCTTCTGGGGGGTGGGGGAAGGCAAAAACATAATTTTGATGAAAAACAGCCAGTTTTTCGCCCATTTTTCACAAAAATTGGATGTGGGGGCGGGACTTTGGGAGGCCAAAAATGGCTGTATTCGGTGTATAAGACGCACCAACATTTCCAAGCTCTTTTAGGTGGGGAAAAGGTGTGTCTTATACTCCGAAAAATATGATATTTTATTTATAACATTTTCTGAGAGCAAAAGGTGTATATATGGGGGTTCTCTTCTAACTTTACCAACCTAGCAACAATTGTGTGAGTTGGGCAAGGTTGAAAGAGAATAATATTAAGAAGGAACTTAAGCCCAGATCTCCAAGGCCCACATTTTAACCACAGAACGACATTGGCTCTTATCAGAATACTACAGCATCTGTTAACAGTTACACATTTTAATGCCCTAAGACATGTTTCAAGAAAGCATGACTGCCAAGAAAAAGCTGAGTATATTCCGAAAGGAAAATTTAGGTGTTAAAGTGAGTACTTAGAAAATTGCCAATTTCCTGCAAAATCCATAACTCCCATCATTCAGTGCTTTGATCCTGTTTGTTATAAAATACTTAAAAGTGATGAAAAGGATAGTTCCATGTCAAAATTTACAATTGTACACACCCAGTTACTGATCCAACATATTTTAATTCTACAAACTTAGTTATCCTTAATGCAGAAGTTGAATATTTACTTGTATCCCATGTTTATTATTTTTTACAAATAACTCAATGTGGTGAACATATCCAACACAATTTCCTCCTATTTTTCCTACAACCACCACCCTGTGAAGTAAGTTGGACTGAGAGAGTGACTGATCCAAGGTCAGCCAGCTAATTTTCATGGCTAAGGTAGTATTAGAACTCATAATCTCCCAGTTTCTAGTCTGGTGCCTTAACCATTAAACCAAATGTCACAAAGGCCAATCCTTTCCTCTGCCTATTCAGTACCTTAGCAACAAACTGTAGGATCTGTTTCTTGGAAGTCTCTTTAAAAGCCCGTGGTCCCCACCTGAACTCAAACTCAGGAGGATCTGTGTGTGGGAGACGTGTATATTCCAGATATCTAGGAAGTGAAAATCATGTGATCAGTGAAAAAAAAAACCTTTGTAAGCACCAAATAGATTATTTAGTAGAAGAATTGCTTCAGCTCAAAGATATCATTCCTGCCTTTTGGAAGAAAATAGTTTGAGATTTCCCATTAGGCTGTATCTTAAGTAATAATCCTATCCTAACCCTCTTTTTTAAAAGATCCAGATATTAGCCATTAAAAGACAAGCAAAACATTCTGAATTCCCATCTGCCATTCACTGAAACTAATATGATCAATTTCTTTCATAGTACTAAAGATAGCAAAGACCCTGCAACCCCCAACTCACTTTTGCCTCACAAATTCCTCTGTCACCAGCTTTTTCACATCACCAAAGACTTTGTGTTTTCCCCTGGGGGGAAAAAAGAATGTTATTGTCTCAGATCAGCTGAAAAAGGAGATTTTCTTCCCCGATTCATCCAACCACACTGAAATATTTGAATTTATCTCTCAATGCTGTCTCAGAGCAGCCAATATTACCCAGAACAGTCAACATGTAATCTCCTCAGCATTTCCCAAACAGCAGCTGCATGAAGACAAAAGATAACATTAAGCATATGAAACTATCTAAGAAACAGGGTAAATTAAGTAGAAGTGAAACCTACATTCTTTGATCACGTTGCCTTTCATGAAGATAAGACTAAGTATTACTATAAGAAGGCCCATCTTGGGAGTGTTCTCATCACTGCAAAAAAACAAAACAAAACAGATTCCACTTCTTAATCTGGAAGTGAACACTGGGGATTTGCAATGTAAAAGAAACCTTTTTTACCCAGTGAGAAACACATTTTTAAGCCAAACTTTTAGCATTTCAGTCCCAGAACTACTGAAAAATCTGTGGACTGCTCAAAGCATAGGATAACACAGAGGAACTCCATTTCCCAAAGCATGGAGGACACATGGGTTCTCTTTAGGCATAGGGCCACCAGCTGAAATCTCACTGGGGGATACACTTCCCAAAACATTTGATGAGGCACCCTGTGAAATTCGGTTATTACAATTCGAGACACTTTTAAATATGTCAGAAAGGGAGAATGGTTAAACACATGACTAATAATAATATATTTAATTAATTTAGTACACTTAATTCAATGTATACTTAAATATAAACAAAATGAAATTTAGATTCCGCTATACCACTTAAAGACTAAGTGGCCCAGCAAAAGTTTTTGATCTGTACCTTTGTATCTCAAAATGCAAGAATATAGAAACCATCAGAAAAAAAAGCAATACTATTGCTCATTTCAAAAAGTATGAAGAGATTTTTGACATGTTTTTACAAGGTTTTATACAAAATTAAGCCAACACAGAAGCACAGAAACTGAACATTACATTCCCTCTTTTCCTTACTCATTCACAGTCTCCGCTTCCAAAGGAGGAAATTTACTGATCAGGATGTAGGAATGGTACTTTGGGTCAATTTCCACAACTCCCAATCCAAATACCTGAGAAAACAGGAAAGATAAATTAGAATAGAGCTCTCTTCCTCTTTCACTATTATTGTCTCTTCTTTTTAAATGAGAGAAAACTCATATGCAAACATAACCAATTTATATGTTTAATAAATAATTAATAAAATCTATCATTTCCATTAGTTATATAAGTTATCTTGTTCATGATAAATATTCAGACTTTAGATTGTTGATGAAGAGTTCAGCCTGAATTAGTATTCCCAACTAGATTAACCAAAATTTTAAAAATAGAAATATAATAAATTTACAATCTATTGAAATTTCTCCATTTATTCAGGTTAAACCAGAAATGCCAGCCATTTTGATAAGGGCAAATCATTTTGCCCAAATTATGAGGCTAGATTTCTCATTGATTTTGGTCAATTCAGCATTTTGGTTTCATTATATCCTACAATGACCTTTTCTACATACTCTTGTAGCTTCTTGAAAATTGATAAACAATTGAAATATCAGCTTTCATGGATCATAGTCAATGCAATAGTGAGCCTTTAGGATGGACAGATTTTTTGTGCTGCAGGATTCTCACTCTGAAAACTTTTTTATTGCCAAGTTTTTAGATTAGCTTCTTCTTTCAGAAAGTAAGATTTATAGATTGATCAAATATACTCAAATCATCAATAGATTCCTTACTCGTTGAAGAGTCTGATTGGCTTGTCTGAGGAGCTCAGGAAAGATATCTTTACAGTCTTTGATGACATATTTCAGAATATCTGTAAAAAGACAAATAATGTTGATCTATAAGTTCCTAAGAGAACTGGAATGGGAAGAGACTGATCTAATCTCTGGGATTTCATGGGCTTCTAGTTGGCAACTAGAACTTTGGACTAGATGCACTTTCTTATGTTCTTTTGATGAATGCTACTTATACATACAACATTCTGTGTAATGTTGGACCTACTCAAAATAAACACAAATAACAATGAAGTTGATGGCATACATTCTGACAGAAACTTTAAAAAACCCAAATAATTTCTAGTTTAGCACTCATAAAGTAAATGTTCTTTATTTAGCATTACTAATTGTCATATATTTACTATCCTGCTCGGTCGCTCTCAAAAGACCTTTCCAAAAAAACTGCATTAAAGTTGGGGGAAAGAGGCTCACCAAAATAATAAAAATCCTCCCATTCTTTGAAAAACTCAACCTTAGAACAGAAATTATTGAAAACAGAGCACATGCCGATATCTGTATTCCAACCTTGGAAACTGAATCCAAGTCCCCCTGATGAAATAAAATAAAAATAAATCCATGCTTACCTGTCCGTTTAATAGGGATTTTCTTCTGATCTTTGATCAGAAGGAATTGCACCAGTTCATTTACCTACACAGAGAATATAACATATGTTGCAGCAGACTTGTGCATGTGGTACAGTTCCATGAGTACAGTATTAAACTAAGTTTCCTATAAATATTGTCTTCACGGTTGTGAGGCATGCTTCAGTGTCCCTAGCCATTCTGTAACTTTAAAAAAATCTCTAGGTCAGGGAAGCTGCTACAATGTAGATAACTGTTACAGATCATAAAATGTGTACTTATTTATTTTAAAACAGAACAGGCATCTTTGGTTATAGCCAGTCATAACAAGAAGCCCTCAAAAATGCATAAAAATTGCCTCACTTTTTGTTCCACTTCAGAGGGGGAGTGTTGCTCCAAATTACGTTGCGCCTGACTTAACGTCTGAGTCTGACTTAAAGTGAATTCTTCATCAACTTCCATATGCTGAACCTGGACAAAAGCAAATGGGTGATCCCTGAAAGATTTGTTTTATTACTGGGACTTTGCATTTCCATTATTAAACACATGTTCCTATGGATATTTACCTGTAAGTAAATCTCATGGAAAACTGTAGAATTTACTTATAAATATGCACAGCATCACTGAAGTAGACTGTTTCACAAGGGGAGACTTAATAACAATAAAATATAAAATAGTAAACAGACCAGTCTGTACTAAACACTAAGCTAGATTTGCCAAGAACTTCCTTCAGAGGCTCATTCAAGCACCACTGCACTGTTTGTCTTACTGCATGAAAAATGGCAAGCAACAACATGCATTTGCTATATTTCCCCCATTTTCATTTGATACAGGCACAGGCACGGCAGACCACAGATTCCTATTGCAACATGTGAAAAAAGGCATGGCTGTTTATATTAATAAAATAAGGGTTTAAGAACATATATTCATGCAATTCAAGGTGTCACAAATATTTTGTACTATTCTAATCACATCCGAGTATGGGAAAGATGACATTAAAATTAGCTATTTTTGAAATATCACATGATGTGTCCTGTTCCCTTTTCTAACAGTAAAAAAAATGTACGTCTTTTGCATCACCTACTCTGAACCTTAGTTATAAGCTAGCCTTCCCCAACAGGTGTACCCTACACTTACTGGCATACCTTTGAAGAGCCAGATCCTCTGCTGTTGCGGCCACTATGCCTGTGCTGAGACATGGTTTTGAAAAGACACCTGAATGGAACAAGAAAATAAAATTATTACAGTTCAGATCCAGCCTCTGAAGGTGCAGCAAAAGTCCTTAACCTTTGTCAATTGTCTATATACAGGTGACCAGCAAATAGTTTCTTCTACCTGTAAATAAATGGAAGGTTTCCAAGATCCTAAACTAGCATAACTTCCCCTCTCTAGTTCCGCAAAAAGGTCGATCCCCAGTATCAAACACGTGAAATCCAACAAGTTATTCTGGTGGGAAAAGCCAGCACTGGACTAACTAAATTTCTACCCAGGGACGGCTGTGTGCCAGCCCAAATAGTCCCCATATTCTCGTGGCTCCCATATTCCCAGTTTTAGGTATCTTTCGCCTTTAGCCGACACACATCAAGTAGCAATGCAAAAGATAGTGCTTATAAAGTGCCACTCTGGCCTTCCAACCCAGAAAGATGACCTGGTTCTGCTCGCACTAGCAACACCTCCAGGTACGAAGGTTAATTCTCGACACACTTACTCAGCCCGCCCTTTCCCTCTTGTTAGAAAAACCACTAGCCTCCGGTTCCGTCCGCGGCCTCACTGCACATGCGCCTCTTTTTCCGCCCGGCCGGTAGAACTCCGCTGCGGCGCACGCGTGTCACTGTGATCCCTTCCTCTACTTTCTTGAGCGTCGCTTAGCAACGCTGGCGGGTAGCGAGCGTTGTTCGGTACATCCTTCTCCAATAGGAGGGGGCGGGGGTTGCTTGCGGAGGAGGGAGGCCACCGGAGCTGCCAAACTCCGGAGATAGCAGCAGAGAGAGATAAAAGCCGCAGAATTTTTGCTGCTGTCTAGTGTTGACAGGATATTTGCAGCCTGAATAGGGCGGCCCTGTCTTAGGTTTGTTGAAGACTGCAACATTTAAGGGTTCCCAGTCCGCGGTCCCCCATTATTTAAACTGGGAATTCTGGGAGTTGTAGTTCATTGTAGAGGAAATGCTGGCTCAGGAAAAATAGAAGCTCCTATTTCTTCCAATCATCAGAGATCATTGTTGTTAGTTGCGAAGTCGTGTCCAACTCATCGTAACTCCATGGACAACATTCATCCAGGCCTTCCTGTCCTCTACCATCCTCTGGAGTCCATTTAAGCTCATTTAAACTGCTTCAGTGACTCCATCCAGCCACCTCGTTCTCTGTTTCTTCTTTTGCCCTCAGTCTTTCCCAGTATTAGGCTCTTCTCCAGTGAGATCATTAGGGCATCTTAAAGACCTTTATTATAGTGAAGGGAAATTGTAATAAGAGTATAAAATACTGGTATACTAGAATTCATAAAAAAATGTTATTCTGTGAACTTTTGTATTTGTAATGAAGGAGTATATGAATCAATATGAATCAATATTTGCTTCTGCTTATATTATTGCATAATGTCAGAAATTAGTTGTTTTCTAGCCTAGCAAATTGTAACCTTAATACTGGACTGCAAATGTTAGCTCACTGCTGTGTCTCGCTTCTATTCTTGGCTTCAAAGCTAGGGATATTCTTGAAAACATACAAGAAACTGTTACACAGGCTACATAGATAAAAGAACCAAACTAGGGAGTTTTCCTGGCTCATAAATCCTTAAAGCATTCTGCCGCAAAACAACTTGGCAAAGAGGGGTAGCCACCCCTTACACAAGGCTATAGGAATACTCCACAGATAAGGTAGACAGAGGCAGGAGCTTGAACAAAAAAACGCTTTAAAAATCACCTTGGTAACGAATCTTTGTCTCTGATTGGATCAACTTTGTTTCTATCTGCCTAAAATGTATATAATACTCTGAGCCACTCTTGCAGGGTGTGGGTATTCCTTACATGCATTTGTTTGTATGCTTTGGATATAGTTTTGCAAGCCAGCTTTTGCTATGGCCATAAATAAAAGCTGATACTTTTTGCAAGCCTCGTCTCAAGTCTGTCTCTTTGGCATCTCAGTGGCTCGGGGAAAACTGCTGGAACCTTACACATATGTAAAAAAAAAATCTTGTAACACATATGATATTTTATAACTTTGTTTCCTGTAACTAACTTTCTGCTGTATTAGGCCTCTAGTAATTGTCAAACATACGTTCCTGCCATTTGATCTGAAGATGTGATCAAATCTTCCTGCCAACCTTCTTCCTGCAATCTAGGGCTTAGAATGTATCTCAGGTTGGAGTTGCCCCACAGCCCTAGAACCTACACCTTTGATCTGTGTAAGTTCCCTTCTCTGCAACAGGAGGGGGGGTGCAATTGGCCAATTGTGAGAACAAAGGAAGAGATACCGCTGATAACACTAATGAGGAGGCTGCTATCCTTTGGTAATACGAAACACACAAACCTAATTAGGAGACCAGAATTGAGGATTTAACTGGTGTTTTATAGACCTGAATTGAGAATTTTACTGATGTTTTATAACTTTTCTAACAGTATAAAAGGAAGGCCATTTCCTTTCTTAGGTGTGGCATTTCCACAAATATCTTCTTGTGTATGTCTGGAACTGTACCCAGCTTTCTAAATTTTGATCAAAGATTAAATGCTGATTCTTTCTCAAGCCTCTGTTTAAGTTCTTATTTTGGCTCTCTTTGTGGGCTTAAACATATTCTGGGCCCTTATAATAGCATGAACATAGGGTGGATTTCAAGAAATTCATCAGATCCATTGAGCATTGTTTCAATCATAGCCCCAGCACTGTGATAAGGAATAATGGAAGATGCTATGCAAATAATAAATGGAAAAGGATTGTAGTTTATTTTCCACAGAAAAAGCACTAGCTTTCCATAGCCATTGCCTCATGAAATGGGCAACTTGTTGCAAATAGTTGCATATAAATAAAACTAAACTGCAATCTTAACATGTGGTATATGTCAGCAAGCTTAAAAATCCAATGGTTGAAAAAAAATCTTCATTGAAGCAAGGCTTTCTTTTACTAAGGAAAGTCCAAGTTTTAGGAATACCTTCCTTTTGGCTTATAACCCTCCTGCTAACCTATTGCTAAATTGTTAAGTTGTAAATAATGCAGATATTGTTATAGTGGCTGGAGATAACTCTCAAGCAATTCTTCAATTTGCCAGTCCCACAAGTAATACATACTGTACATTTGGAAGTCAAATGTCCAGGTTCTGATCTTCCTCTGTAACTTTTCACTGTATTTAAATAAGTTGAACATTTATAGTACCATACTCACTCTTAAATTAATTCACCATTCCTCAGATCTCACATTAGGTAAGCAGAGCATGAAGTTTCCCATTTTAAGCAGGGTTTTTGGCATCACCTCCTGGTAGGAGCTAGAAACTACTGGTGTTTATTTTGATAGAGTCGTGGTACTGTTCAACTACCTACTTCTGCATATATTTAAAAAGTAACGTGGCAGTTCCTAGTAACAACACAGAAACAGGCCATGGTGGACTGTGATGTGGTTTTCATTTAAAAACCTCAGGCTATGTATTATATATTAAGGTGTTACCTAGTGCTACTTGGTTTCCAGGGTAGAACAGTGAAGAATGTGGCCTTTGGCAGAGAGATTAGACGCTAGTGACTCTGGAAAAAAAAAGAATGAAAGAAGTCACTGTTTGAGGTGTGGAAACCAAAATAGTTTAAAGGAAATGGCAGTTTAATAAACCAACCAATCAGCCTTAAAAGGGTAATAATTGCTAGAATATCTAGCAGATAAAATCAGTTGCTCTGTTCATTTTTCATTCTAAACCACTTTTAAACCAATGGATTTTTTTCCTCTGGATTGTTGTTCTTTTCCTGTTTTTGCCTGCAGAGCCTGAACTAAATTGAATAACACAGTTATTTTTGAGAACAAATACATATCTAGAAAATATTGAAGTTGCACAAAAAGACACACATGTAGCAAATACAGAATGCCATTGCAGGCAGAACATCTCTCACAGTGCCACACCCTCAATATGAAAAAATGCAGAAACCAATCAGGCATGGTTGTACAAGTGTCATTGCACAAGTGTCTAATAGTCTTTTATTAAAAAGGATAAAAGTTTGCTAATCCCATCACCATGGGGTGAATTATGTACTAATTCTAGTGGAAATTGAACAAAGAAGCAAGCAACAAAACCTTACAATACAAATCAAGGCATTAAGATGTTCTAGTTCAACTGTTCACAAAGACAAATGGTACTGTTGGAAGAAAAATCCAGATCCACTGTTAAATCCAGGGACCAGTCTACTGGGTTATTCTCTGACCGCAAGCAGCAGGGAAGATCTGAGTTACACCAAAGGTGTATTATTCCTTATCCCATCCCAGTTTTAACACTCCCCCCCTTATTTTTTAGATTAACTTTTTCTTTCACTTCCTAGGCAAAGTAGCTATAGGATCTGAACGAATATCTTTCCAGCATAGAAAGATGATTACTGGAATAAATCTATGATTGCTTGCTTAATGCCACTGAATCACCACAAGATCTATTTTCAGGTGATTATGGAACATCCATGTCATGATACACAAAATATCATTAGTGAGGAAGTAATTGAAAGGAGGACAGAGAAAGAGAGAGAGAGAGAGCAAGCAAGATGTCCTACCATTTAGTTCAGCAATTAGTTTATTATATGCTGCAGCAACACTATAAAACATAACATATATAAATATCCTCCTCCTTGCCTTGGCAATCAAAGAGGATTGATTTTTTAAAAAATTTCACAGGCACACATGCATAGGGAAGGAAAACGGAAGGGAAGCCTTTTTTTCGTTGAGCTAAGTGTCACATCTTCCTGAATAGATTTTTTTTCCCAAATAAAAACTATAGATTATATGAACTAGAAAGATACAGGACGTTTATATAATCTGCTTGTGCACAATTGGGATGGGATGTTTGTGGCTCTCATCTGGTTTTAAGATTTGGCACAATTACTTCAAAAGGAAGCACAGCAGACATTTGAGTAGAAACTTGGTCAACTCTTATATGAAATAAGCTTTAGTCCTAAATAAACCTTTCCATTCCCTCCAAATATGTGGGTCCACAATTTCCTGAATTCCCCAGGGTTTCAGGTGTATTGAGTGGAAATTACTGGTGTAACTTTGATCTTGAAGTATTTCTTGCAATGAAAATTCTCCTATTAAATACTTTTTAAAATTGCTGTATAATTCATAGAATAGTCAGCTAATTTTATATCCTTAGCTAGGGGAAAAAAAGAAAGAAAAGAATTGGCATCTTGCATAATTCACAAGATACAAAATCCAGCAGGAAATTATCTTGCACAGCCCTTATTCAGGTGACAGAATAGTTGTACCTAAATGAATGATCACATATTTTCCATACAGAAGATTCTAAGTATAAGGCTACTATATCTGAGCTTCCAAAATCCAGACAATCCTAGGATGAAAGAAATAGTGATAGGCATCTTTGACTCCTCTGATTTTTTACAGCCTGTCTATCCATCATCTTTCTAGTGTAAAGAAGACAAAATCACTCATCTTGCTATGGCTGTGCTAATCTATTTACTTGAGCTTTGTTCCTGAATCCTATGAAATTTTCATTGCAGACAACAGCTTCTTCAATTGTCCAAAAATACAGGAATATGTAGTTGGAGGATTCAGTAAGAGATCTGATATTCAGAATTTTGATTTTCTTTTTCTTTAAGCATTCATGTGTGCAAAACAACAGGGAAGGATTACTTTGGGGGAAGAAAAGTTTGAAGTGGCCAAGAAAAGTATGTGGAAATTGAAATACATAATAAACTTCCCACTGGTAGGAAAATATTTCTTGGAAAAATTCCCTTTCAATAAGCTACATAAACACACAATTGGGAGACCTTTTGTAACTGGTGGTTTGGAGGGAAACTGCAAAACTAAAAGACGACCACAATACCAAAGAAGGTTTGCTTCTAAAACAGTTAAGATGCCGAAGATCAATTATACGGGAACACTTTTTTCCAAGGTAACAAACCGACTCAAAGGGAATTGAACAAAAATGCTACAAACCGGTTTACAAATTGGTTAGCAAATGGAGGCAAGAGGATGTGCCTGGACTGGAACCATTTCTGTACCAACGTACGTGACTAGATGGAGTGACTGAGCACTATCAAACACGCAGGTGGGTCTACAGAGTAGAGTTAGGTTGCTATTAGTTCTTTTGAAATGTTCCTGGGAAGAATTGTCACACAAACATATGAAAATCTCCATTTTAGGAAAGATAAATCTGCCTGCTCTTAGATTCAAAAGAATCCATTATGAATTTCAAATATTTGCAGCAATTCTGTATATATGTTTTGTTGGTCTAATGAAAGAATGCGGTTTCCCCCCCCTCATGGTCAACACCATTATCTATTTTTAGCAACCTATGCAGTATGTGTAGAGCAGTGATTCTCAATCTTGGCCCACCTGAAGATGCATGGACTTCAACTCCCAGAATTCTACTGGCTGGGGAATTCTGGGAGCTGAGGTCCACGCATCTTCAGGTGGACCAAGGTTGAGAAGCACTGGGGTAGAGGGAGAAAGAATGAATGTGAGAGTAAAAGAGAAAGAGAGAGGGGGCACTCTAGCTTAATTTATGACATATTATGGCTGAGTTTGCTAGTTAGGGTAAGTTTGTTTATTAAATGACAATACAGGAGTACAGATCATAGTTTACAAAGCAGCTAAGTACTGTGCTTGTAAGCTGCCCAGAATTATCCTGTGGTAAGATGGGCAGCCAATAAATGTAATAAATAAATAAACAGTCTAACCAAATACAGTACAAAGCAAGGATATGTTTAAAGCAGTCAATGAGAATTTTACAAACACTGGCAGAAGAATATTAAGGAGGCATCAAGGCAGAAGTGAAGGAATCATTTGTTAGAAATAAGCAGCTTTTAGAGGGGGGAAAGGATTTGAGTTCTTGAGACTTGCAAGCCAATGTGTTTGTTTATCCTACAGTTTGGGGAGTAGAAGGAGAAATATTTTTCTTTTACCACAGTGAATGAGGTGTCTTTTCTGAGAAGTAGGAGGATTAAACCAAGACCAAAAGAAGCTAAACTGGGTAGGTTCACTACGATCCCACAACTCAGGAAATCTCTCCCTTCCTGGTTTGTACAAACAAACATACATGTACATACTGAACTAGAGAATTTTCTGTTCTTGAACGAGTCCTTGGCATATTTTTGACTTCTCCTGTCAAAGGACTGTGCAGCAGGTACCAGTGCCGATAACTTTGCAAATGACCTTCTCCTGTCCCCTTGCCTATCTCGACCTATTAATGCAACATATTTGTGGATTTGTGAAGTCCTCACCAAGTGTGGAAAACAGGACAGACACAGGCTCTTCAGAATATTTTGTTTTCATCTTATGGAGTAGCAAGCGAAACTGGCCACCCTCCAGTCTTGGATGCATGGACAATCAAGGCTTGTATCAGGATGAATGCTACATTTATAGATCCTTTGAAAAAAAAAGCCAAGAAGAAACCTGAGGTTCAAAAGTACGAAGGAAAGAGATGCCAAGGAGGTGTTCTCATCCGGAGTGCCTTCCGCAAAGACGAAGCAAAACTTTCCTGCCAGCCATGGACCAGCTCCGGAGGTCTCTCTTCTTTCTCCTTCAGATTCTTGCACCTTTAGGCATTGTGGGACATCCTCTTCCAATGCAGGTACCTTCCCATGAGGTAAGTCCAGGCAAAGGGGTGAACAAATGTGAGCCCCAAAGGATGCCTTGATGTTGCTGTGCTGTTTTTGTAGCATTTTCCCCATATCTTTTTTTTTTTTAGTTTAGCAAATGGAAATGATGGTGGAGGGAATAAGGTTCCTGGAGGCAGCAATGCTCAATGGTTCTTCAACCACCGTGAAATCCTGAGTTTTGCTCCTAACTCTGTAGAAAGCGATGGGAACAAATGGCTGGAGAAAGGAGAAATCTAGCCGTGTTCTGCAATAACTTGCCAAGGATTCCACAGTAAAGCATTGAGGGAAAATAGCAGGTGGATGTCTCTTTGCAGAACTTGGGCAAAGCACAGAGGAAACATTTGAGCTACAGAGAACGCTTCGTGAGCACAAGGGGAAGACAGACAGCCCCTCAACAAAGTGAGCATAGTTATGCATGATACAGGAATAATAAGAGCCTTTCCACTCAGCTGGATAGAGCATTCTGAATTACTTAAAAACTCGCTTTTTCCCAGCAGAAGCAAATAAATCCTTGACTTATTTAACAGGATCAAAAAGATGCCACTTTTAACAAAGCCATTTTATAGTTTCAGAAATGTTTTCACTCCTGTTCTATTTCTTCTGCTGGAAAGCCTTTCACTTTAGATCTCCAGTCCGCTCACAAATATTTCGTGTGAAGCTACACTCTAGGCAAGCTATCGAGTGTTGGAAGATGTGGGCCGCTCACTTCAATGGAACAATACCAGCCATAGAAGCAGTCTATTATGGGCTGCTTGGGCCATCCCTGATTAAACTGGATCTTCATTGTTGCTAAAAGGAAAGAGAGACCCAATTTTGCTGAGTTCCAAGCAGTCACTGCTGTGATGGTTTGGTTCGGTTCCAGTCCATGGCAGCTGCAGCTCACTGCCATCCAAAGTTTAAAGGACCCAAGCCCACAGCAGGTGCAGTCTTTGAATAGCAATATTTGGTACTACTGTAAGACCATTTGAACTTTAAAAAGCAAAGAATATTATGAAACAGAATAGCATGGTGTTGAAAAAAGATCACGTACTAATATTCTTTCATCTCACATCATTTACTAACTTGCTTCCCTGAAAAAAAAGTTCTGGTTGAATTCATAATTTTGATATGTGATTTGTCTGATATAAGTCAGCAAAACAACACAGATGTAATGGCTCTGTGGGAAGCATATAAGCCCATGGTAAATTTTTGAATTTCTTAATCTAGGAAAAGGAAGAAATTTATTATCTGTATGTATGTATGTATGTATGTATCTATCTATCTATCTATCTATCTATCTATCTATCTATCTATCTATCTATCTATCTTATCTATCTATCCATCTATCCATCTATCCATCTATCCATCCATCTAATCTAATCTAATCTAATCTAATCTATCCATCCATCCATCCATCCATCCATCTATCTATCTATCTATCTATCTATCATTTGATTTCTGTAGCTACCCATCTCAGCAAACAATTCTGGGCAACTTTTGATTTTCTAAATGATTTCCCCGCCATAATTCAAGGCAAAGGATGGTTTTGGCACAATGCTCTGCATGACCCTATGTTTTAAAGAAGTAAGAGGCCAAACAACCATACCACATATGTACGTAGGAAAGTTTTCAAAAGCTGATAGTTCCCATCCCCGGAAAACACTCTGGATTTTTACATTTGTAATAAATGGATACATTTTAAATTGTTTTTTCCCCATTTTTAAGACTGATTTAAGCCTTAATGGAAACTAATGGTGTTAAATGCTTTCAATATTTCTAATTCCCTCACATGCCTGTTTATATCCAGTTCTATGTCATATGTTCCACACACAAAATCCCATTTCCGTCAAAACAAGAATGAAATGAGAGAAGCAAATACAATGGGAGTATTTATTGGAATTACTCAGAAGAGCCAGGGACATAGCTCAGTAAGAAAGCCCCTCTCTTGCATAATGAATGTCCCAAGTTCAAATCCATCCAACTCTTTTAAAGATTTTTAAATGTCCGTCTTGAATTCGTGGCCAACAGCTGCCTCACTGTGTTAACTTGGCCATATTATTATTATTTATTAAATTTAAATTTAATTTAATATGCACAAGCTGATACAACATAAGGCAGATTTATATTCTCGTCAGGTAAGCTTGTCACAGAAATGGTTCCCAAAATGCAGAACATAATCTAACATGAGGATAATTACTACTTTCACAGAAAAATCTACAGACCATGGACAAACCTGGATCCTAAAGACCCCTTACGCTGAATAGATTATTTCTTTCTGAAGCATCTTGATGATAAGATATCAAATTATGATTGTCTAAAACTTTTCTACTAAATTCCTCAATTACTAAACGGCAGCAAAGAGTTAGATGGTACTGAATCTCTTGAATGCAATCTAATTACTGCAGTTCATATATGCTATACTTAGCCAGACTGAAAGGTGCATATCACAAAATCTCCACATATTTCAGCACGGTCCAGTTGAGATTAATTGTGTAAGTCAGTTGCAGTTTCATTGCAAACAAATGTTAAGTGAGAGAAATACAAACTATCTCTATATAATAATATTACTATTCCTGAAAATCATGCTCTATAAATTGGCTGACTGTAATCGGAAAGAACTAACATTTTTCTTTATCTTGTTATATTATTCTCTTTTTGGAAGGATTAAATTCTGGCTTTCCCAATTTCTAGCCCACCATCTGGAAGTTCTCATGAAAGCATAACAAAAGCTAGACAGGAACAAAGCCATATCTAGCCTAGCATTCTATTTTTCACAACAGCCAATGATATTCTGGCTGAAAAACATAAGACATGGAAGCCCGACCGAGAACTATTACTCTCTTTATAAAATGTTCTTTAAAAAAAAACTTGTAGCAATAGACACGGTGTTCCATGTTTGGATTTAATTAGGGCTAACAGACCTTGTTTGCAAGAATTTGGATAGCCACTAGATGTTAGCAAAGAGCTACAGCAGCCTCTTTGATGCCACCTATAATCCTCTGGATTTTTGCAGCCATTTATCATGATAATTAATTATCAGCCATGCTTTCAAAAGCCATTGGAACTGGCTTCTGATGCTTCTGAACGTGGTTAGGGCAGCTTAGGACAGCAACATTTTAAATTATGTCTTTGTGGTCCTAGAAAAAACAAAAAAGAGGGGGAAAGGGAGGGAGGGAAGGAAGGAAGGAAGGATGGAAGGAAGGATGGAAAGATGGATGCTGGCTATGGTAGGAAGCATCAAGAGAGAACTAAAAAGAAGAGAAACAAAAGGGCATGTCTTACCACCTTTGGCCTCTGGAAATCACTCAGCAATATCTATCAATTTGGAATATTTCAAAGCCATATTATGTGAAAGAAAATCACTATTTTGTTTTCTTCTACAGAGGTCTATACGTCAAGTGAAAGCTCCCCAAAGCAAGGTAGGCAATCTGCTGATTTACCAGTTGATTTTATTAATGATTTTTCATCACAATCTAATCTGGTAAGTAGGAGGGATTTTACTGCTGTTACATCAAAATCTAGGGAGAGTCCTTTAGCCTGTGCTTATAAACATGCTAAAGTTGGAGCTTTACAGAGCAATCCTATACATATTCCTTTAGCGGTCCTGTTGAGGTACTTAGTGAGGCATGCTGCCCAGCTTCCTCATCCACTGTAGACCGGTTGTAGCATGAATAACAGCTGGATATTACGCAGAATCCAAACTAACAAGGACTTTTTGTGAGGGGAATAGAATTGGCATTTACCAGTGATACAATTCAACCACACATTTTTTAATCTTTAGTTCAATTAATTAAACACATGCCTAGGGCGTATGCAGAATATACATACCTGCTGTTCCCAAAAAATAGACAGGTCAAATCACCTTCTTGGCAGTTTTGACAACACCCAGAATCACACTAACTGGGTTATTCTGTGGAATACAAGGTACACATTCCCCCAGGAAGAGCCCAGCATTTCAGCAGGCCTTGTGCCATAGAACACAAGGCTTTCTTTCATATTATTTTTTTGCCCCTGGTCAGGCTGGTGGGTAGTAGGATACTTGGCCTGGTGTCTACAACTAATCAGATTTAGAAGTTACACTCTATGCTGCACAGCCTGGCCACTGAATTCTAAGAGAGAGAGATACTTGCTTTTTCCACCCATTCTTCCTCTAGCTCTTTTTCTTGGAGGATCTACGTAAACAAAACGGCTTAACCAACTGCAATTACACGGATTCTCTTCATATAACTAAGTAGGGTAATTTTAACTCTGTGTATGTCCCACAATGCACAAGCATTGCTCTCATTGACCCAATTAAGCATGTTGTGGGAGCAGAGCATGTGTGCGTGAATGTTCCTTTGTTTAAGTAGATTTCTCCAGAGGATAAGAAAGAATAAAGAAAAATGGAAATCATTACAGTAATCTTTCCCTCCGTGTTTGGAAAGACTTAACTGCTCAATCTGTGAGTATCCAATTTTGAAAGTGAACTTGATCATCAGTCATCAATTCATATATTGATCAGTCCATTTTCACCACAATTCTAGGTGCTTTCTTCATCCACACTACATTTTAGACCAAACTCTGGGTGTCTTCCAATCAAGAATTAAAACAATATCAGTAATAAAACAATATAAAAACATATTAAAGGTGTTAGTCATTCCCGACTCTAGGGGGCAGTGTTCATCTCCATTTCAAAGCTGAAGAGCCAGCGCTGTCTGAAGATGTCTCCGTGTTCATGTGTGACTAAATGTTGCATGCGCACGGAATGTTGTTACCTTCCCACCAGAGCTGGTTCCTATTTTTCTACTTGCATTTTTACACGCTTTCGAACTGCTAGGTTGGCAGAAGCTGGGACAAGTAACGGGAGCTCACTCCGTTATGCAGCGCAAGGGATTTGAACTGGCGACCTTTCTGATTGACAAGCTCAGCGTCTTAGCCACTGAGGACTATTCAAACCATAAACATTAAAAACAAAAACCAAGTTATGCTTCCAACATGCAGTCACCTCATCCCATGCCAGCACCTGGGCTTAAAACAAGGTCTTCGGGGCTTTTCAGAAAGCTAGGGAAGTAGAGGGCTGCTCAAGGGGCAAAGTCTTTTGTAGGACAGCGATGGCTACAAAAAAGGCATACTTCCTAGCTCCCATAAGGTGGCAATGTTTAAGGGAAGAGACTAGGAGCGTGATTCCTGTCTAATCTGGTAGTACTAGGTAGATGTCCTTAAGGGGAAAATGTGGTTCCATAGGTAACCTGCTATTTCAGGGTACTGCTGTATTCAGTGGAATTGGGACTTCACATATAAACAAGCTGAGGGGCCTTCCCTGTTTGAATCATTCTTAAGAGTTGTTTCTGCGATTCTCCACGTGGTCTTCAAAACGATTGAGAGAATTGCTCTCAGATTTCATGCTGAAGGCCGAATGGATGTTTTGGATCATTTTCTGAGTATCTTTGTGGTTTCGCTCCTCAGCTCCTAATTTCCAGCTTCTTTGTGCGCTCGACGATTGTGTCCCGCTATGCCTCCACACGAGTCTGGATTTCCATGAGCAACTCACATCCTGAGGCCAAAGAAGCTGTCTTTGACTTGGATCTGCCCCGTTCTGCCTTCATCTCCAACTTTACCATGTGAGTCTAGGCCAGGGAATCACATTTCTATATTCTTTGAATGGGGATGCCGTCATCATCATTCTATGAAATAACAAAAGCATCAGCTCGGTGGAAAAGTATCTGCTTTGGGAACTGAAAAAGCCAGGCTATACATCCAACTGTTCAAAGTAAATTATGTGGTAACAAATGATAGGGAAGACTCTTTGTTTGAATTCCGTGACAACTTTTACCATTCAGAACAGTGGTAGGTTGCTAACCAGTTTACTACTAGTTCGCTTGTGCTCGCGCAACGCTTGTAGGCATGCACAGAAGCGTCCGGCTGGGTGGGTGGAGCCTCCCGCTGCCACCACTACCGGTTCGGTCGAACTGGGCCAAACCGGGAGCAACCCACCTCTGATTCAGAAGAAGGAAATGCTGTGTCAGATGAACAAGTAGTAAACCATCTTCATATGTTGAATAGACTCAGCCAAGGCCCATTCAGTGGGCATTTTTATTCATGTTCTGTACAGAACATAATCTGCAGATAAAATAACCTCTACTGCAAATAGCAATAGCACTTAGAGGTATATACCGCTTCACAGTGCTTTACACTTTAAACAGTGCTTACACTGTGGTTCTAAGTGATTTACAGAGTCAGCCTATTGCTCCCAACAATCTGGGTTCAAATAGTACATACATTGAATTCCTGCTGTTCCAGTGAATCTTGCATGAACTATTGTTCAGTGAGTTACAGTGAGGAATACAGCTACTGTATTTGAATGGTTTAAAAAAAAACTCTGATAGATGGGAGCAAAGAGTGAGCTCTGTGCACATATTTTCATGACCTAGTGATTCATATTTTTTTTTATTTTGTTTTATTTTTAAGACAAACAAAACAAAACAACACATACAAAAAACTTTCCTCAATTTCGTCAAGCATGTCGTTTGGTTACAAGTTTTTGTGCATCAGTTTTTACAATTAGAAATGAAATCACGGGTTATCCATCGAACATGACTAAATACATCGCTATCATTGAGCATCCTGTGTTCAGGTTACCATTACTAATCCTTCATTTCAAACAAACCTTATTTCCTTAAATCCTTAATTATCTATTAAGCAACAATAAATCTTTATAAAATTATAAAATCACCTATCTCTATCTATTGGCCTTACAAAATATAAAAATAGCAATACTAAAAAAGAGGGGGGGGAAAAAGATTTCCCATCGACTCGTATTGTACCTCATTACTTTCAATTAACCACAATGTCACCAATCAACCATAGAATATAAAATACTTATAGTATAACATATTCAACTCCAGTAATAATTTTCCATTGTTAATCCAAATAGTTATTGAATATTTCAATTCATGTATGTATCAATTACTCATTACATCATCATTGGTCCATTTAACATACAAGAATTTTTCCAGTATAACACTAGTGATTCACAATTTTGAAGCTCATGCATGGCAGTCCTAATGAGCAATCTCTTGCAAAAAATAATAATTCCTAAAAACTAAAAAACAGAGGGGGAAGGCAGTAAGAGAGCCATGACAATTATAGTTGTATAAATAAGCAGTTGGTTGATTAGCAGAGAGTAAAGCTTACTGTTCACAACAAGTTAGCAAGCAGTATCACCTTATTACCATCTGCAGATGAAACCTACAACTGGGACTGTTTAGGAGCAGCCCCTTAATCATCCATCTGTGCAGTTGGTAGCTTAACTCTCCCTCTGGAAGAGGTAAGAGTTTACAATGCCATGCAACAATTGAACACGTTATTTGCATGGGTAATTGGAGGGGAGAAATCAAAATCTGGTAGGTGCAGTGTTGTGATCAAAGCCCCAACAGTGGGTGTGACTTCACTGCTTGTAGAAAAGGGATGGGCTCCTATTACAGTGCTGTATCTGCTGTCTTGCAGGTGTTTGTTGATCCATCCCATGGATGGCACTGGTAATACAGATAATCAATGACTTACAATCATTCATTTAGTGACTGTTCAAGGTTACAACGGCACCTAAAAAGTGACAGGATCATTTTTTTAGACTTATGATCTTTGCAGTGTCCCCATGGTCACATGATCGAAAGTCGGATGCTTAGCAACTGACTCCTATTTATGACGGTTGCAGTGTCCTGGGGTCAGTGATCAGGTTTTGCGACCTTCTGACAAGCAAAGTCAATGGAGAAGCCAGGTTCACTTAACAACAGTGTTACTAACTTAACAAGTGCAGTGATTCACTGAACAATTGGGGCAAGAGAGGTCGTAAAATGCGGCAAAACTAATTTAACAACTGTCTCGCTTAGCAGCAGAAATTTTGGACTCGATTGTGGTCATACGTCGAGGACTTCCTACTGTATAATGTAACATCGCAACACCAGTATCAAGGGCAGAGCTTGCATTGTAATGTGCATGACATCATTTAGCCTCACTGTAATTAGGAACAGATTAATGTGAGTATTATATACACGCTGTACTGTACGTGGACTATTTAAGACACCGATTCAAAATCATACTGAATCTGGTAGGAGCAGGGAATGCACATGTACATGTTCTGACCTAGGTTTCACCAAATCACGAAGCAGACTCCTTGTCCCGACAAAACCCTTTTTTTATTAAGCTAGTGTGAATTCCTATCATTTCACATCCAGCAAAGTCCTGGCAAACAGTCCTTCAAGGATGAATTTCCAACCATAGACCTTATCAGGCTTAGAGAGCTGACAGGCCGATATTTTCCAAATGCAATGCTGTGCAAGAAAATACTTGGCAAGGAGTCTCTGAGAGTCACGAACAAATCTTCGCACTAATTAAGTGAACTAATTGTCTCCCCTTTCGCTCCTCTTTTATTCCCTATGGGAGGGGACATTCACTGTCCACCTGTGCCTTTACTCCCGAGTCAACCCTTATTCCTTAATTGTTCCCTTCTCCTGGTAGCCCTGCGCATGCACATATTGGGAACAGGCTCCAGCTGTTCTTCTGCCCCACTGATCTCCAATTCCGAAGGCAGCTGATAACTGTGGGATGGCCCTGGCCCCATCTCTGCCCTCGATGCAGAGTACCCATCAGAGCCTTCCACAGACTCCAGGACTGGCCCATGTTCCTCCCCAACCTCCTCACTGTCTGAATCTGCCACCAGCTTCGCTGGCCACTGGTAAGCCACACAACAGAACATTTATCATGAGCAGGTGCATCAATCAGACTAAGGACAATATATATGTATATGTATATGTATATGTATATGTATATGTATATGTATATGTATATGTATATGTATATGTATATGTATTTGTGTTACAACCCCTGGTATGCCTATTTGTGTTACACCCCTGGTATGTCTATATGTCACCGTGAAAGACCGAAATTGGTGAATGTCGACATTCACCGGTGAATGTTGGTGAATGTCGACATTCACCGGTGAATGTCGACACATACCAATTTCGGTCTTTCACAGTGACATATATAACGAGTCAGCGTAACGCTTTACTTTTGCTTTTCAATTCGCGGTCCTGGAAACTACTCGTTCTAACCGCGCAGGATCGCAGGTTTTTTTTTTAAAAAAGTCCGCGAATAGAAGACGCTTAAAAGGAAGCAAGGAGCCGAGGTATTAAGGTAAGGGTATTAGGGTAAGGGTGTCGAGAGGATAAGAACATACACCAAGCGACTATGTGAATGTCGACATTCACCGGTGAATGTCAACATTCACCAGATTTTGGACTTTCATTCACCGGTGAATGTCGACATTCACCAGATTTCGAACTTTCACAGTAACATATACATATATATAGAATTGACCCCCCCAAAAAAATCCAACAACAATTAAGAAGAGCAAAAGTTTTGGTAGAAATGGCAAAGTTGTTTGGTGCCATTTTTTTACTCTTCTGGGTACCCATTAGGAAGATAGACACAGTTTGTCCCTGAGGCTATGGAAAGTTTGTTTTCTTTCACTATCATGGCAAGCAAGACCGATTCCTAACCACAATGGATGGATTTGCAGGGGGCAGGGGGAGAGGAAGTGGGGGGGGGCTGCTAGGCTTGGGATACAAAATCCAGATGACTGGGAGGTACTAAATACGATTTTGTGATCCAAAAATCCATATCCTTCATCCTGACATATGGGAAACTCAGTGTCATTTTTATTGCAAAGTTTTTTAAAAAAATGTTAGTGGTTCATTTAAACTCACAAAGTTGGGGTGCTATTTGGGGAGAGAGAGTGTTACCAGCATGCCAGCAGTAAGTCTGCCCTATTATTGCAGATCCCAGTCCATGTGACTGTTTTATACAGACCCCCACCTTTGTGTCATCATTATAAAAACATGTGCTCCAGCAATGCATTTGGGCTTTGCGGTTGAATCTTGAAGATATCCAGGAACATGCCGTGAAACTCATTTTCCCTGCTTCTAAAATAATCCTTCCTGCCTTGGTTTCCTTTTCAAAGCTGAAATCTAAAATGGCATCGCCTCTCTGCTCTTTAAAGCACTATGAACCAGAGCTGGTGGTTTCATAAGCTAAAAAATGGATGCCGGGTCTCTGGCCCCAGAGGGTGGGGGGCATTTTTTAAGAAACTAGAACAAGCAGAGGCAGAAGACAACAGCAATGTGGGCATCCTGGCTGTCGTTATAATTAAAAAGCTACAAATTTTTAAAAGTATTTCTGGTGATGTTCTCTGTGCTCAGGGCCATAGTGGAGAGGAAATTTGAGGGCAGATGTTTCTTGTTCTATTCCAATGTACTAGAACCATGAATGAGAAGATCTATGTGGCTGAAGTGAAGGAAAAGCACCAAGCTAAGAAGATGTATGAGGAAGCCCGCAGGCAGGGACGGACAGCAGCTCATGTTGGCACCAAGTAAGAGCCTCCCGAAGAATTCGGCCTCTTCTTGTCTCAGGCCTTCCTCCAAAGATAGCCACTAAGATGGGGTGGAGGGAAAAATTCTATGAACATGGGGGTAAGATGGGCAGCTTTGCCCCAGGCAGAGGGATGGTGTGGAATGAGTTGCTCTGCCAGCTGGCAAATGGCATACTGAACAACACATTTCACTATTTCCTAGGGATCGAGAAATAGAAAAATTCAGAGTGTCCACCAGTGTGGAAGCAGGAGGGAAGGTGGCCTTTGAGCTGACCTACGAAGAATTGCTTCAGAGACATTTGGGGAAGTATCAGCACGCTATCAGCATCCGTCCCCAGCAGGTGGTGAGGAACCTCACAGTGGAAGTGAGCATCTCTGAGAGAACTGGCATCGACCGTGTCCAGGTCTTGCCCCTTCGCACAAGTCGACTGATGACCAATACTCTTCAAGGTAGGAGTTCATCCTTCTCCTCAGATAAGTGGAGCTGTGGTCCAGAATCACAAAGAAATAAACTTGCATTTCAACTTTGAAGAGCAGCAAAGTTTCACAATAGGTGGTCCTTCAAAAGCTAAGCAGCTTTGGACCTGGACCATCAGGAAAACCCCAGGCTCATGGGTTAAACTAGGAAAAGTTAAAAATTATCCCGAAGAAGGGAAGAGAGTAGCAAGTTATTCTGTATTATTGCAGAGCAAGTTACATGGTATGGTTGTCCATATAGTCGTCAGGAGCACTCTTAATGTCTCACTTTCAATGATTCTGCTGTGGCTCAGTGCAGTCCCCCCTCTTATGGATACCTACCCAGGTTTAGTTTAAGATTTGACTACCTACCAGCTTGCAAGCCCTCCTAACCCCATTCATAATAACTTCAGCATTCACTTTAGTTGCAACATTTGAACCTCATCTGTGTGGCTTAAGCTTTTACGTCCCCATCTCCTCGTTTGGAAGGATCTCAGGAAGTAGACAGGCATCCTTGAGAGTCTATGTTCTGCTCAAGTGTCCTGAGAAGGGGTGGTGTTGTCGGTAATCCTGGCTGCTGTCCTATCCATTCCAAGACCTGGGGAATCATCCACACATGCTCATGTCTTGCTTGACTTCTCTGTTGATTCAGTGAGTAGCTGTGAAAGGTCTGAAGTGACTTGAGTGAAATGAAACCAAGGCAGGCCAAGTCACCTCTACATCAATGAATCCCTGCATGTCTGAGGCAGTGGTTGGTTCACGGGTAGTACAGCCCAGTACGGGCATACCGGAAGCAGCTGAGAACAGCGGTCACCGTACTGGAACAGTATTTCGGTGGGCCCACCCACCCACCTGCCCACCCGCGTTCCTTACCTCTATTTGAGGGAAACGGGCTACTTGCGCACGCGCGCACAGCATATAGTGCAGTGGTTCTCAACCTGTGGGTCGGGACCCCTTTGGGGGTCGAACGACCCTTTCACAGGGTTTGCCTAAGACCATCGGAAAACGCATATTTTCTATGGTCTTAGGAACTGAGACACCAATTTTATGGTTGGGGGTCACCACAACACGAGGAGCTGTATTAAAGGGCCGTGGCATTGGGAAGGTCGAGAACCACTGATATAGTGCCTGCGTGATCTCACCGAGCAGCTGGGGCGTCGCAGGCTGGTGGCGTGCACATGCGTGTGCAGTGCGCGTGCCTGCGGTGGACGCCCAGCCCCGTCGCTCCGTACCTGTTGCAACGGGATCCGGAACCCACCACTGGTCTGAGGCAGCCCTTGACCCCACTGATAAATCTGCTGTTCTGTCTTCTCAGGTGAGGCCGATATGCCACCATCAACTCGAGTGGAGAAAGGACGTCACTGTGCTTGGATTGCCTTCACCCCAACCCTCCAGGAACAGGAAGCCTTCTCCAGCTCAGGAATCGTGGGTGATTTTGTGGTGCAGTATGACGTGGCCATGCCAGATGTTGCAGGAGACGTACAGGTTAGGGGAGAGGCTACGCGAGCGTATAATAAATGGAAAAGTATATAATTATATCATAAACAGAATAAAAGGAATAGTCTGGGTATCAGGATTGTCTTAAAAAGTGGAAGCAAGATAGGATGACATAGAGCAATCCAAGAAGAGCATCGTGGGAACATAAGAACTGCCCTACTGGAGCAAACTCTGGGTCCATTTAGGTCAGGGGGGTGAAACTGGCAGCCTGCAGGCCAGATGTATCATATGCAGGCCAGGCCCACCCCAGCTCCTTGAAGGCGGAAAAAATGTTATCTTATGTGACAGCAACATGATGCAGCGAGTTTGAGACCTGTGATTTAGGCCAATGTTCCAGAATCAGATACTGTATCCCTGGAAGCTCAGAGGTAGTCAGAATAAAGTTATTTTCCAATAAAAGAGAAAACCTGCAATCTGTAGAAATTACCGTAGGCAAATACACCATCTCTTTATAAATCTGGATGGAGAACCTGAGAGCTGTAGGTAGACTTTGAAACTTTTTTTTCCCTGCTCCTGATACTCACCAACATCAAGCTACTGAACTCTAGCAACAGAAACCACCAAATATTGGTGCTTTCTTTTTGTCAATCAAAGGAGAGGCAGAGAAAGGCTCAAACGAGTTAGCTGTAAGGATTAGGACCCTGATTTTAATTTCCCCTGCCCCAAAGATTACATTCTTGAAAAGCTCTACTGGATGCCATAGTCTGTAGCTGTATATGTAAAAGTGGGCTTCAGCAGTTGTGGACATTCAGAATGCTATATTGTGGTTAATACCGAACTGCACATAAGAAAATCTACAATTTAGTTATTGCAGATAGAGAATTGAGAACAACGTTGAAGACACACTGAAGAGAACTGAGGGTGTTTAAATATGAGAAAGGCCAGTCAAATAAATGAATAACAACTGAACAGAGGGACGTATAAGATAGAAATGGATGTTTCGCTTTGAGCTGTATACATTTATAGCCAAATGTGGATTGACAAAAATTATGACCCTTTAAATCACTTTTTCCAGTCATGGCATTTCTAATGCCTGTAACCTCCAATGCATCAGGAGGACCTAACTTTGCCTAATTTATTGGCCAAAGATGTTCCTTTGTCTCAGCAAATCCTGCCTGTCCTGTCCATTGCCACCCCACCAGCAAGGACATCTTCCCTGTCATTTCTACACTTTGGTTCCTTTTTCTTTCTCTCGCAGATCTACAATGGCTACTTTGCTCACTACTTTGCCCCAAGGGGGATGCCCCTTTTGCAGAAGGATGTGGTCTTTGTTATTGACATCAGTGGCTCCATGTATGGCACCAAGCTGAAACAGGTGAGCAGACCCAAGTTGCAGAAGGGGAAAGGCCAGAGGCTGGCAAATGAAGGATGGGGAGAGAATAGAGAGAGAATTAAGAAAGAGGGAGTAGATTGGTTGTTCAGTGATCAATCAAACTTGAATGGCGATGCCCATGGTGTGGGGAAGATTGTAACTTGACATGTAAGTGGAGTAAACAGTGAAGAAAATGAATTAACAAATGAAAAATAATAAAGAAAACTAGCTATATTACATGTTTGTAAATCTAGCAGCAAGAGAAAGGATCTGAATGAAGGTGGTCTGATCTTATGAAGGGCAGGTAGATAAAGGGGACAGTTTGTAGCTCAGGGTTGAAATGAGAGGCTCTTGGTGCTCTCTGACCTTGCTTATTTTCTTGCAGACTAACCAAACTAGGTAACATCATCAGTGCTAGTCCTTAATGAAACCTCTGCAAGAAAACAAGCAAGCTTAGAGAGCACCAAGGACAACTCAGTGCAGGTAGATGGATATATTTAAGGAGGTGGGAGTATAGTTTAATAAAAGATGAAAGTTTATGTCAGAAAGTATAAATCACCATCATTTAGTTTGTTGTGGATGGGGGTTGATGCTGGTTATTATAATATAGTGTATTTAAGCTCCAAAAAAATAATGCAAATGGAAGAATGTTTGATTAAGCAGCATGCTGAATGAGTGCAATCCAGGTGTCACAGAAGTGTCGTAAAGGGATTCTTGGTGGAAACATGAAGTGAAAAGAAAGTATAGACTAAATTAGCTAATACTACTTTCAGCATTTCTGCTAATGACAAACACCATAGCAGTCAGATGAAGTCAGTTGCAGGTAACAAAAGCTTATTTTTAAATAATATTTGTTAATCGGGGAAGTACTACCAGACTCCTCCTGGTTTCTGATAAATGCAATCTAATCCCAAGTAATTTTATGCAAAATATAATTTTTAATCTAGAGTCTACTTTACAACCTTTTGTCCATTATCCACTATCAGGACTCAGGTTTGACAAAAAAATGTACTCAGGAAGCTTAGATAACTATATTATTTTACATTCCTTGGAATAATATATTTCATTTGTAAACACCTACACTAAAACTGAGTGGGGAAGGCACATTTCCATTTGCTCAATACCAATATTGGGCATCAATTGATGTGATTCAAAGGTCAGATTTCTGCTAATAAGGTCATTCAGCTCCACCTCTAATTTTTTTGGGGTTTTACAGATCAAGAAAGCTATGCATGTCATACTAAGTGATCTTCATCAAGATGATCATTTCAACATTGTTACTTTTTCTGACATGGTGAATGTGTGGAAGCCAAGTCAATCCATCCAAGTCACTTCTCAGAATATCCGGAGAGCCAAAGATTATGTCAGCAAAATGGAAGCAGATGGATGTAAGTGTTGGCCTGGAGAACTGGGAGAGACGGGGCAGGAGAGAGACATTGAAGGCATCATAAAAATAATGGCAAAAGCAGCCATTCGTTCATGTGGAAAAATTACCAAGTTTTTACAATTTTGAGTCCATCATTAAAGGTTGCTGCTAAAAATCCTTTTCTAAAATTTGATTGTTCTACTGGAAGATCAGAGCCAGGAACTTCTGTTTATAGCTACCTGGATCAATCCATGCATTTAGTCTATGGAGGGTTGGGGGGGGGGGAGAGACCTGTATGTGTCTAGATATTGCTAATATTGCTGTAGGCTAGGCCTTTCAGCCTGATCAATAAGAGACCTGTTCAGATGAAAAGTATCTGAAGAAACGGAGGAAGTCCCTATCCTGATGTGGTCAGAACTTTTCTTCGGAGGTGTCTTTGTTTCTGAGTCTCTCATTTCCTCCACTTAGGGACTGACATCAACGCGGCGTTGCTTGCAGCTGCCTCCGTCTTCAATCAGAGTTCTTTAGTGGATAGAAAGGTGGCGAAAAAGCCAAGAATCCCTCTGATCATCTTTCTGACCGACGGTGAACCCACTTCAGGAGTAACAGCCGGCAGTCGCATTCTGGCCAATGCTCAGCAGGCTCTGAAGGGCACCATCTCACTCTTCGGTCTGGCCTTTGGGGACGATGCTGACTATGGGCTGCTGAGACGGCTCTCGCTGGAAAACCGTGGGGTGGCCTGGCGTATCTACGAGGATGCTGATGCTACTTTGCAGCTCAAGGGTTTCTATGATGAAATAGCCAGCCCTCTGCTGTACGATGTGGAGCTGTCCTATCTTGATGGGGTTGCAGAAGGCCTCACGCAGAACCTCTTCCCCAACTATTTCCAGGGTTCTGAGCTGGTTGTGGTTGGCCGAGTGAAGCCAGGAGCATCAAAACTGCAGGTGCGCGCCACAGGGCAAGGCCAGGAAGGCCCGTTGAGCCTGGAAAATGACATTTCAACCAATACCACTGAATCCGCTCCGTTTGGCTGCCTTGGTGAGATCAACAAGATCGGTCACTTTGTACAAAGGCTCTGGGCCTACTTCACCATTCAAGATCTGCTACAAGCCCGGTTCCGAGCCAATGACACCACTGCCCGGCGTCTCCTGACAGAAAAAGCTACCAATTTGTCAATCAAATACAACTTTGTCACCCCTGTCACCTCCTTGGTAGTGGTGAGGCCAGAAGAAGCCAGAGATAGAAACCAGCCTGTGAAAACCACAATTCCTCCAGGGTTGACTAGAGCACTAAAAGCCTCTCCGCAACCATTGGCTGTATCTGTTTTGCCAAGACTTTCTAAGGCAGCTAAATCTGTTCTTGGAGTTACTGAAGCCCCTGCTATCACAAAAGCTTTCAAGGAAACGATGGGGACAGGAACTGTTCCAGTGACAGCACCTAGGCTCTTTAAAGCAGCCAGAGCCACATCTTCACCAGATACCACTATGCCCATCATCACCACTCCACCTGTGTATCCCACCATAGTACCTACTGCCACCAGCCACCCCAAATCAGCCAAAGTCACAATGATTCTGGCAAGAACAACCCTCTCGTCGATCCCCTTAGCGAGCAATAGATCTACTAAACCCCCAAGAGCTACCACCACTCCTAAGTCAACCAGGTTGCCTGTAACCCTCCCCAAGATCAGTCCTAACAGAGCAGCGAGACTCAAACCCACTATTCAGCCACATCCTGCACTGGTGACCAGAGGAACAGCCATGACAAAGGTTGCGGCAAGGGTCCCCAACACTGTGGTCAAGGCACTGACTGCTTTGCATCCTTCTGCTAGCCCAAAGATTCTAGAGAGCAACTCCAGTCGTTGGAAACAGCCCAAGATGACCCCATGGCCAGTCTCCGAGTACCACCCGTACACCAAGTGGCAAGCAAGTACTTCCAGGATGGAGACAGGGAAACTTCCCAGGAGCAAGGCAAACACCAAGGATGGGGTAACCTCAAAGTTGCACATTGATAGGCCCCAGGAGAAGAGCACAGTCTCTTGGGCCACATCCCTCACCACTCAGTCAGCAGAATCAAAGGGAGCCAGTCTGGTTCCTGACACCTCCACACCTGCCTCTGACATCAGCCTCCTCCTAATGTCTGGGGAGGCTGAATTACACTCAACCACCATACAGAACAGAGAATATGTGGAGTCCTTGAATCCTCCAGCTGTATACAGCTTTTTGATACCCAACAGACTTGGAGGTAAGTGCAAGGAACCCGGGACACTGCTGGGATTTGGGGCCTCTTCCTCCTAGGCTTCTTACGTGCCTTCCTCTCTTTTTGGTTACATCTGAAGAGAGTGGTTTAACTGCATGGGTTTTAAGTCCATCTCTGGGGTTGATGCTGCTGATCTCGCAAGCAATGAGAGAACTGCAATAAGGGTGGATTGTACCTAGCAGGTTAAGAACTCCTCTTTGTTATCAATCCATAAATTTGACGAATCTCTAGTTCTGCTAGCCATGGGGGGGGAGCCTAATTCATGCCCCCTTTTACACCTGTTGTGGTACCCTCTCTTCCCATTCATCTGTGTATTGTATGCCCCCGGCCATGCATGTAACGCTCTGGAATTGCACTAGATCAGTGATGGCTGACCTTTTCATTGCCAGGGGCTGAAAGTGTGCACGTACGCCCCCCCCATGCAATGCATGTGCGAGCCCTGTATGCCCTGCCCCCACACATGTGCACTCGACCTCCCCATGCACTCTTCCCTCATGCATGCAAACATGACCCCCCATTCTCCCCACACACCTGCACCCCCCTTGTGCATGTGTGCACGTCCCGATGCAAGCGCATGTGATTCCCTGCATGCACTCTGTTGCCTACATGCATGCGCATCTCCCACTTGCACCCCACTCCCCCACGCATGCATGGCAGAGACCCAAAAACCAGTTGATCAGTGCGAAGGCACATTCACGGTAGAGCTGAGCTGGGGCAACAGCTCGCGTGCCTGCAGGGAGGGTCTGCATGCCATCTGTGGCATGTGTGCCATAGGTTTGCCATCACGGCTCTAGATCCTCTTTGATGACTGGATGTTGTGTTCTTTCTGTGTCCAATTCTTATTTCTCTCCTTCTCAGAAAACTTGGATTATGGAGACTATCCAGGTAATTCTTCCCTCACAGAAACTGACTTTGGGGACATGGCCCAGTGAGCTCATGCTATTTCCTATCTTTAAAGATCTTCCCAGATGTTCATCTTGGAGAGCAGATGTATTTATTAAGCCCACATTAAGCCACACATATGCTGCAATGTGTTCCAGTTCAGATTTCTGACTTGTTCTATTCCTTTCTCCTGCGGTTTTTCATTTCCTTCATGGCACTGAGTAGTCATAAAATGATTAGAGAAGTGTACTACGGTACTAGTTCCGGCCACATTCTTAACTGTGATAGCGTATTGTGTCGCCTCCTTAGAATGTTTTCTTCTCCTCTCCAAAAGACTTTATTTTTTACAGCCTCTGGGATTCCCCTGAGCCTACTGGCCCCAACCACACACGTGTGTGTGTGTGTGTGTGTGTGTGTGTAAAGCCAATTTAGGTACACAAGGACCTACAGCCAGAAAATGAGTTTTCTTTAACAAAGACAACCGTCACCGATCATTCAATGTTCTTAAGGGGTGGAATGCGTTCAGTGACTCCTTTAATCAAACACAATTTGCACAAAAGAACAAAGAACAAACAAATGGACAAATGAGAACATGGATTTCCATAAAATACACATGTACTAAGGCGTGGAAATGTTAAAATTCTTGCTGTGTGAAATACAAATTCATATCTATATTTTTACATCAGGCATTAAGTGTAGTCCTCTAAGAGTGTAGAAGTTAGAAACTGAATTTACAAAACGCCTGGATTCTCTACACTCAACTTTTGATCAGTCACAACTCCAGGAAGCCTGTTTCTCAGCCTGACCAGTGCTACCATCTGGTGACATTAACAACACCTGGAGTGCCAAATTCTGGGTACCCAGATTTAAAGATATTCCTTTTCCGTCAAAGCTCTGTCTACCTTCATTCCTCCTGGTGGATGGGCTTGAATGCTCCTCCCATACTTTGTCTCAGTAAAGCACTTTATGCAGGACAGGGCATCTTAACACTTTCATTGGAAAGCATACTGAGGAGGGGGGGGGGGTGAAATCCAGGAAGGGATTAAATCCATGTATGGCTGACTCACAACCTCAATCCAATCCACAAGTCAGGAGGGTCTCCTCTTTTTAATTAGGTTTTGGAAAAGAGAAACTGGGTGTCCTTTATAAAGTAAGATTCATGGCCATTGAAGATGGGAGACTAAGTGTATTGGCAACCCTCATCAAGCTGCGGTTTTGTTATTTAAAAAAGTAAATATGGGATGGAATTGAGATGGACAGTACTGTGGTATTATAAGTTGAAGGGGGTGCACGTTTTCTTTGTAGCAACTATTGCTACAAAGCTCTAAAGTTGCTCATGATAAAGTGCAAACAAGGCATACTTTGCTAATTCTTTAAACAGAATAAAGCTTAACATTCAGAGCAGACAGAATTTGTGGTCTGGCCAATGAGAGCTGGTGTCTTTTGAAGAGCACTTTGAATAAGTAAGCATTATCTATGTGCGTTCCATGCACCTTCTGTGTTTTGTCATGCTGGCCACATGACCACGCAGATGTCTTCGGACAGCGCTGGATCTTCGGCTTTGAAAAGGAGATGAGCCCTGCCCCCTAGAGTTGGGAATGACTAGCACATATATGCGAGGGGAACTTTTACATTTACCTTGTGCCCAGGACTCTCTTCAGTTTAAATGGCTCAAATATCTGCCATGAAGTAGGGATGATGGTGGGCAGTGCAGGACTGCTTCTGAGAGAACTTTGTGAGTATCAAAGTACTCTGAAAATTAACTCTCTCTTTTTTCTGCAGATTTTTTTGAAGAGTCGGACAGTGAATCAGGTACTTTCCTGAACAATTAGCACTTTCCAAACGATTCCCCGGAAGGTGAACTGAGGAAGGTTTGCACTTTTAGAAGCATGAAGGAAGGGAACTGATGCAGAGCATGACTTCCAAAATATTTCCTCTCTCCATTACCTGGAGTGTTGCATTTGTATTTCTTTCTTCATGTCCTTGTCTGGGTGTCTGTGCTGAGAAGCCGAATATATGTTCTTATCTGAATCACATGACCAGGAGGAGGAGTCTTAGTACAGAGCAGTCAGCCTCATTCAAATGCATTACCCACCTTCAAATGCACTGGAGAAAACTTCCAGGTTTTTTGTTGGGGCGGGTGTTTGCATCAGTCCTCAGCCAGATCCAACTCAGTTTTGAAGTTGATAATTATTTTGCCAGCTTCTTCCTTCCAAGCCAATTCTGATCCCATTCTGTCCAGTTCTCACAAACTTCCCTGTTGATGGGCCACAGTCTTGAATCCCTTTGCACAATTACTTTCCAACATGTTAGCCTGGTGGTGGTTGTGGGGGGGGGCGATGAAAATTCATATCCTATAAGCAAGTAAGTCAATGTATATTAGTGCATAATCAGTGGAATGACTTGCCTCCGGAAGTTGTAGGTTCTTCAACACTGGAGGTTTTAAAGAGATTTTGTTTAGGATCTCCTGCTTGAGCAGCAGACTGGGCTACAAGACCTCCAAGGTCCCTTCCAATTATGTTATTCTATTGTTGTTGTTGTTGTTGTTGTTGTTGTTGGTGGTGGTGGTGGTGTGTGTGTGTGTGTGTGTGTGTGTGTGTGACCCTCTCCCTGGTTTATGTTAAAACTCACTGGATAAGTTTTCAAAAAAATAGAGCATACTGGAACTAGAAGAGATTGAAATTGAAACTGAATTGAGATTGATTGGTGGATAATGGAATGGGACTTGGTGTACACATAAACTGAAATATTCCTCATCTTTATCTCTTTTCAGACTCCCTGGGAGCGTCACCCAAGTCTGGTCTCTTCACTTTCTCCTCTTGGGGTAACAAGCTATTCCTAGCTGTGAAGAATTCACAGGGTCCCCATGTTTTAAAATGCCTTTTTAATGGACATCCTTTGCTTCTTCCTTGCAGTGGATGGAGACCCTCACTTTGTAATAAAGTTGCCACATTCACTGGGGAGTCTGTGCTTCACCCTGGATGGACGCTCCGGAGATATTCTGCGGCTGGTGAGCGACCCTAACACAGGTAAGAGCTGTGATCAGAACCTGCCCCAGGCAATCCCAGAGGGCTAAAGGTGAAGACAGGTGGGACCATAAGCTTCTTTTTGGGAACAATGTCTGGTGCAGTGGTGGGATCCTGACAGTTTAACAACCTGTTTGGTGATTGCGTGTTGTGTGCGTGCGCAGTTTTACCAAAACTTACTTTCCATGTTACTTCTTGGGGAGTAGCACAGCTGAGGCGCGGTAATCCGCTCTGCTGCGCTAATCAGCTGAGAGGATATAGGTAAATAAAGCACCAGGGCAGGCGGGAGAGAGGCTCCAGCCCTGTGGAATGACCTCCCCCCGGATATTAGGACTACTTCTGACCTCCGCTCCTTCCGAGTAAAGCTCAAGACCCACCTATTCCAAGTAGCTGGCCTGGCTCAATCATGATCTAACTATATTGCTCCTGACGGGTTTTTTATTAGTGTAATTTAATTGAATTTTTATTGGGGTTTTTAAATATTGTGATTTTAATTGTTTTTATCTATCAGCCTACCTCCTCCTTGTACACGTCTTATATACGTTTTTGTTATATGTATGTCTTGTCCAGATATGTATTTTATATGTTTTATTGTACGCCGCCCCGAGTCCTTCGGGAGAGGGTGCGGCTAAGAAATAAATATTCATTCATTCATTCATTCCACCTAATCATTGGAGCAAACCAGTTCACTCTCAGCTGATCTGGTCCGAACCGGCTGAATCCCACCCCTGGTCTGGTGCTTGTGATCATACGCAGAAACGTTGTTCCCAAATCAAACAACAAAACTACAGTGTGAAATGTATCAGAATAAGAGAACTAAATAACAGAATAACAGAGTTGGAAGGGGCCTTGGGGGGTCTTCTGGCCCAACCCAAGCAGGCAAGTTGCTCAGGCAGGCAACTCTATAACATTTTGGATAAATGGTTGTCCAATCTCCTTAAAAACCTCCATTGTTGGCACTTCACAATTCTGGAGGCAATTTTTTTCCCATTGATTAATTGTTCTATCAGAAAAACGTCCATTTAAAAGGATCAAGTGTTTCAAGGCATTATTCCTCTCTAAAATGAAGCAGTTTTAAATATTTTTAATGATAGCAAGAGTTAAATAATGGCAGTTGGGTTGAAGGCGCCTATGGGGAAAGAGGTGGTTTTTGAGACTGCAGAGGCAGAGAGAGGAGGTTCAGCAACAGTGGATCTGCTTCAGGGGTGGGTTCCTGCCAGTTCTAACCTCTTCTATAGAAGAAGTTCCACAAATCTACAGTGCCATTTAGAACCAGTTCCAGCTCCCACCCCCCTCCCATCCGCCCATCATCAAGATGAAGAGCGAGAGGAGGAATTCTGGGAGTTGAAGTCCACAAGTCTTAAAGCTGTCAAGTTTGAACATCCCTGGGGTTTTTTTTCTAAAGGGTTAGGGGTGCAAGGATCTTGCAACTTGACAAGCCTTGCGTGCTTCAAATGCCAGAGTTTCTGAGCCAACATTTTGGTTGCTAAGCAAGAGCATTGTTAAGTGAGTTTCACCACATTTTACAAGTTGGCCATGCCCACCCAGTCACATTACTGCCAAGCCACTCTCACTCGGTCACATGGCTGGCAAGCCACTCCCACCTGGTCACATGGACAGCAAGCCACTCCCACAAAGCAGGCCACACCTACAGAAGAGGTTCTAAAAAAATTTGAAACCCACCACTGATCTGCTTCCATTTTGTTGAGGAGCCAAAGGGGAAAGCAAGAGACTGATGGTTGCCTTTCTTTGCCTTCAGGTTTGTCTGTTAACGGACACCTAATGGGAGCCCCTTCAAGGCCAGGCCACGAAGAACGTCCCCGCACCTATTTGGATGTCATCGCCATAGCAGTGGAGCGCCCACATTCCAGCTATGTGGTTAATATAACCCAGAAGGGTGTGATACTATATGGCGAGGAAGTGCTGGTCTTGCCCTTAACTCAGCGGGCCACAATCAGTAAGCCCCCTCTGGCCATTTCCATCTGGCCTGAGGCCAATATCACTGTCCAGATTGGGTCCACGGTTGAATTTCTTGTTCTGCTGCATCACTATAGCCATCCCACAGTCCTGCAGTTGGATCATCTTGGCTTCTATATTGTGAAGGGCCAAGGCCTATCAGCATCAGCAGGCGGCTTGCTAGGTAAGCTGTTTTACGAGGAGGGGGAATGTTTTCTAGTTCGAAGCCTTCATCTCTTTATGTCCTGCCCTGAGTTCCCTCCTTGCCACTTTCCATAGTACTGCAAATGGAATGTATTCTTAAGGAACACACAGGTAATTCTAAAAAAAAAAAAAAACAAGATGCCATCTGGTCCTACATATTAAAAGTACAGTCCATGCTTTGCTTCCCTGTAAGAGCTGGCAACTCACTGATGAAATCCAGAACTACAATGGCATGCTGGCTGGGAACTCTGGGTACTGTAGTCTTAATAAATCTTGAGATCGCCGGTGTCTTTGAAGGTACAAATAAGAGTCAAATGACTTGCAACCCCTTTGTTAAATTAATGTAGTTTTTCCAATGCCAATTTTCTCTTTCCCAGGCCAATTCCAGAATAGCAACATCAGCCTTTCCCCAGATCCATCTCAAGGGGGCAAAGTTGCCTGGATACAACACGGTGCAAACAAAGTACTCCTCACTGAAGTCTCCAAGGTGCTGAAGGATTCAGTCCAGAGGGCTCACGAAACCAAGTGCTGGCTGGTGAAGCGCAAGGATGTGGAAGAGTTGCTAGGAGCCTCCTACTGCTCCTACCTTGCCTCCAACCTGTTGGAAATATGAGCTCCCTCTTCCATTCTCTGTCTAGAAAAGCTGGACCAGCAGGCTACCAGAATACAGGACCTGTATTTCCTGTTTCTCCTTCACCATTTTGGTCGCCCATGATGGGGAGAAGAGGGAGAAATCCAAGTTCTCCTTCTGGACCTTTGCCGTAGGTCCTTGGAAATGGAACAGATGTCGCAGTATAATCAAAGGGAGACCAGTTTCCCCCTATGCTGTACTCTGCTCATATAACGCAGAAAAGGACATTGTGCTTAGCTGCAAATATGTCTTCTGGGCAGCAGATGGAGGGATCTTGAATGTGTTTATTCTTTATTTTCCCCCTGAAAGGCCAAGAGAACCTTACCTTGGCTTTTTGGAAAGAGCACAACAGATCCCCCCCCCCCAAATCACAGCCTTAATTGAAATTGTTAAGAACAAAGAAAGGATGAGGGGTTTCTGTGGGCCTCAAATGCTGGACTGAGTGTTGTGTGAGATCCACTCCAACCCTTCCCTACTGTCCTTGTCTAGCTATGCTCCATGATGAAAAGCCATAGAGGGAAAGGCCCAGGTGCCCTTTTCAATTAGTGGAGCAATATATACCAACCACACTGTAGTATTTCAGCTCAAATCATATTGACCAAATGTGTGTGTGTGAGAGAAACTGCTGTTCAAAGACACAACAGAAGGGAAATGATTTAGGCATCTGACTTGCTGACTCAACAAAAGAGCGAGCAGCAGCCCTGCAAAGTCCTTCCAACAGCAGGAAAATACAGATGTTACAAGCAAGTTTGGGAGCCATTTTTTTAACCAGGCTCAATATATTCTGGACATGTCATTAGTTATTCAACAATCCAGTTTATGCCATATTAGCCTTTTTCCTTTGGAGCGTTTTGGCTTTGGACAGGTGAATAATAGTATGAAGAGTGAGCACTCATGCTCTTCCTTGTGGCAGGTTTTTCTGAACATGAAACACCCTGGGAAACAGCTGGGAAGAGCAGCCTATTCATAATACTTCCATCACCAATAGAGAAAAACTACCAGCTTTGCTCAGTTGGATAGAGGAGAAATTGTGGGTGGGTTGCTTTTTATCATTTCGGAGTGGCTCCCACTATTTCATTTGTAGATTTAATCAGACCTCATGTATTCAAAAGGCTTACGTTCTGGAGTCTAAAAGTAGAAATAGGAGGGTTGGCAGCTGGACTCGCTGCATCATGTTCCTTTATGCGACTTGGGAGTCTTTCACAATTTTGCTCCCAGAAATCTCCCATCGATAAAGGAACTCAAGTTGCTCACCTAGTGTCCTTTGCAGGGAAAGTGCATTTTTTTTAAAAAAAAGAATGGAATAAAAGCTATTACCGTAATGCACCTGTCAAATGTTTTTGCCCTGAAGGACCTTAGCAGCAGCATATAAATTTTTTAGCATGTGGCAACCCGAGAGGCAGAATCAAATAAATCACACCAATAATCTGACGGACGTGAATCTAGCCTCTGTCCAGGGATTTTCCTTCCATCAGCCTTTCTAATCCATACAGAATCTTACATAATGGGGGAGAGCAGACTGGCTCTATTTCTCCTTGCAGAAGGTTGGATGGTATTCTTCGTGATGCTCCTGCATTATATGTATATTTCTTTTACCTGTTTTGCTTGTCTGCAGTAAGAAAACCCCCTCAGTTTTGCAGCCAAGAACCATTCCTTCCCTCCCCCACACCCCCAAAGTTCCTGGGGCCCTGCAGCACTCAAGATTTATTGTCCTTGTAATTATTGCCGGATCAGACTCTCTTTTCATATGTTAATGTGTATTTTACAATTCTTACAATAAAAACAAAAATTGCTGCCCGAGATATTATTGTAAACCTGCAGCTGAAGCAAATATAGGAGAATAATTTAAGGAAAAGTAAAAAGGCAATGACCCTTAGCTGGGAAAACGAGCCTTTCAGTTTTGCTTGATAAATTAAATTTCGGGTATTAATTTTGTGCATCGAAAAATCAATAGACCATTAATAATGCCAATTCTGAACAAAAGGTGGCTTGTGAGGCACACTTCATGAATAGTACCAAGGAGTGTCAGTTTAAAATAATTAAATGGGCAAACGTTCAATTTGGTGATTTGATGCTATAGCAATTTAGGATCACATTTTCCCCCCAATTGGCAAAAAAAACTGCCCCCCCCCAACAAAAAGGTTTAGATAGCGTTCCTGAAATAATTGTCCCAGTGGTGAATCCTTTCAGCACAGCCCTCTTTAAAACAAAAAGCTGTGCATAATAATGCCCCCCCCCCCCCAAAAAAAAACTATATGTAGAATGTATGCCTTGGTCAGGGTGCTGCACTCCCTATAGTAACTCTTGTGCAAGAAACTGCTATATCTGTATTTCGGTATCAGGCTCTCCAGAAAAACAAATTTTGTGGGCAAGTTCTCCCAGATTCCAATGAAAGCATTAGTTCCTAAAAGAACAGAATCAGAAAAATATATCTCAGGCATATGCTACAATAAACTGAAGGTTTTCTTTTATTCTAACCCCTGGAAAAAAATTATATATATAATTTTATATAATTATATATAAATTATATATATATATAATTTTCTCCCCCTTAAGCACACATTTCTAGAGCGAGGCCTAAAAAATAGAATTCAAAACATTTACACAAAGCTTGCTGGAGTCTGGTGTAAAAATATGATACACAGCTGTATTCACTGAGCTGTGCTGCTGGGTAGAAACATCTGTTAAGTCTTACTTAGGGGGCATGACGCCCTCCCTGCCGCCATAGAAGGGGGAGGAGGAGGAGGAGGAGGAGAAGGGAGGACAGACTACCTTATGCCAAGAATGTAAATAATAATAATAATAAAAAAGCCCTGAAATTAACAAAACAAGAGATCTGCAACAGGAACAGATGTGAAGCCTCCTGGAAAACTTCACATCGGGAGCAGGAAGAATCTGCTAATATTTCACATGGAATCTCTTGGTTGGCAGCCCCATCTGGCAAGAGATGCTGGCCTGAATGGTTTTCAACTACCGATTGGAGAGAGCTGGGATTCTCCAGCTGATGGCGCAGGAGGGTCCATGAGTGGGTTGTTTAATCCTTATTTGCCCAAGAGACTGAGTCAGAATTTAAGCCACGCCTCCAGCTTCCTCTGCTGATATCCAATTTCCGACTCAGTCTTGCCCAAAAAGAGATGTAAAAAACCTTTGCTGTTAGTGAAAATTGGTTTTCTTTCCTAGAATAGTTTGATTTTTTTTCTTTTAATTAAATTGATGTCGCTACCGGATGGAAGGTGTCTGAACTTGGCTCACAAGCTCTTTCTTCCACCTGCTTGTGCTAGAGTAGCTAATTGTATGGGCTAGACCCTGCTGGAGGTCCCAGGTTCATCGCAGGCAAGCTCCGGCTGGGCTGGCCATCGGAGTCCATTGCGGCTCCGTTTAAATTGCTTCCGATTATTAGCTCGTGAGCGGGCCGGGGAAGTTAACCCACGTTGCCGCTGGCTCTCAGGGGCTGCAGTGGGCGGACATCGAGGCTGCAAGTGTGAGGAGCGTGTGTGCAGCACGCTGGCATTCCCGCGTACCTGCAAACGGTCCGGAACGACAGTAGGACGTGATCAGCGCTGGCTGTTAATTGTGGAGGGCTGCGCAGCCGACCGGATGATCTCATGGCTGTTTGCTCGCCTGACCATTGGTTTTTGTCTGGAGGCTTCTCCCTTGTGAGTATGGGGCGCTGGGGGCGGCCATTTTGGGAGAGCTCCTTGGGCGGTGGCCATCTTGGGAAGGTCCTCGTGGTGATGGCCATTTTGTTAGTGGCCATGAGGCAGCAGCCATTTTGCTGAACTTCCGGGGGGAGTCACATGATCGCCGTTCTTCTCAGCGTGGCGCAGGACGGTCCAGGTTCCACCCTAGTTATTGTTTTTTGGTTAGGTCCGGGTCCCTGGGGGCTACTAATGCTGCGGGCAGGCCTGTTCTTCTTTCGTTTCTCTAGTTAGAGCTGCGCCTCAGCGGAATTGGATATCAGCAGAGGAAGCTGGAGGCGTGGCTTAAATTCTGACTCAGTCTTGTGGGCAAATAAGGCTTGAACAACCCACTCCTGGACCGTCCTGCGCCATGCTGAGAAAAACGTTCAGGTAGGACCAACGTTCCTTTTCATCCATTTAAGATACATTTGCATGTACAGATAGGCAAATTAGGGAGGAGGCTGCTCACTGAGCCTTCTACCTCAACTGCCTTCTTGTACACGCTGCAAAAATTTTATAACACATTAGGCCACCTTTCCCTTTTGCATTCTGGAGACACAGATCTCTTGTGAAGCTCTCTATTTTGGATGGATAACGCAAGGTATGATGAATGAATGATTCCCTGCTGCCAAATGACTGGAAGTTTCAAAATTCTCTCAACGGAGAGGGAGTTATTTCCAGTATCTGCCAACTCCATCCACAAATCCCTGACGGCTGAAGAACAGGGAAGCATCCAGTTCCCTTAGTAAAACAAGTGGTTCCTCTCCTGCCCTTCCAGGCTTTGGAAGGATCTCTCCAGAACAGCATATCTCAAGCGGAGCAATTTTAAGATGGGTGAACTTCAAGAATTCTCCAGCCAAAAGTAGTGCCAGCTGAAGATTTCTGGAAGTCCACTCATCTCAAAAGTTGAGGAACGCTGTTCTTGAAGACTGCAAAGAAACCCTCCGCTTGCGTAAAAACAACAACAATCAGCTACTTTCTGCTGGGAAAAAACATTTTTAAAAAGTAATGAAAAGAAAAGGAAAAAAAAGAAACACTCCTTGGCATGCCAGGGTCTGCCAACAGCAACAAAAGATACAAAGGGCATTTGAAGCTGCTAGGAGGAAAAGATAAAACCAACATCTGTAAGGTGTGACTTGACAGAGGGAAGGGAACATTCAAAAAGAGTTATCAGCCCCAGAACAAAAACAAAAAAAAAAAGGAAGTGCAGTGGGTCGAGGTAGGGATGGAGAATCAGCGGGCACAACGAAGCCCCCGCCTCCTACGTTGTCTGTCTCTTCAGGGAAACCAGTATGGTTCACCTCTGTGTTCAGGTGCTGCCAATCGAGTTCAAAGCTCCCAACAGTAACACAGGCAGCTCAGACTTGGCTCTGATCCATGTGAGGGAAGGAGAGGTAGAGTAGCGCAGGCCTTGTCCATATGCCCAAGGTCCTGTCAGCCCTCCAAAGACACTAGGTGGTGCCTCCAAGTGGGTCTCTGTGCCTCACCCAACTTCTGCTGCCCAAGAGCTGGGCATGTGGTCTGGAACTGACATGGGGATGCACTCAGAGGAGTAGCTTGCCATTGCGATGGATCTTCAGGATGCGTCCCAGTCGCTGTTTGGCTGTCGCTAAGCCCTTCTTGGGGCGTTTTCCTGAAGGGGAAGAAAAAAAAAAGAGTTATCATTCTAACTAGAAACCATTTTAGAGATATTTCGTTACCAGATTTCCTTCATGGTGCCTTCAACCATGACAGAACTTCTAATGTACTTGAAAAGTTCTTTTATAAATTCAGGGAAATATTCAGAGATATAGCTGCCTTGAAAGTAGCCCATGTTGAACTGTAAGGCAAAGGTCCCCAACCCCTGGGCCGTGGCCCACTACCAGGACATGGCCTGGTGCGAGTGGTGGGCTTGCACTCAACTTGTGTGAGCGACAGGCCAGCATGCACACGGCCCACTGCTTGTGCGAGCTGGTTCCCCCTCCCCCACTGCTGGGCCGCCAAGCCGTAAAGGTTGGGGATCGCCGCTGTATAGCACAGTGAAGCATCAGGAACTGACCACCAGAAAGGTTTTATGACACTTTGTATGTCATAAAATGTTTTATAAAATTTGCCAAATTTCAATTCCACAGAAATCGCACGTTGAGGATTTTGGATGCATTCTGTAAAATGATCCATTTGAGGTACCTTAGTTCAAAAAAAAATTGCCCCAGGAGGCACTGTTTTATCTAGTTAAGGGTTGCAGAGACAAGAGCTTTAAAAGTATAGAGGTTTACTCGAGTCATAAAACCAGTTTATTTCCCTTCTGAAGAAAGTCTCTGCTGATGTGGAGGATGAAACTCACCACGTTTTCTCCAGCTACAGAATGAATCTAAGACGAACATTAAAAATGGCATCTTGTTTCTTTCATCTGCTTGCTTTCCACTTGGGAGCCAAAAATCCTCCCACAAGGGAACAAGAATCTAATTTTCTCTCACAACGGTCAGCAGAGTGGGGAACCATGAACTCCATCTGTGTGATGTTATGGATCACACAGAATGTGTCTGGATCTTGCCAGGATCCAGTGGTTCCTACCTGCCTCAATTCACACCAGCCTCGGTTTCCTTACTCAGACAATACTTTATTCTTATAAGAAAGTCCAGAATGCTCACAATGCTATATAATTTATGACAACTTTAAAAGTGCTACACAATGCACTAGTATTATCCCATGTGAGATATTCAAGGTGAGGTATTATTTGAACTGATAACTTCCTTTGAATGCAGCACAGCTGATAATAGATAATACCACTAAGGGTGTTCAGTATTTGATTGCCCAGAATGCATCCTATGAATGACTAGTACAAGCCATATTCTTCCACTATCCCTCTCTTCCACTGGCAAGAACACCTTGTGGCAGATCTTAGACAATTAGAACTCTTCTTTAAACAACGTCAAAAGGATTGGCCCTTCCCTTTTGAAGTCCAAGCTTACCCTGTGCTGCTTGAGGACCAGGTGAGCCAGCTGAGGGGCGCCGCTGAGACAAGAAGACCCCTGGGGCCATGGGCGTGGAGCCCCGGTTCACCTGGGCCATTCCAAAGACATTAGGCCGAGCGGTGTATTCATGATCCACCAGGCTGCCAGCAAACTGCTCCTGTTTTGTTTCCGGTGGAGGGGTGGGCACAGGGGCCTCCAGCTCAGGATCTGGTTCCTGGGGGACAAGGGGTGGAGATGGCACATCTGGCTCCACTTCTGCTTCTATCAGTTCTGGCTCTGGCTCTGGCTCTGGCTCTGGTTCTGGCTCCGGCTCCGGTTCTGGACTAGGAGCTTTTGGAGATGGTGGCTTCCTTTTTACCACGAATTTCCTCCGCTGCGACTTCTGATGTTCCTTAAAAGGAAGAGAAAAGAGGCACAAATCCTTTATGCAGAGCATAAAGGACAGCACTGCTAGGGATTCCTGTTGCTCCTGCCTGGCTGAATCCATTAATGGTACCTGGAAATGTCTTGAAAGGATTCTTACACATTTGAATTCCCATTCGAGAACACTGAATGAACTAGCTATCCTAAATTCAACACACACACACACACACTTTAACAACTTATGCAATGATGCTATCCTATGACATATATTGCTCTGGCTCTTTTAGAATAAATTTTGCTATATTTCTGTTCATTGTTTAGTGATTGCTGATCCCGGGGTGGCGTTTTCTAGTTCCTGCATATGTTGAACTGTGCTATGTACCATTCAGTCTTTTGAGTGTGATGGCATAGAAAGGGAATAAACACATAAACAATCGGTCACCACACTGAGTGCGCTGAGCAATATACGGAGAAAAACCAGTATATAGAAGGCAGCACACTACCCTTAACAATGAGTATGCTTTCTATTGAACAACAATTCTATCTTCCTGAAACACCCCAAGCTTTCCCCACTGATGAAGCCGATGTTTTACTGAAGAAGAAGGCCTCCCTCCCGAGGAAGAGTCTGTTTGGGCCTCGCAACCTGCTCTTTCTATCCCTAAACCAACCTGGCCATTTACCTGCTGAGCTAGTTTAGCTGCTGCAGCTGCCAGACCAGTCTCGACAGATGCCACTCTGGTTCCTTCACGGACAGGGCGGTCTTGCTTGGGTAGAGTTGGGGTCACCCGGGCTGTGAAGAGGGAAAGTTCACATGAAGAATTTTTCTATTCCGCCTTCCCCCAACCTTGATGGTTTCAACTTATGTGGAATGGTAATGCCCAGGTTGCCATTTGGGCTGAGGAATTCTGGGAGCTGCAGTTCCCAAGATCTGAAGCACCCCAAGATTAGGAAATGCTGCTCTACTTGCTCCCACTTGGTACATATAAAACATATCCTTTTGCCCTACAAACCCATAAACTCAAGAATAAGATAATGGAAGCTTCGTTTACTGGAAATCCACAAAATCTGGGCCACAAATCTGTAATTAAGGCCTCAGAGCCCTCACAGATGCAGTGCTCACTCTGAAAGGTTTACTTATCACAGGCAAAACACAAAGAAAAAGAAAACAATCTGCATTTGTAAATTGAACTAAGCCGGATATACTATGGAGCCAAGTGAGGGCAGGTGTATCATAATTAGCAAAGCTAGGTTGCAGAGTTCAGCGTTGTTGTTTTTTAAATAAAATTCCCTTCCCAATATACTCAAGAGAAGATCTGTCTCAAATTTTTACTATTACAATGAAAGCCCACCCCTCCAACTCCCATTTCAGGTATCAAGAGAACCAGAAAGATCTCCACATTCAGAATTGTGGCTCCCAGACATTTCTACAAACTGTAATAAGGCAAAGCTGCAATACAGGTTGTCTATGCTCAATGCAGTTTTGGGTTTAAGCAGAGAAAACTCACTGCTCTAACCAATAGTCTTTCCATACATCACAGAACAAAAAGTAAGTTCTATGACCATTCTTCTTCTTGTGCCATATCCGTCATTGGATGTTGGCGATCATGTTGGTGATCCTATTTTTATCAACAGCTGCACGAAAAAGTGCTGTTGAGTTTTGTCCAAACCAGTCCCTTAAGATTTTGAAGCCATGATGTTTTTCTTCTGCCTGGATCTCATTTGCCTTCTATGTCCATACCATTGTGCTTTGTGTGTTTCCAAGAATTATGACCTACTTCACTCTGTAAATGGTTGGTGACTGGGATAGTCAATGATAAGCACTTGCACAATGAAATCCCATCCTCAAGTATGTCTTCAGCAATTCTCCTTGCGTTAGAATCCTCATTACATTTTTCATCTCAAACACTTTCAGGTATATTTTCATGTGCAAAAGGATTAGAAATTTGCTTTTTAGATGAACTAGTCCCAGGGAATTGTGTTTGTGTATCCCTTTGTATAGACTCATATTAAATGCACACCATCTGTTACAGGCGATGGATGGTTACCTTTAGGACTCCATGGAGCATCATCCGTGCATTTTTTCTTCTTTGGCAGTGACTTCAAGGCTGGGTCATCCTCATCTGATTCCAAGGACGGGTAAACTACAGAGAGGGGAACACAGTTGGACATGAATTGTAAATTTTTCAGGTCTGAATATATGGGAGGTGCAAACAAGAAACTGTGATTGTAATGGGGCACATGAAGGGAAGCTAGATTTCTCTGAAGACAAATGCTTTATTGCTATAACCATAAGTATTTATCTGCTCAATTTATATCAACCGGATATCTTTTCATGTATTATAGAGTAGCTCCTTTTCACAAAACATGAATCTTTCTGATGCAATTATTTTTTAAACCAAGCTAAGGGGACACGTTCGGTACTTGCAGAAAACCAAAAGGCTTTGGTTATAATTTTGAGTAGCAAAGTCTGTAAAGACAGGAGGATGAATTAAGCTGGGTAAAGCAGCTTCTCCCCATGCAGAAGGACAAAGATTCCTCCCTGCAAGAGGAAGTCCAGAAGTCAAACAAGATCAAAGTCTCTACAAGGTCTTGAATTCCAAGCCAGAGTGACACCTCCAAAAGTTTACAAGATGGTCTGCTCCCCATTCTAGACACTTTGCCTGTCCATTCAACTCCTTGCACAGCTCTAAAAGCCATCAGGATTGTTGCCAAGGCCAGAAATGCCCACTCGTTTGTATTTTTCCCTGCTTGGGAAAGGAAACTCAGCACAACTACAGCAGTTTCCAGCTAGACAAGTCCAAATAGCCCTACAAAAACTGGCATGTTCCTAAACCAGTGGCTAGTGATCAAATGCCATCTATCCAGGTCAGTGGCATAATACACTGCTGAAGTAGGAGCAAGAAAACCATTAGAAAGTGAACAGTTTGGCACGAGAGATGGGAAGCTGGTTGGGGGATGCTCTGCACAATCTAACCACTGCAGGCCAATTCTCCAGCCTTCCCCAATTTGATGTCCTTCAGATGTGTTGAAGTTTCCACTCAAACTGTGCTAGCCTCACACCTCCGGAGACCACTAAACCAAGGACAACAGGACAGTGGGTTTTTACATGGGAGGACCTATACAGGGAACAGTGAAGGAACTGCAATAGACTTCCAGAGTTCCACTTTGCATGTGTTGTACAGGTAGTGTAGGTGTATATTAAGATCCATACTTTGCAATGCACAGCACTCTTGCAGGCCAATCGATTTCAAGTAGCCTTTTAACTTTTCTGCCCAGGAGGGGGGGGAAAGCCCTATTTGTCTTGTCGAACCTTCCAACAGAGTAGTAAATCTCTTCCCATTCCTTACTGTATTCAGCATCCTTAAAACAGGCTCCCAGGCTCTCCTGCTCATCCATGCTGGCCTCTTCCTCGCTGTCAGTGCTGTGATGAGCCGGCCGTTTGATGGGTCTCTTCCCTGAGCGCTGTGTACCGGAGGCTCCTGCAGAGCCACGTTCATGCCCAGCTGCCAACCAGGCCTGCAAGCTGGAGGCACCTCCCGAGGAGGACGACTGGAGGTTGGCCATGCACAACATGCCTTGGATGGCTTCCTGAGTACTGGGAGATGCAGGAGCATCACTGCGGAGACAATAGAAATGAGTCCTTATTGTATCAGCACTGGGACACTACATACATGATTTTATCCAACAGACCTCTGGACAACAACACTTCTCAGTACCCTTAGACAGGTCATAATCACTGCACTGACAAAACAGCAATAGCAATAGCACTTAGGCTTATATACCGCTTCATAGTGCTTTTATACAGCCCTCTCTAAGCGGTTTACAGAGTCAGTCTATTGTCCCCAACAATCTGGGTTCTCATTTTACCCACCCCGGAAGGATGGAAGGCTGAGTCAAACTTGAGCTTTGTCAGGATTGAACGCCTGGTGGTGGACAGAGTTAGCCTGCAATACTGCAATCTAACCACTGTACCACCATGGCTCAAATATTACCTCGAAATATGTTTTCATGATTTCTCTCCCAACTTGGATATTCGTATTAATGCTTCCTATAGAGGCTAAAAAAGAAGAGGAATTGTGATCTAACCAATCTGGATGGTAGAAGGTGAAATCTACTTAAACAGACATAATGCTGTTTAAAGAAAGAAAGAAAAATCTGAAACTCATTCATTCTAAATCCCTAAGTCATCAAAGCCCTCTCAGGTATAATGAACAGAAAAACATGAAAGGGTTCCATGTTGGTTTCAATATATGGCAAATGGTTGACGTAGCAGCAGATCTCTTGTCAACTGGAAACTGGTGATCAAAAAGAGTCACCTTGCGCATCCCCCTCCTTGCTTCCGCCCTTGAGTCTGGTGGAGGGGAAAACCTATGAAATCCACTGCCTGAGGGGCCTATAGATGTATTTCCTGCACCTGCATGTGGCTCAGGTAAAATCTTAACAGTTTGAGAACTAAGGTGGAAAGGTGCCTTCCCAAAGGGGCAGTTGGAAGGGAACTCTCTGGCTCCCCACTCTGAAGCCCCGCAAGACTCGGTTACCTCCTCACCAGAAAACTCATTTGCTGATGAGAGGGGCAAAGAGCCTACTTGAAATGTTAAAAATATTGTTATTTTGAGTATTAAAAAGCGGTTTACCAGGGATGAAAAAAATAAAAAGGTCAACTACTAATTGTTAAAATTGAGCTGTACTTTACATGGCTCCAGGGCCTCCTTCACAGCAGGCCAAACAAAACAGACAAGGCTTGGGGTTTGCCGGAAATAGCAGAGTTCCAAAAGGTCCCATGGTCTGGTCTGCCACACACTCATCCCAGGAAACAGAATCAATGGCCTTTGAAGGATTTTAAGCCATTCCCCACACACCTCAGCTCATCATAGTCAGCACCGCCAACCTGCCGACTGGCTTTGAGCAGGTCCAGGATACCACCAGCACTACTGCTGCCTTCCAATTGGTCATCACCAGAAGCATCCTCCTCCTCTTCGGTGGTGTAGTCCTCCTGCAGACAAAATAAATCCAGTTTTAACAGGAGGCCAATTTGCTAGGCTAATGGGTATCCTACCTAGCTGCTCCAGCAGCACAATAGTTCAAAGGCTAGCAGAAAATGAGTGTCGTTTGGAGGAGGAGCCAGCGTCGCTACGAGACGGACATACGATCTCAATGCTCTGAAATCACTGCCGAAACTTTTATCGCTGGGTGGTCCAATCGGACCTAAACCGTCCCATAGAGACGGCGAACGGGAACAATATGTCCTGCTGATCTCAGGGACACCGCAAAGTCCTTGATCGACCCAGGAGAAGTTTTTCTAGCTGGCAATAAAAGCACAGCCCCTAGGCTGAGGAAGTTGGGACGGCTCCGAACGGAAGGAAATGGAAAGAGAAAGTGTTTACAGCTGGTGAGGAATTTTTTACCGTTTTAAAAGAGACTGCCTACAAAAAACTTAAAATTAATTGAAATCTGAGAACAGAAGAAATAAGCGGCGGAATTAAGCTTTGAATGGTTTTGGTCAGTGTGTTATCTTGCTCTTAAATGCTATTTTTATGGATGGAATTTATGCAAGTCTTTTAAAACGAATGGATTAAGTTTTCTTCTTCTATCTTTTTTTTATTATTATTTTTGCAACCTATGGACTAAAATTCTCCTCCTCATTACTATGTGTGTTTTCCTCTTTTTCTCCTCTATTTTACTCAATAATTTGATTTTTATTTTTTTTAACTTGGAATGTAAAGAAAAAAAGAAAAGAAGGAAACAAAGAGAATTCTAACAACAAAGTTAGTGCTGCTGCTCGGAGGCTGGAGGCTTGTGTATTGGAAACAAAGCACTTTCACTTTCCTCACTGAACAGTCTGGCTTGGCAATTCAAAGTCTCACAGTTTGTTTATAGAGTGATAAGAACCAAAGGACAAAATGTTTATACAGGTGTCCTTTTGAACTGTATCTTTAAACAGAGAAAGTGAAAAGAAGATTTTACGGTGTATTTATGCTTAATCTTGTAAAAATCCTTCAAGCCAGAGCAGCAGTATTTGCCAACTGGAAATTATGGCACAATTTCAACAGCAGAAAGAAGCTTTAAGTTTGCAAAAGATAATGTTGGAAATTCAGAAATTATCAAACTTATTTGAGAGGATGGAGAAGAAGTTGGAAAATCTAGAGCATCTAACAGTAAAATATGATGAAGAAGTTGGAGATGTTTATCAAGTGGAAAAAGTGGAGGTTAGAGTCCCAAAAACCGAAGAGAAAAATGACCACAAAGAAATCAAATTCGCTGATATCTATGGTGATTGGTTGGTGTCTGGAAATGGAAAGAGTGGAATACGGAAAGAGGAATTAAATGGAGGGGAACTCTACCCCAGATGGCAAGATACAGAAGATGAAAAAACAAAAGAATTTATGGATTTAAAGAGAGAAATTTTATTAGCAACATCATTGATAACACCACTGACAATTAAAGATAAGCTGATCAAGGAAACAGAAGAAGGGCACCGAAATTACATGAGAGACTCAATAAGCAATGAGTTGCAAAGAGGAGTCCATACAAATTTGATTAAGGAGATGATTAGAGGACTGATACCACAAATGGTAGAAGACTTGTAGATTGTTTTGCTACTGGAAAGACACAGGTTGATAGATAAAAGTGTATAATTTAAAACTACTTAAATTGAGTGAAATTTAGTGACAATAGATATGGTTAAATAAACAACTGATAATGATAATAATGTATGCATATGTATTGGTATGACAAGTAGTAATTGGATATGAATATTGAATGGTACCTATGAAAGGAAGATTAGAAATTATTTGGTTATATATAAAGGTTAATGAAAAAGAACCAAGTTGAATTTAGCTAAGTTTTGATTATTTGGGGGGGGGGGGGGGAATGCTATGATAATGGATAGAGTTAAATGAAGGAGGGATAATGATAACAATGTATATATATGTATGGGTACAACATAAGGAAATGGATGTAAATTGTAAACAGTGATTTGGAAAGGAGGATTAGAAATTTTTGTTACTAAATATTATTGATGTTTAGTCAGAATAAGCCATAAGGATATAGTGTTATTGGAGGATATTAGAAATAACAAATGAAATGCCAGTATGTGGTCAGGTTTTAAATCTTGGTACAGTTTATGATGAAGGACGTTTAAACAATTATAGTCAAATGAAAATGGAGGTATGATGAGAGTAATATGTATAAAAATATCCGATTTAAAATACTTGAGTTAATACGAATTTTGTAACGACAGTGGAAGAGACGCATGAAAGCTTTTTGTAACCAACTGATACACTTTCTACAGTATGTAAAGAAGGAGGATTCTTTGAGTTGTTTGTTTTGAAAATGTAAAATAAAAAAAGTTTTATTAAAAAAAAAGAAAAGAAAATGAGTGTCGTTTGAGGAAAATGTGCAGCTGACGCTCAAGAGCAACATTTCTATTGGACCCGTGATTCCTTACTGCAGTTACTCCTTAGACAGAGGGAGAGTGTCATGTTTAAAATTGTACATGATTATTCCTCAGGGATATGACCAACAAAATAAATGTTTCTTAAAATGCCATTACCATTTCTACTTGAATTGGTTTCACTTAGCTACTGTAGCTCATGTGATTATTTTATATTATCGCTCTAGGACTTATCAGGGGACAGGACCTGGCTGATTTTGTTTGCATCAGATCTACGTAACCTTTGAATATGAAACTGCCCAGATGTCCTCAAATGGGTGTAAGTCAAAAGAATATTCCAGAAGGCAGCAATGGTAAACTATGTCCATATTGCTGCCAAGAAAATATCATGGGTATCATCATCGCTATTATCTTTCATCCTCGTTTATGTATAGCTCAAAGTGACGAATGTGCCTAGTACTCATGCCTCCTATTTTCCCACAACAATCTTGTGAGGTGGGATGTAGCCATCTGGGCACCACAGAAACTATAGTACAGTTTGGTGGAGGCTAACAAAGCAATAACTCTGTCCTTAAGACTGACTGGTGAGTCAGGGCTAAATAAAATGACTCTAGGATACAGGGAAGATATTCAGCACCTGGTAACTTTTTCAAGCTTTTAAAAATGCATCCTGAGCCAAAACTGCTAGAAGTGCCTCGCGTCACAATGAATCCCCACTCCTAGGTGGTGACCCTACCCAGTTGTCACAACTCCACAATCCTGATCATGTGTACCAGACTTACTTCAATGTCAAATTCTACTTCCCCTGGCTCTCGCACTTTATTTGGGTCGGAACAGGGTTTGGCTCGTGGCAGTTTCCGAGGAAATTCTGGAATTGGAAGAACATAGATGTTAAAATATGTCACTGGAAACTGAGGAAAGGCTTGCAAATCACACAAGCTGTGAATCAAGCAGAAATGTATTAATTTTCCGAAGAGAGACATATGTGGCTCTTGTGACTTAGATAGTGGTGGTATCTGTATAGATACCCACCAGCCTAGGAATCAGCCCTGAAAACTGTGGTTTAGATAACAGTTACCCTACACATTCACCTACATAGGAATCTGCCCTGTAAGTCATGGTGGGACTTACTGCCAAGAAAACATATATAGGACTCACTTGCCATTTTATAAATCAATAATAATGATAAACAATTAGGGACACAACCTAAGCTTTGGAAGTCAACAAGTGCCCCCATAAAGCAGGTATAGAAACTATATAACCTCTTTTAATGAAAGTAGAAGGTCAAAGATGAAATAAGAGAATGGAATTTAGGCAACCACTACTGAAGTTGAAGATAAGAAAGAATCATTCATAAAAGAAAACAGAACAGCAAAGTCACATTTTAAATTGTAATCGCACTCCAAAAAATATGTTTAAAAACCAAGACAGCACGGAATACAGAATTTAGCTTCTCTAAAACTCCAGCTTTAGTTTTTATAAAATAAACTTCATGGATTGGTGACAGTGTTAGCCACAGAACAATAAGTGTGTTGGTGGTTAATTATTTTTAAGTTGTTGCCATTACAATGAGGTGCCTGAAAGCACATAAGCAATTCGTAATAAAGAAGCCGATAGCTCTTAGCAGACAGACATTTGGAAGGGAGGCTTGGAACAGAGATGAAGGAGACAGCCAAAAGCATGACCAGAGTTAGCACGAGTGAACATGGAAGTGGTATTTGCCCAACCCAAGAGAAATGCATCCACCCTAGAGAGCCACCAAGCATGGATGAAAGGTGCCACATACTGGAAAGCTTCTTGTGCAGCAGCAGATTCCTCCTTTCCCTGCGTGGCGTTTCATCGATCTGCAGATCCTCCTCAGAGTCTATATCTGGGGCTTCTGCATCAGAGGGGCTATGTGGGGCTCTCATTTGTGCTCCTTTGTGGCTCCGGATGCGCTCCGAGGCTTTGATTTTCCTGTCCAAAGGGGGGGGGGGGAATGGGAGGAGGAGAAATGCCAAAACTGATGAGGCTGACCTGATCTGATGATCTACTCACTGGAGGTTATTATGCAGCCCATAAAATATTCTCTGTTCCCCTTTTTGGATCAGCCCTACAAAGGTAGGGAAAAGGGTTATTATTTTTCTTAAACACTGAGATGTCTTAAGAGTCACTTTACTGAAGCTATGATATTGGGTTTAGCCTACACATGGGGAATACAAATCTCTGCTCTGCCTTCATGCATAGATTGGTCACCATTCAGATTCACCTTTCTCTCAGCCCTGAAGAGTTGCTGGGTAGGAAGGATATAACAACAAAAATACACTCAAGGTAACAAAAGGTTCCTCCACAGGGTAACATAGAAACACAAGGATCATCCGTGGTTTCGGGATGGGATATCATCTGTATGCTGATGACACTCAGCTATACATTTCCACCCCGAACCACCCCAACGAGGCCGTCGAAATGATGTCCCGGTGTTTGGAAGCCGTACGGGTCTGGATGGGTGACAACCGACTCAAACTCAACCCCTCCAAGACGGAGTGGCTGTGGCTTCCGGCCCCCCGGTTCAACCAGTTGCTTCCATCTCTGGCCATCGGGGGCGAGCAACTGGCCCCCATGGAGAGGGCGCGCAATTTGGGCGTCCTCCTGGATGCCCGGCTGTCCATGGAGGACCATGTAACAGCCGTGGCAAGGGGGGCGTTCCACCAGGTTCGCCTGGTACGCCAATTGCACCCCTTATTGGACCGGGATGCCTTACGCACAGTCACCCATGTGCTGGTGACGTCTCGCCTGGACTACTGCAATGCTCTCTACATGGGGCTTCCCTTGAGATGCACTCGGAGACTGCAGTTGGTCCAGAATGCGGCCGCGCGGGTGATTATGGGGAGGACTAGGTACTCCCATGTAACATCTCTCCTGCGCGAGCTGCACTGGCTTCCTGTGGTCTACCGGGTGCGTTTCAAGGTTTTGATTACGATCTTCAAAGCGCTCCATGGCACAGGACCTAGTTACCTGCGGGATCGCATCCTGCCCCATACATCCCTACGACCAATCCGCTCACACAGAGAGGGACTTCTCCGGGTGCCGTCCGCTAAACAGTGTCGGGGGGCGACACCCAGGAGCAGGGCCTTCTCTGTGATGGGCCCAGCCCTGTGGAATGACCTCCCCCTTGACATCAGGATTACTTCCGATCTCCGCTCCTTCCGTGTAAAGCTCAAGACCCACCTTTTTCAATTATCTGGCCTGGCTCAACCGTAGTTTATCCTATTCCTCCTGACAGTCCTTTTTAAATTTGTAATTTTACTATGGGGTATTTTTAATGGTTAATTTTATTATTATTATCATGATGTATGTAATTGCTACCTCCTCCGTGTATGTATATGTATGTGTATGTGTGTATGTGTATGTTTATATGTATTTATGTATGTTTTTATTGTACGCCGCCCCGAGTCCCTTGTGGAGAGGGAGCGGCTAACAAATTAAATTATCTTATCTATCTTATCTTATCTTTAACCTTAGTCCAATGCAATGTTTTGCTACTCTATATTATTCTTACCAGCAACTCATGTTTAAATGTGGACCATCTCTTGCAACAAACTTGGGCTGTAACCACCTGCCAATCTGCTCGCTTTTAGATTCTCAAATCCTGGTCTTAAACCCACCCCCACCCCCACTCCTCCCCCTGCTGACAGTAAAGGAGATTTTGGCATGGTTCTTTCTTCTCAGCATGGCCATCTGCTCACCAACATGGCTTACGAAGGAGGACGAGCTGCTTGAAAAGCAGAAGTGGAAAGCTCCATCTTGCCCAATGTCTATGTCACGCCCTGCTGACCCAGAGTGTGCACACACTGGAGGGCAGTTCTGGAGTACTGCCGAGGGCTGATTCAGCTGCTGGCTGCCTATCTCTTTCATGCTGAAAAAAATGGCTCTCAGGTGGCTAGGAATCTGAACAAATCAGCATTACCGAAATATCACAGTTTACCAATCTAGGTCACCTTCTTTGTTTCTGTCATTCCCCTCCCCTCCCCAAACAATCCCATCTCCAGAGGCTAACCTGGTGCCTCGACCATTGGCCACCACCATGGACAGCTCTTCCTCTGTCAGATCAGGTTCTCCATCTGTATCATCCAGGCTGGAACTTGGCAAGTCAAACTGGGCAAGGAAAACAAAGAGTGTTGGCCGGTATATGCTGAGATCATGAGAGACAGGGGCAGGAACAGATCGTAAGCCACTAAGAAGCCCAGGTGCTGCCCAACCAGGTCCCAAATCCCCCTATGGGACCACCTCCACTCCACCTTTTCTCCCACTTAGCGTGCACAGCAACGCCACTGGCACCTCACCTCCTCCTGGCCAGGACTCTCTGCACGCTTCAAGCTCTGCTGCCTCTTGTACTTGCGCAGCAACTCTAGTTCCAGGGCTTTGACGGATGCAGCATCCTTTCGGCTGCCTTTCTTCCCCGGCTCCTTGGGACTCTGATCTCCCTTTTTGGCAGCTGCTGCACCAGGCTGGGCGACTCTCTGCAGGCCAAACGGGCTGCCAGTCTTCCCAATGTTCTGCTGGAATATATCCTGGAGGAGTGAGAGCACAAACGCCCCCCAAGGAAGCATCACAAACCCCTGCTGGGTTCAGCAACACAGCAGCAAAGCTGCAATTTTCCTGGGGTTGGGGAGGGGGGTTGGGGAGGGGCAAGGCTTGCTAAGATAAAGTCCAGCTCCTTCCCAGACACAATGAACAAATACTGCCAATCGATAAAGAGACGGAAAAGGGCTCTCTGAGATTAAAAGCAGAAGGCAAAAAAGGGAGTTCTTAAGATTGCTTGCTTTGGGTTTTTCTATAAAGAACCTGCAACTTTATGGAGCTAAAACATACACTCTGTTCTCAAGCCCGTCACAAGAGTATCAACTATGCAAGCTCAGAATTTGTCACAACGTGTTGCTTAGACTCTTAGCGGATTCCTCTGCACAGATTTTCTTGTTGAGTAGGGTAAGTAGGGTAGCTGTTTAGAAAAACAAAGGCTGTGGATGTCTGCCACTTTGGGTCTGAGAGAGCAAACCTGCAAGCCCTCTCAGACAGATTGATGGGCCAGAATATGTATTCTGCGGTGTGGTATAAACAGCCAGGCTACAGACTATGCCGTGGCTGCTCTGAGCACACCGTGGACTTAAAAGCCACTAACGCTTCAGACTGCTGTGCCTGGAGCTAATGTGAGGTGCCCCTATTTCCTACAGGGCACTTAACATGCAGATAAGCGAAACCCGAACTAAGCATTTCCCAAGGTATGTCCTTGACTGCTGTTCCTTGCCTGAGTGCAGTTTGGGAATGGCTTTGCAGAAGGGATTCCTTCCTGCCAGAAAGATGGGCATTAGAGGCTACAACTTTCAATTTCAAGGGACAAAGTGAGATCGATAAACAGCCTGCAAAATAACTTCATAAACGCTTCATTTTGCATTATTAAGCAACAGAGCCATACAAGTAAATTTTCTTGGTAGAAAACGAGTGGTTTTAAGCATCAGAACTGCAGGCTACAATATTCTTGGCTACTAGCCTTTTAAACAAGACACTAATCTCTCCACAAAACCCGAAGCAGGATCTTCTTAGGCTTAGTTGTAAGATGTGCACCAGATATGTTTCGGCACTTTGCTTCTCACAGAGAGGTGCTTTCAACCGAAGAGTAGAAAAACCAATGAGCCTCTTGATACTCACTTCCACCAGTCGGATCTCCTTGGCCAGGTCTTTGATGAGTTGTGCTGGACGTACTGTCCCAGGAATTTCTTCTTCATGCTCACTCAAGGCCTGGGAAGAAAAATATCTAGTCTACTTTTCTCTGCAAAATTGAAACATTGCTGAAGAGCAGAAAGGCTTTCTCCAATCTACTGCTTTCTAGACATGCTGAACTACGACTCTTAGGATTCCCTGGCTGGATGACTGAGGTAGTCATCCTATAACTGAGCCACTCTGGACTGCTCCTGGGACAGAATATTCTCCACTAAATCAGTCTTCCATTCCAAGAGAGGTCTTACAGATAGTCCTTGAGTTATGACCATAATGGAGTTACAAGTCATATTGGTTGTAAAACAGGTTGGTCACATGAATGACCCAATTCCTCATTTTTTGTGGCAGTTGCTAAATGAATGCAGCGGTCATAAATGTGAGTACTACAGTTGTTCAATAAATCCACTGTTTGCTATGGCACGGTTTTGCCAAAAAAACAGAAATGCCAGGTTTTGGCAAAACATTGTAAAAAATAGTCAATGACCATGGGACAATGCAAACGGCCGTAAATATGGCCATGTTCCCAAGCTCCCAAAGTAGCTGTCACATAACTGGGATGGAGGGGGCGAATTATCAGAACTTTGGATCCAAGTTGTACGTCCCCTTTTCCAGGACCTTCTGGGTCCTGATTGTTACCCAGCCCAAGTATGAGTTATTCTCTCAATCATTTACCTCCTTTTTAGTCCAGGAGCGAAATGCAGTATTGAGGGCTTTGGCCCCATGAGCCAAATAGGCAGCTGGGTGCCTACGGTTTTCTCGAAGGCCTGCCAGGAGAAAGAGAGAGAGGGGGAGGGAGAGAGCATCAGTGGTGGCCATTCTCATGAGCCACAGGGAGAAAGGGGGATACTAAAAACAGGCGAACTCAAAACTCACCTCGGAAGATATCCAGGAGATGTTTGCCAACGTACCAACAGATAGTTTCAAAGTTGGGGAATTTGAAGAGATCAGCTGTGCTGAGGCGCTTTTCAATCTCGTAAGCCCTAGGTAGGAAAGAAGGGAGGAAGGAAGGGAGGGATGTAACGTCTTCCATAAAGAGGACATTGCTTCTGTAAATTATGCTAATTTGCTGGACTCCTCTCCTCGGATGGTTTGGTCAGCAGCTACCAATCAAGAGCCATAAGAAGCTATCTAGGCACTAAACACTCATTCCTCTGACTTCCTCTCATTCCTCCTGGGTTCTAGTCAGCACTTCATTAGGCAACTAAGATTACATGCGGCATTCTCCATTAACTTTGCTTCTCAGAAGCTAGCTGGGAAGGCTGCCCAAGCTGATCACATGACTGTTACACAGCAACTGTCATAAATACATGCCAGTTGCCAAGCGCCTGAATTCTGATCACATGACCATGGGGATGCCACAATGGTCATAAGTGTAAAAACCAGTCATAAGTCAGTTTTCAGTGCCATCGTAACTTTGTGCAGCCATTAAACAAATGGTTGTAAGTAGAGGACTATGTATGTTTAATTCTTTAACCAATATTGAGTTTGATATGCTTCCAGGTGTTTATACTCTTACATCCAGGATCCTCTGAAGAAATGATGTTATGCCAGGCCAGATGATTGCGTTCTCTGCTTTAGTGTCATCCACATTAGTAAGCAATAACTCACTTAAGGGTTTTCAGAAGGATTTTTTCCCAGACTAGCTCGGAGAAGTGGAAAAATGAATTTGGGATCTCCACTCTCTACTCCCAAGTCTTGGCTCTTCCCTTGATAGTTTTCCCAGATGCTCAATGGTGGCCAATTGCTCCCATTCAAGCTTACTTGAGCTGCATCTCAATGTTGAGACTGTGTAGAAAATTGCCTCCAAAGGCCAGGCAGTCCACAGGGGTCAGCACAGCATGGATCCACCCTGGAAGGACAAGAGGTGGTAAGATGGTAAATAGCTTCTCAAGAACATTGACTGACTGGGAAAGAGAAGAAACAGCTGTTTCTGGCCTGAAATGCCAAAGGGGAAAAAGGACTTACCTGTCGGTATGAAGAGGGTCTGGCCCTGGCGGACAGGACAACGATAGCACCTATCCACTTGGTCCCCAAAGAACATTTCATTCTGATTGGAGGAGCTGCTCCATGCCTCAAAGAGTGTCAGGTTGGCCACAGTGGGACGTACCAGGTAGAAGATCTTCTCTCCCTGCGGGGAACGATACAGAATAAATTTCCCCACTAAGTCTCCTCTGTCTTTTTCCAAAATGATAAAGAGTCGAAAAAACAAGGTGCACATATATAAGGGAAAGATTGATGTAATAAAGCACAGAGACACTGGGTACTTTGGCACTAATTTTTACATGGGGGACATGTCTCATGGACAATTAGACTGTTCCAAGGCCAGAAAAAATGCTGTTAGCCTCACATTTCAGAGGCAGCATTTGAAGAGTAACAGAATTACAAACACCTTCCTTGTCTGAGTCAGCTTGCGCTGTCCCACAGATAATCTTACCCAATAATTTTACCAAGCTTTCTCTGCATGATTCTTTTTTTTTTTTACAAATGTTGGCACAATTTCTTCTTCTTCTTTACATTATAAATTTCAGGAACAGATATCCTTCATACATGAAGGAAAACAAAGACCGCAGTGCATGCCAAGGTAACGGAAGGTCTGGGCCAAGAACAACTGAATTCTAAAGAAGAGCCATGAAATGTTGGTGTTAAGTAAGACCATCTACATAACTTTCTATATTTTATACAGTTTATAATGAGGGACATGATGATATACAGTGTGCTAACGTTCAGTTTTCTGGCTGCTGAAAATCTTTACTTTGTTTCTGGCTACAGCTGCAAATTTGACTAGTTTGCAAATGACAGCAGAGATTTTCCAGGTGCTGAATTCTGCAATTATCATCCAAATGTGTCTTTTGGTGGCATAAACATATTTTTGCAATTGTAAACCAACATTTCATGGCCTAGTCCAAATAGAGTCCAAAAATAAGTCCTCCACTCTTCCCCAAACTGTGCTTTCTGTGCTGGATTTTAAGCTACCATCATCCCCAGAAACCTTTCTTAAAACATACATGTGCCTTCAAGTCAGTGTTGATTCCTGGTGATTGCTTGAACTAGTCCCTGCTATTTTTTTTGCCAAGACTTCCAAAGTGGCTTGCCCATACTTTCTTCTTAGGGCCAAGAGAGAGTGGCTGGCCCAAAGTACCCAGCTGGCTTTGTGCCTAAGACAGGTCTGAACTCATCACTTCCCAATTTCTAGTCTGATGCTTTAACCACTACACTAACTGGGCTCTCATCTTAAAACATGAGAAATGGATAAATTAAAACCATTTCATCTTTTCTTCTATGGATTCAGTATATTTTCTTCATGCCGACACCTCCACAAAATGCCTCTGGACCCTTTTAACAAGAATCCTTGTGAGAAACTAATGAGGAAAATAATAATAATACTCTCAGTATGAAGCCATGAAAGGCAGCTGCATCCCAACAACCTGGACCACCTGTGGCAAGAATGAATGCATTCTAGTTCTCACTTGCCCTAGGGAAATTAACTAACTGATCTGACTATACCAGTTACTGGACCATACCACATCAGAATGTAACTTCGTGTATTATTTTATGCTGCTACTCCAATTACTCTTATTTTCCTTCTTCGGTTACACCAGTACAAGAAAACCTTGAAAACAAAGATGCAGTGGGAAGACCATTCAAACATCCACCAAGGCATTCTGCCAGTTCTGAAGCTTTGCATAAGGATCCTCCTTCTATCCCATATACCAGATTCTTACCCGTAGGACATGGTACCAGACAGAGGTGCCTCCAAAGTCAATGTGGAAGTCCGTGTAGCTGTCCCGCACCCCCATCAGGCAGTACTTTTGTACGCTGGGACGCTCAAAGACGGACTCTCCTGGCCACAGGTTCTCCACCCAGGACAACTTGCGCACAATCTTTGGTGTCTCCACCAAATTAGACAACCTGAAAAATGGCAAAGGTAAATAAACAACCTCATCTCCTTCCAAACAACCCCTGAGAATGCTTTCGGGTGGCTGGTGGAGAGACTACCTACTGATGCTTAAACCCATGGTTTGTTCCTCCCCTTCCCCCCAATTGCCTCTAGGAAAATATGGCAGGAAAAAAAAAACATCCCCATCCTCATTTGTGAGAAAGGGAATAATTACAACTCAGTGTCTTCCAAATAACGATAAAAGTAGTGCTTGAGTTGTAACTGTAACAGAGCTTGCTCATTATTTTGTCAGCCGTAACAGTTGTAAAATGGGTCAGTCACATGGCCAACCTACTTTTATGCTCTTTTGCAGTGGTCCTTAAGCGAACCCAGTGGTAGGCTGTGTGAACGTGGCAGTGAACCCATTATTTACTGTGGCATGGTTTGAACTGTCTGACACCGCAACTGAGCACCCAAACTGCAGTCATATTTATTATTTATTTATTTATTACTTGAACTTATTAGTCGCCCCCTCTCCCCACAGGGACTCGGGGCGACGTACAAAAGTATTATATAGCGTACAGAGGAGGTAAGAATAAATAAATAAGTTACAATACCTAAAAAAGTTAAAACCCCAGTGAAATTAACCCTTAAAAACTAAAATTACCAATTAAAAATGCCCTATGACCCTAGGAGGGGAGGGGAGGGGCTCCTGACCATCAGAATTTCAGATTTAGGTTATAAGCCCCCTTTTCCAGGCAAGTCATAACTCTGAACAGTCGTTAAATGACCAGTTGTAAATCAAGGACTACCTGTGATTGATTTCTCAGAATATTCAGCCTGTATTACCCTTCACCCCCCCACCCCACCCCCACCCATTTGAAGGGTGGAACAGAATGGAGAACTTCTTTGTATCCCTTCAGCTAAATAAAACCATTCCTGGGGGAAATAATACATCTTGATGCCAAAACACGGAATCTTGCAGATCTAGGTTCTCCCTACGCGGGTGAGGATGGCGTGTAAAACAAAAATAACTGGACTGCTTTTGCAGACTCGTGCACCCTTTCTTGCAACCTTCCTGCACTTTTTTACCTGGTTTCTGAGAATTCCAGACTGATGACATTGAGCACTTTCTCTCGGCGGCTGCTGCAGTAGTAGCCGACAAAGTCACCCAGACGCATCTTGAGGTCAGCTTGGCGTGTCACATCAATGACATCGATCTCCTTGTCTGCACCTGTTAAGAAAGAGATACACCTCATGTTGAGCAAGTCAGCTGGGAGGCGGCAGCAGCAGCAGCCATATTTCCCTAAGTTATACCTCTGAAATACACTGTGGGGCAGGCAACAAACTCATCAGAAGCTTAGTGATGCAAGCATCTCCCTCTAGTGGTCCTTTCCCCCAGCACCTTGGTCAGCAACTGCTGCTTATACTCAAGGGCCAGAATGCCATTTTGTCAAAGGTTGCTAGGCTACTTAGTACATACATACCTATCTACTCTTACTTTCAAAATTCAGCTAAGGATTTTCCCTTTCCAAACCCTGCCTTCATACAAATGTTCGGGTTCTATATTACAACATAGGATGCTGCACGTGGATGGCCTATTAGCATAAGCCATTCTTAGGGAGGGAGAGCCAGCCACCCACAAAAGCAACAGCGGAAGCTACGTTCACTTTGAACAATAGCATTTCAGCTGGCAACAGGGGAAGAAGGGTTGCCTTATGCATTTAAGAATATACTACACTCTGGGTCTCCTTTAGGGAAGGCAGGCAGACTGATGTCATCTATCATTCTCTGAACTGTAACTCTCACACTTGCTTGCCCTTTGCTGGGACTGATAAAAATTGAAGTCCAAAGCATCGGGAGGGCACTTCGTTGCCTTAATCTACCATAAATTGTACTGGGTTTGAGGAATAATTAAGAAATAATGATGCCCTATACTGCATAATTTTTTATCCATCAAAATGAGGAATCTCAGGGAATATTCCCAACAGTTTTGGATAGCTGCATGCTCCAGAAGAAGATGGTAAGTGAACTGACTTGTGAAGAAATCTCAGAAGTAATGTCTTTTGTCTGGTTTTGACGTAGCAGCTGTGTGAACCCAGGCACTATAGCTTATTCAACAAGCTATCATTAGAACAAACTATAACTCAAGGTAATGTCTGAACTAAGCCAATGTGGGATGATAAAAAACTTCTGCACAGGTTTAAGGAGACCTTAGCCTACAACTACACAATCACTGCTATTGATTGAAAGCCTCTTACTCATCTCCTATGAAAGAGAGAAAACTAAATTATAGTTAGGAACTAGCTGCTCAGGCAAGGCTAACCGGCATCTGCTTTCTTTGAGCAAAGTGTGGGTAAGCAATCGGGCAAAGTACCAGCAACTCTCCAAGCAAAGGGGCCCATTATAGCATTTTCTCAGGCCTGGATTTATTGAGCCCATAATTATAACTTGGAGTTAAGACTGTGGAACTTATAGCTGTCCAGATATTGTCGAAATAGATATAACTTCTAGCATTATTGAGTAGCTGACTTAAACTTGAGCATCAGCTCAGTAATTATAACCACCACATGCCTGAATTTGAGGATTGCTGTTAGTTAGGATAGCAGCTCAAAACAAATAAATACAAGAAGCTATTTAACTCCTGTGCTGACATTCTGACCGATTAATTTGGGTTTTGGATTTTTTTTTTGCACTGTAAACATCATAAGCCACAAATTCCTGTGGAAAAGTGAAGCATGGAAGCTATAAAGAATATGTTCTTAATTCAGTTTAATAACTCTTATGATGAAAGAAACATTCATTTCCTTGTCAATCTTTCCAAGATCTCCGTGCTCTCAGTCAGAATAGCAAAAGGTGGGAACAGATTTTCTTCTAGTAGACAAGGAAAGAAGGATAGCTTCACCTTTCTATATCTGCAGAAAATACAAATCTTTATATCTGCAGATAATAAGAAAGAAAAGTGAAAAGGAATGAGAGCTGAAGATTTGAGGCGGCCTCAGGAATATCTCCAATGGGATGCAATGAGTCTGTTACACTGCACTGATCACTTGGATCTTAAGGATATTATAGAGCTGGAAAAACTGCAGAAAAAAGCAGCCCCAATGATTAGGAGGATTGGAATACCTACCCCCCCCCGAAAGATTACCAAGATTAAGTCTCTAATTTGGAATAAGATCCCTTTTTACAATCCTTTAGTAGATAGTTGGGGCAACTGGATGGAGCTGAATGTTTACTGGCTGGATACCCTTCTTGACACCTATGTGGAGTTTGCAGCAGGTGTGTGTGTGTGTGTTTGTGTGTGTGTGTGTGTGTGTGTGTGCCTTAGGAGAGAAACATTTGCCACTATCTAGGAGTGAACTCTCAGCCTTCTGAGTAGATGGCAAGCATCTTCACCACTAAGGCACCACACCATTCCAAATCTCTAACTTGGAATGAAGGAGGGTAAATGGATACTGTATAGCAGAACGAAAGATCTTGCACAGCGCAGGTAATATGGATGTATTTTTTTCCCTGCCTCTCTCTAGGATATTCCCCTAAAGACTAAGAGAAGGAGACACATTTTTACACAGATATTAGTTAAACTATGAGATTCACTTATCAGCAGATGTAGGAACTGCAGCCAGTTTGAACTGCTCTGAAAGGGGATTGAACAAATTTAGGAAGGATCAGTGGTTATGAATACTGTTGAACAACCAATTTCGTTTTTATTACAACCAATTTTGTATTTAAGTACAATGACAATAAAGATTACACTTATACTTGTACTTTAATGGTTGCCTCCTAAATACTAGTCACCATACCTTAAATACTAATTGCTGAGATATGACAGTAGAAGGGATTATTGTCCTCCAGCCCAGACTTATGACTTTTCCAAATGCATCCAATCTTACTTGTGTATCCATACATCTATGATAAACAGATGTGCTTGCAAACCCAACAGTATGACTGCAACAAACGGTGATTCAATCAAACATACAGTTCTCTCCCTTCCTCAAGCTTTCGTTTTTCTGCAAACTGAAGAATATTTGCTGAGATGCAGTGACTGAGAAGAACCACATCTTTGGCCATAGTTCAAGTGGATACATTCCTCATTAGTGTTGGTAATTGAGGGATGAGCTTAATCTAAGCAGCCAGTGGTGACAAACAGTGTGGCTTTGTTTCATCAATCTCTGATAAGAGGTCATTTGACCTCTGCATAGAAGTGAATAACTAATAGTAATGCCAGATAATATTTCTCCTTATATAAAAACAAAATACATCCCTTTAGCAAAAAATGACCTTTGCTTTCTCTGCAGCCTATAACCTGCAAAGTAGTGGGTGGTAGATATTTTGGACTTCAGTTTCCTCAACTTAACTAGTGGGAAAAATACTGTAGGAACTGCCCGGCAAAGCATGTAGAGAGCCTCATGCTGCTGGCCCTTGCAAGAGAGCTCTCCCTCAGGTCACCAATCAAGCCAGTCTCCTAGCACTCACCAACATAATGCTCCACATCACGCACAGTGAATGTTGGTGGAGGAAGAGTCATGCCCAGGCCATCCTTCTTCAGGACCAGTAGAGGCACGCTGAAGCTGTTCTCTTCAAGGAACTCCACAGTCAGTTGTGTTCCACTTGGCTTTAGGATCACATCATCCGCACTGAGGAAGCAGGAGGGACAGTCAAACCAAGGACACACACTGCTGTTTTCTATAGCACACTTTCTCAATTTGGTAACCTCCATACATTAAAACTACAACTCCCAGAATTCCCTGTTCAAAATGGCCTCAGTTGAAAGAACATTGGGACAGTAATCCTCTGCAATGGGTTTGTGTAATACACACATTCTCTGTATGTTACGTTTGTAAACCTGATAAACTTTGGCTGCCTTGTACTTCATGACTGTTATAAAGTATATGGTTTGACTCTATTTTTATTTTTATATCTAATTTCCTACGACTATAGGTTCCAAAGCAGTTATAAAAAAATATATTTTTACTTACTTACTTATTAACTTTTTACTTACTTACTTAATTTATTTAAAAAATTATTTATTTATTTATAAATTTATTTATTTATTTAAACATTTATTTATTTAAACATTTATTTATTTAAACATTTATTTAAAACATTATTTAAAACTATGCTTCATTATTTGAGGTCTTGGAGCAGCATTCAGTATACATTAAACACATATTTTACAAACTGCCTTTTCTTTTATTTAAACTGGACATTTGCAAGGAGGAAGAAACAGAATTATTTTGATTCCTTTTCTTTCAGCAGTTGTTTGGCTATGTCTTTGGAGACCTCTGTGCAGCTGCCTGTAAGGTGTGGCAGCTGCAAAGAGTCTCCCTATAGAGACAGCTATTCTGGTGCTGGAGGAAACAATGACAATAAATAGCAGTGCTATCCAGATAGGAAAGAAGGGTAATAATAATAATAACAACAACAACAACAACAACAACAATAACAACTTGAATATGGTCTGGATTGATTATAAAAAGGCATTCAACTCATTGCCACATAGTTGGATCATAAAATGCTTAGAAACAACTGGCATTAGTAAAAATATTACATCCTTCACTGAAAAGGCAATGAAACAATGGAGAACTGAGTTGGCAGTAGGGAATGAGAACTACGGAATGGTTAATATCAAGCGAGGAATTTTCCAGGGTGATTCACTTTCACCTCTTCTCTTCATCATCGCGATGATCCCACTATCAGTAATCTTAAAGAAAATGAAATTAGGCTACCAAACAGCCAAAGAAGCTGAAAAAATTTCGCATTTATTATATATGGATGATTTGAAACTCTATGGAAAATCAGAAATAGAAATCCAATCACTGACAAACCCAGTCCGAGTATTCAGCACCGATTTTTCAATGCAGTTTGGCATAGAAAAATGTGCCACTGTATCCATAAAAAGGGGCAAAATCACTGCATGTGAGGGAATTGAAATGCCCAATGGCCAACTAATTAAATGCAACGAAAATGAAGCCTACAAATACTTAGGCATTCTGCAGTTGGATAACATCAAACATGGAGAGAAGTAAAAACTATTGTCAGGAGAGAGTACACCAACAGAGTTAGGAAAATTTTGAAATCTAAATTAAATGGTGGAAATACAATCAAGGCCATAAATACCTGGGCAATACCAGTTATAAGATACACAGCTGGTATAGTTAACTGGACACAAGCTGATTTGGACATTTTGGACCGAAAAACCAGGAAACTAATGACAATGCACTACAGTTCACATCCACGTGGTGACACTGATAGACTATACCTGCCCCGAAAATCAGGTGGCAGAGGATTATTACAAGTGAAGCAAATAGTTGAAGAAGAAAAACATGCACTGGCTGATTATTTAAAAGAAAGTCAAGAACATCTATTAATCGAAGTAAAGAACAAAAATCTATTGAGGGCCCAACAGACGAAACAAGAATACAGAAAAGATGTGATAAAATTAAGAATGGAGAGTTGGCAGAACAAAGCATTGCATGGCCAATTTCTGGAAAACATAAAAGATAAAGTGGACAGTGAAAAAACTTGGTTATGGTTAACAGCAGGTATATTAAAGAAAGAAACAGAGTCACTAATCCTGGCTGCGCAAGAACAAGCTATCCGCACAAATGCCATTAAGGCCAAAATCGAAAAATCCTCTGATGATGCCAAATGTAGACTTTGCAAAGAGGCTGATGAAACTGTTGACCACATACTCAGCTGCTGTAAAAAAATCGTGCAGACTGACTATAAAATGTGGCACAATTCAGTGGCACAAATGATCCACTGGAATTTGTGCAAAAATTATAATATTAAAACAGCAACAAACTGGTGGGAACATAAGCCTGAAAAAGTCGTCGAGGGTGGTCAAGATCTTGTGGGATTTTCACATACAAACGGATAAAATACTGGCGCATAATACACCAGACATCACACTGGTTGAGAAAAATAAGGTTACAATCATAGACATTGCAATACCAAGTGATAGCAGGGTCGCCGAGAAGGAATATGAAAAAATCACGAAATACCAGGACTTAAAAATCGAAATCCAACGATTATGGCACAAACCAGCAGTGGTAATTCCAGTGGTAATCGGCACACTGGGTGCTACTCCAAAAGCACTGGAATTACATTTAAAACAGTTAAAAATTGACAAAATCACCATCAGTCAAATGCAAAAGGCCGCACTGCTTGGATATTACGAAAATACGTTACGACATCCTAGGCCCCTGGGTGGGGCCCGACTAGTAATTAATGCCAAATCCGGCGAAACAACTGGCTGCTGTGATACAATTCTGTTGATGCAATAATAATAATAATAATAATAATAATAATAATAATAATAATAATAATAATAATAATAATAATAACAACAACAACAACAACATATTATATATTATAATATTATATAATTAATAATAGTATTATTAATAATAGTATTAATGGTAATTAATATTATTATTAATAATAATAATATAACTCCTTAGTGAGGAGTCTACGAAATACCATGCAAAATCTGCCCTGCAACATACATAGGACAAACAAACTGGAGAATAAATGCACGCATCACAGAACACAAGAACGCAGTAAGAAAAAAAGAAAAAAACGTCCTCCCTTTTCCAGCACCTTGCTACAGGACATGAAATTAATTTTGAAGGAACAAGATTAATCTCCAAAACTGAACACTTCAACAAGAGAATAATTATGGAAGCTACTGAAATAGAAAAACACCCCCACGACGATACCTCTCACCTACCAGACATCTGGAAACCAGCCCTAATCAACAAACGAGCCCCACCCACCACCCAGGCTATTACAACACGAAACAACAATGGACACACAGCCAGCACCAATCTACCAATCATGATACAACCACACAACCAATCATTCCACTTACTGAAACAATGCTAGCATTCCACACACACCCATCAAGATTTATAGAAAGACGGCAACTCCGACGACGCTTTAAGCCCAAAACCCAGCCTGAGGATGGCGAGTGAGACCTCGCCGAAACGTTGCCAAGACAATCTCAATCTTACATGGGAAAAGACCCGAATACAAGACCAGCATACCTACATCTGTGAAAATCTATATATATGTTGTAGGGATATATATATTCCTACAAATTAAAAAAAAACACCACTCTTGAACCTTTTTCAATAAATACCTTTATATAAAGCAGCAGCACAAAATCTTGAAAAAAACAAAATGCACTGAAGAAATAGAAGTATTAAATTGCTTCACCAAAGTTAAAGCAGTCTTGACATTATCACTGGGCAAGTTTATTAATTCCATCCTGCCCAACTGTTGCTATCTGAGAGACCATAGATAAGTAAATCTTGGCAAGGCATTTCAGAAGTTGCAGAACTACAGCTCCCAGCATCCTTCTAAAGGAGAGCTAATAGTGAAAGCTCCTGGAAGTTATAGTTCATTAAATATTGCTCATTCATGAGCAGAGGAATTCTTTTTGAACAAGTTTTACAATAAAATTGCCAGGAGGAACTGAAAGAAATGCTTTGATTTAGCTAGAAATCAACCAGTCATTCCACAATATGGCTATTTGAAATGTCCTTTTTTTCTGTAATGGCTAAAACATCCATCAAGCATCATCTCACCTAGGAAATATTCTGCTGCGAAGTTCTTTGATGAATTGACTGCTGCCAGTCTTCACTGTCTTGCCAACCTCTTTGTTCACAGAGGATTCAGACTGTTTTGGATTTCCTCTGCGCCGTTTCACTGAGGGAGAGAAGAAATCAAAATATAGACAAGCATATAGACAATTCAACGACAGCAGTGCAGAGATTATGATGATGTCCCATCTCTCTTTTGCTCAACTCAAGGCAGCCAACATAATGCTCCTTCCTCCTATGAAGCATCTGGCAAGACTAGTGATGAAGTAAGCCTGCCCAATATCAACAATCATCTTTCAGAACATCAAAATATGATTTATAGATACATACAAACATTAAAAATCATGTCGTCTTGATGATTGCAAACCATAAGGTTGAAAAATGCCATCAATATCTACTGGAATTTCAGAAATCAAACATGTTGCTGAAAATATTTACATATTGGGGCTGAGCTAACAAATTGCCTACATCAACGAAGGCTTTTAAAAACAGATTGTGCAATGTATGTTTATTATTTATTTGATTATATAATTAGAATAAATAAAAAGCACACAAATTATGCACCTGGACCTAGAGCCAGATGACACACTTTTGTTCAGTGTCTCTATCTGAGGTAGAAATGGCTGAACAGAATTTTAATAGCTGTAGATATAAGTAGAACTCTGTAGCTATTACTCGTCATAAAAGTCCTAGACCTGTCACTCATTGTAAAATAATATAAACAGTAGAACAGCAGCCCATAAAGGTAAGGAAACTGGGCTGGGCATGCAGGAAGAGCTGTGCAAAGTTGTCAAAAAGATTCTCTTCAGTTCCCTTTAGCTGGCAGGCCTTGTCAGCTTCAAATGGTTTTTTGAAGTTCTTATTTACAAGAATGTGTATAATACACCATATATTTGGCCATTGGTGATGAAATAGCAACCACGCGGTCATTATTATGTTTGTTTACATCGTATTTTGTCTTCTTGGAAGTGTAAAATATAAAAAGACAATAACTTACTGACAGACGGTCCGTGAAGTAGTTCACAGTTGGGGCAGTGATACAAGTCAATGTCGGCTGCTGCATCCTCTTCTACTCCAACGCAACTTGAAGAGAGAAAGACAATTGCTTACTTTACTCTACACCGACTTTAAAAAGTTAGACCCAAATGTCCTTTCTCCAAATGCCTAGCCTGGATGACGGTCCTGCAAAGATCCAGGAAGCTATAGCAACTCTGAATCACAGGTAGTGTAGGTGAATTCTGAATGCCGGTTCTACAGGCCTAATGCTTCTAGTCTAAAGCTAGGGTGAGTGCTTGGAGAAGATACTGGAGGGAATGATTCCACACTTTGCTTGATGGGGGATCTGTCCCTGATCCAGTCCAAGAAACATTTTCATAATTTAACCAGCATAATTCAATAGCCATGTTTTGGGCTTGAAACAAAGCATCAAGCAGTTCCCTATAAAGCGTAACTACTATCCAAATCCACTTTATTTGAACATCCTACAGAGTAAAGGCTATCATTCAGCAATAATTTTAACAAAAAAAGTCCTCTTCAGTGTAAAATTATTACACAAATTTGTCTGAGGTAAAAAGGAACAGGAAGTGGTGTAGAGTTAAAAACACAACAAAAATAGGCTGAAAGCTGTAGTGTACTTTACGTTTGGATTCTGCTTATCCTTGAGGAGGTTATTCCAGACGGAATGAATGTCTATTTACCTGAGGGAATTTATTTATTTCACCATTTCTCAGTGCACCCAACTCGAAACACTTCGGTTGCGTGAAGACAAGTGGCAATGCAAACTTACTTCAGTCCAAGTTGACTGCCGTTATTAGAGCTTAAGGCAATGATAACGAACGCCATCCTTTCAGAATTATGGGATACGATTCCCTTATTTCCTGATTCTTTACAATGCTGGTTAATTGGGACTCCATCACTTACCTTTGGTTGCACTCATCTTAGTTATGTACCCAAGTTCTGTTGCCGAAAAAAAACATCTGTATGAATCATGCCATGAGCACCTTTGTATAGATTTAATCCTCCAACTCTCTCAATATTTGTTGCCTCACACTACAATGAATGCCTCAGCATACAGATGTAGAGATAGGGTACCATTAATTACTAGGGACAAGGTTTTTTTAAAATAATGCCTCACTGAATCTTTTGCAAGTGAATTTCAATCACAAATACACAAATCTTAGTCTGACCCGGCTAAACAATCCTGAAAGCAACCACCCACTAAGACCTAGTGTTGCTATAGGTTGCCCATGCCCTGGAAAACGTCCATTTACATTAGCACCCAAAGAGAAAACAGGCTCAGGCAGTTCAGCATGCCCAAGACCAGCAAACAGACATTTCCACTCGTTTTATTGCTCACCTGCCATGGAACCAATCCTGGCAAGCATCACACTCGATCATGAAGCGGGTGACATCGTAGGGCAGGCGACAGAGACAATACACTGGGACAGAGGCCATGGTGGAGGCAGGGGCTGCTCCAAGTTCAAGCCAAGGAAGACCCTCAGGAATCAAAATGATATCAAAGTGTCCCCTAGGGCGAGCCGGGGAGGCTTCTCATGCCCAGGCCTGAAGGAAAAAGTCCTGTCCCAGCTGGGGTGAAGTGAGGATGGAATAACATTCATTCACGCAAAAACGCACCCACGTCCCAGGCACCAACTTTTGTGCAAAATGCAGTTGTGAGCCTGAAGTCCGGCCGGCTTTTTTATTTTGGCCCCGAAATAAAAAAACAAAACCAGCAAGGAAAAACAACTGGTTAATCCTCCGGAGATCGCCTTTCCGAAGCCGTTTCGGACAGACCTCACGTTTTTTCGGGGGTTTCCCTAAGAATCCGAAATCCTCCGAAACATCCCCCCGAAAAAGCTCGCAGCGCCTCCGCCCCTCTCCGTTCAGAAGTTTGCAGGCTCCTTTTCCCCTTCCGAGGGAAGGGGAAAACGGGGTTCCCCTCACGACCGACCTCCCAAATTAAGCGGAGTCCCTCCGTGCGGTCGGCAAAGCTCGCTTCCCCTCTTTCTTCTTCCACTTGGTCCCCGGGGGGGGGGGGGTGAAGAAAAGACCCTCGGCTCTTCCTTCAAGCCCAACAAAGCGCGCTACGGCTCCCTCGCTCTCCAAGGACGACCTCCGTACTCCCTTCTCCCCGAAAGAGCGAGATCATTGTTTCCCTCCCTTCCTCTCCCCACGATGCCCATCCGAGCTCCCCCTTTACTCCCACGATCTCTCCCCCTTTCAAATCAAAAAGTTCCCCCCTTCCCCCCTTTCTTCTTGCCCCGGAGCCGAAGGCGGGCGCGAGACTCTGCCGATTTCTCTGCACGCCAGATCCCGGCACCTTCTCCCCGGCGGAAGCAACAACGCCAGGACGGGGATCGAGGCCTTCCCGAAGCAAAGAAATTCCTCTAGGCTTTTCGACCGCTGAAAAGGCCTCCGCGAGGCCTAAGGTCCTGGGGTTTTCTTTTCCAGCCTTCCCAATAAAGTTTTATTCAAAACAAGGGAAGGGAGAGGAAGGGAATAGAGGAGGGGCTGGCGGCCATCTTAGGAGAGGCAAAGCACGGGCGCGCGGAGAAGCCATCTTGAGAGTGGCGCTGGGGGCCCCCCAGGCAAGCAACGTCCAACGACGATTGCGGCAGCCATTTAGGGAAGCGTGTCAAGGAGAGCGTTCCCACCATAAAGACAAACGGAGTGGCGGAAAGAGCGCCCTCAGCCTTCACGAAAGAAGGCGGGATATTCGGGTTATTTCCGACAGGGCGGGTAATACCGGAAGCGATGGGAGATCCGGGTTGTATCGGAGAGCTGAGGCGATTGTCCCTCCCGGAGCTCGTTTCCGGCCATGAGAATCGCTGCCTAACCGTCTGCGTGTCCGCCCTATATTTTCGAACTTCAGCCCTTTTGTGGGGAAATGCCGAATTTATTTCGTGGCGTTTATGCTGCATGGAACAGCTATATGTATGAAACTGCCTCTGCAGTATAGGTAGTCCTAGACTTACAACAATTTATTTAGTGACCGTTCAAAAAGTTACAACGGCAGTGAAAAAAGTGACTCGACCGTTTTTCACACTTGCGACCGTTGCAGCATCCCCATGATCACGTGACCAAAATTCAAAACTGCTGACTGACTCAAGTTATGACGGTTACAGTGTCCTGGAGGGGGTCATCTGATCCCCTTTTGGGACTTTGTGATAAAGTCAAGGGGGAAGCCAGATTTGCTTCACAACCATGACACTGTCTTAATAACTGCAATGATTCACTTAACAATTGTGGCAAAGTCGTAAAATGGAGCAAATGCACTTAATGTTTCACTTAGCAACAAAGGTTTCACTCCATTGTGGTCGTAAGTTGAGGACTACCTGTACAAGCTGAAATAGAGCATGTGATGGAGCTTGGTGTGTGTGTGTGTGTGTGTGTGTGTGTGTGAAGTTTATAATCTGCAGTATTTTTAGTTGGTCTGGATGTTACATGACTGCCTAAACGTGTTCCTACAGTTTTCTTGGCAACATTTTCAGAAGTGGTTTGCCATTGGCCTTCCATTCTTCATAGGGCTGGCCATTCTTCATTGGCCTCAAACTTAGTCTCTGGTTTCCTTGGAGCCTGGTGCCTAAACCAAACTGACTCTTGTGTTACAATTATTTAGGGTAAAAGGCAGAACGGGGTTGATGGACAGCCCAAGAATTAAATTTAGGATTTTGTGTAATTTGGGAGTAAAAATGCTTATAAAAAAATTGCCCAGTCTCCAATCTTTGTTTTTCAGGGAAGGTGGTCCCACAGCAGCTTCAGAAGATCCTCAGTGAAGTAGACTTATGTGGACCCCTTTCAGTCTGGTTACAGGACCAAAATGGCATTGGGGGCACATTTGGATGGGGGAAGGGGTACATTGCCCAACCTTGCTCTTTCTTGACTTCTCAGCAACCTAAAACCTAAAACCTAAACCTAACCTAATATCTTTAAGCATGATAGTTTTCTGAATGGGCTCCAGGGGTTGGGTGTAGGCAGCACTGTATTGTGGTTCTCTTCCTTCAGGACCAGTTCCAGTCCGTGTGTTGGGGGGGGGGGACATTTGATCCCTGATTTGAAGAGTGCCTCAGGGTTCTGTTCTTTCTCCACTTCTTCCACTGAGGAACAATGAACGTGTACATGAAGCCACTGGGTGATGTTATCCATCAGCACAAGATGAGGTACCATTCATGGTGTAGCTACCCAGCTTTCTCTCTCTCCCAGGCTTCCCTTTTTAGAGAGGTTTATAAAGAAAATATTGGTGCTCCAGTTTCAATGTACCCAAGAGAAAGTGGATTATTTAAACCCTTTTTAAACCAAGATTTAGGCAATGGTACTGGATAGAAATTATCTGAGTCACACTGATGGATAGTTTGTGTTGCACCTTTAGGTCATTCTTAGACTTTTGAAAGAATGAATGTGCTGGTTCAACAAGAATTCAAGTTTATATTGCATTCATCAAGATTAAGGAACTAGATGGGAAATGAATGGCAAAAAAAAATCTAAAAAGAACACTAATCAGTTCTTTTCAATCAAAACATGGACTTCCTCATATACACAGAACAATCAGAAACCGCAAAGCATAATGAAGGCACAATTTTCTATAAAAGCAAGGGGTTTGCAGTATTTTTGCTAGATTTCTGAAGATTGGAACACTGTTGCACAAATCCTATATCTGAGTTAGAATTGGGTCCTAGAATTATGTACTTCTCCACTCTTTAGGATTAGATTTCAAGAGAGTATCCCTCTTTTCTAGCCAAACCACATATCCTATCTGTATTCAGTAACCATCACAACACTCTAGCTAATTAAAGGATGAGAATAGAGAGTTAAATCGTAACAATCATTTTCCAAGAGTACAAAAGTATAGGCCTAATTATAACATAAATTAGGTCTTTGTGGTAGTGTCTTTTGGACTGCACAGTATGTCAAGGAATAGTAGGCACAGGTAAATCTACAGTATCATAATTATATGTTGCAGGCCCAGATCTGTTTTAAAATGTTCCTTAAGATTTAAGATATTTTCTCATAAGTTACTCTTGAGCTCTCATTCCTTTCCCTGGAACTGTAATTCCATGCATGATATCAAATAACTGTTAGCACTTATATACACCTTCAGTTGGGGAAAAGTCTGTAAGCATAGAAGTTGCAAGAATTGAACTCATACATCCGTAATTTAAACAAATGTCTTCTTTTCCACTTTCCCCAAGTAGGCTCCCAACTATAGTACTCATTTGGATACCATTATATAACACCTTGCTTCAACTTACCATATCCATATGCTGATCATTGTTTTATGACATTACAAATAAAACCTAATTTCAGTTTATATATATTTGGTACATATTTAGTAGACCCCAGGCAATGGACCTTTTCTGCTATCGCACCCACATTGTGTAATATTCCATCAGAAATGACATCAGTTTCATCTCCTGAGTTTTTGAAGGTCCCTCAAGACCTGGTTATGTAAGCAGGCCTAGGGACCTGGGTGAACTAGTGAGGTGGTTCCGTTACTATTAACATCCCTTCATTTATTTTATTGTTTCTTTTTCTTCTGAAGAAAAGTATTGCTTTTATAGTTCTAATCTTTTTGCAATTATTTTTAAATAAGTATAATTATTTTTAGTAATGATTGTTTTATACATATATTGTTTTATTGGATGTTGTACACTGCTGAGAGTCACTTTCTGTGATATGGACAGCCATATAAATTTGATAAATTAATGTTATGTAGTTTGTAGAATACAAACTATGATGTTCAATGATTGAGAGAAGTAACATCTACTGAAATTTGGCTACTGTCACTTAATTATTAATTTTTTATGAAATGGATTTCTTCTTTGCATGTTACAATTTGGAGTATTTCCCTCAAGCAGCTTCTGCAGAGTTGCAGCTCATACCTAGTGGTGACTTGAAATGATGGCCTCAATAAACAGAGTGTAAAACAAAAGAGACACCACTTTTTCTTTACTAAAAGAATAGACTTTATTAAGCACTGTAAGTCTTTCTCCATCATCAACAGATGAACAGCGCACCAAGATTCCACCAGCAAAAAACATTCCCAAAAGACACCCAAGCTTTCTGATCACAAACCTACTGCAAATTTCCCCCGATTTAGAGCAACCTGTCCAAACTTACACTGATTAAAAAACCCAACAACCTATGGAGTATGTTGTGGGGTGCAAGGATTGGGGAGATGGGAATTTGATTATCAAGATTGGGGTGGGGACAGTAAAGATAACATTTATCCATCCACTAAGAACAGGTGTTAATTAGCATAAAAAGAAATATTTTAAAAGGTAGAAGGGAATAATGTATTCATCATTAATTTCCCATATAAATAAAACATGAAACTTGCAATTGACGGGCTCACTAACAAGAAAAATCAGATTTACTCTCTTCAGCAAAATTATTGATTTGTATTTTTTTAAGCTAAAATCTTAGGCTAAACATTTTGAAAAGGCAATTGTGGAGAGATATATATCTGGTAAAAATGCAATGTCAAGATTACTCAAGGAAAGTATGAGGGAAAAGACTGGCTTAAAATAACAACTGAGTTTGTTTTTACTTTTAAAAATCTCACTAGGCATTTAGTTACTATCAACAAAGCATCTACCAAAATACAAGAGCAATGGTTATAATCAGAAAAGGTGTACATCCCATCTGAAAGGGTAATATTATAGACAGATATGGTGCTTGTGGGAAGAAAGGGTTGATTTTTCAAAATTGAGGACAAAAATCTAATCTGAAAAATAACTAGAAAATGAGCAACAGCGTCTGACTTTAAGCAATGACCAGTAAATAGCAGTTAAAATGGTAAGATTCGTAACAGGTGTGTTCATTAGGTTTCCTTTAAACATTAAAGGTGGACTTCAAAACAGAAATCAGCAAAGGTAAAACCAAAAAGCAGAAGAGGTTTTTGGGAGGGGAGAGAATGGGAAGAATAAAAAATTAAAAATAGAAGTACATGCATATTTAGCAAAGTACATGTTGTAAGTTAGCTACTATAATGATTCAACCTTGGTAGTAAAATTCTGCTAACTACATTAAAAATAAAAAGAACATATTGTAGTTTGTGTAGGATTTGTGTGGCCTAATCTTAACCATGCTTACTTAGAGGAAGAGACCATAGTACAATGGGGCTTTTCATCCAAGTAGCTACAGTTAAGGTTTGCACTAAGTTACATTTGAAGTTGAGTGATTGGGGGGGGGGGGGGGGGATGGGATGGTGGTTCTCTGGCCCAAATGGCTAGTTAGTGGCACTGTGTCCTCTTCACAGGCTCAAGTGTTATCTATGTATAATTTGTGGATTGGGACACCCCCATTCCCCTCCACAAGAATCATGTCCCTGTTGTAATAATGTTCCTCTATCACTCCCCCAGGGATCTAAGGGTTCACTTGTTTGATTCTGAATCCAAGAAAGAATGGAATTCTAAACCACATCAGAAAAAGTTAAAAGCTGTCCCTCCCTGAAAAGGCTCCCTAGCCTTTTCAAGTATATATTATATTGAAAGTATATTTGGAATATTCCATTTTCTTAAGAGTTCCAGCCAAGTTAACTGGTAGCAAAAGCTTAGGAATTGCTAGCCACAGTCACAATTTTCAGTACTGCCTCAGAATGGGATCAATGACTCCTAAGAGAAAGGCAAGCAATCTTGGTCAACAGGTCGGTTTTAAACTTTCCCTCCCTCCCTGGTGACAAAATTATGAAGGAAGCATGCTAAAACCCCATGTCTTATGATTTGATGGGTCAAATCCTTACAAAGGTTGTTGGACTCCAGGAAATATGCTTTAGAAATTCAGAACTGCAACCAAATACAGCAAGCTTAAAAAGATTAATTTTATATTTCTACCCTAAAAGATGTCCTCCTATATTTTAAAGGATGCAGTCTGAACTCAGAAAAACACTTTGTCACATTGGTAATTTAAGATTCACTGGATGATGGGTAGGGAAGAATCAAATTACTTCCATGAATTTTCAACATCACAATATGCTAACTCAGCAATTGATGACAATAAACATGAAAACATAGGTGCAATTAATGGGCCTTAATTCACTGGGATAAATACTTGACAATCTATACCACACAAAGATCCAGTTCTAGAGGGAATCTAGACCAGGATCTCATGGCAAGGAACTCTCCAAAACTGAAGTTCAATTTCCATAATCTCTACTTTAAGGATTATGGGAATTGAAGTCCATTTTAAATGAAGGGCATCGAAATGGGGGATACCAGACAAAAGGATTACAGAAATAAATGAAAAAGAATGGCCTAGATTCACAAATACTTGAGAAAACCTTTGGGTCAGTTAGTTACAACATTTCCCTAGAAATCAACCTCAATGAACTGGGGATTTGCAATTAATTGCAACCATTTAGTTTCCAGCGATCCATAAATTTTTTTCAGAGATACAAAAAATATTCCTTTTCTTTTCATAAAACTTCTGTATTATCTATCATGACTATTTTAAAACTTCTAAGTTTCACAGGTTATCTTGCACTAAGTTTCCAGCTTTCTAGAAATGCAAGGATAGGAAAAATAGATGCTTTGTATATTCAGATTTTTACTCCCGTACTTCTCCAGGATCACAAACAGGCTAAGCTTACAATACCTATTTTTTACCAAATGATCAGCAGTGGTAAACACTCACCTGTAGTGACATATTTGAAATGAAACATTCTTCCAGATTTTTAAAATTTGGATACAAGGGTTTGAGGGCTACATATTTAACATCTTTGAAATCTGAACCCTTGGTTCCAAAGCAATACTTTAGATTTCTGATTTCACAAGAGGATCTCAATGTTAGGAACTGTTCTTTAAAAACACTGGTTTGAAAGTTTGTCATTTCAAGGTTTCAATTCAAATTAATTTTAATATTACTATTTAAGGCACAGTGTAACCTGTATTAACATTTGATTTCTGAACCCTCAAAAATTTTAGTAACTACTGTAAATACATCTACTAGTTTAGGGAAAGATAGGGAATTTGCATTCCTTTGCCCCCAAATAAAGACAAAAACAATATGAAAATATTACCTGTTGTTTTTCAAAGCACAACCCAATCTACCACTATGCTCCTGCTGTAATTCTAATCCAACCTTTTTCAATCTGGTTTCCTCCCCAGATATGTGTTGAACTTCAGATCTCCCAATTCCCTAGCCAGTGGACTGGGGCAGGCTATTCTGATCAAAAGAGAAGAGGGTCCCTAGGAGAAAGACTCATTCTGCAAAAATAGTACCTCAAATGATATTAATCAGTTCTATCCTAAAACGTAGGGTGGGGAGGAGCCCTTCAAAAAGTCTTTAATTCTCTCAAAGAAAGGCTCAATTACAAAATCTTTCTCCAGTTGGAATGACTTCATCGTAACATAATATTCCTATTTTAGGTCTGCAGACACGAACTGTATCAGTCTGACCTGATTTGGGAAACGGCAGTAATTAAAACAGTACATTTTTGCAAGAATATATGCAAATCCACTGTTGCTTAAAAAGCATTTGTCAAATTATTGCTTTTCACTGTGGACTTAAGAAGGTCATGTCATCTGGCTCTCATATCGTGGAGCAATGGGCATCAAATCAGAGACGTTTTTTAAGAAATGGTCATGTACGTGAAAGAGTTAACTTAATGCAAGTAAAAGATGCCTTGACCAACTGAGGTGAAAATAAAAATTACATTCAGAAATCTAAATATATCAATGAAGAAAAGAGTGATTCTTTGGATCCAGAAAGGAGAAACAAAACCAGTAATTTTATCCATCTCTTTGGCTCTGATACAGCACTGGACTTTGAACTGCATGTTTTCATTATCCCTCTTACAGCCCCTAGGGAAGCACTTTGCATTTTTATTGAATATTTTAAAGCTGCATGATACCTTCTATTGTTTTGGATCAGCAGACAGTAAGCAGCTCAAAACAAAATCAGGCCTCAATCATCTACATGTTTAAAAAGTATTCAGTATGTTTATCAAGGGAAATTGAATAACATTATTTCAAACCTCATTTCCTACTAGCTTACTCCAGATCAAAACTAAGTAAAATTTAATCTTCAAACATTGAATTTTGTTATGGGTATAAAATGATCAAATGCATATCTCCACAACCATTTTCTAAAATGTTTAAAAAAAATCTACCAAATTAAATTTGGGCATCATTTTCAATATCTGAGAGTTCATCCAGGCACCATTTCTATACAATATCTTTGCTAACTTTGCTAATATGAACAATTAGGATTTTTTTAAAAAAAAATCAAAATTACTTTTATATTCAATCCACATTCCACACTCCCATAGAACCACAGAACTCTTTGATATTTTTCTATTACTTGCAAAATGAACTAGTTTTCAACTGAGACTCATTAATTTCTGCAACCCAAACCGACCATAAAACCACATGAATTCTACAGGGTTTTAGAAATGGGGATTGGACCAGAACATTTTGGTGTTTTTTTTTTTAATCTTAGCAATATAGTCAATCAAACTCTGATCCCATTCCTCTTCTGAAGCATTGGAGTTAGAAAATTAAGATGACAGAAAACTGAGGCAGCCTTATCTACCCCTAAACTGCAAGATACTGTAGCAAATTATCTGTACGCTAACAAACCTGGATAATTGACTAACATAAGCAAGCAGAGCTGTAGCTCTGGGATTAGACGTCAGAACTGGCAAAGATTTGGCTGTACAGACATTTCTGCTACTCTTAGGACAGAATCTTGCCTCCACGAATACTGTCAAACTAAAGTTGACACAAAGGAAGATGTCAAGCTGTTCATCAAAGTTCACTTGGGAATCCCATTCCAAATTGAACAACCTGCATCAGGAAATAATGTGATGGTTAAATGAAAGTCTTTATCTTTCCCATCCTTCATCCTGGGAATAGAAGGGCACTTCCTTGTTAGGCCCATATTAGAGTACATTTCACAATGGAGAACCACAGTCTCTTCAAATTAGTTGTTTCAACTGAGACGGGGGCTAGGATATCACCAGAAAAGGCATATTTCCCCCAATCTTCTTTGATGTGTGATTTAAAGTTCTGTTTGTTCTGCTATCATAACAAAGAAACAAAAGCATGAATCTTAAGGTCATTGTAGAAAAATTCATACCTGGATTCCACATTTAGCGAAATATAATAGCTGCAAATATAATTATTAATTTATATTGGATCTTCCATGCAAGAAGTAGAGACATACATCTCCCATCCAATGCCTGATGCTGGATTGGGATTAATATTCTGCCATAACTCTAGATATAGAATGCTACCTAGATACTAAGGCTAAAAGAACTGTATTCTAAATGGTACATTGGGGTTTATTTATTTATTCATTTTGCTTACTGGACAACAGGGTTTTATTTGGGGCTTTCTTGCAAAGGAAAGTTGAACATTTAAGATGTTATTTAGGGACTGCAACAGGATATAATATGAAAGAACCAAGGGAACTGGAAAAGAAGGGATAACTGATTAAAAAAACAAATCCCCAAATATAAAAAAATTATCCAGACAATCTAGATGATTAGTACTCAATGGAATCCACTGATAGAATGTGAGTCATTCCTGAATGAAAGTTGACTCTTCAAGGCAATTTTTGCATTGGACAACTAGCTTTAATCAGCAAAGGTTAGAAACAAAACAATCAAGATTTTAAAAGACTTGATTACTAGTTCCATTCTGCAAATAAATATTTTTTTTTAAAAAAAGGAAAAGATTTTATTTTTGTTTTGGAGTGGGAAAGCTTATAAGATGCTCTCCAAATGTATGATTCTTAGTAGTACTGCTATCTTTAAACAAGATGATTCTTTTTGTTAACTGTCGAGCCAGTACTTCACAATACGAAAGACATCAATTTGCCAGTTATTCACAATTTATCCAGCAGAACAAAAACTTTCTCTTTTCCATGTTTAGAACGCCAACCCAATCAGAATTACTAGTTTTTGCAGCTGAAAAGTGTGCTGCTTCAACTATTTAAAAAAATCTGATTTTTCCAAAATTTACCTACCCGAAATACTTTTTAAAAATCAAGTTATTCTTAATACTCAAACTCTGTATCACAAACTACTTTAAATAGCAGCTCTTTGTTTTCTAAAATAGAGTCTACTTCCCATACTCCCCAGCTACAACTATGATAGTTTTCAAACAAAAATGCCCTCTCACCCTTTAGACTGCTCTAGCTATTTTCCCAAAGGTAAAAGCAACTCTTTCCTTTGGCTGTTGTCAAGTTCTTGCCTTTAAGGGATCATCTTTTTCGGGTGCTACCTCCCTTCTGGCAACCATGGATCATTTCCAAAGTTCCTGCTCTTAGAGCAATATAAGAAATTTCCCATCTCAATGAGTTTGAGTCAACAGCTGCAGAGCAAAAATAGCCAACTGGTTATAGATCAATTCCAAAAAAATGCCTGAAGCAAACAGTTAAAATCTTTTGATGAGAGTGATCTGGCAACTCAACTGGGAGGAGGAAGATCAGGGCTTCCTACTTTGGGTTCTGGTAGGTGGATAACTCATCCAAGGGAATGGAGCCAGCAGTAGAAATTAGATACCCTGCCCTGTTTCAGGTTTTAAACCCATTTTAACTACTCATTTTATACATTTGCAGAAAATAAGGCAAATAAATTTGTTAAAAATCTGGATAATACCCTTCCTCGCTTTTTAACACAATCCAATTTTTCTTCTGCAGTAATTGAAGTTTAAGAAAATATTTCTTATGAACATATACATTCAATTTAGTTATCATGAGTTGTTGCCCAATAATACATTGAATCACTCACTAAAGGATCTATGGTCGTGGCTACCAACATTTATCTTGTGGCAATTAATTTCATATCATTACTCTGTACTATTAAGAATACTTTACTGATTTTGGTTTGAAGTGCAACCAGCCATTGTTCCAAGCAGCGGTTTAATCATGTGCCCTTCTGCTGGAGGAACAGAAAGGGAAACATTCAGCCTATGGATACTGATAGCAGAAGACAAATTAAAAACCAAAACACATTTTAGATTACTCAAGTCATCTGAGGTACGTGCCATAGAAGTTGTAAGAAACTAGAAAGAAATATGCACTGCAGAAGTGCATGTATGTTTGCAGCTGGAAAACTGGTTTAGAAATTCTTTCCAACAGAATGTTCAGCCTGTTCTATTTCCTACCCCAAATTATGTGAATTTTTAAAAAAATTTGAACTGCCTGCTCTATATAAACATTCTGCATTTGAAATCTGCTTCAGTACGCAAAATGGATTTACCAAGTTTCCAATATTCAAGGCTTTCAGATTCTACAAGATCATCTGCAAGGATAGGTGTAATTCAAATTAGACAACCCAAAAGGATAGGGAAATGGGAGAGAAACTTGTGTATATAATGGAGTTTAGCTACACTACTGAAAACCTCGACCAACTATTTTCAGCAAGTCTTTGGAAATTTTTTCCCATTATCATCAGCATAAGAATTGATAGCAGATTGTGCGAAGCTTGGGGGGTGGGCAGGGTGATTTCTAAAAGGCCCTATTCGTCCTAGATTCTAGATCGTGTACTGAACTTGTAGGATTCCCTTGGAAGAGAAGAATAAAGAATCACCAGCTGAGCAACTGCAATAACCAACCCCCCCCCCCCAACGCCCTCAATGTCACCTTTTTAATGGCAACAAGAGCTAAAATCTCTCACACCCACCCCGTTTCTGGGTAGGATGGATATCTTTGCAGCCTCACCCCATGACTTCCCCATTTGGATGGCTATCCACCCCACGTCTTTACAGCCCCAGCTATCTTCAGCCATTATCACAGTCCTGGAATTGTAACAGTAAGTGCTTGTCTGTTTAAGGATAAGAAGTGTTCTGTCTGGTATCAGGAGGCCTGCCTCATCTACTGCCGCAACCTGAGGATAGGACCCAATTGCTGGCAACTGGCGAAGCAGACCTTTAATTCATTAAACACGTAGCGCTTTGGAACGCAAGTTGTCTCCCGGGAACATTTTTACCCCTTCCGGGTTTGTAGCATTCATATTTATATATAGCTCTATTAATGTTATATATAAATATAATATCTCTCTCTCTCTCTCTTTCATATATAATAAAAAGCACACGCCACTGCTATATGCATCTTGTGCATAATTTGCAGTGGTGGTACTACTCTTTCTCTCTTAAAAATCATTGTCTCTCATGCACACCCCTTAATTCATACCAACATCACCATCCCTCAAAGCAATACTGCTATTTGGCCTGATGGTGGGGCAGTTGGCAAGAAATTAAACAAGACAGGCAGGAAAAATCTGCCCCATTTTAAAGTAAAACCTTCCTGGCTTTTTCTTCCTTTAAAAATATCCCCCTTCCCAAAATCCAGAATTCATAATTCTTGCCCCCTAAAAAGTCTTCCCCCTATAAAATTAAAAAACAAAAATAAATTCAAATAAACTTAAAAAATTGCCGCCTTTATGGATCCGATTGGCACAGTGGCAAAATTGAGGGGCGGAATGCAAAAAAGCTGATGTTATCCTCCAAAACAGGGGCAAGAGTCCCAGCAGGCTGCTTGACCTCACAATATTATAATATCTGCTGTAGTGGAGCAATTTGATTAATTAGCCAAATGTTGTAATGTGAGCTATCATGACAGCAATCTCCCTGTCTCTGCCCTGCCTAGCTAGTAATTCTATTCAAGCACTTGATTGCATTTACATTCTAGCCAATGTGTTGAAGGGCTGAATTTCCCCATGCTATCGTTGGCAGGTCAAAACCTTGTCATCCCACCCACCCATCCCATTTGCCAGCCAATTGGACCCACAGCGGCATCTATTCACTCCTCTTTCTGCAGAACTGGGAAGGGAAGCTTGTTCTCCGGGCATCGTTCAGAGTCCCCACCCAGCGTCCCAAAAAAGGGGCTTTTGTTATTGCATGAGTCAGTGTCTCTTGCTAAGGCACAAGGTGATGCGGCTGAAGGACATGCTCCAACAGTGGGATCTTCGTTGGCTCTGGAGGGGAGGCCTCCATCCCCATTAAACTGGGACTGGGGTTGGCTGCAGCTGCTGCTGCCGTTGCTGCCGAACTCGGACGTCTTTGCAGTTCCGTCGGTCAAGCTCTGTCGAACACAAAGGAAAGGCTTTAGGAAAAGATCAGGAAGCAGAAGACTCAAAGCCTGCCATAAAACACAGCTGGAAGAGCTGAAATCTCCAAATGCCATTAGATTTTTGTTTTTTACATTGCAAATCTGTATGCCGTCCATTTCTGAATAGTTTCAGGCAGTTTACAAAATATATACTGCATATATTTCAAGAGATTTGCAATCTTGCATTATTTTGGCTGATTATATTTGTTACGCCTTAACATCCGCGTTCTGAAGAGACTCGTCTTACGGAATCGCTTGTGCAGCTGACCTTTGGTTCTCTGCATTTGTACATTTTCAAAGGTCATTCCTTATTTAAGGGTCTGCTGCATAATGGATGAGATGAACAGAACTCAGTATGGATCAATCAGCAAAAGAGGAAAACTCTTTACAATAAAATTTACAATAAAATGAATTTCCACAATCCTTAGGGAGACATACTTGCTTGTTTACTTTCTTGTTTCCTTTGGGGATTTTTCCAGAGCAATCACGGCCACGGCTGCAGAATAGGAAAAGGAAAAAAAGCTGAAAGTTCAAGTTCACAGGTAGAAGAGATTTGTTTGTTTGTTTATTTGCTGTGCACTGTTTTATCACTTAGGGACTCTTAGCATTTTATGACCAAGATCAAAATAATTGCAACATCCAACAGTATTTAGGATAATTTAATCTCTTCACAATAAATAAATACATTTCCTGTGCTTAAAAACCACAGCGACTTCTAAAGAGCCTTTCACTTAGAATATATATGAATTGTGGTCAGATAAAGATGCTTTTCACATTAGCAATTTTCAGGAAGCAATTGAGACACGTTTGTAAAAGTTTGTAAAGATAATGGTCTTTATGATGTGCATGGATGTATTTATCAGAGTCTCAGAGGACTGACATTACATACAAATATTAAACATGAACAGCTATATTTATTTCTTTTGGTTTTCTTCCTTTCCATTGGTTATCATCCATCAGATGGGAAACAGAGTCAGCTGAAAGTTGAAATTGCCATTTAGCCTACCTTGAACTGTTTCCATCAAATCTGGTCACTATAAGAAAAATGTATCTTTAAGAAATAATGCTTTAATTTGCTGTTTTCCCTTCCCATCTCCACTCTTTCTCCTTTTAGCTCTGTTGAAGTAATAATAATCCCAGAGCAAAATATCCAGACAAGCATTTGTAGCCTGCAGTTAAGATGCCCTAGCATTTCTACAGGTTACAAGGAACGAAGGGAGAATCTGGCAGCAACTAATCAAAGCTATCCTCTAGTGCTACTTACCCTTTCCCTGGGCCTCCAACTGACACCACCTGCATGCCAAAGGAGCCCTGTCCCCGAGAAGGTTTGCTCCCAGCCCACTGCCCCACCACCATCCCAGCAATTTCCAATTTGCCTCCTTGTGGTGGGATTGGATGGAGTCCTGGAGAGGAAAGGCATAGTCAGTAAGAGGAAAGGTAAGAAAGGACAGGGCGATATGGGATTAGCTTTATCCACAGATCTAAATCAAATTTATCATTGGAAAAGACAGGGGAGGAGGAAAGCATGTGCACACGTGTTTTTGTTGGTTAATTGTACATTAGGTTGCATCCTTTCAACATTAAAAATACAAATATGAACTGGAAGTCACAAAAGAATTAGCATTTAATATTCCCAAGAATTCCATGCCAAGATGACACTGTACTAATGAAGACTCTTACACTGGTACTATTAAGTTCGTTGTTTGGAACTTTGACTCTACACTCAAAATATAGGAATCACATATATATGAATGAAGGGTCTAGTAGATGCATCTGGACCTCGGTCACTTACCTGTGAAGCCTCTAGTCCTCCCAGGGGCTGCTTGCTGCATTGATCCAATAGTGCGAGGGTAAAGAGGCACTGGATAAAAAGGTGCTGCCATAGAGGGCACAAAGGGTGGAGGTGGGAGAAGAGGTGGAGGAGCCTGGCGATTGAGGTTGATGCCTTCCAGAATACTCTGCCTCATCTTCTCTACTTTAGACACCTGCTCGGTCTGAACCAAGACCAAATAGAAACAGAACACACAGAAGAGGTATCAGTTGAATTCTGGGAAGATCTCCATATTCTTACAGTCTTTATATAATATCCTCCAAGGTCAAGAAAGCGCAACTGATGAGAAATCTAAGGCATGTTCCTTTGGCACAACTTGGGCCAAGTGCCAATGGGAAAAATCATACCATAAATTGACAGTAATTGGGACAAGGAAGATATATCCAGATAATATCAGATGCTGCGACACTCTCAATGAAATCAGCAAGAGCTGAACACCATTCACTTTGTTTATTTATTACATTTATTTGCCGCCCATCTTGCCTTGGAGCTGCTCTAGGCAGCCTACAACAATGAAAGAAAAAAAGATGATAAAAATGTAAAAACAATAATAGTAAAGGAATGAAACAATAAAAATAATGAAAGTCAAAAATATGAAATGAAAAAGATGGGCGGGGGGAAAGCAGGAAGTGCAGGAGGGTCAGCAAGTTAGTCTAGTAACCACCTCCAGTAATTAACCCCCCCACCCCCATTGGGATCCCCCCCACCCCCGGGTTAGTTTGATCATCCTATACAATACACTCTCTAAAGCACAAGGTAAGTCAGATAGCTGGGCTATCAATTTGCTCCAAGGCTTATTTAGGGCAGTAAACCAAGGAGAATGATAGCACTGCACTTTTCCTGCTGTCTTTTGTACAGTCTAATAAACACAAAGCGCGCATTCAGCTATTGATGAAGGAGACAAAACTGAAAGACAAAGTTATCTGGAATATCAGCAATTTGTAAAGCTGTTTTTTTTAAAAAAATCATTTTATAAAGCAATTTGAGAGCAACATCTCTATCTTTGCTCAAATGGTTTCTCTGTTGATTTTTAAGAGAGAAGAACATATAGGCAGCATTGGTACCCTCTCTTGCGCATCAGAACACCTACAAATGAAAACCAGAAACAACTGCTGCCACAACTTCGTCAGTCAGGAGCAGAAGCAACTTCTTGCTACAGGATGCTTACCTGGCCATCGCAGAGGTCTATCAGAGGTGCCTTCTCTCGTGCAGCTTTAATCAGTTTGCTTTGAAAGAGTTTCCCATCAAAGTAGATCCATGGGCAGCAATGCTCCCAGGGCACAGGCTGCCCACAAGCATCATTGGCAAAAAGGGCAGTGTCCACTCCACTCATAAACAGAGCAGCCAACTGAACTCCTCGGGGATCCAGTTTCTCAATCTGCAAGGAAAGCAACATCCCGTTACTCCTTCCCCTCTGTCATCTGGGCCTCATGACCACGATCCAGCTTAAGTGTCTTTGTAAGGCAGGATACAGTGATACTACTATTTCTGTATTAAAGACAGCAGTGTTAGAGACAGCACAACCCATGCCTCTTGTTCCCTATAATCATATTGAGCCTTGGGGGTGCAGTGATTAAAGTGCAGTACTGTAGGCTACTTCTGCTGCTGCCTGCAATTTGGCAGTTCGAATCTCACCAGGTTCAAGGTGAACTCAGCTTTCCATCCTTCCAAGCTCAGTAAAATGAGGACCAAGATTTTTGCGGGCAATATGCTGATTCTGTAAACCGCTTAGAGAGGGCTGTAAAGCACTGTAAAGTGATATATAAGTCTAAGTGCTATTACTATGGCTATGTTGTTATAACAGAAAAGTATAAACCTCCAATTGAGCATTTATTTCACATAAGCAAGTTTGTCTATAACGGCCAACATCCATCCCAGAGACATTAAGTATTTATGTCATGCGGAAGACAAACTACAATACACCACAGTGGCTATGGGTTACACTGCTCACTTGCTCCAATCATAAGATCTACTGGTGTGAAGCACATTTTACCTCCAGGGAATGTTCAGCCAAGACGGGGGAAGAAAACAGCATTTACTTCAAGAAAAATCCTAAAGCCGAGGTCACGTCTGTTCAATATTCCCACCCTTTCAGCATCTCCCAGACAACACCCAAGGCCATTTAGTTCCTCTGTGCTGAACATGTACTTTGGAAGCACTTTCATTTTAGTACTTCTGGTCTTCTTCTTTAAAACTGATCTAACTACCCACCTCTAATGAGGCCATGCCCCATTTTGAGAAAGTGATCTAATACACCTGTTTAGAATATGCACAAGGGATCATCCAGTTTCATGGAGTCCCTTACAACCTTTATCTTAGAATTAATGAGTAGGCTTTCTTCCAGGACCAATGGCACAGTACTGACCTTAAGCAGAACTTTTAAGGAAAGCAGGACTGATGACAGTCGAAGAAAGAAGGAAGGGGTCGAGGAATGATTTTACTTCTACTAAAAATGTTACAGCATTTGTCCTGTAACATCTCAAAATACTGTCCTTGCTACAGCTCTCTCTGTCTCCTTTAAGCAACCACGCATCAAATGTAAGAATTCCAATATCATTTATGCAGATTTGTATTTCAGTTCAATGACAAAAAGAGTACCCTGCAATATAGGAGAACTAGTGCATCCTAGTACAACCTCTCCCTTGTCCCCCACACCTTGGTTCTCTATGTGCGAGGAACTGTTCTTTACAGACAAGCATTTCATCATATGAGCAAATTTACCTGCTCTTAATCAGAACAACTGGATTAGTAAAATGATAGGAACCTGGGAGGGTTGAGATACCAAAAGCAATGTGGTAGCCACAAGTAATGGAAGAAATGAGCAAGGGGCAGCAGAGATGCATGAACAAACAGCTAATTCTATGCCTGCAAAAATGTAAGAGGAATTTACCTTTCATTAGCAAGAATGAGACTTGGGCACTCTTCTATTCTCAGCCCCCTAAGCTCTCACCTCATCTTCTCTCTTCTTTCCTATTCCCACTGTCAGGACTAATACACGAGTGATAAATAACACCAACCTTCAATTCTTGAAGCTGATCCGGTTCATAAAGCTGAGCAGACACAGCCTGGGCCAAGAAAGCATCCAATTCATGTCTGTGGAGGATCCGGCCTCCAGGCCACTGTATCATGTATCTTGAAAAAAGAATAATTCAAATAAAAGTACGAAATATATTATTAAACAAGAATCAAAATTTAAAATACTTTTTTACTTTTGGATACAGCTGGGCCTTGGAGAAAATTATTTTTTTAAATGTTGAAATCTAGAATTTCAAGACAAAAAAAAAAGCATGAGTAGACAGACAGATGCACTTAGCAAAAGTTATAAGCCGTAAAGCTAAAGAAAGAAATGAAGTTTCACAAGTCAATGGTCACCATTTGCAGAACAAAGATCCCGAATGTGTATCTCAGCAAATGGTCTGGATATTATTTGTCACCATGTTTAAAATCAGGAAATGGTTCTAGATTGACTTGTAAGATTTGATAGTTTTATCTTCAACTAATATACAGCAGGAGATCACTAAGCTAACATAAATATAACAATAAGCTTTCAATAAATTTATCTGATAGATTTATATCCCAATATTTGCTCAGGATGGTATACATACCACTTCCTCCTTCATTTTACCCAACCAAAGTCCTATGAGGTGAGTTGGGCTGAGACACTATGATTCACTTAAAGTCACTCATTAAGTTTCTGTGGCTCAGGAGGGACTAGAACATGGATTCTTCCACTGCCAGTTCAACATCTGGACCTCTGCATAATGCTTACTCCTTTATATTTTCAGATATTGTCAATCTAATTCTTACTACTACCTCCAATCCACAACCAATTCCTGGATTCAATAGCACAGATCTCTCACAGTTCTTCTTCACAGCCATATCCCGGTGGTACCAACCCCAGCACACAATGTTACTTGCCACTCTTTTAACTTTTCTCTTCAGATATGCTCCACTCACCGTAATACACAACACATGAGCAGTAGGTGTGTCGGTACATTGGCAGGGTTGAGCATGCCAGGGGTGTCTGATTTCATACAAGCCAGAAATGCTCTCATACGCCGGTTCTTGTCTTCCACTGCTTTGCCCAACCACAGCTTCTTGAGATTGGGACAGGTCCATTCCCGAAAAGCAAGAGCTGAGACCAACTCTGGAGTCTGGGGTGATTTCCCTTTGTACGCTGACCATTCCTTAACGATAACAGGATGAGCTATGTAGGGATAAATATCTGATTAGAATAAATCACTTCCCCAGTTTGTATAATAATAATAAACAAAACTCAGATATTTTAGGCCAAGTGGCTAAGGCACTGAACTTGTTGATCAGAAAGGTCGGCAGTTCGGTGATTCAAATCCCTAACACCGCGTAACGGAGTGAGCTCCCGTTACTTGTCCCAGCTTCTGCCAACCTAGCAGTTCGAAAGCATGTAAAAATGCAAGTGGAAAAATAGGAACCACTTTGGTGGGAAGATAACAGCGTTCCATGTGCCTTCGGCGTTGAGTCATGCCAGCCACATGACAACGGAGGTCTTCGGACAGTGCTGGCTCTTTGGCTTTGAAACAGAGATGAGCACCGCCCCCTAAAGTCGGGAACGACTAGCACATATGTGCAAGGGGAACCTTTACCTTTATATTTCAATGAATGTACACTTACAGCAAAAACATATTTCAAGCTCAAAATGTGAAACAGTGATAAGATTCGATTGTACATTTCAAGGTAATAGAACATATAGCTTTTCTTTGCATTATATTAATTCTTATCCAGTATGCCAAGGAGTAGGTTGCTGAAAAGTATGTATGCTTCAAAGGACCAGGACACTAAGGGGAATACTTGAACATCCTATTTTTCTCACAGACTATGCTGATCTGGCAATTTCAGGGCAATCTGAGATGTTACCAGAAGTAAAATATCCATAACACCATGATTTGCACACTGTTCTTATTTTAAATTTAATTTTTCATATAATTTATTCATATTTGTTATAGCCACCCATATCCAATGAACTTTGGGCAGCATACACAACCAAAAAATCTTAAATCAATTAAAACATAGACCCACATAGGATCACCTCATCCAATAACTTATGTTTGAATAACAGAATAATAGAATTGGAAGGGACCTTGGAGGTCTTCTAGTCCAACCCCCTGCTCAAGCAGGAAACCCTATAAAATGTAAGCACAATAAAACCCCAAAATTAATAATCATGGCGTCAAACAGTAATCCTAGCACCTGTCTTTCAAGTTGGCCCAAAACGGTCACTATGAAACAGTGCATTCAATTCCACTATTGCAAGTCAAAAAAGATATCATAATTAGACTGAAAGCAAAACAGATATCCACCAGAATCTACAAGGACACAATTTCTTTATCAAGCATCAAAGATGGAGAGCAAAGCATCAGGGACTATTGAATGGTGAGTTTAAGGTATGCAAATGGGACTAAGGGATTGGAAGCCATAAGATAAGACTAAAACACCACCTGTGGAAGTTGAACAAGGTAATTATAAAATGCTGTATGGTAAGGAAGAGGGAGGAAAAACATTTTCCTCACTGTATAAATATTATGAAGTATGTCTTTATATAAGGATATACAGTTGATTTATGCCATATAACCAAGTACCATATTTTTCAGAGTATAAGACGCACCTTTTCCCTCAAAAAAGAGGCTGAAAATCTGGGTGCATCTTATACACTTAATACAGCATTTTTTGCCTCCTGAAACTCCGCCCCCTTCATCAAAATGGCCGTGCAGAACCTGTAGAAGGCTTTCAGAGAGCTCTGGGGTTGGGGAAGGCAAAAATGAGTGAAAAATGGGAATTTTTTGTTCAATTTTACTGCCCCCAGGAGCACTCTGTAAGCCTCCTAAAGGCTATGCATGCAATTTTTTTGACAAAATTTTTTTGCTTGTTTTTTGGGGGGGCCACCCCCCAGGAGCACTCTGCAAGCCCCCTAAAGGCTAATCAAGACTTTTTTGGTGGAAAAAACAAGCCTATTTTCGTGAAAAACGGGCTGCTTTTGGGAGGTTTGCAGAGTGGAATATTTTTTTAATTTGCCTCTTCAAAACCTTGGTGCATCTTATACTCCAGTGTGTCTTACACTCCGAAAAATAAGGTAATCACAATTGGAGTAAATGGTTCCATAAAAGGGAGAAGACATTATGAAACAAGACTGCCGGGGCATGAATTCCAGAGCTATGTGGTAGGATTACAGACCATCACAGAGGGCTGCCTATACAATTATGAATAAGTTGCAGAAAAAAGTTGGCTTGGCCTTAGTCCCTTCCTGGAGGATGCAAATCAAAAGAAAGTAGATAGAAGCAGACAAAATAAGATGAGATTCATGTTTGAGGCTAAATAAGTCGGCTAGGAAAGGTTAGGTTTTATGGTTTATATGTGTTATTGTACGCCGCCCCGAGTCCTGTCTGGAGAGGGAGCGGCTAATAAATTCAAATTTATTATTATTATTATTATAAAACATGAATAAATGTGAAGATCAACCATGGTACTACCAAAATATACAGGAAGAGGCAGAACCTGGTCCCTGAGCCATTCATGATGAAATAACTGAAGAGAAGGCAGGTTAGTACCTGGCCCAGAGAATATGGATGTGCACCAAACAAACAAAAGCTCTTTCTGTTGTGAACTTAAAACAAAGCCCACTTAAATAGTTTTGTTAACATGTTTCACATAGTCTGTTTTCTCTCTCTCTCTCCCTCTCTCTCTCTCTCTCTCTCTCTCTCTCTCTCTCTCTCCTCCCTCCCTCCCTCCCCCTCTCTCTCTCACACACACAAAAATTGGCTTCAGAACTGCACACACAGTATATAGTGTTATAGGAAAACTGCTCAATTAGGAAGTTTTGCCTTCAGAATATGCTCTGGAAAGTCAACAAAGAAAGCAACATAGCACTTCCATTTGGTAACTAGAAAGCCCGACAACACAACAATACTATTTGAAATGTAGATACTCAATGTACACATATGCATATGGGTAATCTGTCTGAAAAAAGGACAATGCATAGGTATGAGGCTACATGACATCCCACAAACTCCATCATCCCATTTAGAAACACAGGAGCCTTACTCCACCCCCACCCACCCCCAAGCAGGCAGCACTAGACGCTTAACTGACTCCCAGTTCTCATCTTCTCAGCTGCCTTGAGAAAATGGGAGCAGGAACAGGATCTGTACCTGTAATCTTATTAACCAAGAAATCCCACCATGACAGGGCACATCCTTCTGAACTACCTAATGTAAGTTCTGGGAATCTTGTCTCCCATATTTTAACACCAAGCTCTAGAAACAGTGATCTGATTTACTAATCATACTAAAGCATGTGAGGTTTACATCATTTGGCTTCATAAGCGGTAAACAAGAATGCAGCCCCTGTATCTTAATTAACAAACTGTGGCTAAGTGAAATTACTATAATTTAGCCCTAAATGAGAACTTGGAAAGTACACACATGTACAAAAGTCTGGAGAAGTTACCTACTTTCCACGGGAATGCGCTTGCGCACAGCCAGGCGTTCCATCCGCCGATGTGTCTCAGCCACACTGAAGAGGACGCCGTATACATACTGCCGTGAGGCCCGAAAAAGGACAACTGCTGGCGGCAGTTCAGTGTTACATTCATCTTCAATGCACACAGGGATTTTGATCTCACCCTGGAATGAAATGAGAATCCTAGATCACTGATTCTTAACCACCCCACTGTTCTCAAAACCACCTAGGTCTCATGCAAGCAAACCAATTGATACGATCGCAAAGGCTGACTGCCCATCTCACCTTGGTAAGGACGTGGTAGATGAAAGGGTACATAAGCCCCCGTCGATGCCTATGTTCAGCCACTCGAAGTACTTCTGGAGCAATAGGAGGCAAAGGCGGGGTGGTTATGTCCATGTGGTTGCGGGTTGCCATAGAGAGCAATGAAGGGATGTGGGATTCAGGTCCACTCAAGGTCCTTTCTGAGTTGCCAGTGTTCCCAGGTGATTGTCCCCAGCCTTGATTCATTATCTTTTCACCTGCAGGCTCCTCCCAGCCAGACTTGCGAGACACAGTCTCAGAAACATGACTGGAGGAAGAAAAGGAAATACTGTCATCCTTGAATGGGATTAAAATCAAGGAATTTTGTTTCTTCCAAATGCGTGATGGTACAACTATTCAAAAGTCTCTCCTTTCCCAGGACAAGGATAGCATGTCTGAGATCTGCTAGCTCTTCCCACTTTCCCCCATAAACCATCACCGTCACCTTAGGGTGTGCTAAGAAAGTCACAAGACTCCAATGTGTTACACTCACTTGGAGTTGGCTCCATTGTGTTCTTCTCCATCAGAAGAGGAAGAGGGTGAAGATCCAGGCCCAGATGATGGGGAAGGTTTGGAACCCAGGTGATGGTTAGGAAACTTGGCAGGACAGTTGTCATATGATACAGGCCAGTTGTTGAAGTGACCAGCCTTCAAGGCAGGATCTTCATGGAAGGGCATTGCGTCCGCCAAGCCATGAGGTGAGAAGAGAAAACTGGAACCAGGACCCGGAAGGAAAGAGGAGGAGGCAGCAATGCCACCATGTGGAGCAGGTGGCTGGTACTGCATCTTTGGCCCCATTTGGGGTGCAAACTGGAGATGGGAGCAAAGAGAAGGGGGAAAAGGAATGGCTGCAACCAAAACTACTTATTCAAACCAAGGGAGGAGTGATAGCCCAGTAGCAGAGAAGCTAAGCAAAGACCCTTAGCACTCAGGAGGTTTTGGATTAATTCTCTGGCATTAGTAATTAAAATAGGAACAAAGAGAAGACAAAAGAGAAAATATCTGTCTGAAGTCTTGCAGAACTGCTGTGAGCCATAATAGTTAAGTACTGGACTAGTGGGATCAATGATCTAAATCAGTGTTTCTCAACCTTGGCAGCTTTAAGTCCTGTGGGCTTCAACTCCCAGAATCCCCCAGCCTGGGGAATTCTGGGAGTTGAAGTCCCCAGGACTTAAAGTCGCCAAGGTTGAGAAACACTGATCTAAATCAAGACAAAAAAGCCTCCAATATACAGATAGGCCTTGGGTTACAATGGCAATTGGGACCAGAATTTCCATTGCTAAGTGATGTGATTGTAAAGTGTAATCTCATGTGACCTCATTGTTTATCAACAACAATCCAAAACTGCAAGAGGAGAGGGTTTTTGGGGGGTGGGGGGGACTTATTAGAACATTATGGAAACATCCCTTCTAGCTTTTCCATTTGCTTGTAGGAAGTTGGCAGGGAAAATCACTAATTGCAATCATATGACATGACACTGCAATCATCATAAGTGCGAGTTGGTTGTTAAGTATCCATATCGCAGTCACATGACAATGGGGTGGGGAGAGGAGGGGGACTGGGATGACCAGCAGTCCAAAGACTGTCTGTAACCACCATTCATTCGGCATCATCATAATTTTGAACAGTTACTGAACTGAATACATTAACTGATTACTATCTGTGATTCTGAAATTATTCTGTACCTACTACATTTTGTAAACTCCTGAGACAATTTACAAATATTTAAATGCTTACCTCACACAAGAAACAGACAGAAAATGTACCCCCTCCCCAAGGAAAGAAAAAATCTTAAATTCCATTCATGTTTCAAATATCATGTGTTTACTATACACCAATGTCATATGCAAATCCATGGTATGGTTGGACTGGTACAGAGGACTCTTTGGAAGATGGTAGCAAAAGAAGTTATCTACAGATGCACAATAATTCACTAATTTTCTCACTACATTCAGATAATGCTGTTCTCCTTAAGCTGAGTTCTATGCTTATGGCCCATGAGTGAGGCAAATTGACGTAGTAGCATTTTAAATCTCTCTTCAGACCCAACTGCAAGGGGGATGCAATTTTCTGAACGATTCTTCTTATTTTTAGCTTATATGACATAAGCTAGAGGGAACAGTTTAACCTAAGCTCCTCCTTGATGCATTAATATCTTCTATGCATTCAAAAATGATCTTTCCCACATACCTGCTGTCTGAAGGATGCAGGCCAAGTTCAGGTATCTCAATTTGTGTAGTATACATTACATCTCCCTGTTGTAGCTTGGGCTTGGAAGGACCAACAGGGCTTTCTCTAACCCAGTGAACATGGACATTCTAAATGGATGCAGTAATGAAAATCTCACATTAAATTTAACATCTGCCTAAAGTAATTCTGAGCACTTACCATAGCCTTCCCAGAAGGAAGTGATACCATTGGATTGCGATTCAGAGGTGGTGCCCCTCCAAAGTGGTTAGGCCCAAATGCTGGGACTGAAACAAAGAATTGGATCCTTGTTATACTTTAAAAAAATAGCCCAACATTACTATCAGGATACCTTGAGTGGAGACATCTGCCAATGCAGAAGTCAATTAAATTGGTGTGTGGATTTTTAAAAAAACACTTCAGACAGAAGTTATGCATGGGAAATCATATCTTCATTGTCTGAAGCATAATCAGTCTTGCCTTTTTCCATTTTCTGTTTTTTTAGAGTTGGTATGTTCCATGGACAACTCTTTATACTTGGGCAACTTTACCCCCAAAAGCCTGAGCTTCAGATTCTTGGAAAAGAGTAGAGGATATCCTGAAGTCACAGAGAGTAACAGCAGGACACAATTCTACAGGCTGTTCCACATGAAACTGAAATTAGAGTGAATAAGGGTGTTTGTCCACCATTATCATTTATCTCTGAAAAAAAATCCTTGAGGAGCTTGGAAGTGCAGGATTAGAACATTATTTGGGAACTGTTTTAGGAGAGTGGCTCTCACACACTTGACCATGTTTCCTAGCAAAGGATGGTGTTAGAAACAGGACAGAAGCCGGATACAATGGCAACAATATGGACTAAAAAGGCAACTTCCAGCCACTGAATCCAACAGTAAATATCTAAAGGAGCATAAACTAGTGGTTAACCACCAAACCCTTTATTGATTTTTAATAGATGACCGAATTCTTTAAGATACTGGAGTCATTATAAAGAATACTGGATCAAGGGGCATTTGGGCTAATTATGTCTTAATTGCTTAAATATATTTCTTGTACAACCTTTTTGCATTGTAAAATTAAACACATAATAATGGACAGTAAGGACAACTATTAAGAATAGTGTACTATGATCTCTGAATGCAGGATCCAGGAGAGGCCCAGTAGGATTACCAGCATCTGGCTTGGAAAGGTGCTTTTGTGCCTTTAAATCATGAGACAAAGAACAAACAGAACTTCCAATTTATTATGGCATTATTTTGAAGAAAGCATCCCAAACCTCTTCAAGCCATGTAGCTATTAAAAGGCACGAAAGCTCTCTTCGGGCCAAGAGAAGGTAATTTCAGAGTTAAATCCAGACCTGACCTCTCCAAGCAGAGGATGCTGTAAGGTATCAGGCAGGGCCTCACCTTCTTGGCCAGCGGGAGAAAACACCCTTGAGAGAGAGGTGAAGTTGACCAGCGTCGCCTGGATACTCACGAACATACGGGGACTGGCCGGCTGGTGTAGGAGGTGCTTTCATGGCCACTGAATAATATTCTACTGCTTTCTTGAAGCGTTCTATTTTATCTTCAGTCCTGGACTGGGGAGGAATGAGAAAGAAACGATGGAAATGACAGGGGAAAAAAGTGTGCAGCAACAATAGCCTAGGATTCAGCATGGAAATCCTACTATAGTTAGCTACATACTGTACGCTACCGCCTCGATTCCTAATGAAATCACAAAATAAGATTTATATTAATTATAGAGCAGAAGGAAAGAACCTCAGGAAACTAGAAACTCATTAGATTCGATAAAAAATAAAAACACTGAAGTTGTCTGGCATCGCATTGGTTTCTATTTTCTCTCTTTCTCTTTGCAACTTTCATACCATATCAAAATTACTAAGCCTGATACTGGTCTATATCCATCTACACGATTCCCATCTCACCTGGGAGTGTTTGAAGACATCTCTCCCTATTACATCCAAGGCAGAGGGACTTTTGATGGCACCGACATATTCAGATACAGCCTTGATGACCACGTCACAGGGCGGGAGGACCAACTGGTGGGCACGCACCTAGAACCAACAAGAAGCACGCACCTAGACAAAAGTTTCAGTGATGACAAAAGGGCAGCAGTAACAACTCTATGGTCTAAAGGCCTGAACAACTACCATTAGTATAATTAGTGTGAAGAACAGAATAGGAATCCCGTCTCATCAGTGAATGATCAGGAAATATTGATATCATAGACGAACTCTCTCTATGGATTCCTTATGTCTGCTGACTTCTATTAGAACCTCAGCTCAACTCCTCACAGGAGTCAGGATTTCACTTCAGGGTATCAAGGCATTTATGTAAACATGTAATGTTCCAGAAGAGTACTCTCTCAGTGAGATACAGTAATCTTGCTTATTAATAAAGTGTTAAAATGTTGATTTAGAAACTGTATAAACATAATGAAATGCCTTCTCCCAATGCCAGCCTAACATTTTTAGGGTTGCAGAACAGGTCTTCTCAGTGATGGCTTCCTCTTTTCAAACCAAAAGCTGTCAGGAACCCTTCCCTTTCTAACCAAAATAATCTGGCTAATGCCTTTCAGTCAAATCAAACTTTTGGTCAAACGTCAGCCATATATTTGATCTTATTGTTGTGATTCTTTAAATTGCTTTAAATCCTCCATATATTTGTACTATACCGTTATAATCAAATCTTCACAGTAGAAAATGATATCAACTACTGTATTTTTAAATGAGGAAAGACACTGCAGTTAACAGTCACACAGGGGTATATCAGATTGCTTGCAGCATCAGACATGAATTGGCTGTTTTTTAAATTCATTGTCAGTGACCAATACAGGTAGTCCTTAACTTACAACCATTCATTTAGTCACTCTTTGAAGTTACAATAAAGCTGAAAAAAGTGACCTACAGCTGATCCTTGCAGTTACGACTGTCAAAACATCTCCTCAGTCATGTGATCAAAATTCAGGCACTTTGCAACCGGCATGTTTTTACGATGGATCATGTGACTGCCATTTGCGACCTTCCCAGCTAGATTCTCGTAAGCAAAGTAAACGGAAGCTGGATTTGCTTAACAACCATGTCATTTGCTTAACAAGTGTAGTGATTTAACAACTCTGGTAAAAAAGATCATAAAGTCATGTGTGACTCACAACCACTTTATTTAAGCAATGGAAATTCTGGTTCCAATTACAGCCGTAAGTCGAGGACTACCTGTATAAACTGGAGGAGGTCAGACACCCCGAACAAATCAGTGACTCCATCTTTTGCAACTTCCCCTGTAATATTAACTACATGTAGTCCTCGACTTATGACCAGAATTGAGCCCAAAACTTATGTTGCTAAGTGAAACATTTGTTAAATGAGTTTTGCCCTATTTTACAACCTCTCTTGCCACAGCTGTTAAGTGAATCATTGCATTTGTTAAATTAGTAACACAGTTGTTAAGTGAATCTAGATTCCCCATTGACTTTGCTTGTCAGAAGCTCACAAAAGCTGATTGCAGGACCCTGGGACACTGCAACCGTCATAAATACAAACCAGTTGCTAAGCATCCAAATTTTGATCCTGTGACCAAGGGGATGCTGCAATGGTTGTGAAAAGTGGCCATAAGTCACTTTTTACAGTGTTGCTGTAAGTTTGAATGGCCATTAAATGAACTGTTGTAAATCAAGAACTACCTGTATAAGTCTACTTATCTCCAGCACAGGACACACTAAAGAGCATCAGGTTGAGAAGACTGCAATAATCCATGCCAGAAATGTGACCTGTTTATTCCTGCTCTATCTTTGGTTATAGCTGTTTCCCAGGCAGAACTGTGGAGCTACACAAAACTATAACACAGAGAAAAAGCAACAAAAATCTTCTGGGTTTCCAGTCCTGTTAGACAAATACTATGAAACAATATGCCCAACTGATTCTACTTCTTAAATCTAGTTATTTTAGCTCTATTTCTCCCTAAAGCCTTTTTTAAAGTATTAGATGAATCCTTCCATTTCTTTTCAGAATTGACAATTGTGACACTTCATTTACACATTTCACATAGGTTAAAAAATATACATCGGGCTCCATTATCATCTCTTGTTGTATTTAAAGTGATCCTTCCATTTCAAAGTTACATTATTTGGAGAAGACCCATAGCTTTCTTCAGGTAAACACAATATAAGAGGGCAATTGTTTCTTAGAACTGGGCTGCAAAATTTAGGGGTGCTTTTTCTCACTCCTCCCATTAGGATGTCATTTCTGAACTCCAGAGACAGCTTAGACTCCAGACAACACTCGATTAGTTCTTTGGGCAATAACCTTGCAGATCTTTCAATTCCTGCCTTGCTGCCTTTCAGAAGAGGACAAGGAGGGGCATTTGTCACCTTAAGTGAAGCGAGCGGGTGGTCTGGCCCAAGAAGACTCCAATGGAAGGCAGCCAAGTCCTCATCTGGAAGAATGTGGTTCCCTGAGGGGGGAAAGGCACAGTAATATACAATCAGCAACAAGAATGGAATTCAAGCCCTTCCTCCTTCATCCAAAATGGAAATAAGCAGAAAGTGTTATAGAATTTAAAGTTAAGATTTAGCAAATTATATTTTGCAAGAGGAGAAAGATCTTGAACTGTAAACAGTATAGTGAGAATCCCAAGTCTGAAACACTGCAAACAGAAAATCTGTACTCTAATACTGAACTTCTGAGTACACCAAAGTAATTGAATTATATTGTTTTGGTTGAAGCTGAAGCTCTTATTTGATTCAGGTAGTTCTAAACTTTTTAAATAACAGCAAGAATTTAAAGTATACTATATAAAGCTCATGAAGAGTAGGGTAGAGATGCACCTACTCCAGTAAAAAGTTTGGAGTTAAGATCAGGAATTTTGCAAATGGGACATCCTTTTTTGTCCTTGAGAATATTCCAAGCCAGCTGCAACCTATTTTTTTCATCTGACGTGGAAAAAAAAGTTATGCTTTTTCATACATTAAGGAAGGAAAAAATTAAAATAAAAAAATACAACGCACACTGAAAAGCTGCATCTTTCAAGTCATGGTTCAAGTCATAAACCATGATTACCACGGACTATGATCTAACATGATATATGTAAGGTTAACCAGTTTCAATTTACCCAGCAAGGCAGCAAATATAGGAAAACTGCTCAGCTTGAGACCCAGCTGCTTGGCCACCTCTTGCATGAGGAACTGGTTAGTGGTGAGGTTTTTGCCATTCCAGCTCAGCTTCAGGGCATGGGAACTATAGTAGGAGGGGATGTTGCAGAGAGCATATTCCGAGTCATGGGCAATTAGTCCATGAAAGCCATTCTCCCGAAAGAAAGACACTACTTCCTGATGATGATCCTCCAGGCTCTGGAACACCTGAAAGGAGTAAAAGGACAAGGATGAGTAAATTACAAGGGCAAATTTCTTTGCCTTAACTTGTAATAAAGTATTTGCTTTGAGATAATTTGTTCATTGGTTTTATCTTCTTTTCTTCCTTCCCACCACTCTTCAGAAGATGGAAGATGTGGAACATGGCATGGGAACACCTCAAAGGCCTTTACAGCAAAATACTTGGGGGTCATGGAAATATTTCAATTGTGTACTACTTTGCAAACAGTGGCTGAAGTGGGGTTCTGTACATCTCATATTAATTCAGACCAGACAAAGTACTAAAAACAGATGAATTGAAATGGTAGGACAAAAGAGAGGGAGTTTCTGAATCAGAATAAGAAAAAGTCAAAGAGTGTGAGACTACTTAATGTTATGATGTTGGGCAATATGTCTCCATTAGATGAAATTCCTCTGAGTTTCAAAAAATATCCAAGGTTTTGCTCCATATTAGAAGCCAAGATCATATTAGACAATGAGTATAGAATTAGATATTTTCTTTGACATGTTTTTCCCTGGAGATAAGAGAGGGAATAAGGGGGAGAAACCGAGGCACTGCATGACAGAAACAGAAAGAAAATAGGTGTTCCTACAAATTAAGGGGAATTAATAGGAAATCGTGATTATATATATATATATATATACTGTTTCAAGGTATTAAAATAGATTAATGTATACTTCTGTTAATCCAATAAATTATAAACTTGAACAGATACTATTCAATTCTTTATGATCAGATAGCATTTTTTTTAAATGGAGGAAGGTTTTCCAAATGTATGAATGTAGTAAGCAAGTAGTACATGTAGGATTTAGAAACGTATGGCCTAAATGATTGAGGCAAATTAGTCTTGTGCCTTCATCTGAGCCCAGTAAGCTTGAGGGAATCTGCACTCTTCTTGTTGTGGAGATGCTGCCCTGGATGCTGAATAAGTATTACTATTTTGTGTGTTTAGAACTTTTTGTTTGTAGCAGACTATTTGCATGAGAGATGTTTGGTGGGGTTGAAAATTAGTGCAACCATCAGAAATAAGCAACTGAAACATTGATATATGTTATTTTTACGCTACCATTTTTCAGAATTACTCTTTTCTTCCTTAGCTAATAGTGGAGATACTAGTGGGGCCATTGAAAATGCCATTCCAAAAATAGCAGTACTTTGGTTGTAAGGTCTGTTACAGCCAAATTATAGTCCTAGCTGAAAAAAGGCAGAGTATCATAATTTCATGAGAATTCTAAGAATGAGACTACAAAAGAGCAAAAGAGTGTGGATCTTAAAATCTATGGCCATAATAAAGCTAAATATTACAGAATAAGGCTATGCTTCAGTTCAAAGCACACAAGCTTTTTCTTCAAGAACTTAGAAAAAAAAAGATTTAGATGAACCAGAGGGGACATTTCTTGCAAAGGTTTTCAATAGTATAACATCTCAGTGACCAGTCTAGCAGGTGTCTAAATTTCATAGTGTATATTTCCATTTTCTACTTTCCCACTGTCTATCCACATCACAGCACTGGAAACAAAACAGGTCTTAAACTAAAAAACAAACAATGATGTAATATGCAAATCCAATGGAGGACTTGTAAGTACAGATTTTGAATCTGAACTATGGGATTCCATAGAGACAAAGTTTCAAATAAATAAATAAATACACACATAAAAACAAATGTGTAAAAACTCAGTTTCCTTCATTCTTCTACAGATCTCTAAATACAGAAATCTGATGGTATTTTAATTTTCCTTAATTTCTTTTCCACGTTCCCCAGTTTGAACAGTAGACACCATGGTACAGTATAACAATGTGCTTTGAAAGTCCATTCTTTCTAGTACAGGTAGTCCTCAGCTTACAATCATTTCTTTAGTGATTGTTTGAAGTTACAGAGACACTGAAAAATGTGACTTATGACCATTTTTCATATTTATGACCACTGCAGCATCCCCATGATCACGTGATCACAATTTGGATGCTTGGCAACTGGCATCTATTTCTGATGGTGGCTGTGTCCCAGGGTCATGTGATCACCTTTTCAGACCCTCTGACAACCAAAGTCAATGGGGAAGCATTATTCATTTAACAAATGTGTTACTAAATTAACTGCAATGATTCCCTTAGAAACTGTGCTAAGAAAGGTTGTAAAATGGTGCAAAATTCACTTAACAATGTCTTGCTTGGCAACAGAAAATTTGGGCTCTATTGTGGTTGTAACATGAGGACTACCTATACCAAATCTATGTCATAGGGAGGTTACTATTAACACAAGCCAAGAAATTATTTGTACATGTATAACTGCTACTCTACAAAAAAAGAAACATAAACCCTTAACCCCTGAAATAAGCTATAACTAACATTAATTATCAAAATTGAAAACAAATCAGTTCGTTCCCTTCGCCAATTCACTAGAAATATATTCAATTTGAATACATTTATTTCCTCCTGATTTCAAAAATTCAAGTACACATTTCAGTAAAAAGTGGTTCAATTAACCAGATTATACCCAATATTTTAAAATGCTTTTCTAAAAAATGCTCAAAGTGGCACTGTAAACACACACATGCAAAAAAAAAAAAAAGATCATATCATATAAGTAACTTGTATCTAAGTTCCTTATATTTCAGGTCAGCTGTTTCTAATGCCTCTTCAACCCCAGCCTGATTTCCCAGCCTTTGCTTGCAAATTCACATTTGGCCTTAAGTAGGTTATAGATAACTATATGACAGAAACTAATTAGGATGACGTATTCACTGAGAGTATAAGTCAATAATATCTGTCGCACATAATGATATGATTTACAGTGTGTCTGGGTTTAATTTGTGAAGACAGTGAAACTCCAACTCCCCTTGGGCACGTGATTCTGCAGCACTGGTATTCTTTAAATGTTAAAAAAAAACCTTGCTGGATCAGCCCTTAGAAAGGCCTGAGAACATATAAGAGCATATAAGGCCTAAATGTTGGACTTTAGGCTTGCCTTTACTTGCTTTGCATCTAAATTTTAAGGTGTGTGTATATGTGAGAGAAAGAAAAAAATCTGGAATGTTCATGATTTAACAAACATCTTATCTTCTATGATACACCTGTTCTGCAATGATATATTTTGTAATCTTCTAACATTATTGAGTTGTTGAAAAACAGAAGCAGGCGCCTCATCAACTGAGTTGTGGCCGAGGGGCAAGGATTAGCCGGCTCCCTCTCAAACTGTGTTTATGCTCCACCAGATTTCTTAGGCCAAGCTCATACTTATTTCCACCCCCCACCCCCTCCGCATTTGATGGTAACGTTCTATTTTATTTCCTCTCTTTTTTTCCCCTACAGCACACCTTGGATAACAGCATCTCAGCTCTCCCTTCAATCAAGTCTCTTGTTCTTTTGCAGCTTATCAGAAACAATGAGACTATTCCAGAGCATGTCAGTGACTCTTCCCAATTTACTAAAGATGAGAATTCCAGTCAGCATGTACATGTACAACATTAAAATTACTCTAGAGTGTAAAGCAATCTGTAATTCTTTGTTTTTCTTTAGTGTGTTGCTGTTATATCCCATGCTGCAGGAAAGGAGCAGGAGGGAGAAGAGGAAACTATAATAATCCAAAAGCTTTCTGACATACAAAGCCTCACAAGGCATTGGTTTACATTTCTGACAGGATTGGCTACAGTACTTTTTCTACTGACAGGCTTTTATAAGCAAATCTTTTTCAAGTTCCACCATTAATATATCTGACATCAACAGGAAAAACATATGTGTGCATGGTGGGGAATAAACCTGCCGAAGTTAAGCCCCTCCCAATTATACTACAGAGGTGGATTTAAAACCTATTCTTTTAACACAGCCTCTTAAGGAGTTTAAAAAAACTTGTCCTGTTTTTTAAAAAATGTTTGCATAGTAAGCTGATCGAAATAATTCAGAAGTGGGCAGAATATAACTTTTCTGAAGAAGAGGTATAAATAAATTCCCCATACTGTGTAACAAAATGTCTGATGAAGCTGTGTAATGTAATAATTATTTTACAGCAGAGCTGTGGTAAGTCAAAAAAGTGTGGATATTAATCCTCATGATTACCAGTTACTGCAGAACATATTTTCCCCCACAACGGAATCTTACTGGATGTTATCATTATATACTATTCTTATTCAAAACATGAATATTTCAAGACTTTCTGACTAAGAAAATAAAAACCATTGTAGTTCAGTTGGAAGGAAAAATTACAAAATGATATACTACGTATATAATTACATAGAAGATTCTTATGCTGAGGTCTGTTCTGCACAGCTTTGAATTAATACATATGTTTCTTTCAAATGAATGTAAAATGAATACCAATCACTGCAGCTTCAAAAACATTAACACTCATTCTGGAGGAAAAAAATAATATTACACTTTAAAAATGAAGGGGCAGTTTTGTTATTAGCATGTCATGGAGAAAAGACACACTATGGCAGGCTTATAATCTAAACATGTGACTCAGAAAGTAATGGTATAAATTTGATAAACAGCTGCTCACGAGTGGCTTGAAAGCATATTATTAGACCCATCACAAGAACCTCACTTGACACACCCACACCTGAAGCCCTTATAAAAAGAATAAAACTGAAACCGACATCCCCTAAACTCTGCTGAAGATGTTATCTAGACCTGATAACAAAACGTTCGGAAACCAACCCACAAGCTCAGAGAACCTTCACCTTCAAAAGCGTATTATTTAAGAATGGCAAAAGCTGAAATGATTAAAAAAAGGTGTGTTGTATGGAAGAAGATAGCAAAATCAAGCTATACAGATTCCTTTAGGAGGCTAAACTCTGAACTTGAAAGTGGATGGATCACATTCAGAGAGATGCAATATTTATTTTTTATATGCACTTTGATTCAGATGCTATTTTTTTCATAGCAGAACTGGAAACTAGCCTGAAGGACAACTGAAAATCAGACATCAGAGATTTCAGCAACATAAATAAGGAATGAAGATTGAATTACACTTGTTGCTGTGAACAGATTGCATATAGACATAAAATTTGTGTCGATAAATTTAATGGAAATATGGGACTCATTTGTATCAAACTACAGTAAATTTAAAAAGCACCATGGCTATATAAATGAATTAGACATGAATATAAATTTATATATGTGTGTGTTTACATTAGATGATTGTATATAGAATTGTATTTGTTTATTGCAACGTTATACTTAATTCTATTTTAATGTATGCCAATTAGTGTACATTTAAAGTGACAAAGTTATTCTGTCTGCTTTATTTATTTTTTTGTTTTTTGAAAGAATTCAAAGTACTTGGTATATATTTTTATTGTGTCTTTTGTGCCTTTTTATTCTTTTTCTACTTCTATTTGAAACACAATAATTTTTTTTATTAAAAAATAATTTTATTTAAGGAAGGAAATTAAAATTAGTAGGAATGCTTCAGAAATGCCAGTCAGGGAAAGCAACAAAAGAAATCTGAAATGGAATGAAGCTTGCAAATAATGTGGTTGCAAAGAAACAATACTTCATTAGAAATATGGATAAAATTACATCTGATTGGAGCAATACAGAAAGGCAGAGATGCAAGATCCAAAACAGATGGTCCCGACAGAAGAAACAGAATCCTATACTGACACAATAAAAGCATGCAAGATTACCATAGAACCTTACCTTAACCCGGAATCGAATCATGGCCAGACGTACACAATGCCCCAAGCAAGCAGGTGGAAGAAACCAGGCTCGCGGTGGCGGGGTGCCTTTGTTGCCCACATGCCCTGCAATTAGCTGAGCTGTCTGTCTCTCAGCCTGGGCCTTCCTGGCCCACTCGGGCAGCCTCTCCTTTCCAAGCCCTCCATTGAAGATGACAGCTAACTCCAGGCCACCTTGGTAGAGGCAAGCCTGTGAAAGGGCAGCCAGGTAACCCACCATGGCGTTCCACTGGCCCCCACACACCCAGTCTGTCTGGTAGCCACCGTACAGACGCTGCAAAGCGGAATCAGCATCCACCAGAAGCCGAGCTGGGCATGGCGCTGGGGGTGCCAACCCCCCTGCATGTTGGGAGTGTGGGTAACCACCAACCATGGGTGCCAGCCCCGGCGCAGCCCCGGCAGGGTGGGGGTAGCCAGCTGGTGGGTGGAAGGTGGTACAGTAGACGGGGCCCCCGCCTCCACGGCCCCCTACAGCCCGTGCCAGTTTCAGGAGGTCCACGGGCACCACTGCCCCCGGGCAACGCTTTTCCACGAACTCTTGGAAGCCTTGCACCCCCATGGCTGTGCACCCACGGTGGGGATACGGCCCTCTTCCACTGGGCCAAGCAGGGGAGGCTGAGGGGCTAGCACCCCGAAACCAGGACCTGGCACAGTCCAAGCTGCTCCAGCTCCTGGGGCTTCGCTTCTTACAGTTCCCAGGTCTCAGGAATGGATGCAACCGCCATGTTGTAGCTTTCTTCTTCTCCTCCTCCTCCTCCTCTTGCCTCCTCCTTTTCCTCAGTTTAGGCGGTAGCTCACCGGGAGTTGTAGTTTTGTTTTTAATCCGCTATCTATTAGTCAGCACAGAGCGGGACTACAAGTCCCGAAAGAACGCAAGAGCCGCCATGTTGTAAAGTTTTCTTCGCGGTATCCTGGCGTCGCATAGATTTATGGGGCTTGTAGTCCCATTAAAGAAATGAGTCCCCGTCACATCGACGTAAGCGGTGGAAAAAGTAAATTAAAACTACAACTCCCGAGGACTTCAGACGTCCACCATGTTTTTTTAAAGAACCCGACTTCCGTGACGATATACGGCCACATGGTAGGTGCGGAAGTAAAAAAAAAATGATTCCAAACAAGGCTTTGAAAATACTACAACTTCCAGCAGTCTCCGCGCATTAACGTAAATCCGTCCATTTTTTTTGTCTCTGCCACGTAGGTGCCCTCTACCGCCCCTCGAGAGCATGGCATAGTTCTACACTCAGGATGAGAGAGAGACTGTCACCTAAGAAGGGGGAAAGAACAGCAAGCTATTCATTCGAACTGCGCCTCCGCCATATTAGCAGGGCGCTTGGCATGCCGGGAGATGTAGTCTGTCACCCCTTTCCCAGGGTTTCAGAAGGGGCTCCTTCCTCGCTGGTCCCCAGAGAGCCGTCCCGGGCGCCATGTTGAAAGTAAGAGTGACATGGTTTCAGCCCTCCTCTTTTTCTTAAAAAATCGCGGGACCCACCGATCTTCCCACGCAGCCTTGCTTACTCGGACGTAAACCTCCCCTCCTCACCGGAGGCCGGCGGAGCAGCCTGGTTTTCATTAGCCTTGCGCCCAAGGCTGTTGTCGCTCTGCTCCGACCTCGTCGCGGAAGGCCACTTGATCCGGCGGCACAACCAGCCACGTCTCAGCTCTATATATCCCCCCTCCCCGGACTCCTCCGTACCAGACGACCTTGGGAATGAATCTATTTCGCTTTAAAATGTTCCTGCGACTGAAACGACGCTGGCGTTTTCCTAACTAACAGCTGGTGTCAGAAGCAGCAGGATGTGCTGTGGCTAAATGTGAATGTTTCAACGCTTATACAGCTCCTTCATTGTATTTTCATAATTGTAGTAACCTTTAATTTTGAAGGCTGCCCAAGGGTCCAGAGCTTTACCAGTATGAGAGAGGACTTACTAAGCCACCAACCACACTATCAAAAACAGGGCAGAATTGCCAAGACCCACCAGTTATTACAGATCGTTCTCATTAGTATACCTCATAGCTTCTGACTTTCATACTTTAAATATGCCTGCTTCAATCTATGTGGTCATGTTCCTCCAGATTTTACATCACCCTTCAATTTTAGATTTTTATCCCACCTTTATTACTTTTTTCAAATAAATAACTCATGGTGGTGAATAAGGTACTTCCTCCTATTCCTCCCCCCAACAACAACCCTGTAAGGTGGGTTGGGCTGAGAGAGAGTGATCTGCCCAGTCACCCATTCTGAAGTAAATTCAAAGACTTCCTATCTGGTTTGCTTCAGGTTTCCTTAACTTCACCAAGAATCTAGCCTGTGTTACTGGAATCCCATATTGTTTGTTTTGTTTGTTTGTTTGTTTGTTTTGTTTTTATTGGATTTATATGCCGCCCTTCTCCCAAAGGACTCAGGGCGGCGTACAACATTAAAAAACACACATCCCGAAAGTTAAAAAGAAATTAAATACATATCCCCCCCAAAAAAACCCAATTTATAGGACAATACATTTAAAAATGAGTTAAAATTAACAGGCCAGGCCGGCTTGCTGGAAAAGCCAACTTTTTTGGGCGCGTCGGAAGGACCGGAGGTCTGGGATTATGCGAAGCTCCGGGGGCAGCTCATTCCAGAGGGAAGGTGCTCCCACAGAGAAGGCTCTCCCCCTGGGGGTCACCAGCCGACACTGTCTGGCAGACGGCACCCTGAGGAGGCCAACTCTGGGATCGTACTGGACGGTGGGAGGCTACTGGTGGCAGTAGGTGGTCTCGCAGGTACCCTGGGCCTAAGCCATGGAGCGCTTTAAAGGTCATAATTAATACCTTGAATCGCACCCAGAAAACAACCGGCAACCAGTGCAGGCCGCCTAAAAGGGGTGTAACATGGGAGCACCCAGGTACCCCCATGACAACCCGCGCGGTTCGACTTAGCATGTAGCACAAACTCAAGTCACTAGGGATTGCAAACCATAACTGATTAGTATGATGAGTGAAGCATGTATGCATTTTATTACTGTTGTGTAACTAAATTCTAGAATAATAGCCATTTAAAAATTGAGTATACAAAAGTAATGAAGGCTTTGCAGCACCTTAACAACAATCTTGCAAGAATGGAGAATAGTCCTTGGCTGAACTACCACACTATCACCCACTAAGATTTAATCTTGTCTAGTTCATATTGGCATCATGGTAAAAGTAGTGATAGGAAGATAACTTTTTGTTTCCTGTTTTTTAATGATAGTTTGTAAATTTGGATAAATAAGTACAATTACACCCTTAGAAAAGTATGATTTCTGCTGTAAACATGCATTTCAGAAACAACTGAATGTGTTTCCTATTTTAACAATAAAGACTAGGCATTTTTTTCCCAACACAGCCTTTATTTTCCTTTGTAACAGTTTAAAAAAATATTTGTTAATGGTTGTGTACAAATGAAGTCAACTCACAGCTTGCAAAAATAATTAAAAAAAAACACATGAAACAACTGCTGATAAAAGACATTCGTTTTCTACCATAAAGATTTAGGGCTATGTTTTCTTTAAAAAAAACTGAATGGGATGCCTCATCCATGTTATAATGAAAAGGTCATCCACATTCTATGTTCAGTCAGAAACATCTCAGCTTGAATGCCAAGTTGATGGGTTGAAAATAAGTCCTATGGTGTTACATTAAGATATAATTCACATAGAGAGATAAGAAAATTCCTATTTCTGAAAGTGAAACATTGCCAATGTGTGTGACTCTAAGGAGACATTTATTCACAGGATATACCTGATCATATTGCCATACATTAGGCCCACATGCTCCTCAGTTCTTTCCAGCAAAGAATGAGGGGGGGAAACAAACAAACAGGCTCTCTTCAAATAGGTTACTTTTTTTAAAACAGAGAAGTCCTTTGTTGTATTAGAATTTTTAGAACCACAGAACCTCCAATGTGACCACCAAACCAACTAGTAGTAAGTGATGCTGTGTGGCTAAATTAACCATAACAATGAGCCACAAACATCATCCTGCTTTGGATGCTTTAAAAGGTAGAACAGAAGCTGATACCTGGAAGTAAATTCAGCAACTAGGAGCAAGAGACAGTAAGAGTCATAGCTGTTTGCTCTACTATCCAGCTGTTCATGTACATAACTTCATGTATAACCGAATCTGGATGTACATTTCTACAACTCTCAAAGATAATATTTTTCTTCCCACTTGCTGTCCTCCTGCACTTACCATCTTTTGTCAATTGAAATGAGAGAAAAAATAGCTTAATAAAATGCTGACAGATAGCCTCAAGGGATCTGCTGGAGGTCTAAAAGGCAACAAGATATTCAGACTTCCACAGAGTATTTTGTACGATAATTCATTGCCTATCACTGAGGGCTGCTTAGTATTTGGTATGTGGATCATTTCACTACAGAAAAACTGTCTGCCATGTTGTAAATATATGGTACTTTCTGTATTCCTGTAAGAATTGGCTTTCCAAACAATACTTTATTACTCTAGCAATCAAGAAAAGCGGGATGGTATTCTTCCAGCATGCTAAATGCCGTAACCACTGCTAATTTAAATTGGCTCAGTTCCATTAACTTGAAGGAGACATTTGTATGTGCACAAAGAAGTTAGTTAAAAACATGTAGGCTAAGACTCTTGTTCATTGCAGTTTAATTCTAAGGAAGCTAGTAGTAGAATCATAATGCATATATTGGGAACAGCTGTACAAATGTAATATAGTATTTGATTCTGAGAGTTAATTATGCTGTTCAAAATTATCACAATTCCTTTTTTTAAAAGAAAAATGATAAAAATTTGTTTGATCCCCTAAAGCAAGTTTGTCTTTCTATTCTTTAGCTGTATCAGTTTTGAAAGTGAAATGTTAAACTGGACTAATAAACTGAAAATTACTACTTAAATCAACTGGTTTAACTTGAAAATGTAGTCTGGAAACATGACTAGAATTTTTATAGTAATGTTTTTGAGTCTGAGAATGAAAAAGGAACATATGACTTTATTGCCTGAATGTGGTTTCATGTTTTGTCTCCCAAATTCACTGTAAAGTCTCTGCCAGTGAAACACATCTAATACTTTACACTTTGCGAAGACATGAATCCATGTTTGGTATTCTCCCTCTTTACACACATACTTCTTATGTGAGTCTTTAATGTCAGCACAAATTGTAACAATAAGGATGTATCAAGGATTGAACAGCAACCCATGTCTTTAGCATTAAATCTTACTTGAATCTAGGGCTAATGTAAACAGAAATACAATATTCTTAGCAGAAAGTAAGGATAAAAGGAATTTGTAGTGGAACTTTTTAGACTAAACCTACAGCCTTACTGTCTGTTTCCCATTGATCCATCAACTTCAGTTAAGAGCTAATACCTAAGAAATTTTATCTACAATCCTTCCAAGCAATCAACATGAGAAATTCTTTTCTAAAGAAAATCTTGTTTTTCCCACTTAGATGGTGGTACCTTGGGTAATGGAAGACTGATGAGGCAGTTGGTCACACTCCTTGCTAAGTTGCTGTAACTGGTTGGAATATAACTAGAAAAAAATGCATGGAGCTGTTCTTTTTATTCATCTGACATTATGTTATACTCAAGTTGATGGATAAACTTGGAAATCTTCTTTGCGAACATTAAACATCCTCTTTAAAACAGTAAACAGAATGAGCTCTTGTGCCAAGTTACAAAAAAAGGAAGGGGGGAGTGAAAGGAAAAAGCATGTGTCAAAACACTGTATCCAATTTAAACAGACAGAAACAGTAGAACACATTGTTTATGCCACAGCCTAGATTTAAACAGCACTAACAAATGAGGTAGGTAAGAAACATGAAATTTCAACAAAGAAAACAATTCAGTTTGAACACTACTAAAAATTCACAAAGTTATTAAAATTATACATTCCATTCATATCGTACAAGCTCAGGCTCAAGCTTCACAGCAGAAAAGTGCCTTCCAAAACATCCCCCAAAACCAAATTCACAGTTTGATTTCTTTTAAAGAATGTGCATGCTCCAAAGAGAAACACAATGAAAAAGCAACAGGGAAGAGAAGAAAAACTGAGCAGTAAATGTTTCACATTAAATGCAGACTCAAAATACATAAACATAATAACTATGTATGTTTCCTCCATTGTCCGTGCCTTTACATAGCTTCAGAGAAGGGGGAAATTTCTCATCTTTTCCCCAAACCTAAAGATATAGTAATACTAATATTGCCTGGGTTTGCATAGTTTTTGAAATCAAAGCGTCTTGAGACTTTTCGGGGCAGAGTAATTTACTATCCACATCACAGTTAACACATTGGCCATGTCACATTCTCTGACCTCTGGCCACCAAAGACAGGAAGTAAACTTTATAAAAGGATGCCACTCCAATCTCTCCCCCCCCCCCGCCAGCGTAACACAATCTCATTATGCTTTTCCATTTGAAATGAAGAAACTCAGCACTATAATTATGTTACATCATGTCTTCTATATTGGTAAGGCTTTTGAAAATAATCAGCAGGAGAAAGTATGGATGTTGTTATCAGCGACAACCACTTAACATCTAATTCCAGCTTAAACTGAAATCACAGATACATAGTACTGTTTTGAATAGATTTGGCATCAAACTGTCAAGTTACTTCATGAATATCACTTTCCTTCTCTTATCAGTAGAAAGATAAGCCACATAAGGATTTCCCAACTCCTCAAGGCTTCAAAGAAAGCCTTCTCCTGTCAACTGTAAAACTCTGGATTCTTTGAGAGAATTCTAATTAAAGCAAAGGGAAGAAAAGACTAAATGCAAAATATGTATCTAAGTTTTACTTAAGAGGCATTACCTTCACTCAACCCTTGCTACCCACATATAGGAAATAGGAATCAGGTCTGTTCTCATTGTTTGCAAAATGGGTATTATGCCAAATTGCTGCTTCATTTCAATACCAAGTTTTTTCTGAATTCCACCCAAGAAGGAAAAAGGCTATGTAAATCTGACAGTTAATCCACATATATTAAGCTTTATTTTCCCTAGCCTACTGTTGTTCAGTTGTATACTTTCCTGATATTAAAAAGTCCCAGGTTCCATACTTTAAATAGTTTAAGCAGGATTTTAATTTTTTTATGTAGTCTAATTTGACCTAAATGAGGTATTTTCGGGGTTTTCTGTTTTGTTATAAATGAAGGTGTTTTTTTTAACATAATAAAATAAAGCCTCATGTCTGTGCTCGGGATGTTTACATTTTTCTAAATAAAGGATCAATATATATTGTAATTCTCAACTGAGACAAACTACATCAGATTATGGTTTACACCAGTTCTACATGAAAATCGGGAATTGAATTAGAAACAGCAGGGGCAAGGCAAGAGGTGTACAATTTTTCTCTTCAAAATTGCTTTTCGCAAGTGGGAATACCCTGGTTTCAAAATTCCATCAAGAGAGAAGCAGCAAGGAGAGGCTATTTTATGAAGTAAGAAAGGTAGAAATTCAATGAATACACAGCACTTTAAACTGACCCTGTCCTCTACAGAAAATCAGCAGCAATGTAACCCTGATACTATTGTTACACTGGTTTCCCTCCAACACTGAAGTACACTCTATAGTTTACTCAATAATCAGGATTGCACAAAAGCACCAGTGTTACACCACATTTCCATAACAGAAACACAATTCATATATTTGTGTGCCTGAGAGAGCTAAGTGGGCCAGCGCTCCTTAATATAAATAAATCAGCCTTTAAGACCATCACAGGTACTTCCTAGCAGGTTGCATTTTTATGAACATTAAGTTACATTGCAGCAAACTAGAATACAACATTTTAAGCTTTCCTACTAAGTCAAAATGAATTGCTGATAACAGTTTATTTTAAAGACTTTAAAGTGGAAAAAAATTAAAAGATGGAAGCAAATGTTATGTGATCAGTTGTCTGCTCACTCTATGCCCCCCCTTCCTTATGGAGCAGATTATAAAGGCACGGATGGGGCTGTAGGAAGAGGCATAATCATCTCTCAACTGCTCTGTGAGTGGGAACTGTTTCTGCTCATGGAAATGCACCACTGATTTTCCCACAAATCATATGTATGTCTTTTAAAAAAATAACACTGTTCTTGCCTAAGTTCTTCAAACTGAAACTTTCTTTAAGGTATATATGATTTTACTGCTGCAAATCAGCAATGTACTTTTCAAGCATCAAAAGGCTATAACTATTTTTTTTTCAACTTTCCAGTAAAAATCTGAAAAGATACTAAGATTATCTATTACAAGGCACTGCAAATCTTTGCAGGCAGAACAAAGAGGCTGCATTAAATGGAAGCAGAATCTTTGTCCAGAATGCAGAGGGGAGAAATATAGTCTATATATATCACTAAGACTACAGATGCTGTTTTATAAAACAAAAGACAACAAGGAACTGGTGTCTGAAACTGATTTAAATAAAATAATCTCCAGCAACCCAGATATTCCTGGCCACAGTACTATTAAACCAATGGTACATTAATTTCAGATTTAAACATGGTTTTTAGATAAAATTCAACTACTTGAAGTTTTAATGAAATTAAGCTTCCTTCTATCGCTAATATCGCTAAAAATATCAGACAGCTGCAAAAATGTCAGCTATCTTATAATATCCAAAAGACAATAATTTAAGTCTGAATTTAAAATAAAGTGTGGCAATTTTCATTCCAGATTAATAAAGGAGGAAAGTGAGCTAGATGTTATTTCAGTAAGTGCTTGAAAGATTTGCAACGAAAGAAGCAACCTCTGAGTGCACGTAAGAATACAATTTTCAACAAGAAAGGGATAAACTGATTATGTAGTAGAGAAAACAAGAAATGTTAGCTCCAGTGAATTATGACCTCCCTCATAGTTCACAGCCAATTAAGTTAAACATGTACTATTAAACTAAGCTAATTATCCATCAAGGTGAAATCATAACAGCAATCTTTACATGGCAGCTGAAATGCAGTTGATAAAATTAGTGATTATATGAGATATATACCTGCAAGGGAGGATGTCTCTTTATTTAGCAAATTTTTACATCTCTTAAGGATGTTGAACTGGTAAATTTTAGACTTTTCTTTGCATAACATCCAATTAGCAGCACTAGATGTACGTGAAAAACAGAAAGCCTGCCAAATGGGATTCCAGCACCATATCCTTACTGCCATACATACATGTAGAATTTTCTTAATTTGTAAATGTAAAGATGGACTGCTTAATCTTGCACCTTGGCAATCAAATTCAGTAGACACTAAAACCTTTAATGCTCTAAGAAACAACACTAGGCATCTAAACTAGGAGACTGTATTTCACTAATCTGCTGTAAGGCAATCCATTAAATGCAAAAACTATGTGCACTAGACCCTGTTTCAATTTATAATCATTTTCCAACAACCAAAAAAATGTTGAATATGGACCACAAATGATACGAAAATGACCAAGATGGGACAAGTTTTTTAAAAGGCCCACAATAGTCCCCCAGCCCCAGTTCCCACCCTTTCCAATTCTACCTCCTCCCCCCCCCCAACCCATTCCATAATATAAGATTTGTATCAGCTGCAAAATAAGCTTTAAAAAAAACTCAAAGAGTCCCAAACACAGGTACAATAAACCAGGCCAACATTCCAATGTATCTACGGAATACAGTGTGTGTGAGGACATCTAGTTGCATTCTACAAATAGTTCTGAATTGTCCAGGACAGCTTTCCCAAATCAAAGAGAAGGCAGCAACTGTATGTCTCTTCTTTCAGCAGTGCTTCACTTCCAAAAGGCCTATCTCTGGGACAGAGGAAGGAAGAGTTTGCGATAGAATTCAACTAAACAATCTACAATCAAATTTTTTTTTTAAATCCTTAGTTAGCCTGTAGTCTGAGCTGCCAATGAAACTGAATGGAAACGTAACAATAATGCAAATATAAATGTCACTCTTCTCTGCTGATCCCTTCCATTCTGTACATTAATTGAAATGCTAGTAAGTATATAATCCAAGAAGAGTTACTACCAACTTCAAAAAACAGTTGTCACAAAAGCAAACAAGGGATATGGGGCAGGAATGATAGGGAAGGCTTATTAATAAGCAGCACATGGCATGCTGTCCATCTCAAGAACAAAGAGATGTTCAGGCCAAAGCTCTCTCAAGTACTTAAAAAAATTCCCTAAAGAAAATGAAATCAAGTATTCAAAGAGGAGAATGCAAAGACAATCTCCTACCATTCCCACATCACTGCACTGGGGAATTCAGCCCCAAATCCAGGCAGCAGAATGCAAGGCAGAGGAATGGAGTCATGAGAGATAGGCACAGTCCCCATATCTAGCATTCTTTTGCTATCCATCTTCATTTGGGACTTGGGGGAATGGGAGCTGGGTTTTGCACTGGTGATGCTGGAAATGCTGGCATGCTGATCCCTGGTTGAAAGGGTCCCACTGTCTGGGCAGGGACCACGACAGATTGTTGAGTTGTCCCAGAAATGCCCATCCATTGCACTGGGTAAGTTGTTCCTGCGATGGTGTTATACTGGCACAAATGTGGTATTCCATATGGCGATAGTGTGCCAGAAAAGGGTGACAGGGGAAGTCCTTGGGGTAAAGCAGCTGGTACAGTCCCGCGGATCTGGGAAAGTGAGGAAATCCATGTGGAGGAGTAGCCCACAGTAGATGTTGTTGTCTTAAACACAAGGGAAAACAGAAACTATTTTAAATGCAAGGAAATATACTCAACAGCTGTCTGTGGCACATCTTTGTGATGTTAAATAGTACAGTATCTGCTAACAGAAGAGCATAGAAGAGGACCAAAGATGCAGTGGAAGGTGCACACATTTGAACAAACATTACCATGTAACGGAGATTTTCACTTTCAGCTTCTAATATCCTAGACCTATTAACACTATTTCCTTTCTAAGCACCTGCTCCCAGTTCACAATTCCCAGAGCTATCCATAACATAAGGCTGTGTGCAACACCGCTCCTTTCCAATACCATTCATGTAGGGCACCCGGACTTTAAACAGAGACAATATACTTAGAAAAAAACATAATAATCTCTCACTGGTTGTGATCTATCCAGCAAATCACAGAAAACCGAAAAACCTGGTTGAATCAGAGCTAGTCCAGCATTTTTCCCCACAGGGATCTACCAGATATTTTTGGAAAGTCAAAAGTCTTTCGTGTTTTTTGTGTCCCCCTGCCACTGAGGTATATTAGGTGTGAAACTGTGAAGAATATATAGCCCTAGCAATCTAGGGAATATACAGGATTGAATTTATCAAATACATTTGATGACTCCAGTGTAAACTCTGGTGAAAAATAGCAAGCTAGTCTTAATGCTTAGAATGGATTGTCTGCCATTTATGAGGAAACTTCAGAAAATACAGATAGTGAAAATAGTTTAATCAGAGAGATATGTGAAGGGTCTAAAAATACCCCATCAGGACAATGACTTTAATTTACCTTAGAATGATCAGAGAAAATTTTTGAACCCTTTAGAATTAAACATAATCTTATAATAACGTGACCTAAGATTCATCTATTTATTAATAGATAGATGAATCTTGGGTCACATTATTATAAGATAGTTAAACAGACCACATACAAAACAGTGTTGTAGCTTTACATTGTGCTTCAAAACATTGAAGTAACATTCACTATTTTCCCTGGGAAAATGTGTGCTTTCCATTTATTAACTAGTGGTACTTTGTATGTACTGACTCCAAATAAATGTTTTCTGTGCCTCTTGATTAATTTTGCACATTTACTTGAAGGTATCTGGAAGCTGGACAACTTGTTTCATGTCATGCCACAAAATTTCACAAACTGTTTTGGCTACTCTAAAACACTTAACATTCTGTGGTAGATTTTACTTGTGAGTTCCTAATTCTAGTTATAAATGAAGTTCATCTATAATTAAATGAAGATCTAATCACACTGTAGGTCATCAACAGTACAAATTTACACTGAAGGGTATTTACTATAGCCAATACCGTACCAGACTCCTTTGAATTAGGGGAGAATAATTGCAATTTCCAGATTTCTCTTTGACTGCAGCGGTTGGGAATTTGGGAAGTTATAAACCCAGCATATCTGGAAGATACCAGATTGAGAAAGATAAATCTAATACATCACAAATTCTAAACCTTGTATGCCACAGGTGTTAAACTCGCCGCACCATGTTGCCGTCATGTGATGATGTATCACTTTTTTTTTTCCTTTTGCCGCTTACACCTCTGTTATATGTAAAGACCTCTTACCTCATATACTTTGCTCCAGCTGTCAGCATCCAGCCGGTGCTTGTTCTGTTTGATTTGATTGAGGCTTGGCTTGATGAGGGAATTTCCCACCTTTTCTTTAGTCCAGTCATCCACCAGTTTATGCAAATCATCCGTGAACATTCCTTTTTTACTGGCTGTCTGCTGACAAGAGGCAGTGCTACTCACGATGCAGAGTTGTTCTAAGGAGGAGCAAGGGTATTTAGAGGGTATTCTTCGAGCAGTTGTATCAAAACATTGAACCTGGGTGACGAGCAAATTCTAAGTCTCGCAAACCACTACTTGACCTATCTTTGATCTGGAAAAGATCTTCCAATATGATACTATCATCCAAAGAGGTGGAGCTGAACACATTTGCCCATATTTACATTTTATTTGGGGTGACGACTGGGTGGTTTTAAGTGAGGTAGGGAGAGCATTTAATCTTCTCAAAATCTTGCACTTCCATCTTTGAAACTTTCCCAAATCTCCCAAAGAAAGAGAATATCATACCAATTTCAGCTATATAATATGTCATGATGACCTACAGGCAGACTCCTCCTACCCATGTATCCATTCTTGTTTAATAATTATGACCCATAGGCTGCCTCAGTCACAGTGGGAACTAACTTACAAACTAGAAGAAGCAGAACAGTATGTCTACTAAAATACGCAAATATCTGTGATATATTTCTATGTGAGGAGGATGAGGGAAATGACAATAAGAAAGCAAGTGTAGCGTCTGAATTGCCCTTGAATATTTGCAAGTACCTTGGTTAGTTTCTGCTTGTGAACAGCTTTGATGCAGCAAATGGGCTTGAATGCTCAACTGATAGTCAATCACAGAGGCAGCAGTAGTTGCACAACAGCATTCTGGGTGGCAGAGAAGGGAGAGACAAACAATCAGAAGCAACTAAAACAGCATATGTGGTAGGCTGAGTGTGGGGATGATAATGAAGGCATGGATTGCATTCAGAATCATTGAGCCTAGTTGGCCCTGGTCTCTGGGTGTTATGTGAATTTTGTTGTATGGGTACACTGTATATATACTTACAATGACAATAAAGTAATTCTAATATGCCTAGATATGTTTAGGAAAATTAGGTAGAAAACAGTCTTAATTCACTGGAGGAAAAGGGCAGAAAGCCAAATGGCAAACAGGAAAGTCTTAAAGAGTTTTGAGTTGGCAGACATAACCTTGACAAACAATATGAAATCCTAGGGATTCATCAGACTAGTGAATTCAACTTTTTTGTTCTGAATTAGGAAACTCCTGGCCAATCCTCAAAAAGGCCCCTAGCTTTGTGTATGGCTCCCACTTGCATTTCCTTACCAGCAGCAACAATGCCATTGTCGACATGAGAGTGAGATTGTGGCCGGCTGCGCAGCTTGCTTTTGAAAGATTTAGGCCGCCGTGGGGATGACAGTTGCAGGGAGAGGTCAGAGGATTCTGACCTGCTATCTTTGATGGAGCGAAGGCGTTCATATAGGTCCTGCAACTCCCTGTTCTGTTGAGCTTGCAGGCTGACTACTTCCTGGATGTGCCTTCATGGAAACAGAGGAAAAGAAGAAAACCTTGGCAAGACGTTCTCAGTTACTCTTTCACCTCAAAAGTCACCTCCCACTGGAAAGCAGGGAGCGTGAAACGATCTACCTCAGGCCAATGGCCTCTTTACTCTCAGCTTGCTTGGGTTTCCTCAAGATGCGAGGGAGAGATGTTTCATGACATACTATTGCACGGAATGAGCCCATCACCTGGAGGCAGGAATGCTGGAGAAGGGATCCCAATCCCCAAACTTGCTTTGGGGAAACAGCACTTTTCCTCCCCTTTTCCACTATGATATTTTAAGAACCTTCATCAAATGCTGGAGGGGTTGCAATCAGAAGGGAACATTTTTTTCATATGTGGAGAACTTGTGAAAGTGGTAGTGTAGGACAACATTCAAAGAGGTCAGAAGAGCAACTAATCAAAAGTAGAAGGTATTCTAGAAATGGGGTTATTACCTAGAACTGCTAGGTGGGCAGGTGCTGGGGCAAGAATGGGAGTTTATCTTGTCACATGGTACTTGGGTCTCAAAACTGTTGACCAGGAGGTTGGCAGTTTAAGACCCAAGCACTGCATGACGGTGCGAGCTGCGGTTCTTGCCCCAGCTCCTGCCAACTAAGCAGTACAAAAGCATGCACATGCAAGTAGATAAATAGGTACCACTTTGGTGGGAAAGTAACAGAGTTCCATGCACCTCAGTGTATAGTCATGCTGGCCACATGGCCACGGAAGCGTTTTCTGACAATGCTAATTCCCTTGGCTAGAAAATGGAGATGAGCACCACCCCCTAGAGTCAGTGATGAGTGGACAAGGGAACCCTTTACCTTTTACCAGGGAGATAATTGTAAACTAAGCAGAAATATCCTTATTGTATTCTTACTCCTGGCTACAAAATTGAGAATTGCTCAAAACTGGGATTTTCTAAGCAACTTCTCAATGAAATAACTGGTATGCAAAAGTATGCTAAGTTTCTCTTATGGAGAAACTAATAAAATTCAAACAATGACTTTTCAAAGGAATGAATCATATTTTTATCAGATCTGGAAAGATTATATAAATTATGCTCATAATAACTTTTCTGCCTCACAGAACATTATAAATCTAAGAATTCTTGTGTGTAATAAGCAAGTTGTATCTCCAGGTTACAGCATTTTCTGCAGTCTATCTAAAGGAATACAAATGCCTCATAGTATCTCTTCTCTTAGTTCTGACAATAGATAAGGGTAAAGGTTTCCCTTGTCCAGTAGTGTTTGATTCTAGGGGGCAGTGCTCATCTCTGTTTCTTAGCCAAGGAAGCCAGCATTGCCTGAAGGCAGTTTGGTGGTTATGTGGCCATCATGACTACATGCCAAGGCTCATGGAACGCTGTTACCTTCCCACCAAAGTACCTATTTATCCACATTTGCATGCTTTCAAACTGTTAGGTGGGCAGGAGCTGGGGCAAGTAATGACAGGTCACCCGTTGTGTAGTGCTCAGGTCTCGAACCTGTGCTGTCAGCTTTCCAGTTGACAAGCTCAGCATCTTTAAGCGCTGAGCCATTGTGCCCCCAGACAATGGATAGAAGCAGCCCACTGTGTGATTTCAAAACCCAGGAGCTCCCTCTACTTTATCTGCTGCAAGGCATTTCTTGCAGAATAATGGAAGAATAATGGAATCCCCTGGGAGAGAGAATGGATTGGCTTTGTACCTATGTTACCCACCATCCTGGTCATGAGTAGTGGGCATCTTGTGATTCCAGTGATGTTGGGAACTGGTTGTTCTTTTTGCTCTATTCTGTTCTTTTTTAAGCAGAGGATTTACTGTTCTGTTTTAGCTAGAAAAATATAAGTTATGGAGCTAATGTGCCAATGTAGTCATAGATTATTTCTTCCTTTGAGGTATTGAATGGCTCCAATTACATGCTGTAACTAGGGATGCAATATGAACTCACTTAACTTATTAGATGATGTAATCTTCTGATTTATTAAAAATACATTTTCAGTTTGATTAAAATTATTTGTAAGAAATACTCTATGGCTGACACACTCCCTCACAGAAAAGTAACTGTGGTTTCTTTCACACATACTTGCCTTGATGCACAGGTAGCATTTTAAAATAATGTTTTTCCTTTTAAATGTACTGATTCTTTTTCGCACAAACTTATGTAAATTCAGTTGAGTAATTGATGCATAACTTACAACTGACCGTTAAAGGCAGACAACTTCATGATAACAGGTAATTAATAATAAATGATAATAGAGAACAAAAAGAATCATTTTGGACTAACAAAATAAAAGTTCTGTCAGACAAAGTCTATCCCAAAACAGAAACCACAAGTAATAGCTTAACAGAGCAAAAAATATAATTGTCCCATATCCCACTCTTTTCACAATCTAATAATTCACTGGGATGAGACACAATGTTAAATCTTTATAGTATAAGACTCAATCTTAGTGCCCTTACTTTTCCCGCAAACGCTGTAGCTCCAATTTCAGGTCCTCATCTTCAATTTCAGATTCATCATCACTACTCATTGGAGAAGATGCCGAGTAAAAAAGAGAACTACGCCTCTTTGGGTGGGTGCCGCCCCTTTCCTCTTGAGACTGCTGGCTTGACTCCCAGCCTTCTAGGCTGCCTCCACCCATGGGTGCAGAAAGTTCACTGTCAGAGCTATGTTGCTTCTGGATCACATCCCCTTTAGGCCATGGCTCTGAGCAGGACTGCACACAGCTTGCAGTAGCAGAGGTCTCTTCCACTTCCTGTTGTTCAAAGGTAGTGCAACATGCATCTGTTTCACTCATGGCACTGGGCAGGGTAGCCATTTCCCTTCCTTTGGGACAGCCTTCTTCTGTTCCAAGCTCCAAGGAAGGAGACATCTCAGATAGTTCACTTTCTGAAACACCTGTGGACAACTGTTGTGGAACTGTGATGACCTGAGGAGGGGAGGAAAAGACAGAGAAGAAAGGAAGGTTTAATTCAGTAGAGTTCTACAAAAATGAAGCTTAAAATGAGCTGCTACACTATTGAAAAGGATTTGAGACTCACAGGGCATAAATAATATATGCATTTCATTATGCACATTTAAAGAATTACTTGTCTTCAACTTTATGTTATTTAATCATCTGTCCCTTGGTAGGTGGAATTAAAAGGAACTAAGAATGAGTAGAAACTTCAAGGAGACAGATATTTTATTTCATTCACTTAAATTGTAAACCTTTCTCTTCAAAATGCTTTAAATGAATAGCCTTATATTTAAAACAATGTAAATCAAAGTAAAGAAAATTTAAGTAAAAGATTATAAACATGCTATATTCAACATTTATTGTTCATTCAAGACAGATTAAAATATATTTTGAACAAGAGAAAAAATGCATACCATTCAAAAAATAGAAAAACAGCATGACAGGCCATATCAACTCAGACTTGAACTACAATTATATAAACCACACCTGAATTCTATAGCCAAAAAGCCATTCAAAAAAAAAAGAGGGGGGGAACCATATTATATGACCCTGTAAAATATGTATGAGGATTAGATCACAAAGAAGAAAAAGCTACAGAGTGCAATAATTTTAAAAATCATGACTTTATAATCCTTGATATATTCCTTTAAAAATATATTTAATTCATGAATGTCAATATATTCTATAAAGCTCCCCCCAAAAGCCTTCAAACTGCAGCTAAACTATCTGCCACCATGTAATGAAGAAGAAGAAAACAGTTGTTTTCTGCAATAGACTGAGGAAGCAGGGAGGAGGAAATTACTTAGAGCAATTTAGAGCCCAAAGACCATGTGATAAGACATCTGAATGCCATTCATCCTCAAAGAGATGATGGATGACAGCAAAATGCTCCTGCAGCAAAGAACAGAAAGAGTTGTAGAAAATGATGGCAGAAAAGGAAAAACAGGGAATGGGGAAAAATCCAAGAACTACTTTCCCAATTAGCAATGAAAATTCTGGTCCCAACTGTGGTTCTAAATTGAGGACTAGCTGTACATTAGAATTATATATGAAATATATAAGCCAATTCTGTAATTTTCCGGAAAGACTTTCAAATAGAAGATTTCTCCAGTTGCCAAAACAAATTAATGGTCCAGTACTTTCCTCTACACTTAACTCTCAGCACATAGAAGTCTCCTGATTTACTTTATGGACGATAAATAAGGGATTACATCTGAGTAATGTAATCTGGGTACAAGTACTCAATTGACAAGTACATTGGACAGCAGGAAGAAATACAGTATTTATTTGAGCAGCCGTCTTGAACTTCAAATAATTTCAGTTGTATGAAACAACATAAGGAACAGTAGAGACATAAATCTGCTCCAATGTATTTATTAGCGTCCTCGACTTACAATAAGAATTGGGACTGGAACTTCAGTCACTAAGCAATGTGGTTGTTGAGTTGCAGCTGTCCTCTTTCCTCCAGGATTAGTTCCAATGGTATTGATCAGGAGGAGGGAGAGGTCCAGCCTGTGGCCCCTAGTTTGTAAGGTGCCACAGGGCTCAGTTCTCTCTCTTCTCCAGCTAAATATCTACATGGAGGATAATCCAAAAGTCTAGGGTGAGAGATCAGATAAAATTCAGTTTTATATTTCCACCCTGGCTTGTCTGAGTGATGCCATTAATGTTCTATTTCGGTGTCTACATTTTTGAATATAGATGAGGAACAACAGGCTTCAACTCAACCCTAGCAAGACCAAGTGGCTCTAGGTTTTAGGAGCCACTGGTTCTGAGGGCCTCCCATTTTCAGCTCTGGATGGGATTGCACTACTTCAGATGGAATCTGTGAACAATTTGGGAAGCCTCTGGGACTCCTGGCTCCTGCTCTAAGAACAGGCAGGCATAGATGGAAAGGCTTTTCCACAATTATATTTTGTACACCAATTACATCCATTCCTGGACTGGGAGATTCTGCTTATAATAATTCATGCCTTGATCACTTCCAGATGGGACTGTACATTACATGGGGCTGTCCCTAAAGAAGATTCAGAAGCTACAAATGGTACAGAATGCAGCAGCACAAGCAGTGTCAGCTGCCTTTCATTTCATGCATCTGATTCCTCTGTTTTGCAAACTTCATTGGTTGTCATTATGCTTTCAGATTCAATTCACGCTATTCGTAGTTATCTATATAGCTAGGCATTGGGCAGCGTTACTTGCAGAACCTTCTTTCTCTTTCTCATGATCTACCTATCCTGTTAGATCTGTCAGGAGAGGCAAGCTCTGGGTCCCATCTATTAGGAAATGTTGCCTAGCAGGACCCAGGAAGAGTTTTTTTCTGTTGTGGCACCTACCCTCTGGATCATCATTCCCATGAAGACCAGACTTGCCCTGACACTACTGGCTTTTGTGAGGCCTTGAAGACCTGACTTTGTAACTAAGCCTGGGGCTCTGAATGTTGTATTTGAGTCCATATCATAGCTCTGTTAACTGCTATCATTTGGCTTTTTATTTTTGCTGCTCTGTTGATATGTGCATATATGGATCTATTACTTTGTTATAATGTTTTTAATCTTATTTTTATTCATTGTTAGCCATCCGGAGCCATATGTTTGAAATAGCCAGCCATATAAATTGAAGAAATAAGTAAATATTATCTGAGTTAACTATTTTGCTATATGTAAACAAACAAATTGTAATATAAACTGAAGTTCATTCAAGCAATATTTTATTTCTACACAAATTTGCAGGTAGAAATGTGCATGAATCTCACACCTATATCATTCCTCAGGAGATATCAATAATGTGTATTGCATTAAAACTAAGGACCAGTTTCAAAGTCAAAATTTTCTTCATCTGCAAAGCCAGATGACAAAGACTTGGAGAAACTAGAACCCTAATTTCTAAAACAGATTTAGCTAGAGTGAGATACAATCACTCATCCCTTTTCCTATCATATATCAATAATAAGATACATCACAACACACATATAAGAGGAGCAGAGCTTACGGTATGATTGCATTATCTTATTTTTGTCATTTGCCCTCCAAAGCCCATTGCAGATGATTTAGAACAAACTGATTGGGAAGGAGTTACAGTTGAGAAGTACTGTAGATGTGCCAAAAGTCTAACTTATACTCCTAGCATCTCCAATAAAATATAAGGAGTACTGTGTATTTACACTGTGAAACATCTCTGCTAAAGAGGCAAAAGAGCCATCATAGGTTATAAAGTACCATACAAGATATAGATATAGTTATGTATATTCTGCTGTAACATATAACAGTGTCCTTTCATGCTATTGTTATGGAATCATATCTATACTGTCAGACATTGTCAGAACCAGCATCTTTGTCTTTGGTGACAACTGGATAAGCATCTTTTATTTAAATTTAAAAAGACAAACTGAGGATTCATCTATCCTAAGGCATAAATGTATTATTCCCAAAATTTGTTCCTTCTACTTGAAGCTTCCCATTTTTTGATGGGCAATGCCAAAAATAGGAAAGTTCCACTCTGCAGTAGATTTAAATATAAACTATAACTTCATCTTCTTGACCCATTTTCTTCTTCTGTAAGGCCTTTAAAAAAAAGATAACTGCTGTTCTTTTCCTAAACCCAATTCATGGTGCGTGGGGGGGGGGGATAATTTAAATATTCCTGCATCCTGTGACACTGATGAGAATCATCTCCTAACTGCAGCAATTAGGAGGGAGGGAAAATCTCCCTTGGATGCAAAGGGACCTTTTTCTAAGCCTAATTAGTAAACTAGGAAATTTTCTTCAAAATGGCAAATGAGAAGCAGATAGAGAAAATGGAGGGAGGAAGCAGGGAGGGAGATAGAAATACCAGAAAATAAGAATAACGAATTGCAAGAAACAACCCTTAATAAAATATGTGCTGAATCCGATGTTTATTAGAAAAGATTGATTACTTTGCCTGGGTTGTACTTAAAACCAACTCAGATTATGTTTTTTGGAGGTTCACTTTGTTTTTATTTTAGTTAATTGGCTCATAATAGATATATAATACAGTGATGATATACATTTTTTCAGACAACCCTGAATTTGAATTTGAAGTGTCCTGTTTTGAGTTTGAAACAATTATTTCAAGAAACAGTTTTATACTCAAAGAAACCTCTCCAAATTTGAATCAATGTTTCATACGCAATCTTGTAGCTTACAGCTACAAGTTTGTGTTACTATGTAAACCTGATCAAAATACTGCATCTCAAATTCTGTAGTAATATAGAATGAAACATGCATTAAATGATACTCATCTGCTTCTAATAATTAATACATCAAAAAACTATAAACTAGTTATTATCAGTTCAATAAAGCTATAACCAAAAACCTGAGCTTCAGTTATTTTACCTTTTGCCCAAGTGAAAGGTAATTACTTAAAATATATGCCACCTAGAACAGTGATTCCTAACTTTAGCAATTTCCAAATGTATGGTTTTCAATTATCAGAATCATCAAATATGAGAATTGAAGTCAACACATTAGGAGATAAACCAGTTGGGGCCTAACTCAATACCTCCAGTAATTATTACAGCTATGCACTTGCTGAAAAGCCAACAAGAATTGTTGCAGAACATACATCCTTTATTCAACATATCAACAATAAATTATTTTTGATCCCCAATAACAAATCATTGTTGGATGGGACACATTTGAATGGGAATGAATGAATGAAATTATATTTACCTGAAATCTGCCTCGCTGGAATGATCCAGCTCCAGATTTAGAATGACCAAATGCTTTATTCTCTCTGGTTGTTTGCTCAGAAAGAGAAATCCAGTCAGAAGCAACATCAGCAGTCATCTCCTCTGCTGTGATTTTTAAAAAAGGGGAAAAAGCGGGGGGGGGGGAACACAAAGGAAAAACAAAACAGGTCAGGTAAATCTGTGACCATGGGAACACGAACAATCAGTACTACATTATAAAATAAGATTCTGGTATACATGTAGGCTTTTTTTAAAATATCCCAAGACCTATGCTTCTATGTGGAATGAAAAAACTGGTTAATCAAACCGGAAAACAAAGTGGTGACAGATGAAATGTTACACAGGGATATATGGATTTGCAGGAAATGCCCAAATTTTTTTTTAAAAAAAGGAGGAAGAGGAGGAGGAGGAAAGATAAACATACTTAAAGAAATCAAAACAGATGTTACCTAGTCTAGATCCCTGACTGTAAGCACACTACCTTGCCGGACTTTTGATCTCTTGAAAAAGCTGGTCTGCCGTAGCCTGTATGCCCAGCTTTTTAATTTGCGAGTCCAGGATTTCTTGCTAATAGGGTTTTTGAGACTAGGGCAAGTAAAGCTTAGGCCAAAATATCCACCTCCTGCATGCAGGTGCACAGCTCCACCACTTGATTCTGAAGCAGGACAAGCCACAGGATTCTCAGGAAATGAAGCCTCCAAGGACATCTCCTGAACAAAACAAGGGGAGCAGGGAAGCAAGTAGAAAAGAAACAATATCTGAATAAGAGGATGGAGGATACTTTACATACCACTTGAGCTTCAGATGCATTAAAGATCGCCTCCTTACTTAATGTTACATCAGCAAATCTCTAAACAAATCTGAACAATGAATTCCTGAGGATCTTAATTGGTTAAGTGAAAAAAAATGAGGAATGCTTAAAATCCAATTTTAAAACCCATTTAATTCATTCATTAAATCAATTTCCTGTTGAATTTTACATATAAGCAGATCTCAGCGCCCCGTGATTTCCTGATTTCGCACACAGATTTCTGTTCCCATTCAAAAACCACACTACAAAATTGATGAGTAGGGAAAAAATACGTTGGAACCATCTGTGTGGAATCAAGGCTTACCTTTCATTTGCCAGGATCAATGAGGGAGATGAGTTTATACAGGCATTCAGCAATATTCTGTATTTCTTTAGTGGGCAAAACATTTTTTTAGCCCTTACCAACCCTGTCAATACTCACATGTCTGCAGAAATCCCTGGGAGCAGAGGTAATAACCATGGCCTCTTGCCTCACCACTGGCAAGCTATCAGGATGACTTCCGGGTAGAATGAGAGCAGCTTGGGGATCGGTCTCTTGGGGGGAATTAGTGTCTTGTGTTTCATGTCCTGGGCAGGGAAAAGTATCTTCAGCAGATGAGGAAAATGGAGACTCCACTGCACTCTGTGTGTCTTTTTGGCTCTCAGGAGAAGTTCCTGACAAGCTGTGCTCCTGATACAGAAGTGTCCGCAGCTTTTCATCCAGAGTTTTGATGTTGTTGTCAACAAAATCCATCTTAGGGGGGCCCTCACTGTCTGATTCCAGAATGGATGTGGAGGGAATTCCTTCCTGACTCGGCGTCTGCGCCAAAGCAGCTGTTTGCTCAGCATTTATTACATGTTCTGCTTCCTCAGTGATCAAGGTCTGACAAGACATTAGTGTGGAATCAAAGGCTTCTGTGGACAAATTCAACTCATTCACAACAGATGCCGGATGAGGTACGTATGAAGATAGGGGATCTCCATTAGACTGAGTTTCTGCTGGCAAAGGGTCCAGCCAAGCCTCTGAATCGTAAGTAGTAGCATCAGTATTGTCACCTGTAGAGGCAGATAGTAATTTATCCGTGCTGCTTTCTGCTTCATGAGAAAGGGTTAAATGTTCAGGTTCCAAAATTTGGAGTACAGATATCACACTGTCACTTGTCAAATCCTCTGAACTGAAAGAAGGGCTAGGCTTTTGTTGGCTACTAAGATTGTCCACAGGTTGTGAACAGTCTTTGGGTGTCTCTTCTTTTGTACTTTCCTTTATGCAATCTGTAACAAAACAGATGAACACTTGAGGCTGACAAAATAAAACTCCCCCCCAAAATAAAAATAAAAAAATTATTAATAAAGCTTTAAAAGCTGATCTCCATGTTGGTTACTACTACTGCCTCTTCTAAAATAGCAATAGCACTTAGACGTATATAACATTTCACAATAAAAGTTATTTAAAGATTATTATGACCAACGGGGAGATGGTTTAAAAAATTCAGATGTCACAATTTTCAGAGTTGCTTAGAAAATCAAGCCCTATGAATCTGAAACATATCCTGGAGATATGTTGAAAACCAAGATTCCCAGAATTCTCAGTTAGCATGGCTCATGACATTGCAGTCCCAACATATTTAAGGGCACCAAGGTTAGGTATGTCTGGGCAAAAATATATCACAGGAAGAGCCCAGAGAGAAACATTGAAATAACAAAAACTTGGTTTGAGATGATATAGTCTTGATTTTTTTTTCTTTTAAAATATTCATCTATTTTTAAGCTACATCTCATTAAAACGTTTGGATTAGAAGTAATAAAAAAACAGCACAGTAAAAACTAAAAGGATGGGTTGGGGAGGGGAGCGGAGGGAAAGAAAACAAGATCTTATGAACAGTAACATTTAATGTCTGGGAAAATAAAGATTGTTTTTTTTACTTATTTCCAAAGAAATCATTTTATTAAGATGGAAAGTTTATTGTTTTATTAAATATACGTTAAATGTTAATTATTATAAGACAGTGATATATTTACTTCTTGCCCAACCCTAATGCCAATTAAATCACTAATTTTCTTTATCAGGGGTGGTACGACACAAATTCAGTATTGAACTGAATATGGGTGAAGCTGATTGTGCTGTGTTCTCTATTAAAACAAGAACATTTGCTGCAAGTATTAAAGCTGATTTTATATAGTTTGTGCTGTCATTCTTTATGGCTATCCATCACCATACTAATCTAAGAAAAAAAGAAAGTTAAAAATGGCAAAGTTAATTCTGTCACTATAATTATTGTGCATGAATCAATAAGGCCACAAACAAATAAGCAAATATGTTTTTTAAGAGTGACTGAAAAAAATGATAAAAAAGCGTGAAATATCCATTAAGACTTCAGAAAAATGGAAAACATTCACTCAAAATATGAACATAATCACTTTAGCATTGTGTTAAGAAGCTGGAATCTCAAAGATCAAACAACCGCTATTAACTGGATTGGCTATCTCTAAAGTAATGAAGTATTTTCCTATGAAGAGATTCATAGGAATGTATCTTCATAGCCAAATACTTTATTACTATTCTCCCCCCCCCCCAAAAAAATTGCTTTCAAAATGGGAATGCGATCACAGGGCAAGTAAGACTTTTTGTAAATGTGTTTAATCTTCCGAGGGATGTGGCATGGTTTCAAATTCACATGGCCTTCCTTTCAAGTAAATGCAGTAATATTGAAAAGGAAGAGATTCCCAAATGGTCTGCTGTTCTTCACAATCATTCCCCTAATACTTTGCCATCTGAGCCACTCTTATTTAACCAAAGCCCAGTTTCAAAATCACCCAGATATTATACTAACCCAGAAGAAAAATCTGCCCTTTTTTAAAAAAAACTAAACCATGTATTCACCTGTTGTCTGACATCCTTGAATAGTTTTCATTGACTGTACTGGGATATAAGGTGCCTGGGTTTCTCTGTTCTTTATTGTTTGGTTGATGCAAAATCTCCAGCGGCCAACAGGGGATGACTGGGGAGCAGCATCACCTAAAAAGGGGAGAGAGAAGCAAAAAGGGGAGATTATTTCATTGTTTAGATAATTACAAAAACAGCACTGATGTTGCAAAAAAAGGAATCTTAGAAGTAAAATAATACGACAGTCAATGGAGCTATCCAGAGATCTGGATTTGAAGGGGAAAAATTGATTTGCAATATGCATGGGCGTTCATGTCACACTTGTGGATAGCAAGCACATGGAAAGAGGTTTATTTTTCCTGGATTTTCATAATTGCTGTTCCAAGAGCCAAAAAAAGTTGTATTTAAAGAGTTAAAATGACCAATGTGTACATTGATGTACACTTCGAATAATCTCCCCCCCCCAAAAAACCTGGATCACTGTAATCCAACTAATTAGGATCCCTGTGATAATCCTTAATATTAAGATTAATATTAGGGTTAGGGTTAATAGACATAAAGGAACATTAAATAGTGTACATAGGAGTAAATACTAATTCTGACACTGTGTGAAAGGTGGACTTTCTTCCTACATGGTTTTTTTAAACATTATTTAGATGCATTTTTAAATGTGAAAGTAGTGTTTCTTTAGAAGCTACTAATGAAATATAAAAGCCTTTCTTTCTTCTTTCCTTTCTGTATACATCGATTATTCAAAATTATCCATCTTCTGGATGACAATACACACACATTTGTTTATTCATTGTTAATGTATTAATTAATTCAATTTAGAGACCATCTAACTTCATAAGAAACTCATTATTGGTGATTTACAACATTAACTGCAAGAAAACAATACAACAATGAGATCACAGGTTGTGAATATCTGGAGGAACAATTGGATAAAATTCTACAGATGCTTGATACCACCCTATCCCAAAGCCTAAATTCAAAGATGTTCATTAGTAAAAACAATGCTTCTCAGGCCATATTTTCACCATATTTATTATAAATCGCATACACATATGAAATTTGCATTATGCGACACCCCAGTCCTTTGTGTGGTGACACACCATCTTTATTAAATGCATTGGTACATGACATATTGATCCTGCTTCAATAGAACCATTCTGTATTAATTAATGTTATTCATTTGTACTATTATTTAATTTCAACTGAATCAATCAATAGCACTGCTGAAGTATCAGACAGTAATTATGAGTTTAATTTCCATAGGACAAAACTCAAATCAACAAAGGAAAAAAGATGTCTAAAATGTAATCAATAAAATACTCAGATTATTAATGAATTCAACAGATTTTCTTTTAGTCCAGAGTTTTATTCTTTCTCAAGAGAAGGGTTTCTGATACACATCTGCTTGCACTATATATTTCTATTTTATCAAAATTTACATTGATTGTGTCATTAATCATTTAACCCAGAAAAAGATGCATAACTTTTACTCACACCATAGATTGCAGGATTAGTGGCTATCTCTATTAGTGGTGGAGCTGTATCAAGCTCCACCAAGGTTTAAACAAACCAAGTAACAATCATAATTTGCTTTTGAAAGCTCCATATGTTTTACAATTGTCTTCACATATAATAAGATTTCTGCTTTATAAACACAACTAATTATCACTCAACTCATTCTTCCCCAACCTGCTAATTCTATCTCCCAAAACTGCCAGCCAGCACAATAGCTGAAAAATCTGCAAGTTGTATCCTAATATTTATTTAGGATACAACTTGCAGATATATTTATCTCCCAAAAGAACTGTAGATATTGCCAAACAGCTCTACAGAAAACCAGGTTGGGACAAAATATGATGATGTTTGCATTATGGAACTTTGGATTATGGCCAGAATCATAAACATTCCTGTACTCTGGGGACCTAAAAGACATGCATGTTAGAATTATGTGAAATTACAAAATTACAAAAAAAAAAAACAGATGAGAACAATAATAAAACTGCTATTGTTCTGTTAATGCAATTATTGTAACAAAATTATGAAATCATCCATGTTTGAAACAGACTGATTTTGTATCATATAAAGGATCACAATAAATAGTTCACCTTAGACAACCCATAATCCATTGCGTCCTCGTTTCAGAGATATTTTATTAAAGAGACAACCAGAATGAGCAGGGGTGGACTAAAAAGCAGTGGGATTATGAGTGACTTTGGACTTCCTGTTGGCTTCTCCATTAGGTTTCCTTGAGGGAAACTGGCAAGGAATATTAGAATCAATCCTTCCTCCCTCCCTCCCTTCCTTGCTATCTTCTGGATGTTAAAATGCAAACTAAATTGGCTAAAATGATCATTCCAGCACTGCAGTGCTGCAGTAGTGCTCTCTGTAATAGCTGCGAGCAGGACATCATTGTCCTGGAGCAAGGCCTAGGAGAAACTAGGATACAGGTCTTGCATGATGGTATCCATGATGTGAATTATCAGCAATGGCGATAATGCCAAACCTTAGTGTGTGCCAACTTTCACAGGAAAGTTGTCAAAAGGCTGGAGGCGCATTTTATTCAGCTGCTGGTGTTGGCATAATGCTGGCATTATGACCCATTTTATGAGTAGCTCAGGCACATTATAGCCACGTACTTAAAATTCATGTCATTGATAGCTTTGATAACCTCTTGAGATGCATAGCCCTGTGCAGGCCTGGGCCAATGTCAGAGGAGCCAACAGGGATTTGCAAGTGTGGAAATCTGAAATCAAAGCTTTCATCAAAGTATTGCTGCTAGCCTTTCAAGATTAACTTTGCCCTGCCATCCATTTTTATCCTTAATGCATATGTAGTACTCAATGTCTTTTGCTGCTTTGGCGTACAAGTGAGCCTAAATTTTTTGTTGCTAAGTGAGACATTTGTTAAGTGAGTTTTGCCCCATTCTTGCCATGGTTCTGTAAGTTCTTAAGTTAATAACACGTGGTTAAGTGAATCTGGCTTCCCCATTGATTTTGCTTGTCAAAAGGTTGCAAAAGGAGATCACATAACCCCGGGGACACTGCAACCATCATAAATATGAGTCAGTTTCCAAGCATCTAAGTTTAGGTCACATGACCATGGGGATGCAGCAATGGTTGTAAGTGTGAAAAACAGTTGTAAGTCCCTTTTTTGGGTAGCGAATACAACTTACGTGTCTATGAGGCATAGCTTTTACCAAATGGGCTCCTAATATTTCTAAATTTTCTTAAAGGTCCACCAAGCCAACTCCAGAAATGATGCTAATTTAGCAACACTCATTAGGAGCTCATTATTTACCATTCTTCAGCCTATGATAATGTCATTAAAATGTTTAGAACATTCCACTAAAATGAACAGGACTACTGCAGAGAGTCAACTATTGACTGTCTGCAGCAGTCCAGAGAATCAAAGATAAACTATCATTAGGGGATTGAAAGGACAAAAGGGAAAAGAGCTGAGAATAGACCTTTGCCAAAAATCCACTGTGTTCCATAGATTTATTTTTAGATGAGGATGGTTTTAGTCTTGTGAGTTTCAGAGTGTTGCTTTGGTCCTGCAGGGTTAAATGTTTTAAAATAGTTACTTACTGCCACTTTGAGTAGATGCTGGATTTATCTGAACTTGTTCAGAAGATCCTGTCTGAATTAAAAATGAATAGATAAATATAAAAAGGGAGTTTCCCAATATAAGTACAGATCTTTCCAGAAAACTGGCATTATTAAAGAAGCTTAACTTACTTGGCAGTTATTTGGATCAGAAGGAGCAGATTCCATGCCAGTGGCTCGTTCTTCAATAGGAAGACTAGAAATGATGTCTTGAGCCTGGCAAACAATAGCTCGCAATTCATCAACAAATTTATCCTTCTCATTTTCCAATACAAAATTATCTTCAACCTAGTAAGTGGGAAAGGGAAGAGGGGTGGGAGAAACAGGATAGAAGATATGGATACAAACCTTATTTTGCTCTTCAAATTCTGGCTATCACCCATTCCAATAGGCTGTAGAAAGTTAGATCTCACCCATAAATATTCACATTCCAAATATTCAGAGTTATTACAAAATACGTTTAAAAGAACATTAATCTTGAAAAAGTATTCTAAAAAATTATTGAAGCTTTATTTCCCAGTAATGCTGAATTGTGTTCCTTTATGAAATGTCAACTCTTCTCGCATGATGCCAGTGTCCAGTTCTTATATTGTATTTTGTACTAGTGGAAACACCTGAGTTTTTGAAATATTAATATTATCTGGCTTCATATCCATATTTTTATTTTTTTACTTTTTTCTTACAAAGCAAAATACTAATCTCTGACATCATTTTTTATTTTTACAAATATCCCTGGGCACCATCTAGGGGCATGGAATTATGGTAAGCAGCAACATCTCCTTGTCTCCAGATGAATGCTTGGTTTGTGATTAGCCTTGCCAATTTTAAGAATATCTGTTAAGTGTTCTCAAAATTTCAAATGAGCTAATTAATCGATTGATCATAGAACATACTTATTTTGAAGTAATACCCCTATACTATTTCCTCACAGATGATGAGTATGTTTGGTATAATAATTCTATGGCATGGTGTGAAAGATATAATTCTATGAATCGTCACCTGAAAGTACATCCCATGTGATGAAGTAGTTTCTAATAAAATGAATAAGGTCCATGATGCAAAGTTAGCTTTCAGATATGACATGTATATGCTTTCAAAATCTCCTTCTGCTAATTTAAACGTAGACCACTCTTTAAATGTTTTTCTACTGTTTCTTTTCTCCTCCTGTCTCCTACCGCCAGGTAATATACTCCCAGGTATTCATGCCAGTAGGTCATGGAACTTCGACTAGCAGGATCCAGGAAAAAGGCTTTCTCTACTGTAGCACTGAGGAGGAACAACTTGCCCGCCCCCATGGGATGAGGTTTGCCACCACTCTCCTTCCACCAAGGGCCTGAAGAGCTAGCTTTGCCAGCTGGCTTGCAGACCCAGTGGGGGAGTACTTCAACTAGAGGTGGCTGCTAGACTTATTAACTGAGCTCATATTCCCCCCACCACCACCATGCTTCCTTCTCCTCCTCCTTTTTTTAAAATTCATTTTATTGTAGTTTCCTTGTTTATTTTATTATTTCATTACTTTGCTATCGTTGTTTAATTTTAAAAAATCTCATTTTAACAGTTGTAAGCTCCTCCCTGCCCCCAGAATAGCCCCATGGCGGGATGAGTGATGAATACATTTAACAAATAATAAAATATTTAGGACTAAAATATGAATTATATTACCAGTATAAAGGAATCTAACAACTTTCAGAGATTCTAAATGTGATATTTCCAAAAGTAAAGTGCAGTCATATATTTCTAGCCTTTATTCTCAGACTTTCCTTGAACAGCCCCCAATCCTCTTCATTTTAATACTCTTACCCCAAAACCAGTATCAAAATTAATTCTCAAATAAATCAAATGTAGGCATATGAGCTGCAAAACTAAGATTTGGCTTTAGGAGGATCTATATAACTTGTGAAATATCATGAAGAACTAGGGTACTTGCATTTGAACTATGTAGCATCTAAAAAAAAATAGAGGTTTGAATGCCATTAGTAAGGAATTATCTACTTTGAAGCAAGGCATATGTAACTTGCCATGTAATCAGCTATGTCCTCTGGAGCATCTCCATCAACATCAAATTTAAATGTAACCATCTTGTTGTTATGCGTTTCAAGTTGGCACTCAACAGTATTGTCTCCAGATGTTGATACCTGATTCAACAGCAACAAAAAAGACATTGTGCTATTAGACAGATGCAAAATACATCTTTTTTTCTGTCTTTAACATCTAAGGTAAGTTATACTTTGCCACCAGTTCCCATAAATTACCTGATCAGTTCAACAACAAAGCACTATTATAATTGTCTTTAATATGGCAAGGCTCAATCTTGTCAATAATTTTTGTTTTAATGCATGTATTACAGGTCATATACTGTATCATCATTACACAGAAGAAAGAATTAGGACTCATAGGTGACTGCTTCATCTTCTAATGATTGAAACATTGTGTCAGTAGAGTGAAACGAATTGGTTCTGTTCTTTCTGCATCCTGCAATATAAATATTCACACATATCTGAAATATTGCCTGTGAATTAGAAGAGATTGATCCAAAGTATTGCTTCTTAACAGAAACAGAGAAAATAATTCTCCACCTGCAATAAAATTAATGTGGTTTGTCTTGGGTTTTTTTGCTTAGCTATGGGTGAACCCAAGCACTGTAGTTTACAAAGTATAACTTATGTGTTAGTGTAATATACAACCTCAGCCAATTGTGAGTCAATTAAAATTGGTCACTGTTTCATACAGTCAATATGTAGAACCCACTTTATTGAATGCATGGCAACATTAAATCATTGTTTTAACTGCAAGAAATAACCAGAATTATAAAAACACTAGCACTTAACGCTCAGGTAAGCAATCTTTTCATTGATGTTGTCATAAGATCTGAAGATATGCTATTATGTAATCCTGTTCCTCTTCTACATCCTGTTCTCCAGGATCCTGCAAGTATTTTGGTGCTAGTGAATTATTTGTAATTGTGAAAGTGTATCTCAAGCATTGTCAGAAAATTGTGATTATAGAAGGATTTTGCCTACATATAACTTGGGCCCATAAAATGGCCAGTCATAAAACAATTAGCAATTAGATAAGCTTACTTTCTACTTCTCCAAAATTATCTTTGACTTCTATTCTAAGCACATCCCAAGCAAGGTACTGGGGTGCAGTTGCTCACTGTTTTTTATTTATTTATTTATTAAGTATTCCTATAATTGCTATGTGAAGGCCAGTGGCATTTTTCTCAAGAAAAGTGATGCTACTTGATGATGTTTTGCTTCACAGCATGCTAACTTTAGTAACTTCTTTGTTAAAAATAAATAAAGTCCGAGAAGGCAAGAAACCCGGTCAGCTATTTTGTTGTATACCTCTATTTAAAAGCCTCTAGTTTAAAAATATACAAACCTGCAGCACTGTGAGTTGAAATTTGGTTCCCTTCTCTGGTCGGGCACAGGAGGTCCTTCTCTGTTTGCTCTTGTCTTGTTTGCCATTTCCACATGGAAGGTCACAGCCAGTCACACCTTCCTTTGGAAGGTCCTGTACCAAGCTAAAGAAAAGGAAGGAAACAGAAACATTAGGAGACAGGCATATCCTTACCTCCTAAACTTTCTAAATATTAGTAAGTATAAAATGTAATTTCCAATATACCAATAACTTAAATCAGAGCCAAAACAATAAATGCAGAAAAGATAAAATATAGACTATGGCAGGTACTACTTGTTCAGTAACTTAAAAATGATAAAAATGTCCCTTACTGCTCATGCTGAACACGTATATCTACTGGACGAAAATGCTTTTGACAAGGAAATAGTATAAATTATTATGTTTGAAAAACTGCCAAATTGTTTCTTTATGTGTATTATAAAACAGATTTTGTCTTCTTACTTCAATGGTGGCAACTTTCTGAGCATGGTCAGGGAATGTTTTTGCCAGTGCAAAAGAAGCTGGATCCATCAAAATGGATCTATTAGAAGCACTGATCCTATTCTGCAGAAAAGTTAAATTGCTCTCAGATTAATCTAAATCATTCTTTTGGGGATACTTTGTACTTGCAACTTTAAAGAACATGCAATTTAACTTAAACCTGGGTCAAAACATATTATCTTTAATCTATATCACTTTGATTCAGGAAGTCCTCATTGCAATAATTAATTAATAAGGTATGGCTCACAACCTTGGAATAGAGGGAGTGAGAGCCATGTGAGTGATGCCAAGGCTAAAACCACAGCGATACAATTTCACTCAAATATAAAACAGATTTGGGCATATCGACACATCCTCTCACTCCCCCACTACATTCCAACCTAGGGAACAGGAGAATTAGAGCTTTCTTCAATGGCAGTTTGTTATGTTTCTATGCTGTCCTCTAAGAAAGGAAAATGGGCATGAGGGTAGATTGCACATGTCTATATATAGGACAGGGAAGGCATAACTATACGGATCATTACAAATGCGATGTTGTAGTTTGAGTTTTGCCCATTGCTGTTATGTTCTGCTGCAATAGTATGCAGAAAACAATGTGGGCCTACTATACAGTAGGTAATTTTTCCATAGGGAGTCAGAGAAGTGGCCAAGTATTGAAACTAAATGATGCAGCAAAAAACTTTTTTAATAACTTAAAAGAGAGTGTTAAAGACACACACTCTTAAAAATGCTTGATCTAAACTATTTCAGTAAAGAGAATCCACAAGGTTTTTTTAAAAAAATATTTCATTTGATTAAAAGAACCAACTAAACATTTCATCTTTCTTTTCACATTCTTTGAGAATTATTACTTTCTCAAGTCATCTTCTATTTCTGGACACACTCACAGTCCTCTTAGTTCTTCCCTTATGAATAAAGAATGTTCACCAGGTTTGGGCATAATATTCTAAGCTACATTTCCCCCACTTAGGAGTCTCCAGTTTTGCTATATTGACTCTTGGATAATGTCAGCTGAAATCCAATCCCCTTTGCTGCTGTGATAGCCAAGTGAATTAATCTTAGAGCAAACTCACCCTTGAATAGACTCTTGTTTTTGAACTGCTGGCTGATGCTCATGTTCATCTGATACTGAGATGGAAACCTGTGAGGAGAGAGCGGGTAAACTGATGTGTATCATTTGCTAATTTCCTCTGGATAGAGTAAACCTTTTAGAAAAGAACTAACTCCAGAACAGGCAAATCGTTTATGTGTTTGATATAGCACATACTCATGCTTTACTAGGTATCAAAGCACAATATTTTACCTTGGAAGTTTTAACACAGTATTGTGTTTCCTTTTTTCCTCTTAGCTATTTAAACTGGTATTGTAGCTATTTTCTTATTATTTTATAGTCTTCTATATATCATCATCTTTGTGACAAGATAAAGTACCTCTTCATTATTGTTATATTGGCACAGTGATGGTTAAATGATTAAATGAGTTAAATGAGACTACAAATCACTAATAAGGAAACAATTGTTTGTAACTTTCTCAGATTTTATTGTACTTCATCCAAGTACAACTGATACTGCTGCCCTGACTTAGGGCCATTTTTCTACTCAAAAATAAAATAGGAACTGCTTTTTAGTATGCAGGACTTTTCATGTGATTTTAGCCTTCAGATACATAAACATTAGACTAAAGATAATTGTTCTAACCAGAATAATCCAACAAGAAGATATGTAAAGCAACAGTACAACAGGCACATAGAAACATAATCCAAAGATTGCTACAGCCGGTGATTTATAGTATAATGAAACCTCTTCTATATGTGTGCTATTTTTAAAGCTCATTAATAATCTAAGTGCTAAGAGAATTAAAAGGCTTCATGGGATTCAAGACTCAAGCCAGTCTTCTTTAAGGATTTTAAGGCGTGAGAAAGCAATTTTTGTGAAATTAAAACTTTAAGCTGGATCCAAGAAGATGGTGAACTGTATCATTAAGAAGACAGGATAACTGAGGTGTGATACTTGTATACAACTTAAGTTACAGGGCAAAATGCCCAGGAAGCTAAAAAGAGTCAGCAAGAAGAAAGAAAGAAAATTCTGAAGTAATGGTAGGTATTAGAAGTCATGTACCAGAGAAAGAATCATGAAGTAGGGGAGGGGGCCATACGCAAAAACAGTTGGAATTATATTATATGGGTGAAGATGATAAGAGAGACAAATCATATACTGAGATAAGTAATTGAGAACCAGGATGGCACAGCAAATAGGATCAAATGCAATCAAGTAACATGTTGGCAGAGGCATAGAGCCAAAGAAAGGCATGGGGATGCTCACTAATCCCCCCCCTCTTGAATTATACCTATTTTTTAATCTTTTAAATTCAGGAGAGCATGAAGTAACTCAAGAAAACCATATCTGTCAATTTATCTTAAACCTTCACAATTAATGTTTGTGAAACAGATTAGAAACATTCAAAGCTAATTAGCGAAATAGTTAACAAAGAGAGTCGTGGATGTTTTCAGAAGACTCTAGAACAGTGATGGCGAACCCTTTTTTCCCTCGGGTGCCAAAAGCGCGCACGTGCCAACACCCATCATCTAATGCCCCGCGCAGGCTCCGCCCCTGCGCAGGTGACCCCCCCCCCCCAGCTCCCCCATTCACACCGTTTTGGTGCTAGCAGGCCTCCCTGAAGCCTCCTGGAACCAAAAATGGGGGTTGTGCGCATATGCGCAGGGGATGGGGAGATGCTTTTGGTCCCAGGAGGCTTCAGGGAGGCCTGCTAGCACCAAAATGGGGGGGGGGGCTGTATCCTCCTCACCTCCGTGCATACACGTGCAACCCCCCCCCCCCACATGCACATATGACCCTGCTATCCCCGCGCATACGCCAGCGTCTCCCAACAGAGACTTGAAAATCAGCTGGTCAGCAAGAGGCACACACAGTATGTGTTTTTTACCCCTCCCTACTAATATATTCATGTATTTGGTGGTTTGGCAAAAATTACACACAAAAGACAAAGTTCCTTCCAAGAGAGTAAAAGATGGGGATGAGGGAAAACTAAAAAAAAACCTTGCTTTTCCCCCCAAAAAAATGTTTCCATAGTAAACCTTCACTTAAGAGCCTATGACCATGGCAGCATAGGATGAACTCTGCACAGCTATCAAGGAATAGGGGAGTTCTCTTATAATAAACCTTTTTTTTCTTTGCCCTTCTCTGGGATTAAATAGCTGAGAAAGTGATTTTTTTGTAAATATAATAACTGGCATACCTGTGGAATATCTTGTCCTTGATGATACTCTTGGTTTGGTTCATTCACAGCAGTAAATGCTGTTTGCTGGTTCAAAGAACCTGCCATAGGCATCTGCTCCTGGACAATCAATTCTGCAGATAAAACTGAGTTCGGACATACTGTCTGCTGTTGAATGTATGTTGGTTGTACTGGTGGAGAAATAAACTGTTGGTTATTGTCAATTGGTTGAAATGCATGAGACTGCTGGAGGAGAGGAGCATGATTCAATAGTCCTGACACATCCAAAGATTGTTGCATGGTATAAGCTTGTTCTGGCTGTTCTGATACAGAAGTTACAGTCTGTAATGTATCAAGGGCAGATTGAGGGATTGTGGCTTTGTGTGGCTGAGTAATAGGTTGCTGGCTAAACTCCTGATAAGGAGGTTGTGGTTTCATTTGTGGTGTGAAAGATGGCTGAGGTGAAGCAAAAGGTGCCTGTGGCCCTGACTGTTGTCCTTCTGCAATTTTATGTGCCACAAGTGGTGGGTTCAGCTGCTGGTGGCCCATGCTAGAATCTTGCTGGATAAGATATATTGTTGGTTCAGGCAGATGTGGCTCAGAAGGGTAAGGATGGGCTTTTGTGGATTGTGTTGAACAGATCTGCAATTCCATGTTGCCAGCATCTCCATCCTTCGACAGGTGTAATGACTGATCAGGTGAATGCACAGCAAAACTTGGCTGATCAGTATTCTGTACTGCTAAATGAGTTTGCTGAACCTCTGGAGGTTGAGCCATATATGTTGGTTGAGTTATATATGCTGCCTGCCCTTGATAAACATATGCTGACTGGTCCAAAGAATGTCCTGAATATACTCCAGAAGCTGCATAAACCAATGGCTCTGGGCAAGGCGCCTGATTTGAACCCTGTGCTGCAAAAGTGACATGCATCTGACATGCGGCTTGCTCTGGAGCCTGCAGTGGGTTAGTTGGCTCTAGCTGGTGTTGCAGCTGCTCTGAAATGGGTGGGTTGTGTGGGGATTGTGCTGGATATATCATTTGTTCCTGGCTTTGCAGCTGATATTGGGTCTGGATGGGATAAGCCACCTTTTCTGAAGTTGAACCTGAGAATTCAGATTGCTGATGCTTTTCCATGTCTTGCTGAGAGACAGCTGGCAACTGATCTTTGGAATTAGAAGGGAGAACAAACTGTTCCTCTTTCTGCTGTTGTGGAGGCACGTGAAATAACGTATGTTGCATTACACAAGGATGCTGATTTGTAGAATGGTGTATCTGAGTCATCTGCTGCTCTTGTTGAGGCCCCAAAGTATCTAGGGATATTTCTGGGCACTGTGAGACCTGCTGCATCAGTGTCATTTGTTGTGGTACAGCGGAGACCTGATGAACGGGTACAGTATGTTGAGATTGTGAAGTTGGCTGCCCACATGCCACCTGTTGGGGAACCAGCTGAGGTTGCTGGGAGGAGGTCCCATGCTGTGTAACTTGCTGCATGGAGGCTCCGTGCTGTGGAATCTGCAGGGACCCAATCTGCTGATTGGCAACTTGCTGAGATTGCAGTCCTGGTGCCATTTGCATTGACATCCCCTGCTGGAGAACTTGCTGAGGAGCATGCTGGGGTTGAGTCATGGATGCCACCTGTTGTGGGACTTGTGGGTGTCCTTGCTGTGGCTGCTGTATAGATATCATCTGCTGTGGAACTTGCTGTGGCTGCTGTATAGATGCCACTTGTTGTGCCTGAACAGTTGCCATTTGCTGTGAATGCTGCATGGTTGCTGCCTGTTGAGGAACCTGCTGTGGCTGCTGTGTGGGTGTCATCTGCTGCGGAATATGAAGAATATGTTGTGGCTGTTGTATGGAGGCCACTTGTTGAGGGCTTTGTTGTGGCTGCTGCATAGGTGTCACCTGTTGTGGAATAAGCTGTTGCTGTTGTATGGGTGTCACCTGGTGGGGAATATGTTGCATGGATGCTGCTTGTTGAGATCCTTGTTGTGGCTGCTGTACGGGTGTCACCTGCTGTGGGACCTGCTGAGGAATATGTTGTGGGTGCTGTATGGATGCCACCTGTTGGGGAATATGTTGTGGCTGCTGTATGGATGTCACCTGCTGAGGAATATGCTGTAGTTGCTGCGTGGATACTGCCTGTTGAGATACTTGTGGTTGCTGTATGGGTGCCACCTGCTGTGGAGCCTGCTGAGGAATGTGCTGTGGCTGCTGTATGGATACAGCCTGCTGAGATCTTTGTTGTGGTTGCTGTATAGCCATCACCTGCTGTGGAACCTGTTGAGGACTTTGTTGTGGCTGCTGTATGGGTGTCACTTGCTGAGGAATATGCTGCAGTTGCTGTATGGATGCTGCTTGCTGAGGACCTTGTTGTGGCTGCTGTATGGGTGTCACCTGTTGCGAAACGTGCTGAAAAATATGCTGTGGCTGTTGTATAGATGCCTCTTGTTGAGGACATTGTTGCTGTTGTTGTTGCTGTATGGGTGTCATCTGCTGTGGAACTTGCTGAAGAATATGCTGTGGCTGCTGCATAGATGCTGCCTGTGGAGGACCTTGTGGTGGCTGCTGTATGGCTGTCACCTGCTGTATAATGTGCTGCTGCTGCATGGGCATCACCTGCTGTGGAACCTGTTGAGGTTGTTGCATGGCTGCTGTCTGTTGAGGACTTTGTTGTGATGGCTGTAAAGGTGTCACCTGATGTTGAACTTGCTGAGGGAGGTGGTGTGGCTGTGGTATGGATGTCACTTGTTGTGGAACCTGCTGAGGAATAAGATGGGGCTGCTGCGTGGATGTTACTTGTTGAGGACTCTGCTGGGGCTGCTGCGCTGATGCCACTTGTTGGAGAATTTGCTGAGGAACCTGCGGAGGCTGGTGTATGGATGCTGCCTGTTGGGAAATTTTCTGAGACTGCTCCAAAATCTGCTGAGTAGAAGCCACATGTGGAACAGTTTGGCTTTGCTGTATAGATGCCGCTTGTTGAGGAACTTGCTGAGACTGCTGTATAGGCATCCCTTGCTGGTGAATTTGCTGCGGTTGCTGCAAGGACACCCCCTGTTGAGGTGGCTGCATAGATGCTACCTGCTGAGGCTGCTGCATAGCCATTAGTTTCTGGGGAATCTGCTGCATAGCTGCAATTTGCTGAGAAACCTGCTGTGAAGATGATGTCACCTGTGGAACCATTTGCTGGCTTGGCTGCATAGATGCCACCTGCTGAGGAACTTGCTGTGTTGATGGCACCTGCTGTAAAACTTGCTTGGGTTGTTGAATAAGTCTAACTCCTTGTGGAACTGACTGAAGAACTTGTATGTTGTTGACAAATTGAACTGAAGGCTGCCCATGTAGCACAGGGGATTGACTGGCAGATACCAAATTGGCAGGAGCAGTCTCTAATTCCACCGAACCCACAGCAGCTGTAGCCTGACTACCAAGTCTAGCAGCAGAGGTTAACTGTATGCTTGTTGGCATGTGTTGATTCCCCACCTGTGAGGCAGGTATATTCTGAGGAGAAGTTATTGTCAACATCTGCTGAGGAACTCCCATGATGGATCCATCCAAAGCTTGACTTTCTGCACTGTAGGATACCTGTGAATCTGGAGGCTGGTAAAAAATAAACATATTTTAAGATGTTGATAAAGTGATTGTTTTTGTATCAAGATTTTATCCTATTAAATGTTGTCAGAAAAATAATCTTTTAAGTGTCATTTCACAGACAACTTAGCATATGCAACAACATACAGAAAACAATGCATAGGATAAACTGTTGTCATAAAAATAATCTTCTGGACATCATTTCAGACACAACTGAGTATATAAAAAGCAGCAACTTGTACAAGTTAAAAATATCAGCTGTACAATTCCATCACCTTGGCAACACTTATTCAATGTTTTAAAAGAATTACTTTAACGATAGGAACTGGACAATTGGCTGTGCTCTAAAAAGAATAAATGAAAATGTTGAAAGTTTTTCACATTTTTATATTTGAAATGACTGAGCAAAAACTGCTATTTTGAATGTTAGTCCCATATGGCAATATGCACTGTAGTGAGACAGCATCCAGAAATACTATAGCATCCAGAAAAGTCTAGATAAGTCTTTATATTTATAAGTGAGAGTGGAAAAGCTTTCAGGCATGTAAATATTCAAAGAAAAAAGGCAAGGAAATAATTAAGTTCTTCAGATCCTTTTTCACTGTTAGCTGCACTACTTGGAAGCATACTTTTATTTTAAAAAAGCATACTTGTTTACATATAAAATCATAATTTGGTACTTGATGTGGGATTATACAAATTGATGAAGGTTTAATGGATGAAAATTAGGTTATTTTTACAGGAATACACCAAGTGAAATAAGTATGACTTGATCAATATAAACAAGTCTCCCTAAAGTAGACTTAATTCTGAATTGAATGCACATCTCATAATTCTTTGCCATTTCCAGCTTTAAATTTTAGAAGGGAAATACAAATCTCAAGATCCAAGATTATCTAAATAAATACAATCTGAACAGATGGTTGTTTCCTAAATAACTGTATACGGTTTCTTAAATATCTGTATTGGGACTAATATTTTATTATTATCTGATTATTTATTAAATTAGTTTTTGGCCAAAAAATTCAGGACAACTTTGAGCTATATGTTATAGGGTAACAAAGGATAAGTTTGCTGACAATTCCAGTTTAACCTACATTACTGGTATTCCCTTCTAAGTAGTAAACACCCTGTTTATCTTTGGAGCTAAGCAAAATCATTTAGGAATTGCCACCTGCTGATACACAGGACTATGAAGTATCAGAAAAAGAGTACTTAAAAGAGTGGCAATCATTAGTGCCATGAAATGGATACTCAGATGTATTTGCTAATGAAGTTAGATCTCTCAAGCCTCATTTTACAATGCACAGGTGCATAATTTAACTGGATAAAAAAAAATTACCATCAGATAATATACAAAAATAGCTGGGACATACAGGTAATACTCGATTTATTACTGTAATGGAGCCTGCCCATTATAGTTTTAACTCAATATGGATTGTAAAAAAGGTCACCCACGTGATGACCCCAATTTTATGACCCTTTTGTGGCAGTCGTTAAGTCGTTTACCATAGGGCATTTCCCCCCAAAATCGAAAGTAAACATTGGGTTTTGGCAAAAGTGTCTAATCCTGGTCATGTAGCCACGGGATGCTGCAAACCATTGTAAATGCAGGCCTCTTTCTGAGAACCCAAAACGTGGTCATGTGACTGGGGGGCTTGGAACGTCAGAATTGGATAGTAAGTAGCTCTTCAGCGGTCTGTTCTAACTTTAAATGGTTGCAGCTGGTGGTAAATTGAGAACTACCTGTAGTTATCCATTTTACCTCACACTTAAGCATTTTTTCCCAAATCCTAATTTCACAATTTCATTTTCTTTGTTCTTCCCATCAGGGTTTTGGACATTATTTACTTCCAGAAGAATAATTCTGGAACTACAGCTTGGAGTTTTTGCAGAGAAAAAAAGGGAGAATTAAATATGCCCTTCACCTTGATACTACAAACTGCCACCTATTGAGAGATGCCATCAGGCAAAACATACACATTAAATGGTATTATGTAGTTTGGCTTTAAATGAGAAGTAATAATCTACTACAGGTAGTCCTCAATTTAAAACCGTTCATTTAGTGACCATTCAAAGTTACAACATAATTGAAAAAAGTGACTTATGACCATTTTTCACACTTATGACCATTGCAGCATTCCCATGGTCACATGATCAAAATTCTGACACTTGGCAACTGATTCATACTTATGATAGTTCAGTGACCCAGTTCAGTGTCCTTTGTTGCAACTTTCTGACCAGCAAAGTCAATGGGGAAGCCAGATTGACTCAACAACCAGTTACTAACTTAACAACCACAGTGATTCACTTAACAACTGTGACAAGAAAAGTCATAAAATGGGTCAAAATTCACTTAACAAATGTCTCACTTAGCAACAGAAATTTTGGATTCAAGGAAATACAGGTAGTCCTCAACTTACAACCCTTTTTAATTTAGATGGTTAAAATAAATTCATGGGACACATTTAGTGATGCTTTAGAAAACCTTCTACGTAATGCAGTTTATTAGAGAAAAACCTTACCATTCGTGCTGGGAATTGTTGAGCTGCAAGAGGAGAGGTTTGGGCTTGGAGAGTTGCAGGAGGTGCCAAATTGTGAGTAGGCAGACCAGAAGGCTGAGTCTGCATTAATGGTAAAGCACCAGGGTGAGCCATATTTGTTGGCAATGCCGGCTGCACCTGTATAAAGAATAATGAACAGACTTCACTTAGAAAAACAAAACAATTGTCTGTACTTCAGTTCTCCTGGTCTCATATGCCCTATTTGTAACCTTTTCTCACACATTCCCTAGGGAAAACAGGATATCTTCTTAGGATGCAGAATTAATAACCAAAATATGTTCTTGGGCCTTTCTTTCTTTAGAACATTTATATAACCACCCATTTGTACCAAAGTCCAGGCAGCCAATACATTAAAAAAACATCTATTTACAATAAAAAATTAAAGCCATAGATATTTTAAAAAACAACAACCATAGTTACATTTTGACATGAAGCCCACAACAAATTCATCTCATCAGTCTCATCCTATGCCAGCACTTGAGGGGAAAAGCCAGGTCTTAAATGCTGTTTGGAAAGTTAAAAGAATGGATTGGTGGGATCTAACAAATTTCAGGGGGAATGGGGAAAGGCATGTTCCTAAATACCATAAGATGGCAACATTTAAGGGAGGCGACTAGGAGTGTAGCCACACTGTTCTGGTAGTAGGATGGACAGATGTCCTTAGGGAGAGCAATCCTGCAGATAACCTAGTCCTGTGCATAATAGGATTTTAAAGGTAATAAACAGTTCCTTGAATTGCACCTGGAAGGAAACTGGGAGATACTTGCACAATAGTGTATGATGTGGGTAAAACTAGGGGGGGTGTCCATCACTGCATATCCCATTACATTCAAGGGCAACCCTATGTAAAATGCATTGCGGTAATCCAAATGGGAAGCGATTGAGGCATGAGGGACCATGAACAAGTCCTCTAGTCCAGGAAAGTGTGAAATTGGTTCACAAGATGAATCTGTGCAAAAGTCCCCCTCTACTCAAAGCCTTTATTCCTTCATTACTTATATATATATATATATATATATATATATATATATATATATATATATATATATATATATATATATATATATATATATACATACATACATACATACACACACACACACACACACACACACACACACACACACACACACACACCATACATGTCTCTATGGGATAATGTCAGGCATGAAAGATGAGGACCACACATGAAGTTCCAATTAAGACTGATTTATTGTTCATGCCTTTGTTAGAAATCTACTCGATTAAAGATTTTGCGCTTGATAAGGGTTGGCAGAATTCAAGGAGGGGGACGACTTAGTCTGTTTGTGGCTACATAGAGATTCCTCTTTTGACTCCATCCCCAGGTTCTGCCACTTTCTCCTATAGGTAAAGACACTTTCTTAATACAACAATTATAATTACTATGTTTAAAAGAATACAATAAGCCTCTTACCCCTGCATTGGACTGATAATGCCCCATCAGCTGTTGAGAAGTATATATGTGCCCTTGAACACTGCTATTTTCAGTTTGTGAGAGATTGGGAACTTGTTGAGTACCCATCATGTGTTCCGTGGAAAATGCCAGATTATGTTGGCTAGAGGCATCTGACAGTATAACTGTTCCTGCTCCTGTTTCAGACAAGTTGTCAGCTGTGTCAGTGTGAAAAGAAAGAAAAGGCAGAATGTTCATTCTTTCAGAATGAATCAAAACCACTTCCCTTCCCTCTGCCTCATTCAGGCAAACACTTGGAGTGTCAGGAAATGCAGTTTTAGGTATGGATGGAATATTTACTTCAGAAAGAATACAACAAAATGAAAGCTTCTCCCTAGGAAAAGAAAACAAGTAATAGCCAAATCTTTCTTTTAAAAATTACCACAATTGTCACGAGTAATTCACTGCCACAAGTGATTCTAACTAACACAACCAATCTGTTTAAATAAGTACAGTATCAAACACTGTTTGAGAGTGACCAAAGCCATCTCTATGACACATGCAGGTCTAAATTCAGTCTCAAGATGACCCATTATATCTAAATCTTCAGAGGCTTTAATGCCTTCTCTACTGGGCTGGCTAGATATGGAATACTAGATATTGGCTCATAGTTGTTAAAATCAGCAATGTCTAATAAAAGCTTCTTAAGTAGTTGCTTCATCATCCTTTTTTAAACAATCTAAAAGATCATGGCAGGACAAAATCCTTAAAAGTCCTTAGACACCAAGCTAGCAAGCGATCAAACAAGTAACAGTACAAATTGAACTGAGGAGTCAGTTATTTATAAGGGCTCAAGCAACAAAACTGATAATGTTACAGAAGAATTCTAGGTATGACACTATCTAAAATAAAGGAAAACCCAACTCAAATCTGAAACCTGTTATTCACAAAGTACTGTGTAAACTGCTCAGCACTTTCTGAATAACACATTTCAGATCTGTGTTGTGTAAATGGCTCACAGTGGCTATCAAATTGTATGAGAACATTGGCCACAGTTATTGGTAGTTGGACCACCAGCGTTCTCTTGGATTATTGATTCCATGGATATAATCAAGCGGAAAATAAATTACTACTTTTATCTGCCTAATTGCTGTAGGCTCTATAAATAAGCATGCATTTTGTCTAGATGGATTCATTTGGGACATTTCTGTCCTCACATTTCATACCATGCAAATTGTTGTATGAACCATGGAACATTCATGGCACTAATACAGGACAGGGGGGGATTTAGGAGCCTTCATATTAAGTGCTTAAACTTCATTATTCCACATCTTAACCAAAGCACTAATGTGGTTTCAGGTTCGAGAAAAAACACTCCTTAGAGCAGCATGAAATCCACAGGATCCAACAGCTTCCAGGGAGCAACGTGTTCTGGTCCTTACCCTTGCAGTGGGGAACTTGATGAAAAACAAGCAAATGTTTTTTCGGTGAATTCAGCTTTGACAATGACACTAGCTCACTGCTTCAATTCATTGTCATAGAGTTTTCTTCTAAAGCTTCTATTGAGAGGGGAGTTCTCGCTGCTAAACTCTCATTTATTTTTATTTTATTTAAATACATTTTTAAATCAATATTTATTATTTTTATAAATAACTCATCAGCAAATCTACCTAATACCTCTTTCTTCTCTTATTTTCCCCACAACAATCCTGTGAGATGGGTTGGACTGAGAGATAGTGACTGGCCCAAGGTCACCCAGCTGGCTTTCATGCCTAAGGCACAACTAGAACTCACAGTCTCCTGGTTTCTAGCCTAATGCCTTCAACACTAGACCAATAGACTCTAAGGATTAAAATGACTTCTGTGTTGCTGGTATTAAACAGAATGAAGTACTAGCAAGTTTGAAAGGATGGCTCATTCAAGTTTTGCCATCTGACAAATAAAAGGTAGAAACCAACTGAAAGAGGCAGCAATTTTCAGAAATCACAATTGGCTATCTCTTGTGAAAAAAAGGTACAGTTGCATTTTAAAGTTCTGAAAATAAGCTCCCTCCCAACAAAATTTCAAGTAATTGGTGAAAGTAATGGAAAGTTTCTAAATGAGCAGCTGAAAAGCTACTCTGGATAGCTATTATTGCTATTTTAAAATGTACATGGATTAAATTCACATATGAATGTATTCATTCATTCATTATTATTATGGTTTTATTAACATAGCTTCAGCTCCCCACAATATATTAGCTAACAATTCAGCCAAGATTAAATTCTACAGAAAGCAACCAGAAAGGGCTTTCAATAAACCAGCAAAAAGGAGCCAAAAGCTCAGACACCTCAGAGAAGACATTTCTTGAACAAAATGATACCCTTATTAATAATAAATAATAAATAATATTATGTATTAAGTGCCTCTGATTGCTCATTACCAGTGAGGGAAAAACTGTGCTGCATTTGTTGAAGGACGTGTTGTCTGGCATGTTGATCAACCTCTGTTTCCTCACACTCGGTCTTGCTTTGCTGAGAAGGTGGGGTGAATGAGGAGCCTTGTGGCTGAAGTAAGGGCAATCCACTTGGAAGCTGACTTTGCGAGTCCCTCCTTTCCTCCAGGTTGCCCACCTGCCTTTGCTCCCGAGTCTTCTTGATTAGGGTGACACGATCACGGATGGATTTAGCCACAGCTTTGGAATCGCTGTCATGGAAGAATCCCGACTTCACCTAGAAATCAACAAAAACAAAAATTTAGGTAAAGTCAGTTCTGTTAACTATCATTTTAGTCTTTCAAGGTTTAGCAATTAAAATGGATCTGTATTTGCCCATTAGAGATCAGAATTCCATGGTGAACAGACCTTACCCTGTATGCATGCCAAATTGGACCTGGACTCATTGCTTAGAGCTCCAGATGAACAATAAGTACTGTAATGAACAGAAAAGTAGATATAAAATTCCTTTTGATTTGGGATTATCTAGCTAGCTAGCAGCCAGGAGGCTATTCCAATATTATTAATGTCTATCGTTCTAATTGATTTGGTAGCGATTGCAATGATTCAGGTTTTAGCCAAGGAACTAAGAATCATGGAGGTATCAACATAAAAGGTATGCTGTTGTAAATACTCTAGAAAAAATAATGGTACCAAGTCCAGTAAGTTTAACACTACTAAATATTTGGTGAACCCATTTAATGCTGCACTAAAGATTCCAATTCCAATTTGTTACATACTAGATTCAACTATAGTGGTTTCCACCAAGGTCCTCTGTTCCGGTGGGAACAGAGGTTTAATCTCATTGGTCGAAGGGTCTGACAGCTCCCTATAAAAGGGCTGCTGTCAGACTCAACCTTCGCTGGATTGTTCTCACTTGTTGCATTTAATAAAGAGCTGTGTGTGCCTATCCATTACCCAATCTAACACAATTGTTATGACATTGTTTTCCTTCCACAAACTTTCAATCTCAAAATATCAATAAGTGATATTTTGTCATTTTCTCCTGTTGTCTTTCTACAAGTTGACAGCCTCCAAGTATTGCCACATCAATGAACCACATTTGTTTTCTATAAAAGTAATGTCTTGTGTGAGAGTCACTTTGGTGTAGTGGTTTAAGGCACCAGGCTGGAAACTAGAACTATGAATTCTAATTCTCCTTAGATCCAAAGCAGTTTGATGACTTTGGGCTAGTCACTTTCTCTCAGCACAAGGAAATCACTTCCAAAAATATTGTCAAGAAAAAATTATGGGCTCGTCCAGACTATTTCCAGGAATCCGTAATGACTCAAAGCCAGGAAAAAAAATCTGGTGCATTATGTTTTAAGTGGTTACTAGATTGAATTTGAAATTCCTCAATTTTTATCTCTTTATTTTGCAAAATATTTTCAGGCACATGGTCATAGAGTAGTAGCATTTACAAACTGTAAATGCTGTATTTTCTCCTCAAATTCCAATTTAAATTCCAATTTTTACAATCCTATCACGGCAATCTAGATACAATCTAGAATATTATTCTTAATTTTAAATAATTGCCATTCGGCATTTTGGAAATATGTTCAATTTTTTTTTGTTGCCATTGATTTGTTTTTGAGTTGCCACGATTATTCCTTCTGTTTCTTTTTTAAATGTTCTAGATTCCAGGCACAAACATGTTAGATTTTGATCAAATTTTCCTTCAGTATCATGCACATACTATCAATGGAGTGGTTTGCTTTTCTAGTTATCTATCCAACTGAATTACTTTTCTCCCTGTATTTTAATTTGTTTTTTGTTGTTTTCAAGAGCCTATACCTACAACTTCTGTAAGGAAAACTCTTTGCCTTCGTTTGTGAGAACTCTTTGCATTCCCTGATATAATCATTTGACTGTGTTCTTTTTCTTCTAAAGTTGCTTTATTATAAAGATATATGGCAAAGAGATACCATCAAGGGAATTACTAGATAAGTGATAGCATAGCCTACAGCTGGATAGCGGATAGGGCAATCTCCAGTATCTCAGTCTGTATAGGAGATTGGGAGTGTGTGTGGTGGGGGGGATTATACTTTGAGACTTGCAAGATTATGTCAATGTAGTTTTATGATATGAGGTGGCTGGATGGAGTCACTGAAGCAGTAGGCATGAGCTTAAATGGACTCCAGAGGATGGTAGAGGACAGGAAGGCCTGGAGGAATGCTGTCCATGGGGTCACAATGGGTCGGACATGACTTCGCAACTAACAACAAAGCTTTATGATAAAGTAGAATTAGCTCATCTGGTTGTGATTTCTATTTGGTTTACCCTGCAAGGCTGACTTCAATCTTAAAATATGAAAATACTATTCTCCACCAGAACTTCTCCTATGCAGCCCCAAAAAGTAGACAGGGTCTCTTCTGAGACTCTTGACCTGCTCAGGGATATAATTTCAGCTTAGAGGGCTTTTAAAACTTGGTCATGCAATAAATCAGAAGGTTCCATTAATCCTAAGTATTTTTCTTTTTCTTTAGGCGCCAGGTGTCTAATGATAGTTCCACTCATTGTGGTAGCCTTTCTTCTTCTATAATTTTGCCTTCTTTAATTGCCAGATCCAAGTCAAATTTTATTCCTATGTTCTCACTGAATATATGGACAAAGTTGACTTGATTTCAACTTTTGATTTATGTTATAGTTTTGGATCATCTATAGAAAGCAAATGGTTTATTTTTGGCCTTTGCTCTTTAACTTGGTATCCACAATCAATTTTGTTCCAGTTGTTTGTGAGAGGAACATTGCCAGTACAAAGAATAATGGTGATAATTGGTCTTCTTATCCCCAAGACATTCAAGAACCCACTGATATTTTTGGCAATCTTCCAATATTTCTGTTGTTTCCAAAAACTTTCAATTTTTTAAACCCAGGTATGAAAGAATCCATCAAACGGCTTTCTATGTTAGGCCATAAAAAGGTGGGTTTTTTTTCTTTTTGTCAATCAAAAATTGATTTGGGGGGCCACACAAATGATAAAAAGTCCCCTTGTGTTCCACTGAGACTATTACAATTTCTTTCAAATTATCATATATTAGACTTGGAATATTTTCAGTAAGCAATTTGAGTGTTGTTTGCAGGCAAGACATAAGCTTGAAGCTGTCAGGAATAGGTTCCCCCCCCCCTTGCTTTTCTATACAAGAAATCTGTTCCAGATGTCACTCATTCTTTATTGTTTGCAGATCATTCAGCTGTGTGCGAACCTGGAGTAAAGACTTGTCAAACTTGACTTTTGAGCCAAAAATCATGTAGTTCATTTTTTTTGGGCGAGCACTAATTTTCAATCTTTCTAATTGGTATCTGAACCATTTATTTTGTTCTCAGTACATTTTCCATTGCTTACCTAACAATTGCTTTTCCAGTTCTGTTAATCTATTGTGCTTTTTTAAAGGTGCTTTTACTATATTGTTTTCCATAAATGTTCTAATATGTGTTTTTTTTTCTTTATAAGGATTTGCACTTATTTTTTCTTGGCAAGTTTCTAGACTTTTGTAAAACAAATATTGGTTAATTTTAGGTAAATAAGCAGGAGAAACAAAGATTGTAAAGAAACCAACGTCGCTTGCTTTAATGTTAGGAATATTCTTTATGACTCATTTGACTTTTTTTTTTCTTAGCCAATTGATATACTGATTGGTGAGCTGCAACATTTCTATTTCCCAAGATCAGAATTATATTATATTCTTGTGGTTTTCATAACTTCATTCGTTATTAGTTGTCCAGAGTTCACAGCATCTGTAATTTCAGCTTGTTCAGTTAACACCGAGTTATTGTTTGCAATCCATTCAACTCAGTATCAGAGAAAATCTTGCTTTGCCGTGACACAATGCAGATCCATTAGCACGTCTTATGTAATCATTCATTCTGGGAATTTCTTTTTAAAATATGGAATATATTCATTTGAAATCCCCTTTCTTTTTTTTAAACAATTTTTATTTGTTTTTGAACAAGGACAAACATAAAAAAAACATCTTCCATTACAAATTGTAGAAAGTGTGTCAGTTGGTTACAGTATTTCCATGCATCTCTTCCATAGTCACCACCTGCTTTTCATACCAAATCGCATATTTTAAATTCACCTATATTCATGTATATCACAATTATTATATCTCAACCTTAATTTGACTATAATTGTTTTTACATCCTTTTATATATAATATTCAAAATCTAGAATAGGATTTAATCATTTAACTATAGCTATTGTCACTTCATTTTATACATACTACTAGTAAACTAAATTTAGCTTAATTTTTTATTATAGATTTTCATTGCATCAACCTGTATCTTTCCAGTAATAGTACAGTCTTATATCTTTTGCCATTTGTAGCATTAATGTTCTAGTTACTTTCTTAATAAATCTTGTATAAACTTCTCTTGGCAACATGTTGTTCCTTTTGTATCTCATAAAAGCTCAAAATCCATCATCTGCTCTTTCCATCATCTTATCTTTGGTTATCACTGGTGCTTCTTTCAAGATTTCTCTCCTTATCTCCGTCAATTTTTCTCTCTTTTCTTCTTCTATGCTTTGAAGTCTGGGGTAGAGTTCCAATCCATCTATCTCCCCTTTCCATATTCCGCTCTTGCCATTACCAACCACGCTCACTTCGTTGTCAGTATCCACAGTTTTCTTATCTCTGCTCATTTTTTTCTTCCATCTTTTGAACTCTGTCCTCCACTTTCTTCATTTGGTAAACATCCTCAGTTTCTCCATCAGATTTTTCTGTTTTGTATTCCATATTCTCCAATCTCTTTTCAATTCTCTCTGTCACAACTAATAGATTTTGAATTTCAAACATAATCATTTGCAATGTTATAGTTTCTTTTTTCTGCTGAGCCATTCTTTCAATTTTGCAGACACTGCCACTATAGGGTTCAAGGCTATTTTAATAAACTTCAAACAGGTTCATTTATTATCTTTCAAGTCAAAATGTTGTCTTCTCTCCAATAGCTAGTGATAGAACTTCCAAAAGGCTGAAATCTCCTTTCTGATGGTCCGGATTTGTAGTACCAATTTATTTTCCAATTTTGTTCACCTCTGAGTTACTTTGCAGTTTCTTTGTCCTGTTTGCCTAGCAAAGATCCAGCTTTGCTGATTCAGTTGAGAGCTGATCTGGTAGCAAAACTGCTTTCTGTTTTTCAATACTGAAAATGGGTTGCTATTATATTATGACAATTTCTTCTTTTCCCATCATCATCACTGAATATTTATTCCACAAAACCTTACTTTTTTTTAGTTCAGCTTTCTTAGAACAATTACAGGTAGCCCTTGACTTATAACAGTTCATTTAGTAAGTATTCAAAGTTATAACAGCACTGAAAAAAGTAACTTATGACAATTTTTCATACTTACGACCATGGCCAAGTGATCAAAATTCAGAAACTTGGCAAACAGATTCGTATTTACAATGGCTGCAGTTTTCTGGGATCATATGATCATCTTTTGCAACCTTGTGTCAAGCAAAGTCAATGGGGAGGCCAGATTCCCTTAACAACTGTGTTATTAACTTAACAACTGCAGTGATTCACTTAACAACTGTGGCAAGAAATGTAATAAAACAGGGCAAAATTCACTTAACAACCATCTCATCTAGCGACAGAAATGTTGGGCTCAATTGTGGCCACTAAGTCGAGGACTACCTGTAGTAGATCAGTCATTCAATTGTAACTGCTTAGAACTTATTAAACAAAACATGTAATATTCTACAACCACTACAAAAGTATAACAAATAGACCACCCTAACGTTGCAGACCACATCTGCAACGTGCCGAATATTACTTGCCACATAATTGAAAAATTCATAAGGCATTTCTGGGACATACTGACCAGGATTCTACATAATGGTATGCTCCATTTGCAATTTCTTATGTTATTCAATTGTTTATTCTTAGCTTATTGCATATCCATTATTTACAGCTTTGTTTTACATGCAAACTAGTGCACGATGGCTTAAACATGAAAACACTGATCAAAGAAAGCATTCAAGCACTGCTTTTGTGTTAAATGGAACTATTGAAAGAGAGAGTCTTAACTGTCATCTGCTGAGCAAGGTCTGTAAATCCAATCTACCCCCCAAAGAAAGAGAAAAACAGAAAAAGGATCCACAAATGCATTAAAGATCCATTCCATAAGACAAGGGATCATGGGACCACTTACAAAACTTCACAGTTGGATGGTGGGTGGGTGATGTTTAAGCAGTAGCCTTCTGCCTGCATATATTTTATATGAAATGAACAGATGCATTGCCATGTCTCCTTTCAGTAACATCAGCTGTGATTTGTCAAGATTCCTCTGTGGCCAAATGTTTTATAAAAACAAAACCAAGGCAACAATGAAGCAAAATGAAGAATCTACAGTCTAAACACATTTTTTCTTTTCTTAAGCACGGGATGATAAAAAGAAACAAAATAAAAGGAGGAAAGTAGAGACTGTTCATAGTAATACAGTATCTTGCTTATTTTAACCTCAAAACATTGTAACCAAGATTTGACTAAAGCTTAGCTTGGCTTCAGTGCCATGGTGAGGAAAACATTTATTCACCGAGGAGAATCAGACCAGTCTCTTAGGTGGAGATTGAATGAAATGTTATTGGTAAAAGAAATGGTGGTAGAAGACTATAGAAAGTTTTGAGAATAATCTTAATAAAGGTAGAGAAGGAAGGATGACTGAAATGCAAGTAATTTTTTACAACACAATAATGAAACTTAAAAGAAAAGGCAAGAGAAAATGCAAATGATTCTGAATGAGACAAAAATGGGTGAAAAATTTAAAAAATCTCCAGAGATGATCACTAATTAAATTAAGCTTTTGCAGAGGCAATTATGTATGTTAAGAGTGAGAGAGATTGAAATAAAGATGAACTATGAAATTTCCATATAAACTGAGGAGATGGTTGGCACACAAGCTGAGAAAAGAAAAAGGAAATGATATTAAAGTTTCAAGAAAAAAATATTGTACTATCAGAATAACAGAGATAAATTCTCTGTAACAAAAAGGGAACTATATGAAGTTTTCAAGAACATTAAAACAGGGAAGATACCTAATACAGATGGGCTGCTGCCCCTTATTACAAATGTTTTGAAAATGAGTTTTTACAAACTTTACAACAGATGACGAGTACTATTTTGCAATATAGAAAGATTCCTGATAGCTGGAAGGAGGCTAATATAACAATACCTAAAAAGGGGTAAAATTTGACTTTAACAAGAAACAATCAACCAATATGATTACTGAATAATGATTATAAATTGTTTACTATGATTTTGGCTGAAAGGTTGAGAATAATTTTAAAAAATATTTTTTAACCTAAAAAAGAATCGCAAGATAATACTAGAAACACTTTGAACATGTAGAAATATTTGGAGCAACATAATGAAAAACAAGCTGCACTGATATTCTTAGATGCAAAGAAGGCTTTGAAGTGGATTTTTGGTTTAGTGTTCTGGAACATATGAAACTTGAATATAATTTTACTAAATGAGTAAGGTTGATTTATACTTCTTAGAAAGCACAAATAATTGTTAATGGGAATTAATAAAATCTTGTGAGGTTTAAAAAAGGCAAGATAAGGATGTGCACTGTCTCCAACTTTGTTCATTTCAGCTCTTCAGGTATTGAACAGAAATATAAGATAAGATCAGTGAATTATGCTAGTTAAGATTAAAAAAGAAACTTATAAGGTATACGTTAAGAAGAGAAATGGCAGATAAAGATAAATGGCTGATATTCCAGGATTTAAGAAATTTGGTTATAATATACAGATGGAACAATGGGAAAGTATATGGTTAAAAGGGTTGAAATCTACATTGTGTTTTGATCTCAAAGAGAATGCTTATAAAATGATTTATCATTGATACATGACGCCAGAGAAATTCCCTGAGAAGGTATAAAGTGATGTCAAACATATGTTGGAAATGCTCAAACTTTTTTTTTTTAGGATAAACAGTCACAAAAAAAGGCATGGCAAATTATTACAATATGTGATCACAGTACCGAGATTACAATATGCACAATGATTGAAAGATTACAATATGTGCAGTCATTGAAAGACCTATTATTGAGAAATTGTTAGTGAAGTTGACAGATGGATTAATTAATTCATTTGATTAGAGAAAAGACATTATTACATTTATTGCTCACTGGAAGCCTCTTACGGACATTTTGTGTAAAAATGAGCAAAATGAATATGATAATGGTTTTGATGATTAAACAGGATAGATTAGAGAAAGAAGAGCAACATGATGTATGTAACCTTACAGAGAAAGGTCAACATATTTCATACTTATAACTGCTATGACAAATACCGGAAGCCACTTATATTTTTACTTTCTTTCTTTTCTATTTTATTTTCTTACATTTTATATTTTATTTTATTTATTTATTTCCCTTTTTTCTTTTATACTTTCTAAGTTTGTGTAAGCTTTTATCTTCTTGTTTAAAAGTTGGAATAGAAGTTATATATATGAAAAAGAAAAGTTTCCACCTGCCCCTATAGCCCTTCTTAACCTATGAGGTATCCTAAAAGAACCATGCCTTGTAAATAAAGTTCAAAGCATCAGTGAATAGGAGATTGAATGGAGCACTTGTATTCTAGATATTACAATACAATTAGCAGCCTCAGCATGATACATCTTTGTGAATCTAAATTAATTTATTCATTTATCCATAATTTATAACTTACCTTCCACAATAATTAACAAGATCGCTTATAACCCTAAGCTAAAAGATAATAAAACAAAACTGCAAAAGGTAGAATATATATATAAATGGATCAATTTAATTCTTTATAATTCTTCCAGTCTGCAAAAAAAAGGAGGGGGGAAAATGGGGATACTTCATGCTTCCCCCACATGCAAACAGAAAATTACAGCTCGACTAGAATAGTCTTGACAAGGAGAAGAAAGCTATTAAGTCAGGGAAGCAGCAAAGGTAAGTAGGTTTCCTTTCCCTGCACATGACTTTTATCCAAATTCCATTTCCCCCTTTTACATCAGTTTTTAGGAGCAGTTTTCTAACTGTAGCTCTTTTATAAATTGGAGATTTCTCAATTTTGAGAGTAACACTTATAAATACTCCCCCCCCCCCCCGGATGATGTATATACCATAAGGCAAGAGAAGCTGCTGGAGGAAGAAGCAAAGCAGTGACCATAAACACCCACCATTTCACAAGCCACTTCCTCTGGGATATCTGTTTCCATATTGAAACTGAACTCTATTGCCTCATTGTCTTTGTGCTTTCCTTTCAGCTTCTTGGGATCTTCTACCCAAAGCCTCAAAGCCAAAGAGGAATGCAGCCCATCCTCCTCCTCCTCTGCCAGCTCCACCCTGAGTCCTGTGTCTTCCGCAAAGAAAGCATGGTTCAAGAGGTCTTTGATGGAGAGCCTGAAATAGAATATATTTAACATGAGACAGTTATGAAAGATGACTGAATGTGCCTTTGGTATTATCCCAAACATGTATTACTGTAATTGCTGAGTGTTTCTTTTCAAAATTATTATACTTTCTCTTTGGAAGACAAGAGCAAAGTAGGCCTTTTCTCCAGGAACGAGTAGGGCAAGCAAATCCCATTAGGATGAGATGGCTCCTCAGATACCTTGGGCCCATGCTATACAAGGCTTTAAAGATTGAGACTTTGGATTGGACCCAGAAGCAAACAGCAGCCAGTGCAATTTGTGTAATAGTGGTGTCTCATGTGCCACCCAACGGGCCTCCAAAAGTGTCTGTGTTGCTGCATTCTGCACCGCTTGTAGCTTCTGAATGCTCTTCAAGGATAGCTTATGTAGAGTGTGTTGCAGTACTCCAACTGAGAGATGATCAGAACATGAATGACTGCACATTCTCACAATGTGGGGTCTCACAATCCAGGAAAGAGTGCAACTGGCACACAACATGAAGTTGCAAAAGGCTCTTCTATGCTCAACTGTCACCTACTTGTAGACAAAGAGTCACAAGTCTAGGAACCCCCCAGATTACATACCGGTCTGCCTGGGGTAGTGCAAACCCATCAACCCAACTAAATACGATAATCCCCCAGATCCCAAGCACCCTTGAACCCACAGCCACTCCGTTTTAACAGGTTGAAGCCCCCATCCAAAAGCCCCACAGCCTCCAGGTACTGCAAGGGGGCAGCCACAATACATGAAACTTGGGTAACCACAGATGAGGGATATAAAGTTGGATATCATCTGCATATTGATGATCCCTCTCCCTATGGTATTAGATGATCTCACCAAGTGGTTTCATGTAGGTGTTAAAAAGATGCAGAGAGAGTCATGGAGTGGACGTCTCACTCCCTATCAATACTGTTTGGAACCAACTTGAAGAAAAGAGCTGAACCAACCTAATACTACACTGCTCAGTCCGAGCTCCTGCAGCTGGCCCAAAAGGATACCACGGTTGATGGTTTTGAAAGCTGCTGAATGATCGAGAAAAGCAAGGATGGATGCAGTAGCCCCATTCTGCTCCCCAACTGCAACCCATGCCATCTCTGTCCCACAATCAAGCCTGAAACCTCATTTAAAGGGGTCCAGATAATCTGTTTTATCCAGGACTCTTTGAAGCTGTAGCACAATCACTTTTTCCACCAACTTCCTAAAAAGGGGAACAAAGGAAAGTGGATGGAAATTGTCCAAACAAGTGGGATCCAGTGAAGATTTCTCAAGGTGGAAACAGATCAAAGTTTCCTTAAATAGTACCAGGAACACCTCCTGCAGCAGTGATGTATTAATTATTGCCTGGATCCGCCTGCAAGTCACTCTTCTGAAGGCTTTTACCAACTAGGTTAGGTAAAGATCTAATGAACAAATAATGGCACTAACAACCTCAAGGACTTTTTTTTACTTCCTCATATCCAACAAGGTCGGACTGCTGACCTTGATCCTGAGCATCTCTAATGGATTTACTCCAACTGAGAATGAATTGATTTTATGCATCAGGTGCTCGACAAATTCTGCCACATGGCCCTGTAAATGTTCATCCAAGCCCTTCTTCCTTAGGCAGTACCAGGTGACCTTAAATAGGGCTGCCAGGCGGCACTCTGTGGACAAATAATAGTGAAGAAACAGCCATCCATCCAGGGGTGGGATTCTACCGGTTTGGACCAGTTCGGGCGAACCTGTAGCTCTGAAGATCGGCTGGGAGAGAACTGGTTCGCTCCCATGAGCAACTGGGTCAGCCTGCCCGCCCCTGCACTTTACCTACCTTTATCTTCTCAGCTGAGTCACGCGGCACAGTGGATTGCTGCGCCTCAGCTGTTTTCCTTCCCAAGCAGCAATTCAAAATGTAAGTATTCTGTAAACTGCGCACACAAAGTGCACGCTCAGTGAATCGGTTGCTAAATCGGTAGGAACCCACTCCTGCATCCATCCATTCTCCTCCTTCACCCATCCCTTATTCTATGATGTGTGAATTTCTGATCAAATATTAGCTCTTTTTTTTTTTTTTAGAAGAATCTGAAAAGCAATTAAGATATCATCTCCCTTAAAAACTTTGAAGCCCAGGATGGATGGTAAACCAGAAATTTCTGCAAAAGGAGAAACACATAATTCCACTGAATTTCTTTTTCTTTTTTTTGTAAAGATTTCGCTGAAACTTCAGATATACTGAAGCTGAGCCACAAGTACACGGACTTAGCTTTCAAAGACAGTGGATACTGTGGATCATGGATGTTTGGGACTGCTTTCAAACCAATGTATAAATGTTTCAAATAAATGTTTCAAAAACATTTATTTTTCTATAAATGTGCCATCATCATCTGACCAAATGGAAAGAGAGCTATTGACCATGACTGAGGCTAGGGAAAGGCACGAGAAGTGAGATCAAGTTACTGAGGGAGAGGAGAGATAGACTAATGTTTCCTGCATCTCCTTCTCTATTACTAAGGATTAATAAATTAAAGCAACAGATCTCCAATGTAACAGTCCTTTTTGGAGTGATTCAAGTAGACATTGCATTTCTCTCTGTTACAGGGAAAAGGTAAATGGATAAGATTTTAAACTCCAACATAATATCTAATTCCGTCATTTTTTCACTGTATAAAAACTAGACAAAATCAAGAATCTTCATTTTGACTGATTCTGTGTTTCTGCAATATTTTCCTTATATATGTTGTAACAGTCATACTTTGGGGAAATGAGCCAGGCACATCCCATTTGCTATATAGCTTCATGAGTTTCATTCTCTTTGACTTCAAAAGGACTTTCACACATGTTTAAAGCACAAATGTTTTGCTTAATCAGATTTTTTCCCTTATACCAACAAATTGCTATTAACACTATCTCTTAATTTGCACAATTCAAAGCAAGTAGAGACACAAAACGGATCTGCCCACCTTTCAGATTTGTTCTGCTGAATGCAACATTCAATGATCTCTTTTACTTCTGGGTCTGTCACCTTATTAAAACTAGCAGGTTTAATGCCCTAGAAGAGAAGAGACATGGTAATTAGCAAAATTACACAGAATATTTCTCTTCTAGAGTTGTACAGAATTATGGAAAATTCCCAAGGTTACAAATACAAGCCCTTTAAGCAGCCAATATAGTAGAAATAGTTTTAGCTATCACACACACATATATGTACATAAATTAAAACAAAACATTTCAGTCTGTCCTGAATCAATAGCTCCCTTCCTTTAAATGTCAGGTATTATTTCTAAAAATCAGATCTGACTGAAAAGGATCCAAATGAATGCAGTGCTCTGAATTTTTTTGGAACATGAATCTTTGTTAATATGACATGATTTTCCTTATTTTTTAAGTTGATGGCTTTTACTAATTCCTTCTGAAAAAGTATCATACATTTGGTTTTTAAAACTGAATTTAACTCTACATGGGAGTGGGGGATATGTATCTACACACATATTGCCCTTTCAGAAGAGATAAATATGCATTTTTATTTGAGAGTACATTGCCTTTACCTATCAAATATTGAAAATGTAAAAAAAAAAAACCTGCCCATTGTACAGATGAGTAGTTATTCCAGTGTAATGGTATAATACAGCAATCTCCAACCTTTCTGGCACCAGGGACTGGTTTTGAAAGAAAGTAATGTCTTCCATGAATTGGGGTGGGATGGTTTTGCATACAACCTAGATCAGGCACATGCACAGATGAATCTTTGCTTGCTCACCCACTGTAACGATCCGCTGCTTGGGAATTGGGGACCCCTGATTATCCCTTTTTGGAAATAGTTACATATGTACTTCTCACATACATAAAATATACTTATGAAATAAAGCAAGGCATTTCTTTCAAAAGAATTCAAAAGTCATTAACAGCAGCACAGTTAGGAAAAAAGTATTCTAACCTGTGGGATACAATCTACCAGGAGGGATTTTTTTTGTAGGTCACACTGAAATAAATTATTGCAGGACAATGCAACCTGTATAGGAGACTGTCTTAGCAGAGTGCACAAGACAGTGTCTGTTAATAGAATTTTCCTGGAAGTGTTTCCTTTTGAAACCCAGCTGGGAAATATCATAAGATTTAATAAATAAAACCAACATAGAGGAACAACTTCAGCAAAAATAGGCAGAATCCTACTGTTTTATAATAACTGCCTTGTCCAGTTTCATAAATTCTATTTGGTACATTTTGATTATTATACCAGCAAAATAAGATGTACACAATAGTCAAAGAAGAAAGGACTATGAAGCCTGAAACAAAGCCCTTGGTTATTACTCAAGATCTCTTTATGAAAGAATCTGTGCCAGCTGGCAGAAGAACAAGCAGAGAGCTGTTGGGTTAGTTGTTGATTCAATAGTGACTTTAGGAAGGCAGTTGGTAAACTTTCAGAAAAGGGAGCAGCAATGATTGGTGCTCAGACAAAAGCTGGTTAGAAATGTGGTTTGCTTCTGTTCCATTTTGGCTTAGGACAGTAAATTTAAAAAATACAAGCTTAACTTATGCATTCTGCCATTTGAGTATCAAATAGCAATTTGTATTTTTTTCAGGGAGTGAAACAATGGAAAAGATTACTCTACAATAAATTAACAAAATCTAGAAAAATCTAGAAAATACTAGAATAAGTCTGTAGTTGCTTTGCATGACAACAGGTTTAGCTAACACAGGTTTAGCCCAATAGGCTTATTTGCTTTAGGCCCATCTTATACAGGTTTGCTCTCTTGAAGAAGTTAATTGTGCACCTACACTGGTTACTTTTCTGTAGATCTGAGCTGCATTCTGACATTCAGAATATGGATATTCAGAAGTTGCCATCTCTAACATGCACATTCCAAAAGCATAGACATCCACCGACTCATCATAATGTTCTTCATACATCTCAGGAGCCATGAATTCAGGAGTTCCTGAAATAAAAGATGAGAAAGACCAATTTGTTATTAGAGTTAGATTGTGGTCACTCAATGAATATTTCTCAAGAGCTTCTTATTTCTATGTTGTAATATTCAATATATTAATAAAGAATTCATTCTCCAAGCATAGATTCTTACCTACAAGCAAACAGTAAGTAGCACTTGCTGAAGCAGGATATCTATCATCTATCTATCTATCATCTATCTATCTATCTATCTATCTATCTATCTATCATCTATCTATCTATCTATCTATCTATCTATCTATCTATCTATCTATCTATCATCTGACCTAGTTACTTGCGGGATCGTGTCCTGCCCCATACATCCCTGCGACCAATTCGCTCGCACAGAGAGGGACTTCTCCAGGTGCCGTCTACCAGACAGTGTCGGGGGGCGACGCCTAGGAGCAGAGCCTTCTCTGTGACGGGCCCAGCCCTGTGGAATGACCTCCCTCCTGATATCAGGACTACCTCTGACCTCCGCTCCTTCCGTGCAAAGCTCAAGACCCACCTCTTCCAAGTAGCTGGCCTGGCTCAACCATAGTTTTACCATATCGCTCCTGACGGGTTTTTTTAATTGTGTATTTTGTATCTTAATTGAGGGGATTTTAAATTGAAATTTTAATTCTATTTTATTCATCTGTTTACCTCCTCCATGCATATGTATATGTATATGTACTGTTTATATTTGTATATTTTATGTGTTTTTTATTGTACGCCGCCCCGAGTCCTTCTGGAGAGGGTGCGGCTAACAAATAAAATTTGATTTGATTTGATTTGATTTGATTTGATTTGATCTATCCATCCATCCATCCATCCATCTATCTATCATCTATCTTTGTTTTAAAGAAAAGAATTTCAGAGGGGAAAAAATCCAAACAGTCCAATTAAGACTGAATGTGCCTAGTGCAGTGATGGCGAACCTATGGCACGCATGCGAGCGCTGGCCAGCTGAGTTCACCTTTTTAAAAGCCATTTTTTCGCCCTCCCCAGGCTCCAGAGACTTTATAGGAGCCTGGGGAGGGTGAAAAGAGCCTCCCCCGCCCTCCCAGAGGGCCTCCGGAGGCTTCAGGGACCGTCCGGAGGCTTCCCTGAAGCCTTCGGAATGCTTAAAACAACCCTCCAAGCTTCAGGGACCGTCCAGAGGCTTCCCTGACGTCTTCGGAGCGCTTAAAACCACCCTCTGAGCAAACCGGAAGTCACTTCCGGTTTGCTCGGAGGGTGATTTTAAGCGTTCCGAAGGCTTCAGGGACCATCCAGAGGCTTCCCTGACGCCTTTGGAGCACTTAAAACGACCCTCTGAGCAACCCAGAAGTCACTTCCAGTTTGCTCGGAGGATCCTTTTGAGCGCTCCGAAGGCTTCAGGGAAGCCTCCGGACGGTCCCTGAAGCCTCCGGAGGGCCTCCGGGGGGGCGGGGGAGGCTCTTTTTGCCCTCCCCAGGCTCCTATAAAGCCTCTGGAGCCTGGGGAGGGCGAAAAAAGCATGTAAAAATGGGGGGTCGCGCGTTGTGTGCGCATGCGCACTGGGGGGGTCGCGCGTTGCATTATGGGTGCGGCACGCTCGCACACGACCCCCCTACGCTCCCCCCACTTGTGGCATGCGAGCCAAAAAAGGTTCGCCATCGCTGGCCTAGTGGTTACTCTATGCTAATCTACTATATTAGACATGGGGGAGAAAATTTTCTCTTTGAAAAAGCTCTTTATATATTTTATGTTGTGACTGCAGGTTAAAAGCACTATCACTATATTTCCCACTGCTTGATGTCTTTTTTAATCTTTTGACATCTTTTGACTTTGGAATATTCTAATAACTATATAGTGTAAAGCAACTTTGACTTATGGCATTGCAGATTCCTGTCTTTATAGATGCCAAAGAGACATGGCACAAGTAGTGGCCCCATAGAAATACCAAACACATTTACGGTATATTCACCAATAACACTCTTCGCAAATGAAGTGCGCATTAAGGTGGCAAGTCCCAAGTCCCCTATCTTCACTGAACCAGTAGGTCCTGTGATGAAGATGTTGTCACATTTCAAATCACGATGGATGATAGGAGGAGTCCTTGTGTGCAGAAAATGTAGCCCTTTTAAAATCTGTCGGCACCAGCTCCTCAACACCTTTGGCTTCATGAGTTTGAACCGCTTTAAATACCTGTAAAGAAATGAGTATGATTGGAGAAAGCCAAACAGCATTTATGCATTAAATCAATACCGACATAGTTTTAAGTTATTCAAGATTCCATGTACCATGATCAACCCTCAGAGGTTCCATAAAATGTTACACTCTCTTATCTCAGGAACTTCATAGTCCTGAGCTGTATTCCAAGTTATCATTATTAAACTAGTTTAGCTTTCCTAAGCTAAACAGAGAAACACAATGATCATGGGTGAGCAAAAAAACAATGAGAGCAGGAGTTACTTCTAACATCCTTTTGGCTTCCCTATCAACTTTCCTTGTGGGAAGCTGGCAGAGAGCATTGGAAATGACAATCATGGGATTACGGCTGACCGCAGCAGTGTGGCAGTGCTGAAAAGGCCACAACTTTGCCAAATTTCAATCACAGCAGTAACAGAATCCAGATTTGGATGAATTTTTCAAAGTTAGTCCATTGGAGGTATGTTAATTTGAATATTGTTACCTACGATGTCCTGTTTTACTTAATTGAAAGTTACATGCATATAGGAGAGTTTTAGTAGTATATAGATTGAGAGAAAGAGAAAAGAAATATCTTATTACAGTTTTTTCCCCTAAAACTCTGGCAGTACAAATTATAGCACAATCCATGCTGCTTTACAGATTTCAAAAAGAGGTGAGTTGATTTATCCGCTTAATACTTTGTCATGAGCTATGCAGTTCATAGGAAAGACCCAATACACAACTTAATGCTTGATCATGACAATTCTCCTACAGTAGTTATAAATATATCTTCTTCACAAAGAAAATGAATAGTGCTAGTAGATACTCTAAATACACCAAATGCGGGAATGAAAGTATTTGACATTTTAATATTTCTTATTTATTTTATTTCTTACTGAATATTCTTATATTCAGGAAATTATCAATTCATTTTTACTAATATTTGGGTAAAAAGAAGAAAAACCAAGAAACAAAAGACAACATTTCATGGCATAAATTTCATCTAATCTGTAACACTCTTTTATAAGGAATTATTACTTACTTAATGAGCTTCTGCACTTGCAATATAATCATCCTAATACATCTTAATCCTTTCTTGACCATACCACTCCATTGAAATCACTTATGAATCATTTAGATGCAGTGAATATAAGCGTAACACAGCAAATTAAAAGACATAAGACATAAATCAGCTTGAAAACATTAATTCTAGAAACACCGAAGCATTTAAAAATATATATATTTCATCTTCAACACTGCCATGAAATATTGTTCAAGTGATTTCTCTGCTTTTTCCTAATGCTCCCATCCATCCCTCCTGTCTTGCTAACTGAACCAATCATAAAATGGTAGTGCTAGTTCACAATTTATCACACTCCATTATTGTTTTATTTATTCCATTCACCATATAGGGTAGGTTAAAATATATCAAATTAAGTCTTAAAATTTATTGGAAATGATTATTGACTGACTCATACCGTATTTAAACTTAATGCTTCTTAACTCACTGTACTTCCATGAAACAGATTTTATATAAGCTAGATAGCAAGCAACTACAATTCACTCAGCTGGATATTTTTATATATTTTAGAAGAACCATAAAGTGACTTAATTGTTTGCTGCATGTTGTAGATACTGAGCTGGATAACTCATAATTCAACAGCAATATAGTTAGTGTCCAAAAGACTACTGGCAATTGTGAACAACATTCAAAAAAGATTATGCAAATACTTATTCTGTTAATGAGAAAATCAGGAAATACATACGTTTTCAGTGTTCCAGATGTCATCAGTTCAGTTACCAATACAATACACTTCTTTCCTTTAACCGTTGATTCCCAAGAATCATAAAATCGGACAATGTTGGGGTGTTGTAGCCCCTTCAGCATTTCAGCTTCTTCTTTAAACCTTTGCTGTTCTGCTTTGGTCAGTTTCCTGTCCTAAAAATATGAAAAGGTGTATCATGATCATTAAGTTATCTGCAGCTACAGTAACATTTCTACTACTAATATTTTATCAATATTATGGCAGCATTTAGAAGCAGGCCATATAACAACTTTACTTTCCTGTTTTAAACACAGACTGAAGAAGTCCAAATACTTGTGATATATTAAACAAACCAATAAACAGCTGTGATATTTAAATTAACATTTAAATGGAAGAAAACAAAAAAGTAAACATCTAAAAAGTTGCAACATGAACAAAGCAATTTACTAATTTGCTCATTTTTCTTCTTTCCTTTTCTCCTACATCCCCCCCCCCACCCGCAAATAACCAATATTAGCAATCCACTCCATTAAACAATACAGTTTCATGTTCTCAGTATTGCAAGTAATTATTCAGGCCATTTTCCACACATGAAAGCTTGTTAGACTATATCTCCCAAATTACAGAGCACTCTAGTATGGGTAGCTACATATTCATTAAATCTAGTTTATGCCACAGGTCATAATCTGACAAATTTTAAGCAGGGTTGTGTAGAATTGTCCTGTGTGAGACAAGGCTAGTACGAATGTCTCTGTAATACAGGTCATCCTCAACTTACAACCATTCATTCAGTGACCATTCAAAATTACAATAGCACTGAAAAAAATTAACTTACAATTGTTTTTTACACTGCAGCATGGTCAAATTTCAGACACTTGGCAACTGACCCATATTTATGACATTTGCAATTTCATATGATCAACTTTTGTGACCTTCTGACAAACAAAGTCAATAGAGAAGCTAAATCCACTTAGCAACCATGTTACTAAATTAATAACTGCAGAAATTCACTTGGCAACTGTGGCAAGAAAGTCATAAAATGGGACAAAACGTAACAAGACAATTAACAACTGTCTTGTTTAACAATGTAAATTTTGGGCTCAATTGTGGTTGTAACTCAAGGACTACCTGTGCAGGTCTGAAAATATACTGTGTTGTTTCTGTGTATCCAGAGTCATAGGGGATTGTCTTTCCAGAGAAGAAATCTTCCTGTATCAGTCTTCAAGAATTGTAATGGAATGTATGAATGACTTTGGCAGAAAAGGGAGACAGAAGCTGCCTAGACAGCAATCAGACAAGAGAGGCAGGAGCCAGCAATCAATCAACTGTCAAAGAAAGAAACTTAGGAAGGATTCAAACTAGTGGATGAAGCAGTAAAAACTAGAGGCGGGAAGTTTGTGCCTTCAGATTTACAAGATTCTGTTAATATAGCCTTACAATTAAGTAGAATTAGTTCATCTTGTCATGTTTCCTGTCTGGTTTACCTGGGAGGGTAAGCTACCAGCACTGCCACATTCTGGACCAACTGTAGCTTTCAAATACACTTAATGAGTAGATCCATTTAGAACATGTTGCAAAATTCAAATGAGATGACCAGGGTATGAGTGAGCAGGGTCTCGTGATCCAGAAAAGGGCACAGTTGACACACAACACAATGTTTAGATACTTTATGTTTATTTAGGTGCCATAAAGGAGGCAGAGTACCTGTTGGGATTCAATAGCAAATAAAGACTGGGTCTTGGCTAAATCCAATGTGGGCTCTATTTCAACTGCATGCTGTTTAATGAGTGCTTTGGCCTGATCATATCCCATGCTGAGCAGAAGACCTAGAGAGAAGCCCATGGATGAGTTTTCAGTTGCCACTTCCTGTTTCCCTGCACAATGAAAATCATCACTTGTGGGGCAATGCCAAAGCAAAAAAAGCATAGTCTGAGCCAATACTTCAGCATGATCATCCACACTCTACTCTCGCTTTCATGAAGCCTGACTCTAGTCACTGGATGGTATTATAAACACATTTTGGAACTTGATGAACTGATCTTAGAAATTTGAATTGTAAAAGTTGCAGTACACAGTTGGAGAAGGGGCTCTGCTAGGTACCATAAAGTTGTGCTATCGGCTTGGCTTCTGATGATATGCGTGTTACAGGTATAGAATAGCCAGCTCTTGTCTTTAGGAATTTAAGAATGGCAAATGAGTACATTTTCAGCAATGTACCCCCCCATAAGCTTTCCTTTTCTGGTAGGATTTGGATGGAAGATCACCACTGAAGTCCACAGTTGTCAATTAGACTGGAACACTGTAAAAAAAAGCCAGAAGAATGCAGTGGCCAATAATTTTTACACTCTTGCCAAGAAGACAGCATGGATGTGTTTATGAAGTCACCAGGAGCTAAATCTGATTCAAAATAATGAATGTGTGAATGTAAGTTGAGACTCCTAATGCCTCTGCATTAATGCACAGTATAAATTTGATAACACACTCATCTAGCAAACCAGAAAATTCGTATGAAAAGGAAATTAGCAATGATCAGATGGATAGCTTTGGTAGCAACCCACTATGACTATGTCTCTGGTACCTTAAGGAACATCCCAGCTTCTTGTCTTTTTATTTGTGACAAACTCCTTTTCTCCAGTTTTGATACATAAAAGTACCTCATAAAACATTCATTACAAATAAATAAATTGGCCGCATTTTAAGAAGCTTCAGTAGATGGAAACAAGCTTTTCTTCCCCCAAAATACCTTGACCTCTATATAAGTTTCTTATTGAGACAATAAGATGTTCTGGGATTCCCATTTTTCTAAGCACATTCCACAGTGTGACACAATCAACACAACTGAAGAGCTTTCTACAATCAATGAAGCACATGCTAACTTTTTTTTAATTGTTTGGCTTTCTCAATTATGCAGCATGCATCATCAAAAGTGTCTCATGTTCCTTGGCATGAAGCCAGCTTGGACATCTGGTATCTCTTTCCATGTAAGATTCTAACATGGAAATCCTGTGCTAGCTGAAGCTTCCAAACGGTCTTCAAGGGCATATTGCATCAGTTCAACTGGGAGGGCATTAATGAGTTTGAGCAGGATCTTCTAATTCAGGAATGGGCACAACTGATACATAATTTGTAGTCGTGCAAAGAACTTCTTAGCCATGACTGTTACTTGCTACTCACACAGGAGCCTTGAGCCTTCAAAGGACATTAATTCCAGGTGGCCACCAGAACTTTTGTAAGACTGTATTAACAATTGTTCGATATAATTTGAATTGGCAGCATGCACAATTTCCTGAGCCCCACAGGTTAATTTATGCTTGAATGTTTCCAGTACTTTTAACATACAATATGCTAACTATTGGTACAGCTTCTAATGAGGAAATTTCTACAGCTGATCATAAATCAAATTTCATTGGTAATGCTCAGAAGATCAATGGCTCCTAAACTGTGTAAATCAAAGCACACAATTTCTACTAATGCTACAAAACTTCATCTGCAGTAATCCGTTCTGGAATAAAATTACTTTTAATTGCAAAAACCAATAATCTAAAAACCACAACCATAAGGACATTTTCAAAGAGCTAATTACAAATGATAATTACAAAAGATAGATGGGGAGGGGGAGATAAAGTTTCAAATGCATCTCACTAAGCAGAAAATTCTTCAGTCTGTTTAGAAATGAAATAAAACATAAGGAATGCAACTGAGTACAATGAAGCTGCATATGGAAATATTTGCTTATTATTTTCAGAGAATCAGCAATTTCTAGAGTACTCATTAGTTGCATCTTGCTTTCTTCTTCCCGCACAAGAAAAAAAGCAGAATTTTGTGTGAAACTGAAACCAAGAATATTGGATAGTTATTCACAAATTAACTAGGATTGTAAACCAACAAACAAAATTTATTTATTCCTGAAAGAGAATTGGCTTATTTGTAATTGACAATTATTTCTGTTTGTTTCATTTGTTCACATAATTGGAATTAATGAGCTATATGTACTGGCACACTGTTTACAGAAAATAAGGATAACTGAAAAAGTTGGCTTTCCCTTAAATGTAAGCAGAGCATTAAAATTAGTTTCCCAACTCCAGTAATAATTCTCTCTTGAAATATAATACATAGATGGGACATAAAATCTCCTTTTAAATGACGGATATCTGATAGGAATACATTTAAGTTAGAACAGTGCTTCCCAGTTTGAATGTCCTGGTTCAATTTACTCATTATCAGAAAAAAACATTTTAATACTAAAGAATTAGTGATGGGAATGGCCAAGGAATTTTTTCTTAGGTAATATCCATATACATTTTTAGTAACAGTAGATACTTCATATGGAGGGGATCTGATAGATCACATATCATATTGCAGCTGAGATGCCACATTAAAAGAAAACTTTCCTACAGCACTACAAGCAAGCAATAGTTTACCCACCTACCCCCAAATAAATGAAAACAGTTAATTGATTCAGCAAAAAGTCATTAGCAATGGAATAGGAAAAAGTTTCTGCTTCATTGAACTGTAAAATATAATTTAATTGCTTTTCATCCTTAACAAAAACTTGGGTTTTTATATTTTGTTGCTTAAAAAACAGGTAGCAAATTGATTGACGTATCTTTTCAGAGTGCCAATTTTAACGGACAATCTGTTAATTACATAATAATTAATATGCTTTATTTTTCTTCTCTCATACATTTACAAAATTGCCATTTTTATACTGGATTTTAAATCTAAAACTTCCTAGAGTTAAATAATGACTATAAAGTAGCACAACCAACTTCCATTTCAAACTCATTGAGATATAAATTGTTTGAAAGTTAAATTTGCATTGCTATCTAGAATAGTTAACCCTGTAGAAGCTACTTTTAGGTATCACTGCAGAATAAATAATAGCATGCTCTTTAAATTTTCACTATACAAAAATCCTACTTCTAGACAATGAAAGTGTTACAAGAGAGTCATATGACATTTTTTTCAGTTCTTACACACATTGTAGTAAAAACAGGTATGCAAATAGTAGAATAATTTGTGCAAAATAACATGGAGGTGTCACCCACCCCAAATGTTCACAGATGATTTTATTTACCACAATGGTAATGATAAACACATCATCTTCTGCAGGGAATATCACTACCAACATATCAATCAAAAATTGCTTCTTCCACTCAACTTCCCTTTCTTCATACTGCAAAATTAAGGAAGTAGTCAAACCTGTTTTCATCAAAACAAAGGAAAAGCATGCCTCAAGTAGTTTTATCTTTCATCTACATAAACAAGAGCTTAAGTTCTACATAGAGATTTTTCAAGATGATTAGAAGGCAACTTCTTTGGCATGAGAACCCAAGATCTTTGCTTCCAAATCATATCTCTGCTTTTTGTATATATGTGGTCCTGATTCTTGTGTCCGCTCACACAGAGAGGGACTTCTCCGGGTGCCGTCCGCTAAACAGTGTCGGGGGGCGACACCCAGGAGCAGGGCCTTCTCTGTGATGGGCCCAGCCCTGTGGAATGACCTCCCCCTTGACATCAGGATTACTTCCGATCTCCGCTCCTTCCGTGTAAAGCTCAAGACCCACCTCTTTCAATTATCTGGCCTGGCTCAACCGTAGTTTATCCTCCTCCTGACAGTCCTTTTAAATTGTATTTTATCATGGGATTTTAATGGCTAATTTTAATTTTAATTTTCTATTATTATTAAACGTGATATATGTTTGATTACTACCTCCTCCATGTATGTATATGTATGTATATGTGTGTATCTGTATGTCTATATGTATGCATGTATATTTTTTATTGTACGCCGCCCCGAGTCCCCTGTGGAGAGGGAGCAGCTAACAAATTAAAAATTTGAATTTTTTTTGTGATGTTGTCATTATAAGTATCTTCCTTAAGTCAAACAAGATGACCAGTGGATTTCCCTCAGCCTGTAGACACCAACTGATATTGTTCTCCCTTAAAATGTTTTGCTAAAATATGTGGCTATCTATCTATTTTTTTTCCAGTATCTGCAATTTTCCATTTACCCCACAATGGCTTGGAAAAACAGAGACGCTTACAAAAAAGTGGACCACCAGAATCTAAGAGGTCATGGGTGGTCCTATTTGGGTCTTAGCAATAGAACCAGCAATAGCACCTAGATTTTTATACTACCACACGGTACTTTACAGCAGAGTTCCCCAACCTTTCTGGCTTTGTGGACAGGTGAAGGGGGGGAGGGAGGGAATGATGCTGTGTAAGCACTGGGTGGGCGCCTGCCACTCACACAAATGGAGCACGCACGCATGCACTCGCCCGCTGCTTTGAGCAGCCCAGCTTTGAACAGCTCAGGGCCAGGTAGTGGTCCATGGCCCAGGGGTTGAGGGTGCCTGCTTTACGGCACTCTCTGGGAGGTTTACAATGTGAGCATATTGCCCCCAACAATCTGGGTCCTCATCTTATCAACCCTGGAAGGATGGAAGACTTAGTCAACCTCAAGTCCCAACAGGATCAAACTCCAGACCGTGAGCAGAGTTATCCTGTAGTACTGAGTGTCAGGGTTCCAAGTATAACCCCAAAGCAATCCAAACACTGAGGCCTACGGTTTCCTCAAAGTATGAATTTATTAGGAAGGTCATATTGGCACAGCTGGTGAAAACACGACTCTGAAGGACCCAGAGTTTTCCCCACCCAAATCAAAACCTCACGTTCTTGCACCCAGGTCAGAAGTCCATCACATGACCCAATCAAATCTTATATTTAATAAACACAAGAGTTTTACCATGCTGCTATAAAGTTGAGAGTAAAATTTTATCAGACTTGTACCACAGAAAATTTTGAGTCATTTCTTGCAACTGCTATTGTAAAGTCAAAATTTCCCAATAGCTTTAGATGAGAAGAATTGTTTTCGTTTAAATGCTTTCCATCTACCAATGAAGCCAATTTCCGTGACTAGTTTCTCTGTTTCCTCTTTGCAGATCACCTGATTTCAAATATAATCGCTTACCCTTTATTAAGCCAAAATAAACAGTCATCTAAATGGCATGCAGATGACCTGATAGCTAGGTTGGTATAAGCCAGAACAGCAAATACTTAAATCCTTTATAACAATAAAATATACAGGGGCAATGAAGACATAATAGAAACACTGAAGAATACATATAATCCAACTTTTGAGTAAAATTTTGTATAACACTTATTTTTTATAGTTATTACCTGATTGCATTGGTTTTCTTGCACAGAATTCTTGAAAATATTCTACTACCGGTAATTAACCTAGTCTTAGTTAATTCAAATATGTTTTAAAACCATTACAGAAGAACACAAAAAGAAAAAGACCTTTAATTAATCTCGTCACTATTGCAATTTTAATAACATTCTGAATAATCAGGTGTTTATTCAGATAAATAAAACTAATTACCCATTTTAACCATGCTGCGATTAAAATATTGTGCACCTCATTTTATGAAACCCTGATTTTGTCCTTCTTTGCACACAATGATAATAAGCAAGGTTCCTGATTTGTCTGGAAATAAGCAACATGCCAGTGCATACAATTCAAACAATCTCATTTGGTTTCGTCACAGTTAACAAACCCCAGACAACCCGAGTGATTTTTTTAAAATCATGATGTGCATATTAGTCTGGTTTGTTTTTCTGTTAAGAAGTCAGAACTCTAGCACGTTTCTCTTCCCTGCTCTTTCAGTGGAACACATGGATCCTCAACTATTCAGATTAATATGTGCAATGCTAAAACACATAAGAAAACCATAGAGAAATGGGGAAGCATATAAAGTATTACCTTAAGTAACCTACAATTACAATGCTTTGGTCCCCAGTACCAAATGTAAAGTTACTCATTTCCTAACAATACACAACAGGAGCCTACTTGGATATAATCTAGACATCTCAAGATAGTACATAACATAGGTAGTCCTCGATTTAAAACAGTTCATTTAGTGACCGGTCAAAGTTACAATGGCACTGAAAAAAATGACTTATAATCATTTTTCACACTTACGACCTTTGCAGAATCCCCATGGTCATGTGACCAAAGTCCAGCTGCTTGACAACTGCTCCATACTTATGACCATTGTTGCATCACAAGGTCACGTAATCACCTTTTGCGAACTTCTGACAAGTAAAGTCAATGGAGAAGCCAGATTCTATCAACTACAGTGATTCACTTAAGAACTGTGGCAAGAAAGGTCGTAAAATGGGGCAAAACCCACTTAACAAATGTCTCACTTAACAACATAAATTTGGGGCTCAATTGTTGTCATAAATCGAGGACTACATGTAAAAATTCCAAAAACTTAATACCATTGTGGACACTTTAGGATGAATTAAAATATCATAAGCACACAGAAATTATCCTACAAAGGCACACAGTTGTTTACCGTAAGTGTTTGCTGGGGCTTACATTTTGGAGGGTTAAGAAATTTGTTTTAATTGTACTATGCCTATTTTACACGTAATCACAGTTCTCCTTTATTTCCCAACTTCATTATTTATGGTTCCTTTTTTGTTCCATTTTGACAATTCATATCATGATCATATCATCAGTTAAATTCAAGGGCAACAAATGTTTTAAGGTCCCATATTAATTGCACAAAAGGCATTAAAAAACCCTGGAGAAATAATACAAATTTTCCCCAAAAAATTGCATTTTGAAAGCCCATTCCTTTTGGAGTGGGAGTTGGGGGACATGAGGCAGAATCCTAAGGAAGGATTGGAATGAATATTTCAGTTCTTGGATGGGTAATGGAAAGTTCTAGCATGTTTACTGTTTTCTTCCCAGTAACTTTCACATTGTAAGTCAGCCTACAACATTTGTTTTCACAAAAGCTTAGTGACAACATATAATCGGCAAATCAGCACACAAGAAATGAATATATTACCATTATAAAGCAGTATTCCAGATTGTGGTAAATAAAAGCTCACAAGTTCAGCATCTAAAGATAGATCTTCAAGCTCATTCCTTGTCATTGTTACTGTAGTGATGTTTACATGGATGTACACAGTTTGTTTTCTGCAAAAAGCCTCATAGAGGCAATAGAAACATTGCATTCCCTAAGATTACCTCCACTGGAAGCTGCACCTCCCCACTAAGAGTAGAGGCCTGAATTATTCTGAAGTGCAGCATTTCCATTTCTTTCTCCAGAAATTAACACTAATCATTCAGAGGCTAACATTTGAGAAAATAAACAGGGACACTATGGAACAAAATTGAGCTGGAAATCTACAAAATCACTTCTTTTTGTATTATGTATGTTCACTAATTACTTCATTCAACCAATATGTAAATGATTTGTAGAAAAGAAAATGTTCATTTTTATGTGTTGTCCCGATCTACAGATTTTTATTCATAATTTTTGAGCTGGTAAATATTGAGACATATGAATAGACTGTGAATTATGTGCTCTTTTCTGCCATGTCACTGGAGGAAAAAAATCTGTAACATATTTTTTGACAGCCCTACTAAAAACTAAATCTGTTCCTGCCTTTGCTGACATAGCTGAGAATAAATGAAAATGAATCACCTTCCTTGGCATAGTCTCAATGGATCTATGCCATTAGGCTGCAGAATTGTTGGGAATTTGTGTACTGGGCTTTGCATTTGATCTTACTTTTCATGACAATGGGGACTAAACCATTTTGACTCTGGTTTGTTAAACGAGCCCTGTACAAATCCACCCATTTCTATACACAATCATTTAGAATCTTTCCAAGGAACATGCTTACAATAGTTGGGCCAGTGAAAGGAAAAGAGAAGGTAGGACACTTCCATATTTCATAGCAGTCCAGGGCAATTCACAGGGAGGGAAAGTGAGCTTAATTTCTCTTCCATTTACTTATTCTGAGCAAAACTGCTGATTCTCTGCATCTCAGCAATTCAGAAATTTTTACAAGTATCTTTGGAGGTAGAAAACCTGATCTACCTACTTCACTACTCCACTCCTAGAAATTCTGAGTTTCCTACTATGGGAATTGTTAGCAGTTGGAAAGATATACTTTGTTTCCTATTATTCATCTAGTAAGCTTATCTATCTGGCTGGAGTAAAGAGGAACTACTACAGCAAGATAGGTCTAATTTCTTTAGAGAGAGCCTGCAGGCAGTCTATCCATAGTCCAAAGTATGAAACCAATTTGTTCCACTTTGAAAAATTAAATAGTTCTCCCTTTTATTTTATTAGAGTCAACTAACTTCTCTGAGAACCTGAACAATTAATGACATTTACATTAGAACTGTCTTTGTTTGTAGTCTTGTATTCTTTTCATTGTGAAATGGGTCACTTTTGTCAATAGACAAATCAATACAAAAGATAGCTAAAAACAAAATTATAGATATTGAGGATAGATCAATGCATTATATATTTCCTCCAATCTCATATAAACATGGTTGAGTAAAACCTCCCACCTCATTCCATTAAATTACCTTCCCACAATGTGTCTACTGAGACGACCTTCTTTCCAATGAAGTTTGGTGAAAAAAGAGTGTGTCACTTGGACAAAGTGACTGAGTAGATAAAGTAATAAACAAAACAGTGCTGCAATCATCAAACAGTTCTTTATTATTATAATCTTCAATTTCTTTCTCTCGGGGTGGCTAATCTTTTGCCCTTATATTCTAGAATGTTTTCTGTAAAACATCCTATTCAGAAATGAATAACCTGAAACAATATTTACCGGTCCACTGACCTACCTATCCCCTCCTAATATCAGAGAGCAAATTTAGCAATAGATATGATAAATTACCTGCCTAGTATGATTTGACATGGATAAGTGATCAAATGCAAAGCTGCACCAAAATTGACTTTTATTTTTTTGCAATTTAGTGCCACCAACCAAAGCCCTCAAGAGACTATAAATTCATGTTGTTCCTGTGCAACATTTTTGGCTTACTTTCCAACCAACCTGCAGTTTATTCCCTTTAATGAAAAGCAACAGATATGCTGAAATGTAACACTAAAAAACTGTTTTTAATATACCATCCTTGCTTTAATGCTGATGGCAATTGTTCAGGAACAGGGGCAGCCTGGCTTGGTCTGGTTGTGTACTTTTTTGTTATACAAGATAAACATATTTGTTTGCTGAGAATATTTTGTATTATGATTGATTTTTATGTTTTTATCTTCTATAGGTTTTTTTAGATTTGCATTTTTATATATTACTTTGTTTTTTTTTAAATTAACAATGTATTTTAGATTTTTTAGCTTTTAAAATTATTCATTGCATTTCAGCCTTGTTGTGCTGGTCTATGACCATAATAAAGATTTGATTTGGAGCATTTTATTATGCTCATTATTGCTTCAAATAAAGTTGCTCAGCAATAAAAATAATTCCCAGAAATTAAATATATAGCCTTTTGCCTCATTACAGGTACTTACAGAATTAAGCGCTGCCACTGCAAAATGTTTATCTCATTTGGAAATTTGGATAGAAAGTAATGAAATTGCCACTAGTAGGATGTATTCTTCCTAAACTGAAATTTATCACATCACTCTATATAGGATTACGGAAGGACTTGAAAGTTCCATAACCTGCTACTGCAATTAATCTGACAGACAATCCAATATCTGTTCAAATATCTCCTTTGGGCTACCACCCTCTGAAGAAGTTCCATTGTTGAAGCTTTTATTGTTTCAAAATTTGCCTGGCAATTAAATTAAATTAAAATTAAATCTCCCATTTGGCACACAGGCCACAGTCTTATCATGTGCTATTCCTTAAATTGCTGTATAAAGTTGCTGATAAAGCTTCAGAGCTTTATTCAGAGCTTTTAATTTAGTTGTACTGGTCCCTATCACTAAATTCCAAGAAAACCGTTAATTCCACTGATGATACCCAAGTCCAGTATTGGGCTACATGGGGTAAACAGGTAGAGATAAAATCCAGACAAGCCAGGTGTTGGAAAACAATCAACTAACTCTGGAACTGGGTTTCAGCCTGTTTTCGAAGAAACTGCATTTCCTTGAAATCGTCTGGAAATGCTCTTTGATCATAACCGATATAGGAACTTAGCTACTAAGATGCTTTTGCACAGTTATATCTAGCTGTGTATTAAAAATGATTCCTGAAAGCATTTGCATGGCTTCAGTGCTTCATTAACTCAAGAAAGGGAACTAGAAAGAACTAAAGATTATAATTAAAGGAGACTCACTAATATATAATGGAACAAAATGCTTTTAATGTTGGAAGAATTCAAGGATATTTGGGAACAATGCACTCAGAAAATATTCTTAAAATTTTCTGCAATTATAAAAATAGAATTATAAGAGGTTATAGGACAGAAACCGGTTTCATTGGTCAAAATAGACTGAGGCCATTTGAATAGGGACAGGAATGATATGGTAAAAGATGTTACACTGGATTTATAAATGAGACTCGCTGATGTCTTAATTAAAAGAGATATACAAATAATAAACCAGAAAACTAACTTTGATAACTTTCTTATTTTGAATTTGCAAAAGAGATGTGTTAAAGTTTTGAAGGTATTTTGCAGAAAACAGAAAGAGAAAATGAAAACAAATCAAGTTCTGGGACAATATTTAAAGAGATTGAAGAGCAAGATTTTTAAAAGCAAAGAGAAAGAATACAAAGATGATTTATTTGACCAAGATTAAAAGCAAATATTTCTTGTAACTGTTAATGGGTTTTTGTTGACCAGCACCAAATGATGAGCCTTTAAAGCTTTGTTTAAGATAGATGAAATATGGGAAGAAGAGATCTTTTTTAAAATGTTCATAGAAAGTGACACGCTGGTGTTAAAGTGTTAAATGTAAGGAAAGGAGTTTGGTTTAGTTGATTGAAGTTAAAATATATGTTATTGTTATTTCTGGTAACTCTTAATAGATATTGGATAATTAGTGCTGAATGAAGAAGTTTTAAGAATTTGGTTACAGACAAAAGATGAAATGTGGGAAAAGATATATTTTGTGTGGTAGAACTAGAGAAGATGATAAATTACTGAAATTGTTTCTACTTGTCTGATGAAGTAGCATGTCATTTCCTTTCCTTATTATATTCTTTTATTTTCTTTAACCTTTTTCTCTGCACTTTCTACTCTTAGATTTTTCTTAATTTGTATTAATCTTTTATTTTGTATCTCTAAACTTTAATAAAATTATTTAAAAATTAAGTAATTACATATATATAATTAAAATGTAGGGTAAGATATAAATTATTTTTTTATTTTACTTTTATTGCTTTTTAATTATTAGTAACAATGATTCATACATTGCCAAAGGGGGAAAGATTAAAAGTGCTTTAATAAAAAAAGTAAAAAAAGTCTAACAAGAAACTATGTGATTATAACAATATATGCAAATAAATCTATATATGCTTGGCTAACGCAAATATTATTCAATTGCATAAATATTTTAAGGATCTACTTGAATATCTTTTTTACTATATTCTGTATAATGAGTCCCATATTTTATTGCACTAGTTATACAAAATCTACATCTGTAGGCAATCAGCTCATATGGCAAGTGCAATCAGATCTTCAATCCATTGACTAAATTGAGTCCTATGTTTATCTTTCTAATGCTGTAATATCAGTCCTTTAGCCACAGTAAGGGCTAATATGTAGAAAGTATCTTTTAAAGAAGCATTATCCTTATTATATCTCCAATAAAATGTTATTTTTGATAATCCTTTTCTAAACAAACATAATGAAGTCCAATAATTTTACATTCTAAATGTGTCTTTGTCAGACACATAACCCATAACATTCAAAATGTGCCACTCAGCTCTAAAAGATTGAAAATCCTATATCACAACTATGAAATAGTTAAAAACACACAGACAAAAATACACCTGGCATACTCACCTAAAATCAATTTAATTTCTTCCTAGAGGGCTTACTTCTAAAAAAAAAAATCTTAAAGTTGGTTTTAGTAACTCAATAACTAAAATTCTAACCCAAGTCAGATGAAAGATCCTTTAAATAAACAGCCTTGCTAAATAGCTTCTTTAACATCTTAGTACAACTAAGGATATTGATTATGGTGTTCAATCAATGAGCACTGTAACTGACAAGTATAAGTCTACGCATTGTAAGTGATGAGGCAGCATAATGTAAGCTCTGATGTTTAGAAACATTACATGGAAAATTCTGACAAGGTTAGGCTGAATGAGCTGTGGAAGAAATTAAACCAATTATGAAGCATACGGTAGTTATTCCACCACCCACTGATAGGTATATAGGGAAAAACAAGTACATACTGTTTTATTTTTAATCACAGCTGCTCAAGTCAATTTTCTATGACAAAAACAAAAACAGAAATAAAACACAAGCAATGAGTTAGCTTATTTAAATGATCCATTCCCTTCTCCCCTTCCAATATCCCATATTTTCACTTTCTGTTTATTATACTGAAGTAGCATAGCAATAGCATTTAGATTTCTATACCACCTCACAGTGTTTTACAGCCCTCTCTAAAAGGTTTACAGAGTCAGTTCTCAAGACTAATTCTTAATAGGAATTTTAATCCACCAAGATAGTCTACTCTAAAGAGGAAAATGAAACTTAAATGTAATCATAAATTTAATTAGTATTGCAAAACAATAGAAATAATAAAAGATACAAATTAAAATGTAATGGTTGCTTTTGAAAAAGATCAAAAATATTATTGCTTAGTAGATCATAAGAATCATACTGCATTAAGCAACATAATTTTCAACACTAGTGTCTTCCAAATGCACTGCAACTACTATCAACATTCCTAGTCGGCATGAATGTATATCACCAGGAAATGAAGAAATAGCCAGTCATTTGCTTCCAAGAAATTCTCAAGCTGGTGAACTCAAGCAACTGGCTTTAAACCTGTAAGTTTATTTAAATTATTACAGCTAATAGCAGACTTATCAAGCATTACAATGTCTAATCACTTTTTAATACTACACCATTCAAAAAAATTCTGTCTCCCTCTTTATCCTCCATAACATTTTGCCAGCACAGATGGGGAGAGTAGCAAGGTGTAAAGAAAAACAGTATTTTTGTATCATCAACTATTGTGACTTCTTCTCATCCTTACATCTTGCAATGTTTTTTCTAGACAAAATTTTAAGAACACAGGAACATTTTCTTTCCTTGTATCAAGTTCTCCTACAAACCATAGGAATACTATCTGAAACAGAGAAAATGGGAGGCAAGCTGAAATGAATGTTTCAAATGACCCTTTTACAATTTTCCTTTTGTAGTGGAAAAAAAAATCAGGAAATCATGCAAAACCTAAAAAAATAGGGGTGTTTCTCCAAATAAAGAGCTTTTGTTCATTATGCAAGTATTTCTTCAGTCCTCCGATAATAGCTATGTAACAATTTGCATGAACTCAACATTTAATAGGCTACTTACAAGATGACCACAGGGACAGAGGGCTTGAAAAAGAGTTTAGAGAAAATAGGGCAGAAGCTTGGGAACAAATAAGAATTCAGAAAGAGAAGCACAGGCAGAGGGGAAAAGGCAGAAGGCAGAAAAATCCCCAAACCCCTACTGATAAAGAACTTCACACATAAACTCATCCCTTTTTCAGCATTATTAGCCTTGCATTCTCTTATGACTACAGCATGTACAGTATGAATGAATGCAAATATACTATCCCAGGATAATGTTGCAAGATTCAATTTGCGTAAGTCACCAGGTTTAAGTCTTCCGAACTTTCGGACTGATGCTGGAGCCCATCTTCCAGTTCCCTGAGGATGGGCTCCAGCATGAGTCCTAAAACTCGGAAAACTAAACCTCTGGTCCTGGTGCCTGACCCAGATTGGATCCTGCAATAAGATATTTCATTCTGGTTAAGTGTTACATTCTTATCTAGGTCAGATTTATCTTTAACCATATTCTGTTGCCTTAATTCTGACCACAAGCACCGAGGCTTTGTGTTTTCCCACTTCTGTAGTTTAACACTTTTCCACTTTGTCTTTTCCTGAGTGATACTGTACTCTTTGATAGAAACTGCCAATACGGTTTTATATTATGTGACCAGTTGTTCTTCCAAGTGCTTAATTTGACTGTCAAAACCAAGAAGGACCAATTTCCAAATTTAAAATGTTTCTTGGTTTTTAATTTTCTTAATTGCAAGCCAATACTGGTCTGGCATGTACTTAGGTTATTGTGGATAACCCAATTCCCAATACTTCATATTGTGGTTACAGTGGTAAAAGCACTAGCAAGATGTTATAGGAGTATTTTCATGTTGTGACCATTTCTTCTATTCTTTTCCATTGGGTAGAAGCCAGGAAAAGACCACCCACAAGCCATGGTTACATATTCTAGTCAGCCACAATATAACGGACGACTAACGAATCAGAAATCCACATTTGCACATTATACTGCACTATTAAAGAACTTGAATGTACATGTTGCAGACCTATGATTAAATCATTTTGGAAATTATTTTCCGTGTGTACTTTAAAAAACTACAACTACAGTCGATTATTTCATTCGATTATTTGATTTGTGAAGTTATGAAAAACGAAATACATTATCAACATTATCCAAGTTTGTATGAAAGAATTTCAACTCAGGAGAGTTCTTAAAATGGAAAACAAATCCAGTCATTTGATGCTCTAAATTGTTTTAAACTACAATAAACTGCAATCTTGTAAATCACATAAAACTGTTCAAAATGTTCATGAGTATGCATAATTGAGATTTCAGTTGCTGTACAATTCAGCTACGATTTTGTTCTCATTGAGGGAGGGCAGGATTTGCTCACTTTGGAGGTTTCCCCAGTGTATGAAAGAAGAAGTGTGAAAATACGAAAGAGCTAACAGAACTGGTTGAGAGATCAGGACTTCATCCCCCAAATTACATCTTCTCTCTGCCTTCTAGGCATTTATTGAAATAGCCACCATACTTATGTGCAATCATAACAACTTTCTTTTAAAAGTCCTACTTTTCTAATTATACAAAAACCTGGTAGATATTATATTAGGAGCCATGAAATACCTTCTATAATATGATCAAGGCAGCCATAAAGTTCAGCACATCTACCCACCTCTCAGTGGTTAAATCAGAGCATACAATTAGCTCACTGACTGATGGAGCTCATTCACACTCACCTGCAGTTCACACCAAGCAACTTCTACCCAGGTTTCTGTGTCCAGACCCTTGAAGACAGTTTTGAAAGCTCCTCTTCCCAACTCAATGTCAAATTTCAGAAATCTTCCACCAGGTGATGTAGCCACAGCCTTCATCTCTGCCTCCTCTTCTATCTCCTTCTTCGTCCTTTCCTTCGCGGCTTCCATTATTATCTTTGCGTTTTGCTCATTTCTGGCTTCTTGCTCAGCCACAAGTATACTGGCAGAAAGATGGATCATCCTCTGATCACCCAAGATAAATTGTTCTTGCTCATTCCGTGGAGTAATTTCCAAGTCCTTTTCATCCTCCATTATCTCCACACTTTTTCGGAAAAACCTTTTTCTTTCTACAATTGCCCCAGAGGCAGGGGTGCTAAGCCCCTCTTTGGTCCTGGCCTCCATGGTCAAAACAGCATCAACAGAAGGATTCACACATTCCAAAGAAACTCCATCAGGTTTCTCTGATTCTTCTGTGCTGGCTGATTCACCAGAGTCTGTAGCCATGACACAGCAGAGCCTTGGCACTTAGATATATGAAGTGTTTCCCTTCCTCTTCACTCCAGGCACATCATGAATAACTGCAATATTATCAGGACTTACTTCCTCTCAGATTATCATAAGATTCCCATAGCAACCTGTAACAAGAAGGAAGGAGGGGGGAAAGATTCATTTTAAAAGGTGAAATATGAAGCAGGCATCAAAACTGCAGTGTTCAGTTAATTAGTCTACCTTCTTTATCCCAGCAACAGAAACCTAGTTTTTTGTTTAAAGACATTTTTACCACTGAGAAAGTAAGCTGAATAATGTACTATATAGATCACCTTAGATTATTGGCTTCAAGAGTTTAACATCACATGATGTTACTGTAAACAAATCCCTTGGCAGTTTGACATATGAATGGAGTTTGTTGACCTAAATATTTCTTCCCTTTCCAACTTCTTAAATTCAGTAATTGTTAGTTAATTCACCCAATGAATTAATTGTCAGAGTTGATGCATGCTTAGGAACTTATACACTTTGTTGTCTCCTACTTTATCTGTATTACATTCCACACTGTATGCTTAACAAGATTCCCTCTTTTGGGTTTCCAATAACCTATCAAGCTTGGAACCTTGTAATTTGAATTATTTCTCCATATAAAAAGCTTCCTATTACAGAAAAAAATGAACACAAACAAATGACACTGATTGTTTAAAGTCATATAACAATAAGAGATCAACATATAATATAGTCTAATGACTAAAAATCCTGCTTATACAGTAATGCTTGAAAAAACAGAAATTACTTAGTAGCTATTTTTTCAGAAACTACTCCCTTTGTGATCTGCTCTGACCACAATTGCTCCTTATAAATGAAATGAAAGAGGCATTTTTTATTCTTATGTTCTGAAAGTGCATTGTGGATGCTTAATAATTAAATCCAGATAAACTGGTATTTCCTGCTAGTATGCTGTATTATGACGGAGCACTGTCCAAAGTGCTTGAGATTTTTCATGTGGTTTAGGCTGAGGTGTTTTTTGTAAAGCAAGCTTTCAAATGTAAAAAAAGAAAAATCCATGCCTCAATGGGAGTTCATTTAATCAGCCAGCCTCTGTAACACATCTTCAAGTAAATGGAGTTAATGGAATTTATTCAAATCCCTCTAGATATTTACACTCACATGTCAAGTTTATTTACAAATGCTGAAAGCAATGTGTTGCAGCAAAGACTTAACTACTCAGCATCAATGCATAAGCCAAAATCTTTTACTGTACTACACATTTCAGTTAAATCAATTAATATATGTAATGGTTTCATAAAACAATCCATGTTACTGTGTCAAGCTTTTAATATTATATTTTAACATGCCTTGAGACATTCGTTTTAAAAAGAGCAAGAAAAAGGACAGCCATGAGAAAACCAACGTGCTGTAGTTCTTCAGTTAAACTTGACATTCCTTGTGAATGTATTTTGGAACTCTACATCTTCATAATGAAGATACAGTAGGCGTATGCAGAATCTGAATGAGTTAAAAGGAAAAAAAACTAGTGTAATATATGCTGCAAAGAAAAAATAAAAATGGGCAAATATTGTATTTGGCATTGGAAAAAAAATAATTAAGATACCCTATATCACTACATTTAAAATTTGTTCAATAAAGAGAATATTTATAACACAATCATTTTTTTGATATAAAGCAACAGAAGATCATTCAACGAGAGGGTATTATTTGCATGGCAAGCTTTTTCTGCCTTTTTTCTGTGAAAGAAACAGAAGCTTCCTCCATACAATTTTCAGGTTCAGCATCCCTCCAACTATTAGCAGCATTTTCACAATTTTGTGGTGCACTCAGCAAATGTTTCCACCTATTCTTGAGCCAGTACTCTTCTAACTAGTCAATGGGGAAACACTAAAAATAGCAAAACACTCCATCCTCCTTCTTGTTCCTCCCTTGCTATGTTTCAGTTTTATAGCAAGAAACAAATAACCCCCATCCCAAGCCCAGCTGCTACTCTGTTGGAATGCAGCAAAGTCCCTCTGCTAAGTAGCCTGAAACTAATGGGGAAACAGCAACAAAGCATCATAATATCTATAGTCTGGGAAGCAAACATCTCACTAGTGAGGAAGCAAAGTGAGACAGGGAACTGCCTACCCTACAACTTCAGAGAAAATGCTACACAACTATCTTTCAGCATTTCCTTTAGAGGCAATTGACTAACTGAATCAATTAATTTCTGAATTGGCTCTGTGTACATAGCCCACTAGAAATCCCTCAGCATTATGGAAACATGCATGAGAAAGTGCCAATGCCATTTTGGTGTCATTCTTACCCATGAAAAAGGGTAAAATTAATTAGATAGAATTAGCCTTTCCCATCTCCATCCTCAGCCTTGTGTACTCCAACAGGAAGATGACTCTAAGTGGCTTACAGACATTTGATTAAAATGCACTATAAAATATCAAACCAATAAAAGTCAAGTAACATAAAACTAACCAGGATGGAGAGGGAGGGAACAAAATGTGGACAGGAAGCAGGTAAGGTGTTATCTATTTCAATACCCACTTCCAACCTGTCACACCTCCATTGGAGACCCAAATTAATTGGCAGAGCCATGTCATCAAGGCCTTTTGGGGAAATATTTAGGACACAATGCAGGAATTACAAATAGAAGGGAAACTTGGTAGAAATATCCTTTAATGTGAATAGGACAATAGGACAGGGATCATTAAATGCAGAACAAAATTAATCAGTATATAATACTTGATAACCTATGCCCCATTGGATCATCTCTTCTGAGACATTTCCCTTAAAACACAGAAACAGAATGACCAAAGGCAGGCGAAAAAGCAAGAACAACTTCTAACTTTCTGCCGGCTTCCCCATTGACTTTCCTTGTGAGAATCTGGCAGGGAACACTGGATATTGGACAGCCAGTTTGGTCTAGTGATTAAAAAGCTGGAAACTGTGTGTTCTAGTCCCATTTAGGCACGAAACCAGCTGTGTGACTTTGGGCCAGTCACACTCTCTCAGCCCAATCCATCTCACAGGATTGTTTTTGTGGGGAAAATAGAAGGAGGAAGGTGTGTTGAGTATGGGTGTGTTGAGTATGTTCACTACCTTAATTATTTCTAATAATAATAAAGGCAGGATACAAATAAATAAATATCTCCCTTCCCTTCCCAGCAGGAAGGTAAGTTGTTGCTACAGGATGAGGGAGGGAGGGATTGTGAGACTGGATGAGAATCTGTCTCAGAACACTGAAAATGAAGATGACATGACAGTAGCAGCAACGCAGCAGCGAGCAGAAGCCAGCAACACTGAAGCAGCCACAACTTTCCCAAATTTTATCCCTTGGGAGTCAAGGGTCCTGGATTTTGCACACATTTTGTAAGCCCATGTCAGGTACCCGAATTATTATAGTGTAGAATATATTAAGAGAGCTAGCTGGAAGTAATGGTTAAAGGATCAAACTAGAAACCTGGCATCTGAGTTCTAGTCCTGCCTTAGGCACAAAGTCAAGTGGATGATCTTGGGCCAGTCACTCTCTTTTAGCCTCAAAAAAGAGGCATGGCAAATCACTTCCTTTTTTAAGATGTAATTTTTATTGAAGATTTCTACATAAATAAAAGATTAACATGAAAATAAAGTTAAAAAGAATAAGAAAGATAAAAGTAGAAAAAACATAAGTAGAAAAAGAAAAAGATAATTAAAGAAGTGACTTCTGACCTTCTTGGTAGTGATTATAAACTGACTATTCATCCTCCCTCTTAAGATTATATTACAAAGATTTCTACTATCCTATATTCAGACTATTTTTCAATCAGCAAATTTAGAAATCATTCAGCAAAAGTAGCAAACCACTTCTACAAAAACCTTGCCGAGAAAACTGCAGGAGCTAGTCCAGGCAGTTGTCAGACATCCATAATGATTCAAAAGCATAAGTAATAAAATTAAATTAAATTAAATATATCAATCCATAAACTAACAACATAACAGTAGTTATGTTCTAAAACTTGAAATGTTCTAAAATCGTGCATTCTATAATCTCATTCCCTGTGAATATCATTCTCTATTTTTGAGATATAAAACAAAAGAAAATGATATCAAAGAACTCCATTAAATTCTAACAATGCTTGCTTTACCTGGTTCTTTTACCTTTACACAGTAAAATCAAAATAAATTAGCAACTGAAGCAAACTAAGAAAATTAATTTTAACAACTCGCCCACTCTGTAACAAAATATTATTAATAGCCTGGTCAGGCAATCGCCCCTACCCCCCACCTGCTCCAAAAAGAGAAAATGTGAATTCACAGGTGCAGCTCTTTTGCTAAGGCTACTTGAAATGGAATCCAGAGCATATGCTAACAGGAGCAAACTTACAACATACAATCGACAATTCACGTTTGAGGCCAAAAGTCAACTGAGCCTATGACATTCCTACACTGACTTTTAAAATCAAAGTACCTCCTACTTGTATACATAAACAAGTTTTTTTTAAAAAAAATATTTTGTTTGCTTATTATATTGCATAATAAAACTATATCTAAAGCTTTAAAATGTTGGAAGTTATTCACTTACTTATTTTGGGTTACTGTATTTATTAAATCCAGTCCTAGAGATTTTAGTTATTTAACAATGCACAATGCACTATTTTAGGAAACTAGCCAAACTGAAACAATGAAACAGATAAACAATGCTAAGGAAACCACACTATCACTTTTATAAGAAATAAATGAAAGGCAAAAAATACAATCAGGAAAGAAAAACAAAGGCAAAGAAATATATATATTTAGGCTTGAACAGTTCAAAGATTATACTGTAATGGACTGCAATTTAGATGTTTATCAATAGTAGACAATAACTGTGTTCCATTATTAACACATCACTAATTAACAATAATTAAGTATCACTAGCTTGTGCAAATCCAACTCATATGTTTAATTTATGGTTTGTGAAGCAAAATTTGGATTAAATAAGCAATAGAATACAGTATTCTGAGACTACACTGCCAAAATTTGGTGGCAAATAGCCTCATTTCAGTTATACATTTCCCCCAAATTTCTGAAAAGAGTGTAAAAATTACACGACTATACAGTAATTCATCCATTTTCCTGCTAAATTTCAGTAACATAATTTCTGCCTATTTTTAGGATTTTCCAGGTATTCATGTTAAGCATAGGAATATTGTAGTTTACTTCCCAGAAGCCTTCTGTTCCTCTTCCTATGATTAATACTCCAAAAAGGGGCTCATTTCCTGTATTAACATCCATAATAATAGTTTTACTTGGTTCCTTATATTTATTTTGTACTGCTTTAATTATTTCAATTTTTCAATTGCTTTTATGTAGTATGATGTACACTGTCCAGTGTCACTTGTTGAAATTGCTGGGTGACTATAGAAATCAAATAAATTAAAAATAAGTTTTAAAAATTGGATGAGAAAGTTGATGTAAAAAACTCTCTAATCTATATAAAATCAAAAACAATTATTTATGATCATATTATGTACAATTCTGAATGAATTACTGAATCAATCGAACAATTATTTTATGAACAATCTCAATGAAGAAGATAAATATTTCTATTCTTCACCTACTTTATTATTATTTTTTTACCGTCTTAGATTAATATGTGTTTGCATGCGCGCGCACACATATACATACACATACCTTTGAGTCAGTGTTGGCTCCTGGTGATTGCCTGGATAAGTCACTTGGTGATAAGTGTCCTTCCTAGGGCTAAGAGTGAAAATACTGGCCCAAAGTCCCCCCGTTAACTTTGTGCCTAAGTCAGGACTAAATCTAGGCATGCTTTAACCACTACACCAACTTGATTCTTGCATATTAAATATTAATCTAAAATAAAATTATATAATATATATATGACATATTTATATACATATTTAATAAAAGTGTCACGATACTTCAGATAACTGATCTGTAAAGCTAATTCAATTAATTACTCTCATTAAGTTCGTCTAAAATCCATACAGTAATACTATTTGGTATTTTATTCTGCTGCTAGAGAATATTCTGCTAATCATCCATTACAATTCGCTATCTGCATTTATATGAGGTAAGCACCTATGGTTAAGTGAAGCATGGTTTATTCCATTAACTTGAGTTAATATGATATACTGAACCATAAGCTAAACACATGGATTGGATTTATACAACATGTTGCAATAAATTATGGATGGCTTTAAGATTCTCTAGAGGTAAATGAAATTCAAATGAATGATATTTCCATGCAAAGCGATATAATGTAAGATAACCTTTCTTAAACCAATATTTCTGGACTATAACATGACTTATGTTAACCCAACAAAAGGGTAGAAAGAACAGGTTTCTCCTTTCCAATGTATCCTTTCCCCCCTCTCCTTTATCATCCTTCTTAAAAAAAAAAGATGGCAACTTAGTAGACTTCCACTTAACAGCTCCAATTTTAAGAGGCTCATATATTCTATCTTCCTTATTTAACATTACAATAATTAGAATTAAATATAAAATTCAGGTCTATAATCTGAATAATGTACATAGGTATTTCTGATATTGCTTCACGTTATCTTTGATAACTTGAGGAAATACTGCATGCAAAACAGCATGTCAGAGGGAGTGATGCAACAGAAATATTAACTCACATTTGACTGCCATGCTTAAAGGGATAGGCATTTGCTAGGCAAGAAAATTTCACTTGAGATTTAAAGAACAGCTATATGATAATACAGTAAGAGATCAATAAAGCCTAAATCATACATAAATCTTCCACTCCATTCATCAGATCAGCTGAGATTGCCTGGTCTTTAAGATTATTTTGGTAGGTCCTATTATTTAACTCATTAAAACCTACAATACAATATCTTGCTTACTTGCTTACGCCGCCCCGAGTCCTTCGGGAGAGGGTGCGGCTAAGAAATAAATATATTATATTATTATATTATTATTACTTAATCATAGTTTATTGAAAAATTGCAGCTGGCTGGATTCAAACAACATTATGAAGCTTGACGTTATAGACCAAAGTTTAAAACCCCAAAGGCCCAGTTAATACAATATGAAAAAAGTTATGTTTAGTAATTTAGTAAAGCGTGTAATCATATCTTTTAGTTTAAATGTTGTATTGTCTATTGCTATATTCACTGTCATTCTGGATGATATTCTCAGTTAATATTGACAAGACTACAATTGTTGGTTGCTCCCAGAACTTTTGAAAACAATTTGGTACTTGCACATGTACTTTAAAAAAGACTCCTTCTAACATACCTTAAAGAAATCCCTGATGACAAAACAGCAGCCTGCTTGATCAATAATTATTCAATATTCCATTGTTGAAGTTGAAATTAGTTTCCAATTTGTATTCTTAGGTGGAGGAAGCAGTAGTTCTACGAGCAAATACAGAACTTCATTAACAAATAGTACATCTAAACTGCACTGACCTAAAAATATCTGGTTCAAAACATTTAGATAACATTCCATGAATAATCATAAACCATGAACACATTTTTAGTTAACAACATTATTTATTGCTAAGTCAAAAAGTAACTGGATCTTGTGACACTTCTACATTTTAAATAAAAAGTTCAAAATTGCTGTGATGAATTAAAGCTCCTTATTTTAAACCAAGAGATCTCTAGTTCAGATGCAGGTTGTGCTACTGGTTTGTTACTTAGGTATTAACAAACCACATTCTTTCAATGTCATCTTTAATACAAGAATAATGTATATTACTTACTGTGATACCAATTACTATAACACATATATCTGAGCATTCAGGAACTGTTATATAAATGCCAAATATTATTTTAGGATGGGATAAAAATAATATTAAATGATGGAAATGTGTTAAATTTCTTATTTATTTCTGAGATAACTTTATTTTGTAAAGTAGCAAATATTTTACTCATTACACTTTCTGTATAAAAAAGGAAAGCCCAATGTTTCCAGGAGTTCATTCTTGGACATAGCAAGAATTCAAGCAGAAATTGCAACATTTACCATCTGCCATAATATAAAGTCCCTTGCAAAATTATACTTCAGATGTATCAAAATAATATCTCATGCCTCATCACTGTTTACAAACTAATAAAGTGTGTAATACTCCAAGAGCAGGACTGTCAAACTCGCAGCCCATTGGCCAGATGCATCACACACTAGCCACGCCACACCTAGTTTAGCAAAGAGGGGGAAAATTCTGATGTATCACGTGACGCTGCTGCGATGACACGAGTTTGACACCCCTGTCCTAGAGGATAAAACAACTTCTACTTATACCGCATCACTTAGCAGAATACTATGCTTCTTTTTCATACCTTAAAATTGAACAAAAGTTTATCAGCAAAATGAGTGGGGTGGAATTATATAAATATACCGTAAATGGATTGTTAGCCATTATAATGTTGACTTCACTTACCTATTTAACCATATTTAAATTACAGAGAATTCATACAACCTAAAAGCCACAATTTTCTTCATTTAATAATAATATTAAATAAATATCTACTGATACTTATTAGGGACCAAAGTCATTTACATCAAAATAAAAGAGTAGATGCAAGATACTGTATGTAGGAAAGCATTTACAGAAAAGAAAAAAATATTTTGATTATCTGAAAATAAAAATCAGGAATGAATTTTAATTCCTTTCTATAGTCCTTGATAAAGCAGGAATTTATCACATTCGCTGAGATGTATCCAATTCCAACTTTGAAAAAGGTATAGTATGTTTTCACAGGGGATGCTTACCTATGGTTACTAAATGTTCTGGTTTTATATAACATATTCAAGCATCAACTCTCTATACAAGCTGCAGTCACACAGCATGCTACACTTAAATAGTAAACTAGTTGATGGTTTAGCATGCCACAAAGTCAGACTATTGTTTAATTGAGCTATAAATTTAAATCTATAAATACTGGATTCAAGCAACAATACATTGCGCTTGTTTTAGAAATAATTAAAGCTGCAACCAAATACAGATGATAAAACATATAGTAAAGATCTCTGTTAACTACAAAACTAAATACAGGTTTTTGTGGATATTCTCATTTGCTACTAATACTTAGAACTAAATAACAGTTAGAGATTATGATTAATAGTTCCAAAACATGCACAGCTCTGTTGTTTAGTATTATTCACTAAAAGATCCTGTCTCCTTAAGAAATCCTGGCCTTTACCCAACAGCAGCATTTGAGTTCAGCTACAAGTCAAAATTTTCTGGTCTACTGCTAATGGATACACATACAACAGCTGACTTTTAAAAGATACATGGAACTCTGGTGAGTTTTATTTAACCCATATATGTCAACAACAGCCTAAAATAATTGTAATGATTCTGTTTAGTTCCTATTCTATACAGTGCTGCATTATACATGCCCTGCTATTTACAAAGTAACAGCTCTTCAGGGCTGGAGGGGATAAATTTCCTCTGAATGGCTGGCATAAAATCATTATTTTGAAACATAGAATATCACTAGAACTTCACAGAATACTAGCATCATCTGTGACACTACATCACATTTTACCCATCATGTTTAAATTCTGCTACGAAGAAACAATTGTTTTCATTTCTTTTCTAAGGGACACCACAGCCACCCCTACCGGTGATTTCAAACTCTGATAGACATTCTTCCATACTGTTAAAGGTACCAGAGTTTTCTGAATTACAGATTTGTGCATTGTAGCTTTCTAAAGCAAAAATACCACTAGCCAGATTTATCTACCATAGTGCACCTGACCCAGATACCAACATCTACAGCTGAGTTCACAAATGATTTCACTGGCAGCAACAGAAACATTATGGAACACAATGTATGTAGCATATATCCCTCAATTCTTTAAATTCTCTTTGTACAATCTCAAGGCGTATCTCAAAACTAAGAAATGTGGATCTCTCTGATTGGATCATTTTATATTAAATTACTCACTGTATTTATCTATAGCCCAAAGGAATTATCAATCTACCAGGGGTGCAATAAAAATTACAGACTTGATAAAGAATTACATGGAATAGTTCTAAATAAAAATTTAAAATGCTAGGAAAGACAAATTAACTACGTACTTCATTTTAGAGATCAGCCACAGAGAGATTTGCCAGGTGGAAGAGATCATCGTTTATTTGCTAAAATTAAAAATTAAAAACTAGATACACTTAAAAAGCATACTCTTATATTTACTTAATCATAAAACTCACTGGCCTCAGTACAGCTTATTTCCTAGTAACTGTTCTAGAACTTTAGGCACAGTTATTTTAAAATAAAGATCATTTAAACATATATTATTCTGTGGGAAAAGAACCCCACTGATGAATCTAGTGTGCAAAATTCCTAGGAGTGAAAGAAATACATAGTCACAAGGTATATTTTTTAAAAAACCTGCAGCATGGGATCAAAACCACATCAGGGCAGAGTATGTGCAATCAGTATTATAAATCATATACAAAGGTACGAAGAAAAGGTAAATGTATAGCAGAAGTACAAGTAATTTAAAAAAAGGAAAGTTTCCTTCTCTTCTATTTAGCCCACACAGATACACAGCTTTATACACACATTTCCTGCATGCACGGTAAATAAAACACTAGTTCGTTCTGTCTCCCTTCCTCATCATCTCTGAACACGATTTACTCTACAAAGAAATTCCATCCACCCTGACTCACACAAACACCCCTGTCTTCCCAACACCAAACATCATTCATAATTGAAATCCTAGAGCTTTTTGTCCATCCCAATTCACCAACTAATCAACCCCCCCCCCCAAAAAAAATACTTAATACAAAATCTACACATACTTCGGAAGGACTAAGTCCAATTGATCTTATGGAAATTAATGAACAAATTACTGGTACTTAAGATTATAATATAAATCCCAGGCTGAATCCATTTTCTGCTCCAACAACCAGGATTCTAAGCAGGGTTCAGCATGGCAATCCATCCAGACATACTGTAATCACATGCACAAAAGCCGCCCAGGCACCCCTCCTCTTCTTCTTCTTCCGCTCTCTCTCATTGCTACCCACCCGCTTTTAGGAGGGAAAAATCTTTATACCCATTTCTTCTTACCCAAATGTTTAAGGTTTGGGTAAACACCAAAGGGAAGGCATCACTCCATCTCTGTGGACTGCTCTCAAACCAACCCCATGGACGCGGCAAAGAGGAGCTGGAGGATGCTCACTGCATTCAAGGGAGAAAAGACCCCCACCTTCTTATAAGAAAGAGCTTCCGGGTAATGGTGAACCTTATAAGCAGGTGAAGAACAATCCTCTCCCTTCCACCTCTACTCTGGGCTGTACCATTCTAAAGAATCCCCCCCCTCTCTCTCTCACACACACACATTCACAGAATGGGGGAGGGGAAGATGGAAACAGAGCAAGCCCTCTTGGAAAGCTTGATATAGGAACAAAGTCTTAATGAAGCAAACTACTGGGATAAACCATCTAATCTCTGTTAGAGAGGGAGACAGAGATATATTATTACCCAGATTTCAAATAAATGTGTTCTTTCCAATGCATCACTGTGGATATGATGGCAGTATAGTGGGTTATTTGTACTCACATATCTAATTAATTTAGTGTGATTAAAGATTCATTAATACTGTAGGGATATCTGACTACCACAAATTCAGCAAAAAATTGCATACATATACAAAAAAATCTTAAATACTAACATCTTTATATAAAAGGAGCAATTGCAGTATGTAAATTTATCCAGGAACAAAATATATTTGCATCTTGAAAAATTTGGGAACAGAAGGTTCCAGAGAAGCCTGGAATATTCCATTTTCACTCCAAACCATGCCATGACATCAATAAACAACCAATTCAAAGACAGAAAGTGAACAAATGTTTTCACTCTAGGATTTTAGATCTGAAGTAGCATCTTTCCAGCAAAGCATTTTTTTTACAATCTTTGCTTGATAAATTATTACTAAATTATGTACTTAGACTGGAATATAGCTAACTCACAGTTTTCAAAAGGGGTCTAGAAAATTAAGATTTGCAAATCTATTTACTTTCTAGGTAAAGAAAACATTACTGAAGAGAAAATTATTAAATTATACAACACATTCATTGAGTGTGGGAGCTTAAAGCACTTCCAAGAATAAAGGTATATATGCCTCTATATGAATTATAAGGCTCCAGTTCCTAGTTAAGTATTGATTATGTGCCATCAAGTCATTTTTTACTCCTACCACATAGATTTATGTCTATTTTATATTTTATTTTAAATTTTATACTAGTTCAATATACTCATGAGCAATTAAACAATGGTGGAACAGATTATTTTAAAATTATTTTTACTATAGTACATATAAAACTGATTCCTCCTCCTTTTCATGAAATGGAAAAATTCTACCTATTATAACTATCTCTGAAAATTAATAAAATATACTTTATTTTTATTTTTAAATTCTTTTATAATTAATAAAATATATTTTCTTTTTCAAAACTCTTATTCTGTAAATAAGATATTAAAATAGTTCAGACTGGGAAATCACAGTTTAAAACGGTCTTTAATAGAAAATTTACAGAGCAGACAAAGGAGCTATGGTGCAATAGCCCATCTACTTTAGTACAGTTTTATATCAGGAGTATAACAATGGCAATCCTATCATCAATCTGCAATCAAATCTAGATGGCTCCTTTTGTGTAATACACTAAAATATAATCCATGATTTATAAACTGCAGTGGCTATGTTCACACACTCTTGCCAAACAAACTAAAACCACATTCTGGCTTAACATAACTAGTTCTCACAGTACACTATGATAAAATGAAATGAGTTTCACGTTGCTTGCCATATTGATTTCTTAACCATGGTTTAAGATTTGGCATGTTTTGTACAATGCATATGTATACTAGGCTTTGAATCCTATCCTTGAACATTGCCCAGAAACCACTACAGCATTGAAGAAAGTAATTGGTATTAGAAAATTACTATGTAATCAATTGGGAAAAGATATGTAGAAACAGACTGGGGAGTACTACATATTGCAGGGTTGGGAGGAGTTACTTTTGACTCCTAACTCTCTGGAGAAGGCTCTAATGCTGGGAAAAGGTAGAAGGAAAGAGGACAACCAGGTACAATCCTGCTTTGAAGATGCAGCAGAAGGGCTGGGCTCTGCAGGTAAACTGGCCAGCAGGAAAGTAGACCCTAATGAACTATGTGCCTCAGCTCTGCGTATCTGTGGAGACTCAGCATGGCTTAGTGTCCTCAATCCCTGAGAGAGAAAAATGTGAACAACTTTTCAAATCTCAGCTCTGTTATCTTTATTGTGCTGTGCTTAAAATTCTGGATTAAACTTCACTGTTTCTCTTGCCCCTCTCCTTTGACTCATTATTTGTGCATTGGATTCCTGGTTTTGACTTTGCCAAGACTGTAAGCAATGTTGGTGGGTGTCATCACTTACATTTTAGTTTTCAGATGCCTTTTTAAACAATTTTATTAGGTCATCTATTTTTTATTGCTAAGATGTTTTGAGCAGTATGTATGGGCCAGAATTCATTCTTTGTCATTTCTTCCTCTTTCCCATACTGCTATTTTCTCTTGCTGGTCATGCATAAACAATTCTCAGTTCTTGGCCAGTTGTTTGAATATTAGTCAAATATAGTTATGCACAGAACTCAGTAATTAAAAGGGGGGGATTAGACTGATAATGTAAGATAAAAATAGAAATTTATCAGAGCACTTTGATCGCTAGGTGCTTTCACTTCACCATCTTGGCTGCTCCGCCAAGCCTGCCATCTTTTTTAATTTAAATTTTTTGTTGCTTTTAAAATATCAGAAAAAGAAAAAAGGAACAAAATTCAAAAAGAAACTAGTAAAAAGGACTGCTTTAAAAGTTTTATCAGATTTATATAGCTACACATTGCACAAACCTCAAAAAGACAATGATAACACAGTTACAACTTTCAGCTTCCAAAAGTTCTGCCTGATATTTTATCACTGGACTAAAGCAAGCCTCCAACCTGCTTTCTTGTTGGAGTTTAGTGGCTAATCATTTCAAATAAATAGCAAAATAAATAAATACAGAAAAGTATAGATATATCCCAGCATCTAAAAATCCATTCCAGGATTTTCGTTGCTACTCAAGTGGTAGTCTGTGGAATATTTTTTGATTGCTGGCTTCTTTATTGTTGGTTGTTGATCCAAAAAGATATGTTATCCACCACTTCAATATCATCACTGTCAGTTTTAAGGTTAGTTGCGGTAATATTGTCATTATTTTGATATTAGCCCTAATTATTCTCTTTCCAGTGAATTTGGCCCCATCCCTGTTTGCCTTTGGAAAGCCTTTAAACCTTGATTTTTCCATCTACCTTGGAGATCCCATGGTGAGCCTGTGTGATGGTTATATGTCAAATGAATGCAGTTCTCTTGCATTCTTCATTTTTTATGTTTACCTGATTTATGGGGTTAATTGTATGTGCCCAGAGTATCATTTTGAAAGATGGGTGGCTACATATATTAAATTTAAAAAATATATATTAATCCAATGGTCACACTTTAACAGACCCAATATAGAAACGAAAAGCTGGCATTTTCTGAGAAGACATGTTATTACATTGATCAAACACGGCAAGTTTTAGGGCATAAAAATTACAATATTAGTACTGACAATATATTTTTCTGCTTTGATAGTAAAATAATAAGTGAGCATAACTGACTAAAAATGTGTCTGCCACTGTGAAAACCAGTTTTTCGTAAGCCTATTTTTAAAAAATCCAAACAAATGAGAATGTGCAGAATGTTATCATATTTTGATCAGAGCCTTCAGAAGCTAGTCTATTTCTGGACTTTGGAAATCTGCAAATCCTTTTGCTTTAATATACTCCTTTACATACTTTGCTCTTCCTTTTCTACAGTGTTTTCATCTTTCTCTCTTGCCTAATTTGGGAAGATAACTTTTCTCCCATACAGATTACATGTGCGCTTTATGTGAGACACACACGAGTATTTGTAAACACTGCTATGGATGATCTTATCAGTCAGTGTGCATTGATTGGCTTATAAGGAGCATTCTCTTGTAATGGTTTGTGGGAATGTCCTTGAGAGGCAAGAGCAGGAAGAGCTAGAGCCAGGGCAACAGTCAAATAAGAGACTTTTCGACCCAGGGAAAAAATGGGAACATGTTAAGTATCTCAGAAGGACATTCCCTGGTTCTGTGGAAAACAAAAGCAACCAAGGAGAGATATGCTTTCAGACTTGCAATATTCTGTTACTGTAACTTCACAATTATCTAAGCACTCATGTTTTTGGTTTCTTGTCTGGATTATCTCGAAGCGTTTGACACATATGAAAAACTCTTAAATACTGAGGATAAGAAAATAAGACGAGAAACATATGCAAAGAGTAGGTTAATACCACACATTCTGAAATGTATGAAATGAAAATAAAATGAAAGTGAAAGTGATATGAAACCCCTTCTATTATAAACTTTATAATGGATTCATCAGCCAACTGTACTTTATCCTGACATGCCGTACAAATTCCAGCCTGAATGGTTAGTTGATAGTTTTATGTGTTATGCTAATCCAGAAAATTGAGCCAAATAAATCATCATTAAGTTTCAATGTACTGTAGAACTCAGGCAATTAAGTCAATAAACTATGGACCAATTTCTCATGGGTTGACATGTTGTGCAAACCAAATTATTGCTTATTTTATATTATGTGATTATTCATTGCGGGGAGAAACCTCTGCAGTATCTAAATATCTAAGGCAATACTGTATCGTACATCTTTTATCTGCAATTCTACAAAGAATATGCCAAACATTTTCAATTCTATTATGCTGGGACATTATTTTTTTAAAAAAACCCACAATAAGCTAATTAGGCATGTTGAGATTTAAAAAAAAACACCCTTCTTGTAAGTCTTTTTTTTTTAAAACAAAACAATAAATTCTATTATTGAGCAGCAGACATATCACTGTAAATAATAAATGGATGGATGTAGAAATATCTAGGCATGATAGCCACTCCAAAAAGGAAAGCAAGGAGTATATTCTTAGCAACCAGCTGCTGTCAAGATGTAAACTGGTACCCTTTAATTGCTCTCTGAGGTAAAAGTAAGTCCTTTCAGTTCATTCACTCACGCCATCTCATAGTTCCAAAGAGGTAAGCCTCAGCTTTCAGGGTCAACTTTGTTTTTGTTTTATTCCTTGGAGCCAACCACTAAAGACTGGAGCATATACCTCTGGAATTTAAGTTTTGTTTTATGTACCAAAACTGAACAGAGCTGATAAAGTACAGCCATTTCATATAAATCCATAGTTAAGTCTTCCACGCATGCTGCTTGGAAGACCTCTGAAGACCTCTCCCAAACTTGAATACATGATATCCTTGATCTTACCCAGTGTACCATGAAGGCAACCTTTGCTATCTCCCCCACCCCCCTGTCTGCTGGCCCAAACCATGCTGGTCAGTCCACAGCAAATATTTTCAGGGTAAATTTAGGGGCTGAGATCTGCCCTTATGTTGTTTATCTGATACTACTCATAGGTGTACATGCCTATGACCATTTAATTATCAGTCATTTGCCTTTTGGCAGCTGGTCCATCATGCCAAGAAGTTGGATAGGATGGGAAGCATGGGGAAAGAGGTTTTGCAATCTGCCCTTGGAAGATGGAGATGAGAAAAAAACCCTTCTTTTTTTTTCTTCTCCTGCTTCATCTGGTGAAACAAAGGTGTGGGGGGGGGGGAAGAGTGGGGAGTGTTGAGACTGATTCTTGGGGGAATAAAAAGGCAGAGAATGATTTGCTCCCATACTAGAGAGCAGTTAAGGCAGCCATGAGGAAAAAGGCCCTAGCTGGCTTTCTCTCACTTTTATGTCAGTAGTAAAATAGTGAAGAAACAGTGAAGGATATTTGCTTTTTCTTGAGTTAACTGGAAATCTGATTTTGACTAATTCTCTACAAGTAATTACAGGTTTACCACAAAATACTGACCTATCTTCTACGTAGCCCTAACAGTTGTTCGTTTTGTATCGTTTCTGCTTCATCCTAATTATTTTCTCCCCATGTATGACAGTCATATGGCAACCTATAAAATGCCGTAGATTCGCTGTTCTGCCAGGCGAGGCCTAAAGCGGCCGCATTAAACTCAAACGAGAAATTCTCAGAATGACTTATCCATTTCTCAACTCGGGCTACCTCACAGGCTGGCTGCGGGAATAATGGAGTGAAAATTATATCGGTGGGGTTTTTTTTTTGTTTTTTTTTAAAGTTTCACTGGAAAAGCAGAGTTTGACCTCTTTTTTTCCCCTTCCTTCCAAAGATTTGAGTTCCTTGGCCCATATGTGAATCCTCTTAAAACTCTTCCAAATCGTTCTCCAATACTGAGTCGTCTCCATTTTAGGTTACTAACCTTTCTCTTTACGGATAAATGATTTTCCCCTCACTTTGAGACTCATGCTATTTCCAATCCCAACTAACTCCCACAGAATCGCACACCGCTGGGAGGGGCGGGGCGAGGGAGAGGAGAAGCACCGCGCGCCGGGCAAAGCACAGCGCGTGCCAAAAAAAAGAAGAAAGGAGCAAAGGGAAACGCCAGCGCGCGTGCGTGACTGCGTATATAAAATCCTTCCCCTCCTCTCTCCCCCCCCCGCCCCCCGGCCGTCGATTCGACTGCTTCGCTGGTGCCTTCTGTCTAACTCCATTGGACTTCGTCCGCGCAGAGTTTCTTGGGAATTGTAGTATCGTATGGTTTATTGGCGCGGAGAAGCATACCAGTGGTCGGAATTGAATATCGGCCATTTTGTTGGGTTTGCTTAATTGAGAATTGTTATGTGTTATATAGAGTGCCGCCCAAATTAATCAAGTAATACGTATATTGCACTAAAACAACATATTAAAATGATTGCAAGGATGAAATAGGATACACTCCCACGTACAGTGACTGGGCCTACCTCCTTTTGAATTCAATGCGATTCCCCCCCCCGTAGGAATCTTACCATTTTTAACTAGATAATGCAGCATGAATCTGTACCTTGCTGGTTTCATGCATTATAAACCATAGGTTTTTTTCCACAGAGAATACAAACAAAAAGTATATGTGTGTGTGAGAGGGGGGGTTGGACTAGATGACCTACGAGGTCTCTTCCAACTCTGTTAATCTGTTAATGTTCAAACAAAGTTTAAAACCCTTCCGTTTTAAACTGTATGAGTATTTCGGGAGAGAGAATTTGGCACTTGAGCTCACTGAAGTCCTTAATGAAATACAGAACGTTTTATGTATAAACCGCCAGGTAAAAAGCAAAATTCGAAACGGTTCGATCGGTGTCTCTTGATGAGAGGAGAAACACCCGAAGCTCTGGCTGACTCTGCAGGCGTTTATTTAGGTCTACTTTTCTGTTCCAGCAGGGTTGATCGATCATTCTGGGATCGACTTCCGGCTGCCTGCTGCTGACATGGCGACGCCGAAGGAGGAGGCACGTGGCCTTTTCAGGGAGGGCGTGCAAGCGGTGTTGGACGGCTGGGCCGTGTTGCAGGTTAGGAGGCTTTCCCGGTAACGAGAAAAGGGGTGGATGGGTGGGTGGAGGAAGATCTGTCGAATACAAATAAACTGTATTTTTGAGCTTGCAGGTACACGAAAGGAGCAGTGAGTACAGCATTGGGAAAGCTAGAGAACAACTTGTTTGGAGAGGCGACTTCTCAGCCTCACCCCGACTTAGCAAGCAAAACAAAAGGCAAATGTGATTTCTTAATTTTGGGGTTACTGGATTATACAATGGCTGTCAGGTGTGGTAGGCTAGTGGGTCTGCCTATAAAACCCCGACGGCCTCAGGGCGGCAGAAAAATAGAGAAACCTTTATGCCGCTTAGTGATGGTCGGCATTTTTACAGCCCCAGATAATGGTAGTCCCCAATGGTGGTATCTTAAAAAATCATAGATTACTGTGTTGTACAAACACTGCCCCTTACGTTGAGATATGAAGTTGTTCAAATGGAAACGGATTTCGTTGGTGTTAATGTGTATAATGAATTCGTAGATGAGGTTGCTTTTAGAATGGTGCTTATTTAGTGAAATTGTGCACGGAGAATCAGATCTTTTCTATGGTTGCTAAAACTAAGGCTAATTCCAGAAATCAAGCTTAATTTATACAATACAATACAATAGCAGAGTTGGAAGGGACCTTGGAGGTCTTCTAGTCCAACCCCCTGCCTAGGCAGGAAACCCTATACCGTTCCAGACAGATGGCTATCCAACATCTTCTTAAAGACTTCCAGTGTTGGGGCATTCACAACTTCTGGAGGCAAGCTGTTCCACTGATTAATTGTTGTAACTGTCAGGAAGTTTCTCCTCAGTTCTAAGTTGCTTCTCTCCTTGATTAGTTTCCACCCATTGCTTCTTGTTCTACTCAGGTGCCTTGGGAAATAGTTTGACTCCCTCTTCTTTGTGGCAACCCCTGAGATATTGGAACACTGCTATCATGTCTCCCCTAGTCCTTCTTTCTCTTAAGCTAGACATACCCAGTCCCTGCATATGTCTAGTTTAATATTTAAAATTTATTCATTGATTATGTGGCACCAAGTCGTTTTTGACTCCTTGCAACTTTGACTCCTTGCAACCACCTATTTTCTTCATGATAACTTGTTTTTTTCAGGTCTTCCAGTGATATACACCTGGCCATTGTAACTGAATCCATCCACCTTGCTGCTGATAACTTAATTTCCTTTTTGTTTATGGAACTGAAGATAATAACCATATGTATTTTACTTTAGAGCTTTTACTGCAAAAGAGTAAGAGTTGGTGTGTTGTTATGTACCGACAACATCTGAGTCACAAAGCAGCTGATAGAATTTTAGGCTAATATGTTTTGTGAAACTCCCATATATGTAAGTTAGTTTATGTTTTACAGTGTCATATGAACCTAAGCAGTTTAGTTTAGTTTAACCCTGAATAAACATGCCCATTGGAATTGCATTATCCTTGTCTTGCATATCTATCTTGATCCTCCCACTTTTATTGTGGGTGCCTTTAAATCAATATTGATTCTTGAAGACTGCTTTGAAAAGTCCCTACAGCTTTCTTGGAAAGATTTTCAGAAGTGGTATGCCATTGCCTTCTTCCTAGAGTCAAGTGTTATCCAACTGGCTTCATGCTAAAAGCAGGACACAACTCAGTTTCTAGTTTGGTGCTTTAATCACTACATCAACGTGGCTTTCTTTTTCTTTTTCCTCCCTGCTTATTTCTGACATTGTGGGGAAATTGTAGAAGGAAGGTGTGTTGGATATGTTCCCCAACTTGAGTTATATATAAAACAGTAAAGGTGGGATACAAATGCTATTAAGGCAGCATAATGGGGCTCCTAGACCTGGGCCATCTAGACAATCATTATATGGCAATCATTGCTTTTTGATTTTCATTACTACAGCATGTAAATCTTATGCATTTTCAGCTGTCAGTAGCATCACTAGGCATTTGATGTTCCTTCCTCCATTTTCAAAGCCATGCTCATCTTCTTCCAGTCCATCTTCTTGGCTATAATCTGCATATAGGTCGAATAGGTAAGAGAAGAGTTATCTTGCGTCTTATCAGCCTGGAGTCAGTTTCTTTAGCTTCACACTGAGACTTCCCAATCTTGCATAGGTTTTGTATGAGGACATTAAGGTGTTTCCAGATTCCCATTTTTAAGCACATTCCTCAACTGGACATGGTCAACTTACTGTAATTGAAGGCTTCTCTATAAACAATGGAACACATACTGGCTGTTTTTGCTAGTTTGTTTTGTTTACAGTAGCAATAATGGCTCTTGTGCCTCATCTTTTCTAAAATCATCTGGTATCTCCTGTCCTGTGTATAAGTCTGTTCTGTATCAATGTTCCTAAAAGCTATTTTGCTAATATAGGAAATGAAGAATATTGTGTGACAGCTGTACACTCCATTAAGTCTCTGTTTCCTGAGTAGGAAATTGATCGTTGGGCTAAAAGTGTCCATTTCCAGTCCATTTCAAGATGCTGACACCAAATATGTCAGTGTGTAATTGATTCATTTCAGTTTTTACTGTGTTGCTTCTTGATTTCCATGCTCCCACCATAATTCTGATTTTCAGCTTCAGATTTTTTTTCTTGCATGGCAATATCAGAATATCATCCTAGAGATTTTAATCTAGCTACCTCATCAATACCATTAGTACTCCAAAGGATCTTCAGCTTTTCCTCAATAGTGTGTTGAGTGCCATTTGACATGAGGGAACCATGTTCAGGTACATTAAGGTCAATTATGCACTAGAGCAGCAGTGACTTCCGGTTTGCTTGTAGGGTCATTTTTTGTCCTCCGGAGCCTTCAGGGAAGCCTCCTGAAGGCTCCGGAGGGCTTAAACCGGACCTACGAGCAAACCGGAGGTCTGTTCCTGAACTTCCGGTTTGTCCATAGGGCTGTTTTTTTGCGCTCCAGAGGCTTCAGGGAAGCTCCTGAAGCCTCTGGAGGGCCGCCAGGGAGGCTGTTTTCGCCCTCCCCAGGCTCCTATAAAGCCTCTGGAGCCTGGGGAGGGCGAAAAATGGCTTTAAAAAGGCTGAACTGAGCTGGCCAGCGCACGCATGCACGCTAGCCAGCTGACAGGGCAACGCCTCGCATGCCCTGACAAATAGCTCCGCGTGCCACAGGTTCGCCACCCCGGCATTAGAGTATCAATCAGTCTAGCCATGTGGTTTTCTAGGTAAAATGCAGGAGTGTGGGTAATTCTTGACATTTGATCACAATTGACCACAACCTCGGGAAAGGTTGCAATGGCCATCACATGACCCTGGAGCAGTGCAATCATCATAAATACATGCCAGTTGCCAAACATCCAAATTTTGATCACGTTTCCATGGGGATGCTGTAATGGTCATCGGCGTGAGAATTGGTCATAAGTCACTTTTTTTAGTTCTGTTTCAAGTTCAAACAAATGTGTAATTAAACAAATGATTGTTAAGTCAAAGACTACCTGTAATTTACCGTTGCCTTTCTGTGCAGTATAAAATGATGTGTTTGCCCTTGTGATTAAAGTGATCATCCTATATATTGTTCCTGACCAGTGTAGATAGGCACCTGCCTATTTTAGCTGGGCAACTAGGATGAGGTTTGAATTCTTGGCAGACACCCCCAGTGTTCTTCCCTCATTCCTTCCAGGAACAACAACCCATCTCACCCCAGCCTGCCACACTGAGGCAGCACAGCAGGACTTGAAAGGAACCCATTGTGATAGACTAAACCAACGATGGCGAACCTTTTTGGCACCGAGTGCTGAAAAGGCAGCGTGCTCGCGCTCATCTGGGACCCGAGCCGGAAGAGGAGCAAACCTATGGCATGCGTGGCCAAAGTGACACGTGGAGCCATGTCGTCAGGCACACGCAGCATCGCCCGTTTCTCTTCTGGTTTCCGGCAGGCTTATGTGCGCTGGCTAGCTAGACTTCCGGTTACTGGCGCGCATGTGCATGCAACGATTAGCTGATTGGCATGCATGCTCACACTGGAAAGCGGAAGAGCAGGTCTTCCAGTTTCCGGCACTGCCACACGCACGAAGGCCAGCTGGTCATCGCACCTGCATGTGCGCCAGAAACTCAGAAGCGGAACAGGTGATGCCGCGCATGCCAGGCAACATGGCTCTGCGTGCCACTTCAGGCACACGTGCCACGGTTTCGCCATCACGGGGTTAAACTATGGGTTGGCTAGCTAATGCATTATGGCAGGCAAACCTACCCAAGCTGTTCATATAACAGGATGATAAATATTTAATTCTTCATAATCAACTGAGCAAATGAGAGATAGAATATAATCAACTCCCATACAAATACATTATATAAAATATGTTGTCTGGATAGAAACTAGGAGAGAGGAAGTAACTTTCCTGTTGAGGTGACGACAGATGTTAAATTATTTATCCAGAGAATGAACTTAGAAGAAATTGTACCATTTTCCACCAATAAATTTGTTTCACCATAGTTATGTAAACCTTGTTCCAGTTTTGTCAAGAATAAAAGCATTTCAGTAAACAAATGCATATTATATCATTATGCAAACTAGTAATACCAATATATTCAAAAAGTGAACTTTCAACTTCAAGATGCTTTTCACTGTTTAGATTTCCCCACCCTGTATGTATGTTACTATGCTATACAAATATGCTCCTTATATGGTGATTTTTTGTTATTATGAAACTATTGGCAAAGGAGCCAAGCTCTGTAGTAAAGGACACAGCTTGTGTGCAGCTAACTATTGGGGAAGGGCAGTTATCTAGCATGCTCTACTACTTGAGAAAATCATTTAGAAAACATCTGGAGCTTCCTCTCGTACGTAACAGAATTGGAAACTATAGTGATTTAATAAAATCAGACTGACCATGACTAAAAGGAAAGTATATATATATAGAAGGTAAAAATCTGAATAAATGTAATAAAAGATCAATTATGCTCATTTCCTTGTATTGTTAGTTTAGCTGTCAAGCAAATGACATGTTTATATGAATTTACTTAATCTCATATTTACAAAAAGAAAAAGAATGCTTCAAGGTTATCTCAAGGATATATCTGTTTTGGTAATGACCTTTATTGAAATCCACAATGAAGGAAATGTGGCTTTCCCTAATTCGACTCCTGAATCCAAACAAGCAACATTTGAAGGACAAATTAGTTTTGTTATCAGAGCTCAGCCATGGACTGGAAGCACTGTTAGAACTGGCTTAGATAATTCTGTGCTATTATTTATTCATGATTTAAATCGTGCCAATGATCACCCCAAGCAACCTTTGCTGCACAGGTGGGCCAGTTACTGTTTACAAACATTTTCCTTGTCTTTTTCCGATTGCAGATAGCAGTTGAAAATGGCTTTGGAGGGGCACATAGCCAAGAGAAAGCTGAATGGATGGTGGGGGCTGTGGAGCAATACTTCGAAAGCAATGGTGAGTTTATCTGTCCTGTTGCCTGAATGGTAGATGGTCCATGATGTGTACCTGGAATTACGATGGTAGAACATTCTGATCTTTTAGTCGTTCATTGCTAGATGAAGAGCCTGAACCTGAACCTGGTCTTACCTACGACATAGAATGGTAGATCTCGAATTTTACATGAAGCCCTTGGGAGTTAGAATCCTCCCTGCCATAATGAACCTTCTAAAATGTGACATTTAAAAACTGAGATAACTCTTCAAATTTATTATAGTTTCAAAAGCATGAACTGGGCTATCCCTTTAAGGATAATAAACACCACCTAGTATACCCAGATCAACATTGTTAAAGGCCCTAGGACTGGAAACCCTATCTATGTTACTTATTTTAGCAAGTTAGTGAAGCTTAATGAGTACAATTAAAAGGCCTGGAGCTGGCGTGTATGCTTTCTTCATGGAGACTTGGAGGGTTCCATTGGATGGAACAATATCCAGTAGTCTAGAAACTGTTTAACCCTAGTAATCTTTGAAAATATCCTGTGCAATTCTGTTATTGGACTCTGTGTCCAATCTCTCTACAGCTGACCTTGAACCAGAAGAGATAGAGGACTTCCTTGCTGAATTGATGAACAATGAATTTAACACTATAATAGAAGATGGAAGCTTGACTCAGGTATTCGTTTGTTACTCTCCAAAGAAAAGTGCTGTTTTTCCTCTTCTCGCACATGACTGTCTATGCCAGCGATGGCGAACCTTTTTTGGCTCGCGTGCCACAAGTGGGGGGAGCGCGGGGGGGTCATGTGCGGGCGTGCTGCACCCATAATGCAACACGCCCCCAGTGCGCATGCGCGCACAACGCGCCCATTTTTGCATGATTTTTTCGCCTTCCCCAGGCTCCAGAGGCTTTATAGGAGCCTGGGGAGGGCGAAAAGAGCCTCCCCCGCCCCCCCCCGGAGGCTTCAGGGAACGTCCGGAGGCTTCCCTGAAGCCTTCGGAACACTTAAAACCTCCCCGCCACCCCCGGAGGTTTCAGGGAACGTCCGGAGGCTTCCCTGAAGCCTTCGGAACACTTAAAACCTCCCCGCCACCCCCGGAGGTTTCAGGGAACGTCCGGAGGCTTCCCTGAAGCCTTCGGAACACTTAAAACCTCCCCGCCACCCCCGGAGGTTTCAGGGAACGTCCGGAGGCTTCCCTGAAGCCTTCGGAACACTTAAAACCAACCTCCGAGCAACCCGGACTTCCGGGTTGCTCGGATGGTCATTTTAAGCGCTCTGAAGGCTTCAGGGAAGCCTCGGGACGGTCCCTGAACAGGCACGAGACGTGCGTCTCCATCGCCCGGGCCCGGATCGCCTCCACCGCGCGGCGCCTCAGGCTCGGCGTCCTTGCGCCCGGCCTTCACATCGCTGCCGCCGCCGCCGCCGCTAGGACGGGGTCGGCCGAAGGGAAGTCCGTCAGGCTTCAGCTGCGCCGCCCTCGCCTCCTCCTCCTCTAGCCGCGCCATCGCAAGGATTAAGGCGAAAGGGGGCGGGGGCGGGGAAAGCGAAGGGGGCTTTGCATGATTTTTTCGCCTTCCCCAGGCTCCAGAGGCTTTATAGGAGCCTGGGGAGGGCGAAAAGAGCCTCCCCCGCCCCCCCGGAGGCTTCACGGAACGCTCGAACGCGGCGCCGGGACCCGGCAGGCAGCGAACGAGTCGGAGCCTGCCGACTGGAGGAAGAGGGTGAGAGGCGGGTCCTGTGAACGGCGGCAGTAGCGGCGACAATAGTCGCAACTCGGCTGCCTGCCGCCTTTCCCCTCCTTTGTCTCCCAGCCGGGGCGGCCAGCCGGCAAGTTACGACTATTGTCGCCGCTGCTGCCCCCGTTCACAGGACCCGCCTCTCACCCTCTTCCTCCAGTCGGCAGGCTCCGACTCGTTCGCTGCCTGCCGGGCCCCGGCGCCGCGTTCGAGCCGGTGGGGGAAAGGAGGAGGAGAAGGAGGACAACAAAGCCCCCTTCGCTTTCCCCGCCCCCGCCCCCTTTCGCCTTAATCCTTGCGATGGCGTGGCTAGAGGAGGAGGAGGAGGAGGCAAGGGCGGCGCGGCTGAAGCCTGACGGACTTCCCTTCGGCCGAGCCCGTCCTAGCGGCGGTGGCGGCGGCGGCGGCAGCGATGTGAAGGCCGGGCGCAAGGACGCCGAGCCTGAGGCGCCGCGCAGTGGAGCCGATCCGGGCCCGGGCGATGGAGACGCACGTCTCGTGCCTGTTCAGGGACCGTCCCGAGGCTTCCCTGAAGCCTTCAGAGCGCTTAAAACGACCATCCGAGCAACCCGGAAGTCACTACCGGGTTGCTCGGAGGTTGGTTTTAAGTGTTCCGAAGGCTTCAGGGAAGCCTCGGGACGTTCCCTGAAGCCTCCGGGGGGGCGGGGGAGGCTCTTTTCGCCCTCCCCAGGCTCCTATAAAGCCTCTGGAGCCTGGGGAAGGCGAAAAATAGCTTTTAAAAAGGTGAACTCAGCTCAGCAGCGCCTCGCGTGCCCTGACAAATGGCTCCGCGTGCCACTTGTGGCACGCGTGCCATAGGTTCGCCATCACGGGTCTATGCTTTTCTTTGGTAATGTGCAGTTAGACAAGTGATATGGGGGTTTAATGGCCTCACACGTAGATAATTTCTCAGTCATTCTGTCTTTGAAAGCTTTCAGACAGATCAAGAGCTTTTTCCAAAATTAATTGATGCTCCTGTTGAGATGCTTCATAAAACTCCTTGTAAGTTGGCTTAGATAGATAGGTAAGTAGGTAGGTAGGGGGGGAAGAGAGAGAGAGAGAGAGTCCTCAACTTATAACAGTTCATTTAGTGTCTGTTCAAAGTTACAACGGCACTGAAAAATGTGATTTATGACTTTTTCACACTTACAACCATTGCTGCATCCCCCTTGATCACATGATCAACATTTAGATGCTTGGCAGTGTCGCAAGGTCATGTGATCCCATTTTGCGACCTTCTGGCAAGCAAAATCAATAGGGAATCCAGATTCACTTAAAAACCAAGGGGCCAACTTAACGAATGCTATGATTCACTTAACAACTCTGGCAAGTCGTAAAATGGGGCAAACTCACTTAACTAATATTTCACTTAGCAACATACATTTTGGGCTAAATTGTGGTCGTAACTCGAGGACTACTTGTATCACTATATTCTTTCTTCAAGTCTTCAACAGGTGAGGTTTGCCCATACTGCAACTTTATTGCAACTGAATATTGTTCCTTGCAAAATTGAACAAAATGTAGCCTGCATTTGCGGGGAAATAAAAGTTACACTCGTGCCTTTCTCTCCTGCCTCTTTTTCTCCAGGAAATGTTTTAAGTAAGATTGTGCTGCTTGTTGTTGAAAAGGGGAGAATGGGAGGATTCGCTATGCCTGTCAAGTAGCTCCTTAGAGAAGCTGTGCTTTTTCCAGTGCTTGCAAGCTATGCAGTTTCAGCAAAGTACATTTGGGAGTTAAGGTGATAGTGACAGAATATGACAGCCTTGGTTATTTTTAAACACTTACGTACCTGGGTTCAACAACAAGATGCTTATTTTATTATGGCCTGTGCAATGTAACAAGGTTGCTAATAAACATCTGTGAAATTACTGTGAAATAATTAATCCATCTGAGCTGTCTTCAGTCGCTTAGCAGCAGCCAATTTTACCCCAAATAAACAGAATATGTTCTGTTGAACTGTGGGGGAGTCTTTGGTGCTCTCTGATCTTGGTTTGCTCACTGACAGTACATTACCCAACTAGATAATATTAATGCTTGTGACTATGGAATTTGCACCCTGTTTATAGGCAGTAGGTTGTCCTGCCAATGTTGGTGGATGGTGTGGATTTCTCCTTGGTACTTGATGAGAGTACTGTTTTCTGTATGATGGTCTGGTGTTAATCTATGTGTTGTGCAGGGGATGTGTACTAGTCTTTATTTCCTTCTTTTTATTATCTCTTTTGAATGTTCTGTAAACATGGTTTATTTTGACGGGTCTGTTGATGGCAAATTTGTCTAAATGCTAAGCTTTCAGGAATTCCATAGTAATTCTAGATTTGACTTGACCTAGGATGCTTATAGTTTCCCAGTTGAAATTGTGGTTGAGTCTGTCCATGTGTTGTGAGATTGAGTTTTCATCACGTCTTTGGTGTACATGGGTACACTCTGCTAGTCTTCTGCTGGTCTTTCTTAGATAGTGGCTTGTTCTATAACAGTGTTTTTCAACCTTGGCGACATTATAGCACAGCTGGCTGGGGGATTCTGGGAGTTGAAGTCCACAGGACTTAAAATTGCCAAGGTTGAGAAACACTGTTCTATAAGATTTTTTTCCCTTGGGCTGCTGGGTCTTTTGATTTATTTAAGGTATTTTGGAGGATTTTAGTTTGTGTGCTTTAGTGATGTCACATGGTTATAATAGTGTGTTGATTTTTTTTGCTGAGAAATTTTTGATGCAGGGCAGTATTCTCCTTTTCATAGGAGAACACTGTGTTGGCTGTGCTGTAATGAATGATTAGGCACATTTTGATAAAGTTGTCTGGGTATCCAATCACTAACATTGATGTTATCCAGTTGAGTAATGAAACATCTACGAGCATTACACCGAAGCTCAGAGAGCACCAAGGACTCTACAACGAAGTGTCTGGATTCATGCGTTGCATTAAGGTATAAGTTGCTGACTGAGCTGCAGTTAGTTGAATGAGTGCATCATGCTAAATCCCGCACAGCACAGTCCTTGACTTATAACTGGTCACTTAAATACCCCTTAAAGATACTTACAACCCGGTTCCAAAGTTCCGATGGTCACCTAAAAGTCATTTACAGCAGTTTGTAGTTGCATAACCATGTTTTACAATGTTTTCACCAAAACCTGACATTTACTTCAAGTTTTCAGCAAAAACATTGTTCGCCGTAGCAAACAATGACCTCATCTTGTGACTTCTGCAAAAAAGGTAGTAAAAATGGGTCCCATCACATGGTGACCTGCTTTCTAACTGTCACAACTTACAACTGTAATGAGCAGGCTCCATTACATCCCTAAGTCCAGGACTACCTATATCCTAGCCTAGCCAAACTAGTACTTAGGATTTAAAATGGTTCTAGCTTCTCCAGCTGACCACAGTGGGCCACTATTGCTCCATAAGGAAGAGTTGCAGTTAATGAAGAAGAAAAAGCCAGTTGATGAGCCAAGTGCTTGTAAAATGCTAGGTCAGTGATGGCGAACCTTTTCGGCTCCAAATGCCAAAACTGGAACGTACATGCACGTACAGTCACGTACATACCCAAAGACTAGGTGGCCAGCACGCGCATGTGCACCGGCCACCTGGTCTTCAGGTGTCTGGCGTTCTGGCATGCACGAAGACCAGCTGGCCGGCATGCATGCGCACAATGGAAACCAGAGGAGCAGCTGGCAACGGCACTCGTGCCCACAGAGAGGGCTCTGTGTGCAACCTCTGGCACCTATGTGCCATAGGTTCGCCATCTGGTGCTAGGTCATAGTTTTTGCACTGTAGGTGACAGTTCCCTGGAGGAGTGTGAGATTCTTAACAAATACTTTAGTGGATGCACAGAGAACCCACTAAGCAGATTTTTGGCATGACATATTATGCAAATGCAGCTATTGTGGCTTGTGAACTATTTATGGTTTATTTTTGTAACGGTTTTGGCGGATGTGGAGGGAGGAGGAAATAGTTTATATGAGCTTAGGAGTCTTAAATTATATTTAGTCTCTTTTGGACCTTAATCTCTAAAGCTAATTATCTTGGGTTGCTCAGAATCAATGAAATAGAAAGCTTTGCAAATGAGCTGTCACTGCCACCCCTCCATAAATCAACCTAGCTGTACTTGAAGGCTATTGCCAACATTGATAGGTTTGAGCTTCAAACACTCTCTCTGGAGATTACAACCGAACACAGATTTAGGCCCAACAGAGGCTTCATTTCCTTAGAGTCCTGCGAAAAAATCAGGTGGAACAACGGCTGATGACCTCTTTCTATCGGTCCACCATAGAAAGTGTTCTCACATATTGTATTACAGTAGGTCATGCTGGTTTAACAGCTGCGGACAGGAAGCCCCTACAGAGAGTTTTGCACCAGTGAGGCTAAAACCAATTTCGTTGTATTTAAGTACAATGACAATCAAGATTATACTATACTTAGAAGGATGTGAAGTTTGCTAGAATAACTAAGAGAGTTTTTATCCAGTAATATTACAAAGGGAGAATCTCTAATTTAAAATTGTCTTTAAAGTAATAGCCACCTCCTTGTAGAACTTCTGCAAATACTTACACTGAAAGATGTTTATAACTGTACTGAGGAAGGAAAGGCTGAGGCACTAGAAAGGTCCTCATTAAAAACAGCTACAAACAAAAGAGGCTGTGCCCAGTAAATGAAGTTAATTGATGTGTACATTAAACCTAAAAAACAATAAGGATTACTGCTTTTTCTCCAGAGGGGTAGCCCCAAGAAATACTGATGACCAGAGCTGTGACATGAAAGAAAACGGAAAGTAAAACAACATGCCATGCGATTGGTCTTTTGGTCCTTATTGCTCTTGGACATATATATATTAACAACAATGTAGATAAGAGGACCTCCTATGTTGCAAGTATTATGGAGGAAATAACTATTGCTAAGACAGCTGAATTCTTCAGACTAGAGCAGAATACAAGGACAATAGCATTCATGTGGTGGAACCATGTACAATAAGAACTCTGTATGGCCATTGTATTTTATTCAACACACAGCTTAGCATATTGTGTACACAGCCACTCACTGGCTATGCATTGCTTTGAACCAGGGGTGTCAATCTCAAGGCCCACGGGCCAGATCCACCTTAGATCTGGCTCGCGGGCCCAACCTGGAAACAGTGAAGGAGCAGACCGCAGTGCCTCTGCCAGTGAAAAGGGAGCTCAGGAGGGCTGCATATGGCCTCCCCAAGCTCCCATTTCGCTCACAGAGGGCTGCAGGAATCTGTCATAGCTGAAAACAGAGCCTCGATGAGTGATGTCAAGCTGGCCACACCCACCCTGGCCACGCCCACCCTCTGAGGTCAAACACAACCTGGATGCGGCCCTCAATGACATCGAGTTTGACACCCCTGTTCTGAACCATAATATGATTTTACATGGTTTGAAAAATTGTTCCATTTTGGCTTACTCAGTAAACTATGATTTATTTTAACTGTCTCATTTGTCTAGAAGGCATTGTTTTGGAGAAAAGCCAAGCTCAAAGCCATTCTCGGCTCCAGAATTAATTTTATGAGCCAACAATTATCTAGGAGACAAGGGGGAGATGAGCTAGAATGAAAAAGGGGAGGATAACAGTATTCTAAGCGTTGGTATTTTTGGATCATTTGAGATATATTTAATGCTGATGAGACTTGCTAAAAAGCCTTAATTGCAAAAATAGCTAAACAACTCCAGATGTTCCTCTGGCTCTGAAGGATTAAAATTAGCCTTTACTTGGAAAGTTGTTTTAACTAATCGGAGCTTTGTACAGTTTGCTTAACTAGTGATTCAGTGAGTTTTGGGCTCAGTGAGTTGCCTGAATTCAGCATGCAGTTACTCAATGGAACAGGTGGCATGTAAACCCAAGCCATTTAAATTTAATAAACTTGGCTTAACCTGTAGTGTAAATATAGTCCTAGAGGCATTTGCTACATTGTAGATTCAAAGCTGCATATATGTGTCTATATGTAAACACCAAGAATTCCATTGTTTCGGCATAGCATTGTAAGTAAATTAGGGCATTGTTGTCAGAAAGTCATGGCTGAATCCATCTTATTTTAGTGTTTGAAGCAGTTTCCTTTTTAACTAAGACCCTTCTTAGATGTTGCTCACTTGGTGGTTGCAATTTTAGCCTAAATTTATAAATCCATTACCACGGAGGAATAGTTAAAACTAGTCATAAATTTATCCAATAACTGTACATGTTTAGTCTCTGTTGCTAAAAGAATCGGGAAACATCCGTTTCTGGCATGAAGAAAAGAGACCCAGAGGAAGCTGCTTTTAAGTTAGACACACTTTTCTTCACCAAGGGAAGGGATGCTGGTCAAAGCCTTTGATTGATTTATTGAGCAGCCATTTCCATCACGCAGCAATGCTGAGTTGGGCTAGGCAAGGGTGGTGGTGGGATAGACCAGTTTATGGAGCAACTGTTGGATCCTCCAAGTAATGAGCAATCTTTCCCTCTTCCCACGCTATAGGTAAGCAAGCAACTGTGCCTGTTTTTCAGACAGAGCCATCAGGGAGATACAGTAGCAATGCGTGATGCCATTATCCACCTGGCACAGAAGAAACAAGAGGCTAGGAGGGCAGTTGCCAAATCTCAGCCAGCTGCAGAAAGCAGCAGTGAAGAAGAACAAGAAGCAGAAGAAGAAGAGGTATTGAATAAATTCTTCTGAAAATTAAGATTGAGCCTGTGGAGCAAAGCTGCACACAAAGCGACTTTGGAAATCTGAAGGGCTTTGGGACATGTTCTGCAGAATGCATTTGCCATGGAAGAATTATAAGCCGATTCTGAAGCCAGCCAAATCTTAAAATTGTGTTGTGGGATTGTGAGGATTTAGTTTGCCTGGACTAGGCTTCTGTAAGGCTGGGATCATAAGGCTTGGTCACTTGGCATTGAAAATTAACACAATTTTAAGATAAACTGAAGCTCTTACGTTAGGCACTACATGTTTGCTTTGAGTAAACTGCTGTGTCAAATGGCAGGAGCCAATTAGTTTATTCAAAAAAAAACCATGAAAAATTTAACAGATTGATCATCTGTTGTTTCTTCCTCCTTCAGGCCATGGACTGCAGTGCTGGTTCTAGCATGAATGGAATACAAAGCAACCCGTCTCCACTGTCAGATAGGACCACTGAAGATGGATGGATGTTGGTGACAAGGAAAAAGAAATGAAGGGAAAAACTTATGGCAGACCTGGACAGATGCAGCAGTGAACTCTTTGTGCTGCCAAGCCTTGAATTTTTCTATAGGACACATGATAGGCTCCCACAGAAGTCTGGGCACATTGGAAGCACTTTGTTGACTCTATCTTTGCTCCTGACTTAACAGAGGCTGAATGGAATTCAACTTGGCATAAAGTATTTTTAAATCTTTACAGTTTCTTCCCCCTCAAAATTGGAAGATGTTCTAACCTTCCTGGAGTTTGAAATGAACATTGAACAACCATGTAGATTCTTATGACAGAGGGAAGTTCTCTTGCTGTGTCCTGTTCATCGATCATCTTTTCAAGTCATTGGAAAGGAGGCCACTATTTCCCCTCCTTCCAGGAAGGCAAAATCTTAACCATCCTTAGAACGCAAAGAAAGGACTGCATTCACTCTTACTCAAAGGGGGAAAAAAGAGTGTAACAGAAAAAAAAATCTTGTATTTTTTTAAAAAAAAGAACAATGGAAAAACAAAATACAACAATGAAACGAAAAGTAAAATGGACAATACACAAATCATGATGATAGGACATGGGAAGTTTTGGTCAATAAAAACTTCCCTTCCTCTAACCTTTGCAGTGGCCAGCCACTATACAAGAGCAACAATAAAATATTATTTTGGTAAGATTTTGTATATCCCTTAATACTGAGGCCTTTTTTTTAATATAAAAGTTACATGCACTAGTTCTACACCACAGGAGGGCGAAGATAAAAGAATACCATGGGTACCAACAGCAACACCAGCAAACCTACATAAAATAAGGCAAGGATTTGTTTTTGTTTCTTTTTAAAATCCCACATACACACACAATCTCCACTCATTTGTATGTTGAAACAGTACCAGCAAAAATAGGGAGGAAAGGAGAGGGATACCTCAGGGAATTTTAAGAACTTCCAAGATAGTCCAATAAGGCTCAAAAGAGAGCTCTAAAATGTTAACCATTTTAAGTGCATTGTGTCAAGGAGAGGAAGCACCTGCATTAGTTTCAAGGAAAGAAGAGTACTTCATCCGTTATTGTAATAACCACACTTTGTATGGAATCTCACACACATATATCTCCCGTTACCTAGATCAGGAGTGATCCAGGTTAAGCCAGCTGGGAATTTCACATTATTTGCCAAAGGAATGCTTTCATTTCTGTCAGGGACAGTGTTTTCCTGGGTATTTGATGCTGGAGACTGGCTGTTGAAAACAGCATGAAGTGTTTCTAAAATTGCCAATCAATACATATCTCACTAATAGTTTTCCATTTTTTTAGCAGTGTTATGAAAACCAAATAGCAATACCACTTAGACTTATATACCGCTTCACAGTGCTTCACAGCCCTTTAACCGGTTCACAGAGTCAGCATATTGCTCCCAACAATCTGGGTCCTCATTTTACCAAACTTGGAAGAATGGAAGGTTGAGTCAACCTTAAGCCGGTCAGGATCGAACTGCTGGCAGTCGGCAGTTAAGGAGTCTGCAATACTGCATTCTAACCATTGTGCTACCATGGCTATGAGCAACTCTGAGCTCTGAATTTGGCTATTGAAGCTTTTGCTTATATACTATAGGTAGTTCTCAACAATTCATTTAGTGTCATTTGAAGTTAGAATGGCATCGAAAAAGGGAAATCTGAATTTTTCACACTTAACCATTGCAGCATCTCCATGGTCATGTGATCAAAATTCAGACACTTGGCAATCGACTTATATTTATGACGGTTGCAATGTCCTGGGATTATGTGATCACCTTTTGCGACCTTCTGAGTCAATGGAGAAGCCAGGTTCACTTAATCGTGTTACTACACAACTGCAATGGTTCACTTAACAACTGTGACAAGAAAGAACATAAAATGGGGCAAAAGTCACTTAACTGTCTCACTTAGCAATCTGGCTCAATTGTGGTCATAAGGCGAGGACTACGGTATGTGTTAATGGAGTAATTAATACTGCACTAGCACCATATTCTAATGTTTGTGGGTCTTAAGCCAAGATTTTGGCAGTCTGTTCAGCAATTTGGCCCCGGTCTGTATTTCACCAACCCTTAAAAGAATTCCAAGGCAAAATATATTCTCAACTCTTCGTCATTCTCTCCCATGGGCCACCTGAGTGGAAGTTGCTGATAAATTTGAGAACTTTCTGCATCTTTGCTTTGACCCAAGAAGTCTAATCTCCCCAGCCCCATTATTGAGAGTTCACAAGCCACTGGAGGCGCAGACCCGTTCTTAAATAAGTTGGGGTGAAATGCTGACATTGAAATGAATGAGATTTGAAGTCTCTGGACTCTTCTAAACTCTTAGTTGTATTCCCACTTAATGTATGTAGTCTCTAGCATCTCTACATTCACTGTAGTAACTTTCTCCCTTAGCATGTCTATGCTCTGTGATCCTCAGAAAGATGACATTTTATAGATGCTTTTTTAGATCAGTAGTAGGTGAGATGTGACCCTCCAGAGGTTGCAGAACTCTCAGCTTCCATCAGTTCTTGCCAATATGGCCAAGTGATGAAAAATGATAGGAGATCCGGTCCAACAATACACAAAAGCGCCCTCCTGATGATCCATTAATAGTAGCTAACTATAGCTCTCTTTTGCCATTCAATTTAATTGAAAAAAGGGCCAAATTAGAACAGTGGGCGTTACTCAAATGGTTCCTGGAGGATTTTATAGCTTGAGTTCAGTGGAACTGAAATCAGTCTTGGGATTCCACAAAGTTGTAACAGAGAATTAATAAGGGGATGTGGCCAACTCATGAGTTCTTGTGGGGAGGAAGAATCTCTCCTCAAGAGAAGCTGTACAAAGGTAAAGACCATCTTTTTTCTTCTCTCAATCTAACTCAACCCAGATTTACTCCCCATTTGGCACAAAAATCAAGACTGATAGAATGGCTTCAAGTTATAATGGAAAATTGCCTACCTATCAAATCTGCAACAGACTGAAACACCCTACATAATCTCAGAGATGGGGAATTAGAGGAATAAGTTATCAAACAAAGAGGCAAACAGATAGTTGAGAAAGGACACTCCCCCATTGTTGTCTTCCCAAATCACTGGAGTTCAGTAAGTGCTAAATAAGCAGTGGGGGAATTGGAAGAACAGATCTTGGTCCAAGAGGTAAAAGAAGGGGGAAGCACATTCTTAAAAGAAGAGATCACTTTCTCAAATCAGTTTTTCCATGCATAGAAGAGAACATGAAAGGAATTAAGTTGGAGGGGTGTGTGGGTTACTGCATGCTAAGGTGTGGGAAGAACTGGCCTGGAGCAAATCTCAGTGCATGTGCTTTATCCCTATGGCTGGGGTATGGCAGAGAACATCATGGCTGAGGACAGGTCAGATGGCTATGGCAGATGCTGACAAAAAAGAACTGAGAAAGTGCTAGAGAGAAAGAGGAAGAAGGAAAAATAGTTTCAAGTATACTGGTCAGAGAATAGTGAGCAAGGTCCCCATGTGGGCAGAGTCCATTTTTCCCAGTTCCTCAGGCCCATGCCTTAGGTTCTCTCTGCTTCTGTATCCTCATCGGCCTCCAAAATTGAAGGTGGCGTCTTCGCTTCCTCTCCGCGGCCTGCCCTGCTCAGCACTTCCATCCATCGCTGCCGCAGCTCCTCAGTCTCAGGGCTGAAATACCAACACAGATGGCTCTGGCTGATCCGGAAGGCATGGCGCCGGTCCACCCGTTCGCTGGGCTCAGGAAGGTTTACTTCGAACCCAATCAGGGGCATTGAGCGCAGGGCTTTGACATCCTGCAGGATGACAAGAGCAGGAGGCACAAATGAGTGGTTATAAACAGCCCTAAAGTGACTTGGTGAGCTGACTTCAATTGCCCTTCTGATTTACGCTTCTGTTTCCCCAAAGGGATTCAAAACTATCTGAGCATTCATATCAGGTAAAGCCCATTGGGTTTTGACAGCTGATTGTTACCTTTGGGGAGAAGGTGACATGAGACACCCTTGAGGTCAGGAGAAGGCACTTAGTGGCCTGAATGGAGCCCTCCAGCCTTTTTTTTTTTGAAGCCCCCGAGCCCCATTATCATTCAACAGCCTTTCAGTCCCATAATTCCAAGAGGCAGCACTCAAACAAACCATTAGCAAAATAGGTGCACTGGGCCTTTTTGGTGCTTACCATGCATCCCCAACTGAACTCACACTCCGTGTCATTGCTGTGCACTTAGTGTCTATTAAAAAGAGGAAAAGTGCAACCTTTGAGTGTTGCCCACCTGCACCTTTAAAATGTGTGAGTAGGAGTCTTACTCTAAACCCTAGAATGGGGTTGGCATTCTTACACAAAAGGAGAAGGTGTGCTGCTGTCTTCCAGATTATGTTAAAGTAAGGAACCAAAAGTAGATGGCAGAGGGGCAGAGAGGCACCCCCATCCATACCTGTGGAGCTCCATAGATGTATAACACCAGAGGTTCGTTTTCAGGGATGACAAACCAGCCTTTGTGCCAAGCCTTCCCTCCTTTCTCCATGTAGTGCAAGAAACTGCAGATCACACTATTTTCTGCCACCACGGAGGCCTGTTTCTGCAAGAAGACCGGAAAAGTAGGTATTACCCACCAAGATCTCTGCTTTATGTGCTACACCACAAATGCACGAAATCTAGCAATTGCAGCGGGGGACTGGGGGGGGGGAACGGGACGGGACGACTATGACTTGTGGACTTCAACTCACAGAATTCTGGGAGTTGCTGTCCACAGGTCATAAAGGGATCATACCGTAGTTCCCCACCCCTGAATTAGAGTACAGACGAGGAATCTGATTTTTCTTCCTCATCTCCTACTGCTGCTGAATTACAGCTCCCATAGTATTGATCATGCCTGTGGAGCTGCTTGGGGTTATAGTTCATCAAGGCTAGGAAGTCACAGGTTCCTCATCACTTGGCTTGGATGGTAGACAACCAAGGGTCAGATTTCATTCAACCACAGATCTTATAAAAAATACCTGTTGTGTCCCGCCAGCGGCCAGCAGAGCTGGCAACAGATTTGGACAGTGAGGAGGTTGGGGAGGAACATGGGCCAGTCCTGGAGTCTGGGGAAGGCTCTGATGAGGGCTCTGCATCAGAGGTAGAGATGGGGCCAGGGCCCTCTGACAGTTATCAGCTGCGTTCAGAGTCAGACATCAGTGAGGCAGACAAACAGCTGGAGCCTGTTCCCGGTGTGCACATGCACAGAGTTGCCAGACAAAGGGAACAGCTAAAGAACAAGGGTCGACTTGGGAGTAAGGCCACAGGTGGATGGTGAATGGCCCCTCCCATAGGGAATAAAAGAGGAGCGAAAGGGGAGGGGTGTTTGCAGGAGGCAATTAGTTCGTTCCTGCATTCTTGTCAAGTATTGTGGCGTCTGAAAGATATCGGCCTGGCCTCTCTCCAAGCCTGATAAAGGTCGGTAATTGTGAACTATCTTGAAAGACTGCCGGCCAGGACTTTGCTGGAGAGGAATTCACTGTAAATTAAATAAAAGGAGTTTATCGAGATGAAGACGAGGCTTCGTGCTGCTGGGGAAGCCTAGGTCAGAACAATACCAACCTAATCTGCCATACATAGAGACAGATAGACAAACTAGCATTTTCAAAATTTCTTAAAGCAATCATGTAGCCTTTTGTAAATATAGAAATGGCTTATATCTATTCCAATTGGTCAGTCAAAGGCAAAATATATATCTAAAATAACACCCGCATAAGGTTCTAATTAGAAAGAGTAAGAAATAGGATAAGCTGATGAGAAGCGGGCAAATGGAAGAGAAAATGAGGGATGGGGAAGTGAAGGAGTTTCAGAGAGAGACATTGTAAGATTCCCCCCAAGTTCTCTCTACTCTGTTGCCATTGCTCCTGCTGGAACTCTCCCTACAAAACAATGTTCAAGATTACTCTCTGGAATCCTTCAAAAATATCTCAGCCAGCCGAGACAAAAAACCTTCAGAGTTATTATTCAGTATTTGGCCAACATCCAGAAATTTAATCAGGAAAATTTCTAACATATATATATCGGGTCTTTTCCCATGTAAGGTTGAGATTGTCTTTGCAACGTTTCGGCAGGATCTCACCTGCCATCTTCAAGTGTGGGCTTAAAAATATATATATAATAACATACTATTTGGCTTTTCTGGATTTTCACAAGCCTGATACCAATACACATCTTCTCTTTTCATTTGCTAATAAGCAAACATGTTTGTTCTCCATTTCAGGGTGCAATGTCTCATGATGTTAGAATTTATGTGGAAAAGAAAAACATGCACTTTCAGATCTTCTGAATTCTTTGTGTATCTTTGCCAATAAAAGTTATCGGAGCTTCATGAGGATCCTACAGACATTGTATTCTTGGTGGGAGAATGTGGCAAGGAACATAAGACCAAAGAAAATTTGCATAAAGAGCTGCAAGAAATAGATTTAAATAATATAAACTCCTTCCAAAGTGCCCTATCAAAGAAATCCAGCATATAGCTGGTCCGAAGAAAATGCTTTGTACATATTTTCTCTTCCATGCACAAGCTTTCATTAGAACTCAGTTACAAAACTGACTTATTTTTGTTGTAGCCTAAAAGGAGAGCGGATGTTTGCTGAAGAGTAAGAACCCTGTTTGAAGTAAAATTTGTGGCATGAGGCTTAGAAGGAAGTCTCATCTTAATAAAAACAGGAAGATAAGCAATCACAGCACAAATACAGTAAAGGCAGCCTTAGATAGAAGTACTACTCTTACCTCCAGAATGGATTTTCGGCGTTGGGGTGTGTTGGGGTGGGGCACAGGGCTGGCAGGGGAGCCATGAAGCATGGAGTAACAGTCGGTACAGACACGGTTTGGCCGGTTGTTGTCATACACCAAGCGGGCCCGGAACTCTGAGCATTTTCCACAAACAACCTGTAGGAGACAACTTGCCATCAATAGGTGGTAGGCACCCAAGATCATCTAGAGCAGTGGTTCTCAACCTTCCCAATGCTGCGACCCTTTAGTACAGTTCCTCTTGTGGTGGTGACCCCCAACCATAGAGGAGCGGTGTCTCGGTTCCTAAAACCATGGAAAATATGTGTTTTCCGATGGTCTTAGGCGACCCCTGTGAAAGGGTCGTTCGACCCCCAAAGGGGTCCCGACCCACAGGTTGAGAACCGCTGATCCAGAGGAAGTTTTAGGGCTCTTCCACACTGGACCTTCAATTGCTGTTCTCTCCCATACTCAGGCAGGCTGGCAAGAAAGAACTTCAGTCTGTTCTCCAACCTTGGAACAATGCTGATCGCTCCAGACAAAAGTTAAGACGGCTACTTGAAGCGGATGCCTGAATTTGCAGCTGCTTCTTCTCTTGTCACCATGCACCAGGAGAGGAGTTGGATCAGTCTCCCAGATGGGTTGCCCTCTATAGATTTTAATGAGAGATTTACCATAGTCTCCCAGTCTAAAACAACTTGGGCCTTGTGGCAAAGGTGTTACTGAGACCATCTGCTCTCTGCCCTGATTATCGGGGCAATCAGCTAATTCCCATTTCTCCTTTCCTGTCTGACACCATTTGTAGGACAAAGTGAAAACATTCTCACTGTTTTTAAGAAAACTCATATCGTGTGTAGTGC